>NC_134327.1:5507400-6107400 GCF_964195595.1 Calonectris borealis
GTGATTGAGGGTACTTTTTGAACAAGAAAAGAAGAAAAACCTTTCAGTTGAATGAAGCACATGCATATTTACCAGATTAGAGATATAGATTGAAAGTACCTCTGCAGGTTATCTGGTCCAACCTCTTATGTGAAGCAGGGCTATTGCTGTCATTAGATTAGATCAGCTGTAGCAGAGTCTTAAAGTCCAAAGATGGAGATGGTTCTCCTCTCCCTCCAGAGGAGAAAAGATGGCCATGCTTGAGCAGGGGGGTTGGACCAGATGACCTCCAGAGGTCCCTTCCAACCTCAACCATTCTGTCATAGGGGAAAGTGGAACACACCTTAATTGAAGGCTCCTTCCCTTAAATGTTAGGGAGGGAACACACATTCACAACCAAGTGTATCATCTGTATGATTAACGTTGTATAGTGACCTCTCTGAAGATATGACATACTAAAATGTGTTCAGTTAAAGAGTAGGTATAGTAGTACTGCTTATGAGATGTGACTTAAAGTGCTGTATGAGCCTTGAAGAATGTTACCCCTTTTGAAGATCACTTAAGCTAAAAGAATGTACAAAGACAGACAAAGTCGGAAAATCACCCAGGCAGAGAAAATACTGATGTCATCCAAGCTGGGAACAGAAATGACGGGGAAGAAATAGATGTTGTGTGAAGTAGAGAATGGTAGCTTCAGCTCTCAGCAGCCTCAGAACTCTTTAGTTCCACAATAATGTGAGGTTATTTCTGAAGGTCAAAACTCAGGATTTGGTACAACTACATTACATAGTCTCCTATCTCTGCTCCTGGGACATGACTCAGAAAAGTCTTAAGACAGCTGGAGAATTGAGCTGTTTCAAGTATGTTCTGTGTCTTACTTGTTTTGGTTTTGATAACTTTTTATTTCCTATTTTGTAATCAAGAATGTAACCCTCTGCTTTGCTAGACTAAACTTATTTGCCTTTTTGGATTTGTCTAGCATTAATGATAGCCTCACACAATTGTGCCAAGTATAAAGCATCTTGTCTTTTTCCCAAAACAGCTCTATTTATTATAGTGTAAGAGAAAACTTGAAATCCAGGAAAGATTCAGGAAGCTAATTCAGGGTGACTTTCCCACCAAGCTGCAGAGGTTGATTTGATAGCTAATATAACCAAAGGTTGAATATGAGAGAGAAATACCAGCCAGTAAACATTATCTGACAAGGACTAGGCAGAATACAATTCCTCTGACTAGCACTTCATGTATTTCATACAGTCCAATTTCTGCTACATTGTGTAAACCCCAGGACTGGTAAGGGAGTGCAGAAGTTGTTTCTATTTCTTATTTCCGAAGACTTTCAAGAGATGATGCAATACCTTTGCCTGAGCTTCTAAAACACTGTAGACAGGTGAATTTCACTCATTTAAGACTAAATAAAGAATTGTCAGGAAAAGCCTTGCTGGAAGGTCTAGAGGAGTAAGAGATACTGCATGATCCCATCACTGAGTGAACCAGCCCAGGAAAAAAAACCTGTTCCTCCATCAGAACCATATGTATGTGGACAAGTGTTTATACCCCTATACATTGTATTTCCATGTAATGTCTATTAATGATACCTCAAGGCAAGATTAAACAGTAGTCTGGAGAGTGGCTAAGAGGATGGTTAGAGAGGGTTGTTTTCATCTTCCTTCTCTTCCCTTCTCCCTTATTAAGTTTTTTGCTTATCCTCTAATTTCAAGGCATGTCTCAGTGGATAAAACGTGTTGTGGGAAAGAAGCAAACATGCTTACTGTTTGCCTGCAGTTGTGCATTCAGTGGTGCTTATCATATCAGTCTAGACACCCAGTTTCATTTTCCCTCATTAGACTGAAGGTATACTTTCAAAATTAAACATAGGTACTCAGCGGGAATGCAAATCTCTGCTATGTATTGGGGCTGTGGGAGGGATATCCCTGTGGAGGGAGCCAATGTAGATAAGTGCGCTGAGTTTCAAAGCATAGAGGAAGCACATGAGTCTGAGATGTGGTTAGATGCAATGAATCTTAATTTTTCTGAGGCCCAACCCTTCTATAAGCAGAGATGATTGAGCAAAATACATCAACAGATATAGGAATCTATTCCTAGCTTTCTGGATAAGATTTTGTATTGTTCATTAGAAGCAAACCTGATGTTAAATGTGACAAACTTCTCAGTGTAAAAGAAAAGCCCATGGGCTACAGATTGCAATCCTGAAAGACAGCCTGTCAAAATGACAATCTGAAAAAACCCAGTAATTTTCTTTTTTTTTCCTGTGTGTTGCACTTCTGTGGGCATATTTACAATAGGAAAAGAACTCACACTTGTGGTGTCCTGTAGTGTATCAGTAGGTGTGTTGTAATATTGTTAGCTGTAGCATTTTGTGTGGATTACTGCTGGTAATGCAAATTAAGGTTTCTGCTCTTTCCTTTTAAGAAGAAATTTAACACATTGGATTGAAAGGGAGCACCTGGATCAGGTCAGCCTTGCAGTTACAAGTAACAGTGAAGAAGCAGCCAGTTCAAAAGGTTATAAAGGAGTTAACACATAAGACACTGGACTGCAAAATTTCTTTCCAAAACTGTATAACAAATCCTATATCAATTAAAGAAGATCCCAAAGTCACAGACAGCACAAGAAGATGAAGTTTACCACAAGTTTTGGGGCTGTTGTAATAATTATGAAATTTGCTAAATAAAAATTCAGTGTCTTCCCAGGAAAGGACGTTTCCTGTGCTGGAGAGGACATCTGTATGTCTCTCAAATCCCAGCCTTAAGTTCCAGTTTGTAACACAATGGAACTTGAGGATTTTGTTGTAACTTCTGTGATTTTTTTTTTTAATCATTAAACAGGGAGATTCTTGACTTGCATGTGACCTGCTGTATGTTGGGGGGTCTGTATCTATTTTGAGTGCTTTTTCTGTTTTCAGCTGCAAAGAAAGAATTGCAGTCTATACTACCTCTCTTGCAGCACCTCAGTTTGAGTCCTGGAAACCGTGTGTTCTGCCTGCCAGGTCATGCAACTGTAATATCATGGCAATCGGTAACAATTCTTCTGTTGTTTAAAGTATGAGGTTTTCAGACTCTTTAGGAATGCTGGTCTTGCTTCATCTTTTAGTTACTTAACCTTTTCCTAAGTCAAGAAACAAATTTGCTGTATACTGAAAACTAGTTAGAACAGAGGATAAAGTGTCTGGACTGGACATGGATTTGGAACAAACTTGCAGAGTTGAGCACTGTAATCATGGAAGTGACTGAAATCTGAGCTTGGGCACAGACCCAAGCTCATGAACCAGTATTGCTTCCAGACTCTGGAATTGTAGTATGTTCCTGAGCTCATTCCTTACCTGAGAAAGACCTTAATACCCATGAATTCCTTATGCCTGTAAATAGATACGCTTTATTTCAGAACACTTTGATTAGTTCAATTGTGAGCTAATTGCCACCCCCCTCCTTGATTTGCCAGTGCCTTTGTAGCTTTTAGAGAAGAGGGTGCTCGTCTTTGGGGAGAGGGGTGATGTGAGGAGAGGGATTGTATGTTTGGGTTAATGAGTTGTGTTTCTGTTTGAAATGCCCTTAAGTGCCTGAGACCTGTGCACAGGGTGGACGGAGGTTGTGATGCAGGACTTCAGAGACCAACATCCTTCCAGCATGATAGTAAGAGGCACAGTGGGACACTGCACAGAGTAAATGACACTAGGAATATCATGCGTAGGCAGCCGAATCCTGATCTTAGTGTTCGGCTTGAATATTGTCTTAGCTTGTGATGCTCCTTTGAGTTTAAAAAGACAGTAGTGTCACTCTGGAAATAAAACCAAATGTATTTTAAATTTGCTCTCTATCACTGGGTGCATTGGGTGACGTGTCTGTTTGTCATTTCATAGGTTTTCCTGTAAGTCTTGCATTTGTGATCTGTTAAGTGCTTTTGTTTTTTGTGGGTAGAGCTTCTTTACGGTCAGAAAGATACAGTAGACAGCCTGGAGTTGGGCCCTGTGGAGATCCTGACTCAATGCTTATGTGTTTGTCCTTTTCTATTAAAACCAGTTGTCCCTTCACTTTCTCTGCCAACACAAATCCTGATGTACAAGGAGCAGCAGTCAGTAATTTAGGGGATCCAAAGGGAGAAGTTAAGATTGCAGAAGCATTAGGCTATAGGATTTGCCAATAAAAGAAGTAGGCCCATCATAAAAGTCTGTCAGTATAGACTACAGAAGAGGCTTTATTTGGTTATCTAATGTGTGTATGCATAATTGTACCACTGACAGTGCTATCTAGAGGCTAATTTTGATTTAAGGTTCTTCTAGTGGGAAAAATAAAAGATCTAGGAGGTTGGTTTGCTTGACAGACTATGGTTAAGTGATGTGCTGTTAGGATTTGCATAGGACTATATAGGTAATATGCAGATGGAGATTGCTTTGCCTGAAACCTTATGGTGGTATGTACTGACTCACTGTCTCATCATGCTGTTAGCAAGTGTGCAGGAATTTTAAGGGTATGCTATATTTCTCACCTAACTATTGCATATCTAGCAAGGGTCAGCTTGCAAGCAGCTTTTATCAAAGGGAATATAGGTAAAGGTAAGTTTACTTACAATCGGTGGGTAAATGGGAAGGAGAAAACCTTTGCTTAAGAAAGGGTAACTTCAGGCATGCCAACGTCTATGAAGCTTCAGATCTGGAAGACACAACTAGACCCCAAATAGTACAAGGGGATGGATTTGTAATATAGTTGGTGTGTAAAAATTGGTTTTTAAGCACAATCTAGGGACCATCTATAATACTGTTTTGACAAACTGGACACATCATTTTAGGACTGTATGTGTTAGCAAAAGCGATTCCACTTAAAATATATCTGGATTCAGTCTCACTGCTGCTTCTCCAGGATGATGACATCCACAGAGCACAAATATCCACTGCCACTTGGCGGAGAGTCAACACTGACAGCTAGGAGGGGGGGCAACGCTACCAGCAAATGCAACTGGCTTGCTTGACCTGGCTGCTGCTGCGGGAGTGCAGACCTGACAGGTTCGTAACCAGGCTCCCTGCTGAAGCACAAACGTGTTATTAGCTAGGACTCTGCATTCCACCTGTAAGCATGACCTAGTAGCAGTCCTGTGGGCAGAGCTGGAAGGGAGGCAGAGAACATCACAAGCCCAGGCCTCGGAGATGTGGAAAGCTGCCCGGCTCTCACTGCTGCTTGCTCACTGGTGAGTCATGGCTGGATGTTCTCCTTGGGCTGGCAAGGCTGCATGCTGTTCCAGTTTGGTCTGAGGGCAGCCCCAAGGAGAGAATTTAAGGGCGATGACTACTGATTTCTTTTTTCCTTTTTGTAAGCTTTTAATGCTCTGTGTATTTGGGGTTTCCTTTTTATTTTCAGTTCTAGTTTTCTTGGTGTAAGTAAAATATTTATCCTCTTCCTGCTTTCTGCCTCATGAATTAAGCATCATCTTTTATAACAAAATTAATATCCAGTTATAAATTAAGATGATGCTTGGATAACAGTTAATAGGAAGAGCACTCTTCTTTCTGAAATGAGTAAAACTTCAGGAGTTTCTTTTTTTTTGGGGGGGGGGGGGGGGGTGTAGAACAAGATCCCCGTTGGTGGAAGGTGTGAAAAGAACACCACTTGGTTTAACCCATTATAGTTGTGAATGTGTTTCCTAAAAATAACCAGATGTTAATAGGAAATAATATTTGACAAAACAATAGTAGTATACATGGTGTAATAGTCATAAACTTGAGTCTAACTTCAAGATCCTGTCTGAGTGAGAATTACGAGGTGGTTTTTTTGGTAACCTTAGCCATTAATACTTTCAGCTTTGTGGATTAATATCAACAGAATCAAAGCAGGCTTAGGACCTACAGAGACATTCTGAAATAAACAGAATTTAGACGGTGTGAACCAGCAAAGGGGAGGAGAGACTTCAGTTCTTTATGAAATGCTGAGCTGTATTAACTGCCGCAAGCTATAAGGCTCCATGATCTCTAATAAAACTAACACAAGCAGTAATCAGTTAGATATGTAGCTCCTGCAGAGGAATGCACATATAGCAAACCGAACTAGAATGGATGTTTTGTATTTATTCAGAAGAATGCAAACTTAAAAAGGAAAAAAAGCTGTGTTAAATAGCAAAATCTAGATTTAATTTTTCCTTTTGCTGGAATTCTTTAGCAAAAGACTGGAAAAGTTTTGTCTCATGAGGCTGTGATCTGGGCTCTAGACCGACTAATGCTGCTAGTGCTTGCTTCTTGTCTTCTGAATTAATAATATGAAATATCTTTGTTCAGAAGATTCTAATATGCTTTATAGATGGAACCTTAGCCAGTGCTGCAAAGGGAAATGCAGAGCAGAAGCCTCCTGGGGTGTCAAGCATGTATATAGGTGCTAAATGGTCAGCATGCAATCTGAGCATGTCATTTCAGGACATTCAAGATCTTAAAACTGAGGCTTAGATCTCCTTTTATGTTGTTGAAGGCAGGATATAATTAACCTGAATGCACCTGCTGCTTTGTTAGCAGAGTTAGCCTTATGGCTGTGCTTTTCACTACCTGAGCAGATAAGTTCTTTTCTCCTGTGCTCATGGCAGTGTGAAACAACTTTAAGCACATGGTCACCTCCTGTCACTTTCTAACCCTGTGGCATTCATTGTTTTGCATTAAATGAAGCTTGCATTAAGCCCATGTTCATTCTTGGTGCCTGTCTGCATTAATTCATGACAGTGCCACTGAATTTGGGAGGACAGCCTGACCACAGAAATAAGGACATAGGTATGTGCAAACATATAGCTGAAGACATAGCATAGGAGGAGTGTAGTTCTTCTAAACAGTGCATTCATGTTTTCTTTATATTCTTCTTTTGAATGAAAATTAAAGCATACAGTCAGATCACCTTTGTGGCCTAAAATTAGAAATTGTGGAAGAGTGCTATAGAAATCAAATGGGATGACATGATTTTTCTGGTGTGTATATATAGTGGAATATCTTCTGTCCCCCCAGTTGGAGACAGAATTAAGTGGCTGAAATAAAAAACTTTAAAATCCTCAATGAAGTACATGTTTCACGAGAGAAGTGGAATGCTATAATAATTATTAAAAAGTAGATAATACTAATAAAGAATGAGTGAGGATTGGCAGGTGTAATATTCCATTGTATGTTAGCTCAGTCTAAATCCTATAAATCTTGTTTCTATTCTACTGAAAGAATTTTTTAAAAATGTGTCTGGGGGTTGTCTCTTTCCCCTAGCCAACAGATGACAAGCAGCTCTTGGAATTTTTGTGCAGTGCTAGAAATCTTTCTGTCACTGAATTTTTGTCTAGTTTACTTAACCTGAAAAAGAACCCAAACCTCACTGTGTAAAAGTAACCTAGTAGCGTAGCTGTTGTCCATTTGAAGTTAGGCTCTGGTAATAACTGAATGCAAAGATAGAGGGATACAATATGTAGTGAGTAGAAGGAAATCAAACAAAGCAAGCAAAAGAACAGGGCAGAGAAGCTGTTGCACCCCTCTGCATGTAAACCAGATCATTGGGGAGGCAGGGAGACTTCTCCCTGGTGACAGTCAATTAGACATACATAAGTAATAGCACTGTATTAGAAGAGTAACTTGCTCAGTCATCCATTCAGGAAAAGGAAACTTGATTTTTATTTGTAATTGCTTTTGTTTGTAACTGATGGTAGCTGTTAACATCAGTGTCATCGGGCTCTGATAGTCCATTAAAGAGAGCTCAGTGGAATGGCTAAAATGGAATTGCAGCTGGGAGGAGCATATGGCAAGACAGTGAGGATTGCCAAATATCGTGTTGTATCATTAGCATGGCAACTTCTACAGATCTGCACTGCATTCTAAAATAGACCCTTCAAAACAAATTTTAGCCCTCATTATAGATCAGAAGTAGAAATGTGGACAAATGAGAGCTTATATTTTGCTTTCCAGCAAGTATGATCCCAGAAATTCAGTGGCTCATAATATTTAGAGGACGACTTTGTACTTTTTAGTAACGTGACACTCCTTCCTCTCAATGTATACTGCATGCTGTATAGCTGAGCTACATAAGTTTCCAAAACATGTGAAGCCTTAAAGACAGCAACAATGGCCTGTGAAATCCAGTTTGATTGTGCTAAAAACATAAAACTACCTGCAAAAAAAAAATACTAATTCTTCCTCCCCCATCTCTTCTCAGTTCTGGATTGCAAGACAGCCAAGACAGCATTCCCGAGAGCTCTCCTCAAAGTCTGAGTCATTTCCAAAACTGTTTTAACTTCTTTAACAGATTTAAAGTAACTTTTGTGACTATGCAGCTGCCAAAGAATATATTGCAATGGTTCGTATAATGTGGTTTTTTTTAAAAAGGTTGATTTTTTTTTTTATTATTTTCATGTACATCTTACATATTTGAGGAAGGAGTGAGAAAGCAATACTGTAGCCACTTTATATGGGAAATGGCATTGGAGTACTTGCATTTATCATTGTAGGAAGCCAAATACTGAGAAAACTAAAAACAGAAAATTGGGTTTTTACTATATACAGGATAGTAATTAGGCATTTTATGATGGTTTAGGGTTAAGTTTTCCCTCTGAGGGGAATTTGATTCTTGAGGGTACCTGTAAGCACAGAAAGGAATTAAGTCCCCAAAGGTCTGCTGAATGCTTGAATTCTAATAAAACAGCCAACTTCTAACTTTACAATGATCAGCTATTTGAAAATTAATCTTTTCCTAACAAGGAACTGTCCTAAATGTTTCCCACTTAAACTGTTATATAAATCTTTGCATTACTTCGATGGTGCATGTTCAAATTTACATAGTGCTGTTTTGATTACTTAATGTAATCATGGAATTTACATAAATGTGCATGAAAGGCAGCGCAGCTTGTAATTTCTTCCTCTGACTGTGTCTTACATGCTTTAAATTTATGTACCAGGAGAGGGATGTATACTTTGTAATTCCAGTTAAGGAAGGTATGTTGGCTGGACTTACGTGACTTACAGTATGGAGGCAGGATTTATAGGCTGCTCTTCATCTGTGTTTATTTGGATCACTTATTGTTAACCAGCTCTTTGTGAGGAGTGCAACGTACTGATCTGTGACTTTGGTGTGCCAGTATTATAATCTCATCATCAAAATTAAGTAGCATGAAAACACTTTTTTCAAAAAAGCCAAAAACTGAAATGGAAAGTGGTCATCTGAGAGACTGGAACTTATTATACTCTATTTTAGGGAATAATTATTCTTTCTGGTGTTCCTATGGCAATTAGGTTGTAAAGGATGGGATAAACTGATATTAATATAGTTACCCAAAGAAAATTACTCCCATAGGATGTAATGACTGAAACTTTATTAGAAACTTGAAGTATCTAGGTTGCAACTTAGAAGATACTTCAGGAATCTGTTGAACTAGGCAGCATGGTCTGTGTTGATAGCTATGCCAGTGGTCTAATAAAGGGTCAAATTGCAAATGTTGAATTTCAACAGCTAAAGTTTTGGGTCCATCTCTGAACTTGCCCCTCTTTCACATTGACAGCAACAGCAGAAAACTCTGCTTTGACTATAGTATCTTTAAGGCAAGAACTGTAACTAACCTCCTGAGGCAACTGAGACAGTTTGTACAGTGCTTTAATGGACTAAGGGGCCATTACAAGTGCTACCATCCTTAAATAGTTTTTCAGCTACAAAAACTTCAGTTTTGACTGAAGACAGGGGAAAGTGGGAGAACAAGGATGTGGTTTAGTATCATATGGGATGAATCAGCTCTGGGAGGACTTGCATGTGCCTCCTAACCTGCCAGTATAATGTCTAGCTACAGTGTGTGTATTTACATAATTTCAATAGAAAAATACTATATTTCATCTTTCTGAAGAGATATCATGCTTCTGATCTCCCTGCTTTAGTCTATGTGAAGATGGAGGTGTGGACTTTTTCCTTTCTATGCTGCTTCCTTGAAAAAGTGTGCATGCATGCACACATGCGTGCTGGTCTTGCTGAGGGGAGAGGCAGGTCAGTCTGACTCTCAGAAATTGGGATCCTATCTGGTTTCTCTCCACCTCTCTCCCCTCCCCCAAGACTTTGTAGATAAATAAGCAACTACATAGCTCCTACTGTATCTGCCTTTACTCCTGATAACTCTAGAAGAGAAAAAAGACTAACTGTACATTGACTACTTTATATAGTTTGGTTTTCTTTAGGAAGACTAGAGAATGATCTCAGTTGGTGCTCATTCACTATCTGAGTGACAGTATTTCTATAAGTAATCTGCCTACCAGCTTTGTCCAGGCAATGGTCATATTTTGTAGTGAACATTCAAAATGATCTAGGGGAGTTAAACTTTTTCTGTCTTTGGTACAAAGCCCTGCTTTACATTTGAATGTGGCAACATTTTAAAGGCAACTGCAGTCCACTGTTCATTATTTGGATGTATGTGGGAGCTGGGGAGCGTGGATCAAGGGAGAGCCCAGCAAATACGTACCGAAACATTTTGGACCTGTTTCTGCTCCTTTTCTCTAGGTTCAGTAGCAGTCCAGCCACTTGCGTATCTCAAAGACCTAGGAAGTGTGGTGTAAAGTGAAGAATAAGGCAGTAAAATGAGGTTGAGGCAATGGATGTAGTTGATCCAGCGTAACCAGGTAATGAGCAGTAAGCCCAACTGGACCCAAGTAGGCTCTGTATGTTGGTGTCTACTTGCTGTGCTGCTGTTGGGAGGATGGTATTGAATCAGCTTAGCTGGCTTTCTGTCCTGCAAGTTTTATTAACCTGGGTTTCATGCTGCCTTACCAAGGAAGTTTTTTTGGGGGGGTTGGTTTTTTTTGTTTGTCTGATTTTTTGTTTGGTTTTTTTTGGTGAGCATGGTAGATGTTATGCTGTACTCTTACGTTTTCAAAATGGCAATAATATAAAGGGAACATACAATTAGTCCATGGAATGTGTATGCTGTCCACTTTCCTTCTTAAGCCTGCGAGGACAGATAAAAGGCTTTTCTAAACTATCAATGGATTTGTTTGCCAGATGCTTTCCAGATGAGTACAGTGAGGGTGGAGAAAAGAGGACTTCTGGCTCAACACAACTCCTTTGATTCCTTTCATATTTCTTTCAAAACAACTTTTTGTTTGTTTTTTAAGGAACAGCAAAAAAAAATCTTGGCCAGTAGAAGGCTCTTTAGGGGGAAGATTAGTTTGAGTAGTATTGTATAGAAACATTGGGCATCTTTAGTACTAGAGAGATGGAGGAAATTCCTCAAGGTTTTTTTAGATTCTCAGAAGGATTTTATTTTTAAAATAAATGGGTGTTAGCTTTGCTAATGTTGAGGAATGTTCTGTATGTGAGAAGTCTGAAAATATAAAATTGGCATTTTGATTACTTGCATCTTTTTTTTTTCCCCTGTGTCCAGTATGTAAGAGGCTACTTGTTCAGTGCACTCTGGGAAGTAAAAATGGAAACAAGCTACTACTTTGTTTTCTGTTTACACCCTGACATTTCTAAACAAGAGAAGAATGCAGAACACTTGTAGAAGAGATTATTTTCTCCTAGTTTTGCAAGAAATAACAAATGAGAAGTTTGATTATGATGATTTTCATTTGGTAATGATATGGTTTATGAGAAATATTGAGAAAATAGAAATGCCTGGAGAATCAGACATTGTAAACCTCTCTATCCAATATAAATCTCAGATTGTGTTTCTTTCTGAAGAAAGAAATGTCACTCACATTTTCTGTGTGTGACAAACTGCTTCAGCATTTGGACTACTGGTGAATTATATCACATAAATCATAAAGATTGAAGGGTCCAATGGGTAAAGGAGCAATTAAAGAACAAATGATTGTTCATTACTGTCATTACTGAAAGTGGAGCACATTTAATCTAACCAACCAAACAAAAAAACCACCTTATTCCTGTATAAATTTGTTAAGAGCTTCTTCACAGGCTTGGTACTGAAGGCCTTTAGCAGTAATAGAATAGGACTTTCCATCACAAAAATGTGCACCTATAGCTGTGGTACTAGAGACTATTGCATCCAGAATCAATATTCAGGAAGACAGGAAGACACATTGCTTCTATAAGCAATGGCTGGTTGGTTGACAACTAACATCATCAAAACTTGTTTGTGAGTGATTCTCGCTGATGAGCTATCAGTGTAACTTCCTTCTGCTCGCAAGGGAAGGATACGTGTTTCTTTTCACAAATTGCACTTTGCATGATTGGTCGAGTATATTATCCAGATCTTTGGCTTCAACATGCCTATGCAAGTACTTTAAAATCAGCATTCAGCTGGGACTGTACACTTGTAAGTTTGGTGCAGCCTGATTGTTTTGCTGTGAGGAAGCAGGCAAAAATAATTCAAATGTTGGTTCCCCTTCAACATACTTTCCATAAGTCTTTCCAAAGGACAGACTAGTTCTTCTGTAGTGGCCTGGGAGAGAACTGTAAAACATCTCAACACAAAGAATCATGGGCTAAGACCATGATCTTGCTGTTTACTGTACAGAAGCAGGCAAGTGAGGGAACAGGGAGGACATAAAGCGCGTATGGTTTTGCAGTGAGAATGCTTAGCACATAAGTATATACCACAGACTGAATTGCAGGTCTGAAATATCTCATTGTCAGTGCCTAAGACTGAAAAATCGGTATATTTACGCTGTAGCGAATGCTGTTTGTTGCAATTCTTTCACTTCATTACTGAGACAAGCTGAAAAGCAAAGGTCACAATTTGCTTAAGCTGCCGTTGCTGAATTCACCAGGCAGGAAGGAAATGCCTTCTGCAAGAAAGAATTTGGATGGCAACTATTACATTCTCTACTTCACTCATGTATATGATAAAATTATGCTGATTCATGTAACTTCTTCTCCGAACATCTTCCCCTGAGCCTGTATTGCCAGTATGCTTTTTTCCCCCCCTCCCCATCCTTTACAACTTGTTCCAAATTACTCTTCCCACTTGGTCAAATCTGTTCCTTTCTTCCCATTTGTCCTTCAAAGGTAGCAGTGTACCTATTTCCTTCTCTCTTAAAAGCCTTTTCAACACTTTCTATGCTCTGGATGGCAGTCACTGCTTGTTTTGCCAGGACCATATGCCAGGGAGCAGCAAAGCCAATGCGTGGCTGCAAGTTAGTGATGGAGAAAAAGTGTGTGTTCCTTGGGTAGTGAAACAATTTGATCTGTGACTACAAATATATTAGCCCAGTAGGTCTCAGCCTTGGCACCTGAGATAAAATGAGCTTGCAGGAAGATGCTTGTGAAAAGCTGTGGATGGGCAGTTCAGATTTTGAGTCAGTAAGAAAATTGCTTCAATGTCAGTAAGAAAATTGCAACTACTGTTCTTTAGAATAGCAAAATGTTTGGAGGCTAGAAAAAAAATCCATGGCACTTCATATGTGTAACTTTAACAGCATTCTCCTCTAAGTCATAAAGACATTTGCTGAGCCAAATAATGTTACCTTTGATTATTTTTTCCAGTCAAGTCAATCTTCCTTCAATACCAAACACATTCCAGACATCTAAGGTCCATAGCTGTGTCAGTACTGAATTCCGTGGTCATTCTTCTGTGCCTTTTGAATCCTTCTGTCCTCTGTAAAAGAAAACAGTAAGTTAGTGCTACTCTTGAAGTCTGTATTTGTCGATTACTACTTTGGAGCTGGAAAGAGATGCTGATTCGAGTGAAAGGCATCTTAGAGGAGGAAGGCTGTGTAGTTAAAGTAGAAACTGTCTTTGGCCAACATTAGTAGTCTGTCTGCATTAGTGTTTTAAGACTTGCACACATCTGCTGCTGTTGAATCTTAACAAGAGAGAACTTGACAGTTTTAAAGGTATCTAAAGTGTGAAAACTTAATCAGCAAACAAGGGAGACTAGTTACTCAACCTCTTGTAGCGGCACTATAACCTGGATTCTGAGCTATTTTGGGAAATCAATTTTGCCTGTTTTGGGATAGTCTTCAGTCCTGCTATAAGCAGTTCATCTAGTATTGGGCAGAAATCAGTCAGTGTCCAGTCTGCTGAAAACTATTTGTGGCTTAGTGCTTCTCCTTTCAGTACTTGACACAGCTACCTCATCTAGCTCTATGTGAATGTGTTCCTGATAGAGTTTGGTTTCAGAAACTCCAGCATGTTCATGTTTTTCAAATGAAATCTTAAGACTTCCATTCTAAGATTAGCATTGAAAAATGAAAGTAATCTGAATTTGGAATGAAAAGAAAAAAAAAATAAACCACTCACTGCAGAGCTCTAATTTCTGGCTTATTCTTGGAAAACAATTTTGTATAAACACAGTGATACTGATGCAGGATTTAATTTGTTCCAGTTTACTGCATATTTGTTGGGTTGGATTTTTTTCATTATAAATTATTTTGGAGGGTCTTTTTGTAGTTACTTACAAAGCTGAGAGTGTTGTAAAGTAGTTTTCCGAAACACACACCAAGAGGAATGTTAAGAATAAGTGCCCTTCCTGATGCCTGATAGGATCATGGCATGCTTGTTAGCTGATGCTAGAATTAGTCTTTTCTTGGTGTCTCTAGAGTATCTGCAGCTGGGTCAGGAATCACATTGTGGGGTAAAGCCTTCTCCTGCACAGTAACTGCTAGCAGAGTCTTCCTCTGAGCCAAAGTACCAAACCAAGAACCACCTGATGTAAAAGGAGAAACTCTGAGAAATACCACAAGCTCTGTTGCAGGCTTTTTAATACCTACAATATAGAGCAGGAATGCAGAAAAGCGGAGAGAGCCTAAGCCATCAAAACTGATAAAAGCAGATACAAAGACAGGCTTGGAGCTCTCTTGGACTACTCCAGCCTTCATGCTTCTCAGTTGATGGAAAATTACCAGGAAATGACTGTTCACTGCAGTTCTTGCAGATTTTTTTTTTCCTGGAGTTCTTTTAAATCAAACAATCTTAGCTCAGAAACAAAGAAACTTGTAAGGATAAAATGTAGAGCAGTTCTAATAAAGTTCCAGCATGTACTGGGGAGGGTGCTGGTGGTATGGGAAGAGGATAAACAGCATGATTTGGATTAAGTGACTTCTAGGCAGGTACCCAAACCTGAAGGAAATCATTAATTCCAGAGGATGCATTCAGGTAACTCAGCACTGAGTTATTTGACCAGTTGTTACCACTGTGCCATGGCTGGTTGATCGTATGTATTTCTTCTGGGTGGGGGAGAAGCCAGATCAGTCCTTGTCCAGCAGCCCAACCAAGGAACTAGCAGGAGCAGGAAACCAGCAGAGACAAGGGAGGGAGAATGTGGCATCTGACTGTAAAACTCTTCACGTTAGCCAGCTCCTTACCTAACAATTCTTGTATTATTCAGTATTGCCTTCAACAGAGTTAATTCCCCATGAGTTACAAAGGGTTATACCAACAACCCAGATAGGCTAGATCTACTACATTTCCCTAGTTTAAAAGGGAAAAAAAAAAAAATTGTCCTCTTAGGGGAAGAGATCAGGTTACTGGATGCCTTCTACCTGTGGTAAATCTGTATCATTTTTTCCTCTTTTCATCTGCACTCATATCTGTAGCTGTTCTTTTTTTGGAACCTTGTTCTAAAGCCCTGCATATTGCTCAGCTCAGAAAAAGTCTGTCACTGTCTCATCAGATGTGCCCCCTTCCTCTCATCTGTGCCTTGAATATTCCCCAGTCAGAGAGCCCTGCTTCTGCTTTGCTCAAGGTATTAAGCATCCTTGCCACCAGGCTCAGTGCCATGTGCCAGGGGACTCTGCAAGACTATGACCTGTCTTAAATACAAAGTGATGGCCTTAAGTAGGGAAATCTGGCTGCATAAACTCTGTTGTAAATGTTGTCATACAAGAATAGTTCTTCTGCTGCTCTTGGAATACGAAAGATAAATGAACACTAACATGCTGGAGCTATCTACTAGTAATAAATCACAGTGCTAAACGTTTATGTATAGAAATTGTGGAGCTCTCCAATGCATAGCTATAATTCAACTGCGCCTGGGGAGAACCAGATAGCAGTTCTTTTGCGTAAGTGCTTTCAGTTGAGGTACAAAAAATAATGTACCATTTAGGGCTGTCTGCTTGGCAAGTCTGTCAACTTTCCTGCACAAACAGCAGATGAGGGGAAAACTAATATTTTTCTACCCACCCTTGGAAGACCTGTTCAGCAGCAAAGGCTTGTACATCACTTGCAGGTTAACAAACAAGCCAAACCTGCTCAGCAGTCTCCCCCTGACACTTAACTTTTCTGCTAGGCCATATTATTCCTGAGTTTCTCTTTGTATAGAGTTGATTTCAGTAAAGCACCATTGTTTGCTTAGGCACTTATTGTCTGTTCAGTGTTCAGGACACAGGAAACCTCAGCTATGCCAAAAATCTTTAATGAAGTATTCAGAGTACATTTTTAAAAGGCTAGCTGTAAACTTGTACTCTCTCTGCTCAGACTAACAAACGTGAGGAGAAATATATGAACTGATATTTTTAGTGGGCAAATCAATCCATTCATGCTCAATCAGTGCACAAAACTAATTCTGCGCTAACTAACTTGTACAGCTGAACTCTTCCTTTTTTCCAGTAGACTTAAGGAATAAGCTCAACTTTAAGGTTCTGGAATAGGGAGAAATATTTAGTGATGTGTGGTACAGGGCATCCATTAGTAGTTAGTCGTAAAACTCTGTTTTGAACATGGGTTATATGTCACTTAATTTCCATAGCACCCCGAGCCCATGTAGCTTGGGGTGATGCTTTCTAGTTACAAAATTCAGCTGGAAAGCTAATCACTTTTTGTGACTTGCCCCCTTCATAGGAGTATGTATGTCTTTACAGACACTTAGGAAGCTGCACTGTGAAAACTGCATTTGTGACACTGTCATCTAACAGCTTTTTCCCTGAGTCTGTCTGATATGTATCTTCTTGCATGAAATGCAGGCATGGTGGTGCTGTTTCTTTTGTGTATTGGATGGTAGGAGGGGAGGGGCCTGGCAAGGAGAAAGGTGAAGTGGGGACAGGGAGCCTGAGCAAGCAGAAAGGAGTAACAGCAGGAAGAGAAGTGCTTGTGTGTTGTAGCTCCCATGGGTAGGGAGCAGCAGTGGCGCAGACTAGAGCTTGCTAGAGGCAGGTTAAAACAAGCAGCTGCAATTTCAGCAGCCAGTTCAACCAAACTAGACTGAACCAGCAAGAGCACATGGCTACATGCATAACTGAGCTTTCTCAGTGGCTCCGCACTGTTCAGGCATGGCTCTGTGAAACTCTAACAGTGTGCACAGCAAGAGCATGCCCCCCCAAACCCTGCAGAGAAAGCAGTTTCTTGTTCCTTCCTTCAAAGGGTCAGAGGTAGGACCTGTAGCAGTCATCACTAATTCCATTCTTGTTTGAAAAGCCATTCCCTGAGAGGTGGGTGTTTGTTTCAGGTACATACCTGGTGCTGACAATTTAGAGGTAAACAACATTCATAACAAGTCTCCACCATGGCCGGAACTGTTGACCTGCCAATAGTAAAGCAGTTGTCATGGTATCTGTAGTAGCTAACCAGGATAGCTGTTTTCCTGATAACAAAAGTTGTCCCTTTCAGTACTGTCATGGTTCACTCAAACATGTACTCTGCTACAGGAGGATGAAGAGAGGTTTCTTGTTGAAGTCCATACAGGTCTGATGCATTATGCAAAAGTTCATGAGCGCATGTCTCCAGACGCCTGTAATACCACCATTCCTGCTCGGAGCCATCAGCAGTAGTGAAGCAAAAATTGCTGTACTCTTCCAAATGGGGCTTTTCTGGTGTCTTTTCACCAGCCACTTCTTGTTCCTTTGCATAATTCTGCAACAGTGATTACAGTAGACCTTGGCATAGCTGAATTGTAAAAACTTCGTGATACCAATAGGGGAACTGTCAGCCACTGCAGATCCTTGAAGTACTCTGCATAGTGCTGTGTGATGCAATGTTAATGTTGACAGGCTACTGAAAACTAGGGACCTGTAGCTCAGCTTAATGATATGTATAGGTTGCTCACAAGACAAGCAAGCTCAAAAACCAGCAAAAAGCACAAGCCAAGAAAATGATTTGGTATGCAAATATGTTTTTTAGCCAGTTAGCCAACATATCCTGCAATCTAGTAATATGTGTGTAACACATAAAGGATGCTTGTGGGTAGTTCAGTTTGAATTCCACCTGCTGGGTTTGGCCAACCAGCTATTGTTCAGCCATCAACAGACCAGCCTCTCATGCTCCCTTAATAAAAGATGTCTGGCTGAGCTCTGCAGCTGGCCCTTTCTGTTCCTCAGAGGAGTGGGATTAGGAATGGACCCTGGAACAAGGAATCTGGGGCCAGTGGAAAACAGCAGGACTGCTAGTGACAGTTATGGGTTAGGATGTTTGAGGTCTAGAAAATGCTGATGCTGGAGGAGAGAGTGGCCAACAGGACAGACTGCAACAAAAGCATCCAGCAATACTGCAGTAACCATAGCAGCATGGACCTCAGTTTTGGCTGTAAAACATGTACAAAATCCTTGGTTAATGTTTCATCATCTCGGTCCATGGGCTGAAGTCACAGCAGCATCTGCAGTGCAGAAGTATCTCAAACTGCCTGGACACAGGGCTATATTAGAGCTCCCTCAGGACTGAGCAGCAGCAGAGTCCTTCCCTGAGAGACTCAGGAGTGTCAGCGTGTTTAGATCACTGTGCTTCTCTGCAGTGTAGGCAAATGAACACAATAGATGCAAATAAAACTCCTGAGTCCATTTTCATGTTTACTTTTTTCCTGTATGGCGTGTTTGTAAATGCTTGTTAGTTAAACACAGCTAGTGCTGTGTAGGAACATGAGGGGATCACGCACACATTTCTGGCATCATGTCAGGTACTGGGAGAGCCAGAGCTGAGACAGTTATAGGTGGAGCTGTCTGAGATAGCTGCAAGTACAAGTTTCACAGACTTCTGTCAGAACATTGCCTGCAGGGCACAGATGTGTTATGAGGGGATGAATACACTCCTCTCTTTGTTGCATGTTTGTAATAACATGACTGGTTTTGTTTCTGAAGCTGAGCTTTTAAAACAATGTTGCTCTTCCTCCTACAGTGCTTTAACTACACCCTAGCATATGAAGTGACTAGACGTTTGGCCTGACCCCTACTATATCAGATGCCCATTCAATAAACGCTTTTCTTGCATGCTAAAGCAAAGGACCAAACCAGAATGTGTAGGCCACAAGGAGCATCTTGCAGGGGTTGTTGCAGGATGCCTGTGGTCTCGGCAATCGGCAGCGTGCGGGATGGTTCTTGTGACGGTAACTGAAGTGTAGTTCAGCGCATCAGTCTGTGCTACTCGGTACCCTGCAGTGTCACTGTAGCTCCCTGCTCTTGCTATGCCAGCTCTGCTTGGTTCTGAAATAACTGTGGTGAGCTTTCAGACTCGAGAGGAGGGACCCACTGACACTCATTGTCCCACCACCTTCCTGACCATGCTTTGCTTGTTGGCCTCTGACCTGGAGATTTTCACCACTGTGTTTTGTTTGTGTTTAAAGCCTGGTTTTCTTGTGCTGAATTTTCTTATGATTGTTTGTTTCACAACATTAAGAAATTTCCCACTAGAAGACAACCTCTGCCTTGTTTATTTAGACATACATCCCTTCAATTTTTTCCACTTTAAGAATTCTGTTCAATATTGGAGGCTTTGGTGATAGTCACACAACAGTGAATGCCTTTTAAAAAAACCACACAAACAAAAAAACCCCTACAACAAAAAACCCCATAAACAACTGATCAGGAGTCTCATTTGTATAGCATAGGTCTGTCTTGTATTAAATACACCAGATCAGCATGGGTATTTTATGTAAGCTTGAATTTCTTTGCATTGGCAACCAATGAAGAACTACTTCAGTGTTTATAAATACTGACAGAAAATCCAAACAAAAGTTCAAACCACTGTGTTGAGTCCTCTACTTATTTGTTTAATATGGATACAGGAATGTTATCTGTGTTTTTAAAAATAAAAAAGTAAGAGATCAAAGGACGTCATAGGAAGACTGGGTAAACATTTATGGATTCAGTTGAAAAATAACTAGAGCTATAAAGTCCAAATAGTTAGGAGGGTCTTTCCCTCACTAAATAATATTTAGACCAGTCTGACCTGTATCTTATTCTCCTGACTAAGTTTTAATAGAAGGTTTGTTTTATAGCATGGTTTTCAACAGGCCTGAGGCCAGAGAACAGATCTGAACTGGTAATGCACGTAATAAGGAGCCGGTGGTTATTTTACGACTTGAAGAGAGCAAGCATGTTCTTACATGATGTGGGATCATAATTCAGTGATACTGAAATTTCTACCATTCTTTAACACTTCAAAGCAATTTGTATTGGAAGAAAGATTTGCTGGTTTACATCCTCTATAAATTTACATTCTTTATTGCACAGTAAAGCATTATTTATTTGTTATTGGTTATTTATTTTTCATTGTTGGAATTGGTTGTGCCTTTACTGTAAGAATTTAATACCTTGGTTTAAAAAAGAAGCCTGTAATCTACTTGGGATGTGTTTCTTTCTTTAAAGAAGAATTTGGGGGGGGGGGGGGAATGCAGGAATGAGCTGAAAATTTCATGGTAGTTTGTAAACTACTGCTTTGGTGTTGGATTCCAGGTCCAGAGCCATATGCTTTTGCTTTTGTTTGTCACTGGTATATCTACTTCTATTATGTTGCAATTCTCTTGATCTCATGAACCTCTTCTGTAGAATGTGTTGCCCCATATGCTTTCTCTCACAATGATGAAAGAAAATGAGCCCAAACCATGGTGTGTAGTGACAAGCATGTATCATAGCTGCTTGTGGGTTAAAAACTCAATCATCTAACAAGATTCTCTTATCAGGATTCAAGGAGACAGAAATTTGAAATCTCATCTTTGCTGAACATAGTTTAGATTCATGCACTTTGCCATTATTTCCAAAAGCTATCCGGAATTGTGTTGTATTAGGGAAATGCATGATCATAATGCTTTAAATTCATGCCTGTAACTTCTAGGGGGGAAAAAAATCCCAGAAATCCTTTTCGGTCTGTAGGTCTGTTGTGTTGACCAAAACAGGCTTGGAGGTCAGTTATGCTGAATTGCTGGATCTCTCTCAAAGAAGGTAGAGCAGATACTCTGAAGAAGAGCATGCTGAAGAACAAGCTCCAGTCACACTGCTCCACCAATAAAAAAGAAAAACTGGTCTGAAAAGGAGAGCATGAAAGGGGAGGGTTCCACAAGTTCTTCTACCTTAATGATACCCACCTCTGTTCCTGGGGGGAAAAGGAGAGAATTAGTGTCTAAGGAACAGACTTAAATAATGTTTGGGTTTTTTTCTGTAGCACTACCATTAGGAGAGGGTTAATTTCTCCTTATGTTTAATTTCAGAGGTTTCACATGGGATATCCAGGTTGTGGATTTTTTTATTTCCTTCTTTCAAAGAACTTAATTCTGAAGATCAGGCTCTGAAAGGAAACAAGACAAATAGTTGGGTCACAATCCTGGGCTTCAGGAGAGCAGACTTTGGCCTGTTCAGGGATCCCATGGGATATGGTCCTGGAGAGAAGAGGGGTCACTGAGATGTTACTGATTTTTTTTTTCTCAAGGATGACCTCCTCTGAGCTTGAGAATGGCCCATTAAAATAGGCAGGAAATAAACTAAAGGTGGCAGGAGGCCTGCACAGATAAACAAAGAGATGCTCACAAAGCTTAGGCATGAAAAAGGTGCATACAAGAGGTGGAAGCAGTGTCAGGTCACCCAAGAGGTGTACAGAGACACTGTCCAAGCATGAGGGGATGGTCAGGAAAGCCAAAATCTCGCAAGGGATATGAAGAGCTACAAGAAGGACGTCTACAAGTGTATCGGCAACAAAAGGAAGACAGGAAAATGTGGGACCGCTGGGAAATGAGGCAGGGGACTCAGTGACAGCAATATGGAAAAGACAGATATACTCAATGCCGCCTTAACGCTTGGTCTTTACTGGTAAGATATGTCCTCAGAAATCCCAGGTCCTTGAGACCAGTGGGAAAGTCTGGAGCAAGGAAGACTTACACTTGATAGAGAAGGATCAGATGAAAATACAGGAAATTCTATTTATTTAAATAGAATTCTATTTATTTAAATAGAATATTTAAATTTTATTTAAACTTGAGAAAAAACTTTTACTGTGAGGGTTATCAAACACTGGAACAGGCTACGCAAAAGGGTTATGGACTCTCCATCCTTACTATTCAAATATTCAAAACCTGACCGGACATGGCACTGAGCAATGTGATCTGGTTGTCTCTGCTCTGAGCAGAGGGATGGCTTGTCTAGATGATCTCCAGAGGTCCCTTCCAATGTCACCTGTTCTGTGATTCTGTGAGATCAGTGTTGCTGAAGCAGCTGCAGAGCGAAGACCTGAAGGTTTGACTCCAACTTCATATCTTCGGCTTGAATATTGCAGAGGTTTAAGTCAGTGCATAACCTTACCCAAGACAGTAGTTACTTGCCAAACTGTTGGCATATATTCTTCATTTGATTTGGGATGTCTTATGACATCAGTGGGCCTGCATGTGCTGTAAATAAATACAGAACTGGATGTTCCATGGCTTTTGGTAAAAATGGAAATGCCAAAATGCACCACTAGGAGGAGGGAGGAGGGAAGCAAGTGTTGAGAGACGCCTCCCATGCTGTCCCCCTTAGTAAAAATAAAATACAATAGTTACGAAAAAGTGCGATTGTGCAACTATATTACCAAACTGTAATGTATTTAAATGCAAATTCCTAAACTCAGCACTCTTTTGTCTCCATAGTTAATATTCCTTGTCTCCTATTATTTATACCTTAATATCCTGTGGTGAAAGTATGTGCCAGGTCTTACCCAGGTGAGTAGCTATACTGAACATACTGAAAAGACTTGTCATATGAGCACTGTCACATATATTGAATGGGGATGCCATCTGTCACACAAATTCTGTGTGGCAAGGCATTTAATCTGTGTTTTTAAATAAGAAAAGAAAGGAGGAATAAACTACTAGTAGATTTGGGTAAAATAAACTACCTTCACTATAATCAGTAACCTTGTGGCACTGAACTGGGATTATCGTTAGTGAAGATACTTAGATCCATTGTTTTCTTACTCTATTTGGAGGTTGAGTCCATAAACTTTTATGAGCTATAGTTTAGATAATGTTAGGAAATAGCTTGTCTGGAACTAAAATTATCTCATTGTTTGAAACAGGCAGGGACAGGTTTTGGTCTTTTCTGCATTAGTCTATTTGCTATAAAACAGATCTTATCTTTCAAGTATTATGGAACTGCTCATTAAATTTCTGGTTTTATACATGGAAATACAGTAGATCTGGCTTCTTGATGTCTGTGGCTGCATGCGAGTACAATTATTAATGATCTAGTCCATAAGAAGAAAGATCTATGGAAAAAAAGCTGAAAGAATGTTTATATTCTGCTCGGGTGGGTTTTTTAAGAGATTCTCAGGTTTATCTGGGTGAGTATCTTTATGATTGTTAGAAATGTGTTTCCTTTGACGTATTCCCATTACTACTGGGATTAACTGCATTCTGGAGTCTGAGTCTAAATTCACTTATGCAGTACATCAGTGGCAGAACAAGACTACTATCCAGGTTTTCTGCGTTATCCATCTACCTTGACTTCTAAGAAGCAAATAGTGGCTTATTTCTAACCTTTTTGGATTTCTATAGGTTTATAGCCTAAGTCCATGGAAGTCTCCTCCTTTTTGATAGCCTAAAGAAAACTGTTTACTTTTAAAAAGAGGATATGCATTATCAGCAAACTGAAATGTGCTGCATGCATGGACACCACTAATGAAAGACAAGAGCGCTCTCTTCACTGATATTTTTTTTTTTTTTTCTCTACTAAGATAATATATTTAGTATCTTCTGGTCAGTTAGGGAAGAAGATGATTTTTGTACAGTGTTGTTATTTTTGCAGTACTTAGTAGAAATTTATTCTTGCTGATGGTAGCTGAATCTCAGGGAATTACTGTTATGCAAAATGATGCTCTCAAAGAACAGTACTAACTGTCATAGATCCATGGTTTTAGGCAGTCACTCTTCGTAGGAGTTCACACTGTGTTCAAACAAGTTCAGTGTTGTTTGCACTGACAATGTACCAAGTGAGTACTCCACCCAAAAGCAGAGCTGAGGTCTTGGAGAGAACATTGCTGAACAAAGGCACGGTCAGGAAGGAGCTGGAATTTGTGATGTTCAGAACTATTGTTCAACCCCACCATCTCCATCCCAAAGCCCCCAAATTTTCAAATTCAGGGCTTTGATTCAGGCTGACTCTTCACTGATGTTGATTTTTTTCAGACAAAGACTTTTTTTCCTTTTTTCCTCTTCTGTCAAGAAGTGTTACAAGAATTCAGGTCTTAGAAGTGCCTCCCTTCTGCTATATATTTCTTAATTGAGTTCTTGGCATAAGGCGAGGAGAAACTATTTCTAGCTGTTAGAGTAGCTGTGTGAACTGGGAAAGCCTCCAACTTCTAGAAATGTATTTAAAGGCTTGAACAAGATCCAAATTTCCAAATAATTTTTACTCCTTTGCTTGGTTGGCTGTCAGTATTTGATAAATAGGGTGGGACTATTGTCAATATTTAACAGCTCAACACAAATATTATTCTTCATATGTTGTAAAAATAGTATATGAAATGCAAATCAAGTGCTTTATTCTATGGTTTGGTAGTAACAGAAGCAAGTGATAAAATCTTCCTTGCCTCCATACAAAGGCATAGAGAGGGAGGAAAACGTTACCAGTGGTAACAGTCTTCCCTGCTGGGAAACAAAACAGTGAGATTCCTCACTCCTCCCACCTAAAGTCATGTCCCAAGGAGGGTTCTGTGATAAGTTTGTTGTGAAGTGTTTCCGAGTAAGAAACAGCAAGGTATGACTATTAATTCAAACCAGATTACCAGTGAAGTCTTCAGTAACGGAGCTCCTCCCATCTCCAGTGGCACATCACCAGGACCCCTTGAACTGCTCTGCAGTCATATATTGCAATATAAACACAAATTATTTCTGGAACTTTCCCTATATTCAGAGAAATTCCTCCCAAAAAGCCACTGTTTGGCATCAGCTTGCTGGATGGAGCAGCCTGCCCTGTCCATAGTCATGTGCAACATGACTATGGCATTATCCTCATTTAGAAAATAAAGATGCAGTGTAGTCAACGTGAGATGGGTTTAATGAGTATCAGAAGCAGGCCTGGATGTCACTTTCCAATCGTGTGTTCCAAAGTGGTTCCCCATGATTTTAAATCTTTAAAAACATATCACAATGTAAAGAGTAAAAACTCCAGACAATAGCCAGGAGATACTACTCTTTTAACTGAAGGAGAGAAACTGAGTGTCAGATGGCTCAGCCACAGCCATGCTCAGTGAAAACTGAGGTTAACTCGCAAGGAAGTATCAGCACCGCTCAGCTCGGCGTGCCTCAGCAATGTTACTTTTATTGGTAGCTAGATTAAGCCACCACCTACACAAAACAAAGGATAAGGAATAGAGCCAGTTTATTCAGGAGACTTTCAAATCTAGCATTGTTTTGGATTTGGCTTTGGTCCAGTATAAAATGTTTTGTGTGTTCCTAGAGCTGCCCTGTAGAGAGGACCCTGAGGTAGCAGGAAACAGCTCAGTTATTAAAATTGGAGTTTGTCGGTTACTCTGTAAAGGAGTGTCAGTAAATCCAGGAAAAAAACACAAATAACAGTAAAACATTATTACTCCATTTTGTCCAAAACAGTCAGACTGCTTTACCATTAGTTAAAACTAATGGTGAACTAGTTCTTTCTCAGATCCTTTACTAGGATTACTGCACTGTTAATGTGTTTAAACAGTCATCCAGAAAAGTCAGATCTCAAAGCCCATTCCATCCTTCTCTCACCACACAGAGTAGTGCTTCATTGAGAACTAGAAAGCTGAGCAATCTTGACTTACAGACCGAAGGACAATTTCAGTGCACTTTAAGCACATCAAGTTCCTGTGCGCTGGTTCCATTCCCACTTTCTCGTAACTTTCTCAGTGGTCACAATAGAGCCATAGTACTCTCCTTGCTCTTGAAGTTGTTTGAGATCAAATGATAGATAGTACGTATTTCTAAATAGTTAAGACCTTTCAGGCTTAGGCAAATATCACATCAGTCACATAGTTCATATAAATAGACAAACCTTCATACTTAATAGTATGAAAACTGAAATTAAAAAGAAAAAAAAGGTAGAGAGGGAAAGATTCCCTCTACAATGAATACAGGCTACATGTGTACCTGAAGTGGTTGCACTGAAATTGCCCTTCAGCTTCTGTGGATCAAGTTTGTTCAATCTCCTCTAATTCCAAACACCAAATCTAGCATTGCTAGACAGGAGGAGAGTATAAGGATTGAGCAAGCATTTAAACTGGACTTTTCCAGACAAGGACTGAAATACAGATGGCACATTATCCTGAACAGTTAAATCCTGTATTGGACTAATTCTGTTGAGAAGTATGGCGTTTCAGTCTAACGTTTTCTGTAGCTAGTAACTACACCACGTCTTGCAATATTTGTCTGGTTATTTTAGTGTGGTCCGATTCTGTTAGAATAAGTCTACTAATTCTATTTTAATTACTAGCAGCTACAGCTGAGAATACGAGGTTGTTCAAAGGAAAGAGGCATGACTGATTTTCATTAGTTTATTTCTATAGGACTTAATTATTTGAGAAAACAGAATAATGATTATTTCCTTCAGGGAATATTTGTAACCTTTGCAATTTTTATATCATGCACTAAGATAGCGAAGGTTACTCTTCAAGTGTAGCCAATGAGCCGTGGGGTGCTGGGGAAGACTTTCCGCATGTCCATGCACTTCTTGTCAATGAAGAAGGAGTTTGCCTTCACAGAAATTTCATGTTCCAGCTTTGATTTGTTGAGGATCAGCATCTGCAGAGTATCATGGGCTTCTTGCAGACGTCGCTTTAAGGTCTGTAAGGTGTCATCTATAGTGTAAACTTCAGTGACAAGCCTGAAAAAAGAGGAGGGGACAGGTTGCTCACATAACTTTAGCGGTCCCTCACCACATTCCTTTTTTGACAGTGGACAGGTCATGCTTTCAGGCAGGATTTGAACAGCTGTCTTCAACTGAATTAGTATGAAACCTATTTGCCAAACTGGCTTGCATAGCACCTATAAGAAGTGATGATTTGTTGTTTGCATTGACCTTCAACTGCAGATTAAGCCACTGTGCTTTGATATATCTTTCTAATTGCTATCTTCTTCACTTGCAGCCTCTCATTTGTGTAGCCTCTCTAGGGCTAGCATTGCTATGTTGAGCACTTACATATGGTCCCGTAGAATACGTTTGGGATGGATGTTACTGGAGAGTGTTGGTGTAGTTCATGATAGCTTAAACTTGTGCAGCAGAATGTGTTAAATGGTCTAGATTTGGCGCAGAAGCCTGTTAATTGGTACAAGAATCACTTGCCAGAACAACCATTGAATGTGGAGCTCTGAAATCAAGATTTTCTGTGAGCTGTTATTAGCCACAGTTCTTCCAGTGGCTTATCAATGGAGATGTGGCAAATCTTCTTGTATAGTCACTGAGCTGGTAAACTCTTTAATACTGTCAACTTTGTGTTTTGTCTAATGTTCTATTAATTGCTCAGTGCACTATACGCTATAAGAAAGATTGATTTTTCCAGAACCCACTTTAACTTGTTTGGGTTAGTCCCAGTTGTTTCAACACAGAAAAACTAGACTTTATTAATTTGTTTTCTGTCTAATCCCTTCAACTACAAAGTTGGCAGCACACACAGAGAACAAGTGCCAACATCAGCACTTCCTTTTAAATAAACAGCAAACTCAGATAACATTTACATGTTACAAAGAAGTGGTTCATTTGATATTTTCTTTCCCTATTACAGTTGAGTTATTGGGCTGAAATCTTTCTTGCTTTAAACCACATGAGAAATACACTTAAATTAGTTAAAAGCAAAAAATCCTTAAAAGGTGAATTAGCAAATGGTTTTACTTTCTCAGATAGGATTTTGTCTCTAAGAAAATACATTTTATTTGAGATGTGAGCTCAGCCAAAAACTGTGATAGAAAAGTGTCCAAATTTCAAATATGAATTTGTATTTCTAATTGCAGTTATAACGAACATAACCTTCAATGATTTGGATTAGGTAAAGCATCCAAAATAACCTGGTCTGGATTAGGGAGCTGTGGTAGAGCAAAATTCATATGCGTTGGAGGGAGGAGAACAGGAGATAATAATTATCTGTCAATATAACTACATCTAGTAAATAGTGTACTTGTATAAACATTTTGGTTAAAATATTAGAAATCATATTAGACTGACAGAAAACTTGCATGTATGTTAAGCCTAAAATACTTCTGAAGAGCTGTGCCACAGCTTGTGAAGCTCTTATATAACCTATAAGCTAGTAGAAGTTAGATTGATTCAGAACCCCTATGTACTTTTTAAGTATGTCATATTAATGTCCTTTCACTCTAATTGAAGAAAATATTCAAAGACATTCTGACGTTCTAGTGACTTCAAATGAAGCTTCCAAACTCTTTTAAATAGGACCCTTTGGAACATCAACAGCATCACTGGCAGTTGGGGGAAGAAGAAGGGATAATGTGATGCTGCTTCAGCACATTTTTGGTCCTAAATCGGACAAGTTTTATATCTTGGATACATGCAATCCTGCTGACCAAAGGAAATGTGAAGATCCGATTCAGGAGGTATGAGGCTGAAAAAAAGATATATTGCATTGTACAATTTATGTTTTAAGGAGTTAAAAAAAGTGAAAAGATGCCAGTACAATAAACTATGATTTAATGCCCCTTTCTTATTTGAATAGAAGCTTTTTGAGTTGATAAAACACTGTTTAGGAAAAATAACATAAATACTCAGTTTAAGCATTATGTACTTCATTAATCTCATTGTATGTGAAGCTGTTGTATACAGTGGGATTTTGCTAGAGACAAAAATAAAAAGGGATTAGTTTTCTACTTTTCATAAAAATATGTAAAATTCTCTTACTGGACTGTGAAATTCGCTCCAGCTATGGGAGGAATCCTGGTGCAGTATTTCTTGAGAACTCTCTCCCACTCCCCAGAATATTTTGAAGATGGTATCTTAAATAAGATATATTCAATAGGATTCTTTTGGAACACTGATGTGCTCTAACTGGATTGGAGGGAGACAAATGGGATTAGAATTCAGAAGACCCTTCCTCAGTTGTTAGGGAAGGAAGACTAGTATCTTGGACATCTCGTACATCCAGAAGGACACAATACACACTACACAATGGATCATAGCACAGGGATCACCAAGCTGATGCCAACATGTGCTGGGAAGTCCCTATGGCTATATAACCAAAATGTATGCCAAATGAGCTAACCTGTGCAAAGATTATATTGGAGGCACTATATAATTGAAAATTAGTTGAGGCAGTTAAGAGATGCTGCCTCATTCTTATTTGCAAATAACTTTTTAAGGAGCTTAACCATTAGATAGCTTTCTGCATCAAAAGACAGAATTTTGTCTGGGATAACATGTTTCTAAAATTAGGTATTTCCTAAAATGAAATCTTCTGCTTCATACAGAATTAAAATCGGTTCCTAAGTCCCAACTTGGACATGAGACTGAATCCCAAAAGATATCAGCCACCAACAAGCAATTGAGCTCTTAACTGTCCTGGGAGCGGGACTCTAAAGGCAACTACACACATTGAACATTAGATGTTTTGACCCATTATTTCAACATAGCTACTTGGATTTTACTACTTTCTTCCAGAATTTGTATGCAATGTAATGAATGCAATTCTAATCTCATCAAACTGATTCACACTGATTAAATTTCCCATTCTTGAGTGGCTGATGAAGGAAGGGATGGAGTAGTCTGGGCTTTACTTACTGAAACTGAGGTGCATCACGGCAAAGTTCTATATTGGGTCGTTTAGTTCTTCCCTCCAGGCGGGTCTGAGCCACTTTCAGGGGGTACTCCTTTGCCTTTATGGATCTCTCCAGTAACATGATTGTATCTTCTGTCTGGAAGATTTCTTGAAGTATCTGAGGGAAGCAGAACATTTTTGTGAGCCTCATGTGCATACAAAATCAGAACTCACCCCTGCTTTTAAACACTCCTATGAACTGCTTCCATTCTAGCATGTCATTTTGCTTAATTTAGGGGAGGAGATTACTATAAACTCACATCAATTGGATGTATTTGTATAATATGTTGGCTTGATCTTGCCATTTCTTTAAAAGGAGATACGGTAATCAAAGCTTACAGGAGAGCTAGGAGGGGGCCCCTACAATCATACATCAAATGAAAGCATTTAATGAAGTTATTCCTGGAAAACAGGCGAAAAACTTCCACTAAGAAATGCACCATCTCTTTCCTATTATGAAATTAAGAGATTTGTATGCAAATTGGAATATAAGTTTATTACAAGCAGAAGAGAAGCACTGAATTATTGTGATGGAGGAAATTCCAACTGTGTTTTTGTGATAAAACCATTTTCATAGAGGCAGTGTTTATAGCTCTACCTGGACTTATTTCCATTTTGCTTCATTATCTAATTTTTCTCCTAAATAAAAAAATCTGCTGCTTGATCTACAAACATGTTGCAAAGGTAAAATTCCTGCCACTCTCATTTAAACCTTCATTCAATTCTTATTTCTTTTTGCCTCATAAAAATTCAAAAGTAATCAAATAGGTCCTCTCTGAAACTGTTTCATACTCCAACTGTTTTGGGGACATCTGCTGCAGGAACATATGAACACAAGTCATATTTTCATACTGAAAGTAAATTCTCAAAGTTTTGAAAACTCCACTGAGAGCTGTAGAGGGAAGACCAACTTCCTTTAAAAGCTTATTTTCTGTAAATGGAGAAGATATAGCATGAAACATCACCTAAAAGGAGATGCCCATGGAATTAGTATAGCATAGTTTTTAGTTGCAGTGCATGTTATCATATGATCATATTAGCCCTGAGAATCCTGTAAGTGCTTCTTACATGTTTTAATGTGTATGAAAAAATTGCAAAGGAAAAGCTTTGCTCAGTCTTAAAAAAGAAAGAAGGGAGAAAATGTTTATATTCAGGTACCATTTCCCAGCCAATTGATTATTATGTAACCTTCATTTATCAGGATTCATTACAGCCAATTTGGTGAACCTATTCAAGCTTTTCCTATAGACAGCTTTAAAATGGAAAAAAAAACCCAAATTGAACTAATGTAGTTTCTCAGCCAGCCTACTAAAATCAGTGCAACTTGAATTTCAACAACCACTAAAAATGGTGTAATGTGATTTAAATTGCTTATGCTGCTATTTGGATCTTGCCTGCACACTAAGCTGCACCAGGTTTGCTAATGATGTGTGTGGTTTGAAAATTCAATTACTTCCTGCTGCCGAAAGGTTATTTATAGACAAAACCCAAAGAGTTAAGGATGCCAAGAACCTGTACCCCAGTCCAAATCCTTAAGGGCTTGTTGACGTATAGTAAAGCAATGTGAAAGATCTCCTGGCTAGCACTGTCCAAACCAGTTCAACCCTTACAGCAATGCAATTTTCCAATAGATGAATCATCTTGGACTGGGAAGCAGCAATGTATGAACATGACTGTACTGAGTTGAAGCCAGGTCTCCACACTGTGCTGAGCCCTTTGGGTCCAAGGTTGGTTCTCACAGAGCTAGCTTGGGAGCACCTTTACCCAAAAAGAAGCTTTAATTGCTTATAGACTGCAGGGAAGAAATCTGGTTTGGGAACACAACATTGGGAACATGGAAGAAAGTGAAGCTAACAGTAGTAAATTTCTCCCTATAACTTTACTCTGCAGTGGTTCCTTCTTAATTAGGTAATCACTGTAAACTACCTGTGTTTCTCAGGGAATATTTATGCAGGTGTGCTTTCGTAGCTATTTGTTTTGCAGAGGGACTACTTATGATAAGAATGCATTGTTAAATACATCATTTTATATCTTGTCTACAATTTTACCAGTTACACATACCTATTTCTATAGATAAAAAGCAAGGGAAAGAGACTTAATGAAGTTAAATGTCTTCATTATGCATCCAGCCCACATCCTTCCTTTTCCCTGAAAACACCAAGGATTTGGGTCCTCTGCTGCTCAGCAGCAGAATTTGAATAGTTTGTGCTGCTGTCAGAACTTTGCTATTTATAACGTCCATAAGAGAATGCAGCATGTGTTCATCTGTACATAACAAAGGTGAGATCCAGCTTCTAGGTAGGCTGCTGGTGATTAAGCAGACGTATGTCAGGGAGAGTTTTACAAGCCTTTGCTCCCACTGTTCACTTTCATTGCTAACCAAAAACATCAGCCTGGGGGGACGTACCAAGGCTGTGAGGCAAAGAATACGCAGTGCTTTTAGAGGTCACCCGCTGCTTAGCAGGGTCCTCCTTTCCTGTGTTTATGTTATAGCTTCTGTCAATACAGCGGTGTTTCCCATGCTACGCCTTGCTGTGTGCAAGTGAGCCAAATTCACTGTGGTGTAGTTCTGTTACCTGCAGTGGGGTATTGTGAGGATGTTGGCCTCTTACATTAATTCTACTTACAATTTGGAGCAAGTTGTAAGTAGATTTATTTCTTTTTAATAAAAAGTGTAATGTAAAGTAAAAACAATGAAACAAAGCAGCACTTATCTCGGCCCAGTAAAAATTGGGCAAAGTTATGCCTCAATTTCAGAAAGGATTGAGTGGGTTATTTGTTTTCTATTTATGGTGGAACAGAGAACTTGCACTCTCAGTTTAGATTATGGGTAGGACCTTTCTGGTTCAGACTTTGAGCTTGATTGGTAATAACCCTTTCTTTCTTGGGCAGCAGGTGGAAATGGTGATTCACCTTTGTGGAGCAAATCTGTTGATGAAACAGCACAATTAAAGCAGCCCAGAGCACTTGGTTAGAAATGAACCATGACTGTGAAACCAGCTCCCCAGAGCAAGCTGCAGTTCACAAATGCACTCGTGTTATGGTAAGCGTGTAATATAGTCACTGTGCTGATACTTTCTGTCCTGTGATAATATGAATCAAAACAGTTTAATCAATTTAGTGAGTGGAGTTAGGTTACAAGCTCTCTTACACTTAATTAGTGCTAATTGTTCTAATCAGGTTAGAGAAGAGGATGAAATTAATATTTTCTGTGAGAAATTTTTTTCCTGCCCTCTTTTTCTTTGAAAGCAGTATGGGTATCTCGTGTTTATTCCACATATGGAAGGAAGGGAGGAAGCCATCAAAGGGGACACAGCATGTGCACAGAAACATACTGCAGCAGATTCTGGAAGCATTACACAAATTTATAAAAGGACTAGGAAGAAATTTAGTAGTATTCAGTATTTCAGATAACAGTGCCACTCCTCTGCCATAAATCCTTCTTATATAAAGATTGCCTATAGCAAACCATGGCCATTTCAGTACTATGTGACAATGCTTCTGTAATGGTTGGGTGCCCTTTACTCTTTCATTCTGCTTGTGTGAAAAAATAAATTACATATCAGATCTTTTTTTAAGATGCAGAAGGAACAAGCTGATTCTAGTACAGACAACGCTGAGCAGATTGCCCATGTATAAACTGTCTTCAGTCTCTTGGAAAAGCCAGTTTCATTAAGCTCAGCTAGCAGACAACTTTAGAAGAGTGGTTTTCTGAACCCACGCTTTTCTCAGTCGTCTTCTGTTGCATTCATATGTAGCCACAGTGCAAGCACAACCGCCAGACCGCAAACCCATGTATTTCAAATTCAGTAGTAATGTTTCAAGTGAATGAATGTTGGTAACCATCAAACCTGAGGTTTGTTTCTGTTCCTTTACAGCACTTGTTGCCTGCTGTACACATAGCAAACACATAGGTGTTCTCGTAGTGACACAGAAGCAGGAGACTGTATTGTCTTCTCTTTTTAGAATACTAAGTCATGTATGCACTTCCCCCATAAATAATGGCATATAACTTACATAGGACATATAAGTAGTCTTGTATCTAGAAGTGACTCAAAGTATTAGAGCTTGCACAGCCCGCAAATTCACACAATGTTAATCTTCGAAAAGAGCAAGCTCTGAAGTCTAAATAGAAAATATTTCTCTCCGTTGAGAATCCAGTAGTTTGTTAGTCATGAAAAGAGCTTTCATCTAAAACACACTGAAAAATCAGTTTTATGTCCAACCTTTATAACACTTTGTGTCGGCACAATGTGCAGTAACTACACTCTCGTGCCACACGACTTCACTAGGTGCTCTGGTGTCCTGCTCATAAAGGTAGGAGTAGTCTGCAAGCACATAATGCACAAACAGGGCAATTGATTAGTGCTACTGAGCAAACTCCTCATTCATTCGCTAAAGAAAAATATTGTTTAAACCTGCCTGTGAACTCAAAATTCAAATGTGAAACTATGCATCCATCTTTAAGCTCTGCTTGGCTGCATGTAAGCAGATGTGGTTTAGGTTCATTGTGTGTTCTCAAATCTTTTCTTCTTTTTTTTTTTTTTAAAGCACTGTCATTTAAGACATACAAAGAAAAATGGCCTCGGGGGAACCAGCTCCAACGCATCGCAGCAGCTTTGTACAAACAGTTTTCAATTACTCATTCTGGCCACACATTGGATAAAGTGATTTAGATAATTTACTATACATACAGGGATTGGTGGGGAGGATCACCAGATAGTGTTGCACCAGTCTACGTCATATCTGGATGACCTCCAAAGGCAGGAAGCAAAAACAACAAATGCTGAGTAGCGTGTTGCTAAAGAGCATGGTGAGGCATTGGCTCAGGCAGCTGCCCATCCGGAAACTTTCCCTTCCAGGACATGAGTAAAGTTTTGTGCTGCAGCATTCTTGAGAGCTTGTAGAAAACTGTGCTCTCACTGTTCTCTCACTTCACCAAAAACATGATTTTTATAGGCTGGATACAGTAAGACCGAGAGAAAGAGCCACTGAAGTCACACATGTTTCATCAGGGTAGTCTTATGTACAACATAAGCATTTTAAAATGCTACAGTCTGACAGCTATCCTTGTTTCTTTGTTGTTTCTATGGTTTGCTTAGCGTTTAGTATCCAAATGCAAAAAGCAGCAGCCTGGTAATATGATGGGAGGAACATTCTTGTCCCTCCTCATTTTATAAATTTCTTTATATTTAATATTTTGCCTCTCAGTTTTTTAAACTTTTTAAATCAAATTTCCATATTTCATCCAAATTATTTTGTAAAACTTACATTTGTTGTGGTTATCATTACTTAATTGAATAAATAGTGTAATTGTGACTGATTTCACAATTAATTTTAGGGTATATGACCACATTATTTCAAAGTAAAACTATGATATCTTGCAATCTTTGGATTACAAGTATAACCCAGATCTCGAATCTGAAATGGATTTGGACCTGACAGTTTTTACTGTCATGTCACAGACAAATTCTTGATAGAGGTTACCGTGTCCTTTGCTCTTGTTTTTAGGGTTTGTTTGTTTCTTTTGAAGCTTAATTGCAGATCACTGTTTTCTGACTTATCAAGTTTTGTTTTGTTTTTAACTAGATGATGGTGGGGAATAGTCCAGGAATCTTTTAAGAAAAAAAGAAAAGTACATTTAAAAGAAAAAAAAAAATGTGACATCAGCAGTTTAACTGTGTTGAAGCAGAGTTAGAATCATTCTAACTTTTGTGCATTTGTTGTGTGTACTCATATGGGATGACTGAGTTTCATAGTTACGAGAAGCAGTGGTTTAGTTTGTGCCCAGGGTAAATATCTTCAAACTGATTCATTGCACAATTCATGAAGCATATCAGGAGTGGAGAGATTGGTCCAGATTTGGGAATATTGCAAGCTTTTATTTATAAAGCTTTTTAACAATGGGAATAGGGCTGGCATATTCAGTCAACAGATCTGAAAGCTAAAGCATATTTTAAGTTCTACGCGTGCCAAAGGATACCTGTAAAATCCCCGACATTTTCTGTGTAACTGTCTTAAACATGACAGTTTCACAGAAAAGAGGAAACTATCAGAATGTAAATATTATACTTTTAAAACAATGGCAGCTTTAAATATACATCTGGACATTTAATCTGTGTCCTTACACAGATTGGTTTATTCAGCATAGATTGAAACAGAGGACCCAGGGACCCTGGGCCTTTCATTTGGTCAGGATAACAATTTACAATCTTACAAAAACCTTCCTTCCACTGAATTCCAGTATGCATTTTTTACTTTAATCTCTGAAAATAATCTAATCTGTTTCATACTTATGTGCAATCAGTTTCTATTTAACTTTTCCACTGGTCCTAAAAATGTACAAGATGTTTATTTTAAAACACCTTTATTAAAATTAAAGGGGGAGAAAAACATGGGATCATTTAACTTGGCCTGGATTTTCTAAAATATTTTCAAAATAACAGAGGAAGCAATAACTATACACAAAAAATGCTTAACTCTTTGCATACCTCCTTGCTACACTTTTAACTAGAAAAACAAGAATAAGCATCAGAGTTCTGTTGCATTTGCCCTCCATTTTACACTGTATCATGCTTTCAGATGCTGCAGGACCAGCAATTTTAAAGTGCATCATCATTTAGAAGAAAAAAATTAAGTGCTATGTTATTAATGTATTTTTGCTAAACCTGGTCAAAATAACAGTAAAACAAGCAGTTTGGGCCTTGTGCATGCTCTGTTTTGTCTCAAGTTACCTCATCTGAGAGAAGAGTATACATCCCTTTAATAGGGAGATCTCTCTAGAAAGAGACGGTGCCAGAGAGGAACTGCTATGGCTCATGCAGCTGCTCTATAATATTGATTCTTGGCAGGAATTAATTCTTTCTAGTCATTAATGAAACTTCAACCCAGTCATGGTAAGCTAAATTTGCCCTGACTATAGAGTCAATGCAATGTATTTGTCTCATGACCCTTTGCAGCCTGAAAATGCTTCTTTTCTAGACAAGCTAGTACATATGTCCATCTGTTTCTTGCAAGACAGTCCTTTCTGAGAATAAGGAACAGTTTTATATATATAAGCACTGCTGCCTTGAACTAATTCCTGTTGCCTTTGCCAAGCTTATATGAATTGCCTGAGTGCAGATGGGTTGCAGGGGAGGAAGCAATAATAGTAGCAACCACCTCAGTTTCTCATAGAAAATGTTGTGGCAGAAAGAAGTTACCTTCTGTATCAATGCCAGCAAAGTCTGACATCCATTCATCCAGGCTGCCTTTACTTAGCAGCTGAGTGTCCCTCAGTGTGAGAAGAGATTTCTGTTATTTTGCAAATAAAGACACTTGGATTCATGACAATCTGAATACATCCTGATGTGCAATGGCTGTCACTTGGTTACGATAACTCCAGCCTTCCTCGTTTCATGTTCCCCCTAGGCTAATCCATCACACGGAGCATTGCTGCACAGCGTGCTGAGGAGCCAGGCTTCTCCTACGTGGTTTCTTTACTTGCTCATAGTTCATACTCTGATGTAGTCTATGCAAGTCTTTATGATTTCATGAGATTAAGCAACGATTTTAGGCGAGAGGAATCTGCTTTTGTCTTCAAGTAGGTGCCTTAGCTTTCATCTGTAATTTCTCTTGGTTTGTAGGCAAAAGTCTATTCCTAGCTTAAATAACTATTTCCTCCTTCAAACAGGTTTTTCCAGGCAAGTTTGAGCTGCTTACACCAACCAGCACCCACCTTCCCAACCGCTTCTGAAGAACTGTTCATTAATCATCTGAAAACTTTATTCTCAAACAGGTTCCAGTATTAAATAAGATGAACTGTATACCCAGCCACCATGAACAGGCATGAAAAACTGTAAATAACTGAGATTTTAAGGCATAAAAAGAGGAAGGGAAACAAGCGATCAACAAAAATATATTAAAACAGTTATGTGAGGATAGACTGGGGTCTGAGATGAAAGCCTTTGTGCGGCAAATGCCACAGGCAAAGTACTGCCTCTGCGATACACATAGTCCTTCCTGCAGCGCACAACAGTGCTGCGCCTCTCCTGCGTGCTTTGTGCATGGGCACCTCCCATCGTATTTTAGTATTTCTTTATGTTCCTGTTCAGAGGAGCAGGCTGTGTCCTTTTCAACAGCTGTAGGAGGGCTCCTTTCAGAATTTCTCAGATAAGAAGTTTGAAAACTATTTCAGAGGCTGGTAGGCAGTTTCTGGTTTTATCGCCACTGAGGTTTTCCTGGCTTTCGTTCTATATTTTATGCTAGTTATAAAATTAAGTAGGTTCACCCCTTGAATTAGAAGAAAGTTGTGTAAATATAAAACTTATTCAATATTTCCTTCTAGCCATCATATAAACATACTCAATTGTTGCTAAGAGAGGAAAGGTTTTTTTCTTAAATTTATAAATAAGTTTAATAAAAATAATGTGTGAAGGATGGAGAGACCGAGGGGGTAATATTTAAGAGATGGAGTAACTACCTAAAACAAAATTCTGTAGGCTCTTCAGGTATAGAATAAAAATATACCAGGCAAAAAGGAGAGTTAATTTCCATCGTATGGTGATGTAATATACTACCTCTTTTTACACCCCAGGGGTGAAAAAAAAAAAAAAAAAAAAAAAAGGAGCTGTTTCTAAAAGCACATATTCTCAGTGAACGGAGTGGAAATACTCAGAATCATGGCTACTTGTTTATTGGAGTGGGTGTTATTTTTTCATGATTTTACTAAACATATACTTGTTTTTCTAGCATCTTTCTGATCCCTGTGCTCCCAGGTAGTGGAATAGCAAGGCTTGCAGGAAGGGTGATGCTGGGCACTCTGCCTCTGGGCGTAGAAACGCTTCTGAGTTCAGTACAGGTGTTGGAGCTGGCAGAGATAATCTGCTATTTATGTATGGTATAAATACTGGACTATGTAAATATGTCACTTGCTGTCTGGTCTGACTGATTCCCAGAGCTAATGTACGTAAACATCCTGCCCTATTGGTTATTTCCAGGAGACTGAAGCCAAGGTAACTATTTATGTTAATATTAACCTTATGGAAAAGAGATGCAAACATATTAATGAGGGGCTGGCACCATGATTAAAGGTCTTCCTAAAGATTTGTGTACTTTTACAGCAAATGTAAAAGATATTTTCCATAACATCTCTTGGCATAAACTGAGTGTTTCTTGAAGCACACTGAAGACAACATACCACCCTCTTCTATATTGAATTGTGTACACTATATTTTCTGTTCACCAACCTAAATATCTGGTCCTAGAGCAGCTCTGAGCCTGACCAGAGTCATACCTGCTCTGTGAGCCCAGTGATGATGAAACACCGTGGAGTTGTAATACCTTTTTGGTTTGTGATCTAACCCTTGCTAAATACCTAGCCAGGGCTTCTGGGCTTCTGCCTCCAGTACCTCGTATTTCCAGGGTTCTGCTATCCAAATTCTGGATGAACCTCGCATAGTTATAACCAAGATTCATCCCAGAATCAAGTAAGATAAATTAATCAGACTTGTGCACTTGGGACAGAAATGGAAATGGGACATTTTTAATCTTGGGGTCAGAAAGAAGTCTTAGTTATGCACTAAGTCTGCACTGCTGCAGGTCACTAGTCTATCCTGTAGAAATTTCTCTTTGTAAGCCAGTGCCTGTAGAGAGAGCAGAGCTTTCAGGGAGAATAGTGAGTGATCTTGATTTTGAGTTCCTGGTGCTAATGAAGCCATCTATCTGTGGTAAGCTGTTGCAGCGAGGAATTCCTTTGCTCTGAAAAATAAGTGCTTATGTTTTCCATCTACATTTGTCTGGCTTTTGTCTGGCCACTGATTCTTCTTTTGTTTTTGTCTGCTTAAGCAAAAAGTCTTCTATTATGATTCTTTTTTCTTCTGTATAGGTACTTGTGGACTTAGCAAGTTCTCTGCCCCTACCCCAACTGTTATTTGGATAAGCTAAATAAAGCAGCGTCATCTAGTGCTACTAACATCACCCTTTTTCACCCTGCTAAAGAGAAAGGTGAGGAACTTATTCTATCAATTGTTTGCTTTCCAGTCCTTCGGGCTTTGGAGTTGCAGTAGGACAGGCTTTATACCACACCCTTGCTCCCACATACTCAGTTTGATTGCCACCGTAAAAATGGCAAATTGTCTTAGTCCTCTAGAAGAAAATCAAGCAAAAGTGGACAGGGAATAATTTTGCATAGAAGCTCTACAGTGAACTGGACAGGGACACATACAAAACAAGTTTTTAAGGACAGTATTTCCCTTCTGTATTTGATAGTTTCCTGTTCAAAATTATATAAAAGCAATTTAATCCTTTTTTATGGTTCCCCTATGGAAATCACTTCCCAGACCTCTGATAGACTTGGGGTTTGTCAGCCTCACCAGTCAGCTTCCCCAAAAGAAGTGGCAGGCAGGAAAAGCCAAATAGCAGACAATGAAAATCTGAAATGAAGAGAACTCAGAAAATTTCCTGAGTACGTCAATGAAGTAACAGTGAGAGCAGAGAGCAGCAGAAAAGCAAGTGGGAATCACTGACAACCAATGCTCTTTGGAGACCTCCCTTGTGCTGACTTGGTTATTTGATCTGAATTTGGAGCCTATTCAGTATTGGGATTCAGACCAAACTCCAAGTAGAATAAAGGGTAAAAAAACATCTGATCTGCCCAAAAACAAGACATCTGTAAGTTGCTAAACCATCCCTCTAATTAAATGCAAATTGGTGTAGGTTTAGAGTTAAAAAATGTGATGGGACAGGTGAATATATATTATAAATGATAGTGTGTGAATGTTTTCATCATGTGTGTTGTCTGACTAGAAATTGAAGGCATTTGGTCTTGTTTGGACTGTTTTAGACATGAAAAAGAGGCAAAGGCTGTGTGCCAACCAGCTTGAATGTTGGAGTTTGAGAAAGTTATTTAAGGAGCAAAAATCTGTTTTTCAAATGCCTACCAGGAGTAGTTCTTAATGCATCTCTTGGTTTACCTGGATTGGAAAGTGTGTATGGTTAAGGCAAACTAGCTGAAGTCTTTTTCTGAAGACTGTGTTTTGTTCATGTCCTTCCAAATATGATGTGTGAACACTCTATAGTGTGAAACTAGGTTAAATTCTATGACAGAACCTCAATCACTTACAACAGGAAAATTCTTGGAGTCTATTATTCAATTGTATTTCAGTAACTCGAGGTAAATGGTGCAGGAACATGTTAGAAACTGAGGTACAAGTCCACCAGCAGTACTAGAAGCAGACAAAATGCTTATAAAAACAGATGGACTGCTGTGCAGTTATTACTCGGAGACTTTTAGAGTTTGTAGCCTGAAATGGAGACATTATGTCATTGATGGAGAAGGTCTTGGCAAAACTCCTGGCATAATGCTTGATAGAAGTAAAAACAGGATACCTTCATCACATAAATACATTCTGTGTATCTTTTGGTATATAGAACACACTTGTCTAGACATCAAGGAAGACAATATCCTAGAATAAAACTAAACAGAATAATAATGGATCACTGTTTTTCTTTACACTTTGTTTATGAGAAATACATATTTGGTGGTACTCAGGAGGAGAAAGCAGTGGAAGGGCTGCTGTAGATTGTTCGTGTAGAGCCTTCGATAACATAACTGTTATCAACTACTGTTGAACTAGGATGCCAACCCAGCAACCTTCTCCTGAAGAGCAGTTCTGTGAAGGGCTGCTGCAGACAACGGCACCCAGGAAAGGAGGCATTTGAAGCAATATGCGCAAATGCCTACTAAGGGGAAAATCCTAGCTCTTTAGAAGTAACTGGTATAGCAAACTGCACATGGATTTCCTTAGCTTGCCTGGGTAAATTCAGAACTAACTAAATCCTGTTCATTCCTGTATTTTTATTCCTGTTTATTGTTTCCCAAGTGATAAATTAATAGCACTCTGCTCACATAATCTTGCATGTGATATAATACTGTCATCAAGCACGGGAAAGAAAGGCAAGAAGAGAAAGGCCCTTCACCATTTGATTACACAATGCAAGAATGTTCCAACAGATCATTACCAGAGCAATGCCCATGTTCCTTTTGGTAGTGGATTTCCCAAAACAGGTTTGAAGCAATGACATTCTTGCACAGAAGGTCAGGACTGTAAATGTGTGGCCATAAAGCCATTATACGTATAGGCAATATAAACTAAATATGAAAAAAATTCAGGCAAGGAGAAACATTTTAAGTACATATATATGACAAATGCTAACTATAGCACACAGCATAATCACCACCACAGTATCTGTGACAGACACTAGTACAGCGCACTGATTCCAGAGTTTAAGTCTAATTAGATGAGTTTTTACAAAAAGCTTAGTTCCAAAGGAAAACTAAATTTTTCCAGGGCCAATAGATGAAATCTACAATGCAAGACAAACTGTTCTACCTGGGGCTTTATGTTTCTAAAGAGCATGCAGTGCACCACAAGCCTGAGGCATTAGGCATTTGGTTTGTAATTTTAACCAACCGATCTCTTATGTGCAAGTGATAGAAACAGAAGAAAGTGTGCCATTTCAATGTAGGATCATTTTTAGATCATCACAATATTCACACTATTCACTCTTTTAGGTAATTTTTTGATTCTTTCTTTTTTCAGGATACTGATTTTAGAAACAAATGGTTGCAGGAGGTTCCCTGTAGGCTGTTTTTTTTTGCCTGGAAGAGATTTTTCTGTTTCACAAATCAGAAAAGTATTTTTCATTCCAAAATGGGCTCCAGACCTCATTAAATTAATAGCTTTTCCTGGTTCTAAGATAGCAAATCTTTTCTATGCTCATTTTCCTCTCATTTTACAGAGCTAGCCTGCTTAGCTAGGGAAATAATTTGGCAGAGAAAAGGATGTCTCTCAGAGTGGTATTCATTGCTTGAGAAGTCAGTGCAAAAACAGTCTTTGAAAGATTGACTGATTTTTTTTTTAACACAAAAAAATGAAATTGTGGCACCCATTGTCTAATTGCTATTAGCTATGAAGGGAACAGGAATTGTAGTAGCTGTATTTGACTATAAGCACATCCCAATGGAAGAACTGAAGTGTGGTAGAATTTAAGAGACAGACATTGGCTGTCTTCTTATTAAAGCATATCCTAGCAATATTTTTTTTTCTGATTATTACAGACTATACTGCAAGCCTGGAGAAAGAAGAAAGGGTACTCTGTTATGCTTACCTATAGATAACTGTTGAATGAGCACTCACTCCTTACTCATTTCTGCCCTCACTTGCCTTCTCCTTCCTCTTGTCCTTTCGAGGTATGGTCATGAGCAAGAGAATTAACAGAACTTCTAGAATATAACTTCACCCACACCTTAACCAGCAATGGTTTTGCTCAATATTGTATTTTCCTTTTTTTTGACAACACTGACTAGCCTGAATTACTCCTGACCAGCAGATGCGGTTTTCTTCTCCTCTAGCATTTTGTTATTCTGATGTAACTACATTACTATGGAGTTTGTGATGAGTAAAGCATCTCTGATATGTATGTGCTAACTAGTAACTCAGTAGCAACAGCAGCATTAGTTCATAGAATGCAATCTTATTTGATACTTTTTTCATCCATGTGTACCATACAAGCTAATTATTCTTTATACAAATATAATTAGTCAAGTTTCTCCAGATAGCTATTTAATGGTGTAACAATGTAGGGACATAAATGTTTTTTTTCCATTATATACCAGTTGTCAGCAGTTTTGTCATAGTTTCAGCTGGACTCCATCTCACAATCCCTGCCTATATGTTGGTATCTCACAATGCACTCTGTGATTCTGTATGTGCACCTTGTGCAACCTTATGCTATAAGTTGTTTTATAAAAGGGGCGCTTAAAAACATTAGAAAAGGTTGATGGAAAATGTGAAGCAAATGTTCATACATTTAAATCCATGAGAAACTTAGATGGATGGCCAATTCAGGGATAAAATGCTGTAGTTTGCTAGATCACATACAACCTAAAACACACAAAACTACATTCAACATCTTTCAGGCTTTATAAGCAGGGAAAAGAAAAGAAAACATTAATTTATGTGCTGTGACTTCACACATATTTAGCTGGTTAGTTTGCACTTTCCTAAGAGTCCCTAAAAATAAACTGAAAACATCTTAAACTACTTATGGCAAATAGAATGGCAGGAAAACTCTATTGTTTCCAAATGTGCATTGAAACAAATGAGTGAACATGAGGCTCCTCTATAAGAGAAAGAGTCTTAACGGAAGAACTTTCTGAACTCTGGCTGAAGTCATATGAAAGTAACACAGTGAGTCTTGCTAGCTTAACAAGATTTTATCAGTACAAAGACAGTACCTCTTGTTACCTTCAGAATGTATATTTTAAAATTCAATTAATACACTTCCAACATGTCACTTGTTTCAGTGCAAACTTACTGAAAAGGCAATACAGATAGAGATTAATACAGGTCTGTCTCCTTCTGTGCCATTTCTGCTTTGTATAATATGAAGACAAAGGCAGAACAAATGTTTGAAAAGTTCATTGTCTGACCCACTCTGAAATATCAGGCTGTTTCTGATCATAACCAGGCCAAAATTCAGGTTAAAGATGTGGAAATGTATTTATCAAAAGGGAGAGGAAAACTTGGAACTTAGGTGTCAAAGGTAGACTAATGACGTTCTCTGTGTAAATACTTTTAAATTTTAGTTAATTTAGGGTTCTTCCCTTGCTGCTGCAAAAAGAAAGTGCAAAAACCTAGTCGCCTTCCTCTAAAACAGGTAAATGTGCTGCTGTTTGTGGGCCTTTTTATTTGCACAGTTAGTGCAAACTTTCCAAAGTTAGTTCACTGTTTAAAAAAAAAGTAATTCGTGTACTATTTCTGTATCAGAAAATGGCCAGGGAATATCATCTATAAGTGTAAAAGAAAAAAAAAACAACATTAAGATATCTTTCCCCACTTTAAACATGTAAGTTGCAAATGAAAATAATTGGTATGTGATTATGGACAGATGTTGCATGGTTCCTTGTAAAACCTTGTCATTTTGTCAGTCTGCCTGTCTTTGAGTGAGCTCTTCTCAGGCCATGTGTGATTCTAATGCACCATTTGAAGACAGGTACTACAGGTATATTTTTTGAGGAGGTGCTTATTCAGGAAGGATGTAAACATTGGAGATTTCTATGCCTTTCAGGTACAACTAAGATAATACGCAGCTGCCAACTCTTAGTGAATCTTACCTTGGCCAGTTGTGCTTCAAGTTTGTTCTTTGAATCAGCTATTTCAGCAATACGATTGTTAAAGGCCAAGTTGGTACCGATGAAATGATTCCACATCTCCTCAGATGTGCTCTCCAGTCCAACCTCTGCATCCTCTCGGAGCTTGACAGAGTTGGCCCTTGCATGTTGAGAGCACCTGATATTGTCTTCACTGAATTTAGCCCATGTTGAAGGAACTGAAACGCTAGTAAGAAATTTAAAGTAAGAGGAAAATGAAAAAAAAAAAGCTTAGGTAAGCTATTTTCTGTTTGGTGATAATTACACTGAGTTACACGAAGTGTTCATCCATTGAACTGTGCAAACTGTGTAATCACATACATCAGGTGATTCTATGGGTTTCATACCCACTTTTTTCTTTTTTCCTCTACAAACCAAAGATTTGGCAACAAGGAGTGAAGATTTTGGAGAGCTGTTGCTTCAATAGAGTTTCTATGGCTTGCTTGAATATTGTAGCTGCTAACTAAAGGTCTTAGTGGCCCTGGCATCAACTCCAAACTAAGTAGGTTTATGTTTTGCTGTATAAAGAATTTTGTTTACTGATGCTTAAAAATAGTTTTTCAGGATCAGGTATGAATATCAACAATGTAGCTTCTTCCTGTCCTTAACAGATTAGGTAGGTGATGCTCTGAGTTCATACCTGCTGTATCTCAGCTGAAATTTGACACATTTTCTGTGTCAAGGTTCAGAGTGCTTATGGCCTCAGCGGGTTATTAGATTATTTAGTATGATCTCCTGTATATTGCACACCATCAAATTAGATTCAAATACCATCTACTTTTGTGAATCCGAACATTTATCCTGGGGAAATTGAGTTGTGTGTCACTAACCACCAGAGAACGCGAGCGCCCAACCTAGTTTAGGGAAAATGAGCAAGAAACCAAAGGAGAAAGGATTGTCACACAGCTCTTCAGACAGCTCTGGTCTGCTATCAGAGCAGCCCTACCTCATGAGATATGTATGCCCTATATAATAAAGCATGTGGCTCTGACATCCTAGTAGCCTTCATCGTCAGAAGGAATGATAGCAGGAAAATAGATAAGGCACTGACCTAGGAGTAAGGAGAACTGGAATTTTCTCCCAGCCCCAATTCTGTGTCATTTGGATAAATATCTCCATCCTCTTACTTCTCCATGTATTAAAATTAACACCCCTGCTTTAACTTACATGGCTGCTACAGTTAAATTTAGTAATATCTATGAAAAAAGCAGAAACGGCTCTGCTATGGAAAAGCCTGTGAATATACAGAGAAAGACTGAATATAGGGCTCCTGCACTGAAAAATGCCACCCATGAATGTTCCTGCTGCAGTGTCCTGTATGTGAACAAACTTTGGGATGCTTGGTTTTGTGTCCAAGCTTCAAGATGGCCTTCATTATCATAATTAACATAATTATGAACATAAATCCCAGACTTGGGTCTTTCCAAACTGGGAGTCTAGGCGGGGGTCTCAACTTGCAGCCTGAGCCCCCGGCTTGAAAACTGCTGCAGCATAAGGCACTCTGGAGTTAAATTCACCACCTTCTTTAATGCATTGCTTAGCCTACTAGGTCACTTCTCTCTTCACCCAGAAATATTTAGTGTATTTTAGGAAAAGGTACAGATATTTTACTTGTCAAGCTGGAACACTGAGACAAACTTCTGCCTGCATTTAGACTTCTTTATCCACACAAAACTTCCTTCTAAGAATTATGCCTATATGTTAAACTCTGCAGGTACAGGTCCCTAATTTAGATTTTAATTGAACACTGAGAATAAATATTAAGGGATGCAAAAAGAAAAATTTAATTTTGTCAGTGCTTGTTTTCACAGGGGCCCTTTTTTTCAGTTTTTCATAGGGCATTCCTCTCTCTCTAAACTGAACTACTGATCTTCCTAAACAACTTTGAATTCCTTAGTGCCACACATTTATTTAGGCAGTTTCAGGTAGCCAACATGATACCATAGTAAAGTGCTTAAACCTGAGCAGACATTACTTACAGCTACTGATCCAGACAATCTCAGTGTACCTTCTGCAGGGTATTTGGTTTTGGGGTTTTTTTCTCCTCTATGGTCTGATGATTATATTCATATTTTTATTAGAAAATTAAATTTCCAAGTAGGTTTCCAGCTTGACTATCTGAAATACTTAGTGCTTAGTCTGTTCTTTAACATTGGTTTTTCAGACTGTAATTTATCTGGCTGGCTCTGTTGAGGCAGAAAACACCTGCTCTGCTCCCGAGTGCTGCAGGTATGTCTCAGTCTGCCAAATGGTTTCAGGAAAATGTTAATGAAAAATGGCATTTCTTTGGATAACGGCTAGTGAGAAAGGAAGAGGGCTGTAAAACTTATCTGCATGAATCTGCTTTTTTACCAGAGCTGACAAAAATAATTTTACTCATTGCTAATCCTAAAAGTAGGTAGTGTTACTACAGTCAGCAGAATGCCTGCCAAGTTTCCTTCCGATAGGCCCTCATTTCAGTAGTGAATGAGGTGATCTTTTAATGAAAAGCAGAACGTAAGTAAACAAATAATACTGATTTTTTTTTTTCTCCTTCCAACAAGACAGAGTCATTATCATTTGAGATTGTGGAGTACATTCACCATTCAAATATTGCTATGTTAAAGAGTGATAAGGGAACTAACAAGTCATTAGCACAAAAACACTGCCCTCTATTGCAAGCTGCTTTTCTTCTGCCGTTGCTTTTGTATTGGATGCAAGTCTTGATGAGGCCACTACGAATAAACAGTTTTAAAACTGTGTACAATTGGGACACTTTATTTCAGTAATTTTAGGTTAGTCTGTAATACTACAGCTGTGCTAAATCTTTTGATCATCCTGTTTAATACATATCTCTCTATAGCTTGATGGCCTAATTTCCAAGTAACCCAAGCTATTTTTACAGAAAATACATATAGTCCTTGATGTACACTTGCATGCTGTTTACCACATTGCACTTAACTGCACGTTAGCTGAATTTTAATTTGATTGGATGTGGGTTTGAAACCTGAAGGCCACAAAACAGTATAAATCAAAACCAAAGGGAGACATCTGCAGCAAGGAGCTTGAGGGCAAGGAGGCAGCTGCAACACAGTTGTAAATGATTGTCCTCGCTGAAAAACACAGCTCACTGCACATCAGTGCTGTAGGTGCTGCAGACTGCCAGCTGCTGCCTGGCCTCCAACAATGGCAGCTGTTAGGAGGCAGGGAATAATTGCGGATGATGGAGGGTTTCACACCAAGGAAGAGAGAGAAGCCACTTCTTTCTGTATCACTTCTCAAGATAAGGCTAGGACTTGTGCTGTAATCACGCTCTTACTTACAGCAGGGAGCAGGGAAAGAGAAGGCTACACTAGCCACTCATACTCACGTCCCATCTGCTTTCTCCACTCCATGGTAAAAGTTGATGCTGTCTGATGTGTTCCTCAGGTTAAAGCACTTCTCATCAATAAAATGGGCTGAGTTTTTGTCAGAAAGGTCCTGCTCCAGGGCATGTTGTGCATCTCTGTTGATGCTGTGAAGGGGAAAGAGTTACCTTAATCTGAACCACCTTTAATGCTGTTGTGCTAAATAGCTAATTGCTTTCATTAGCTTCCTACAATGCTTTTATTTTATAGTTTGTTGGCATTTACAGTGGCTTGAAAATGCTTGGTGCTGTAATTTAGCTAGAGGGAGCTGCTGTACCATTCATCCCTTTTAGCCTCTAGCAAGTATTCCTCAAAGAATTGCATTTAACTCACTGCATTTAGTAATGTTTGTCATTTTGATGACAGACAACCACAAGGGTGAAAAACAACAGGTAGTTGTTGTGTGGCATGAAGGAAAGCCTCAGAGCAAACGGGAGGAGGTTTTCGGTAATAACCTTCATGCTAGCAAAGCTGTAAGTGAGAAAGAAAAAGGCAGACCAGAGTTGTGGTTTCCCATCTCTCCTGATTTGGGGGACAAATTCACTTAGCATAATTCAAATTGTACATCACTGGAAAATCTGCTTAAATATTTCTGCTCATCTTGATCATGAGGAGGGAAATATGTTGCTCCATCTCTGCTTTCTTACCCACAAAGAATTTTTGGAGTAACTTAATCTCCTTTGGCTCTTCCAAAACGGGGGAAGGCCTGGCAGACCTTGGGCTAGAATGGGAGTAATACGGATGAAGAAAGAATCAATGTCTTGCTTTCCAGTGCATCAGGGAGACAGCAGACATATTGACATTTTTTGCAAATATTGCTGTTTCCATGATGTACTTGTCAATTAGCATTACTGTCAGTCTGCCTGATGTGGTGACAGAACTGAGTCAAAGGTAACCAGAAATGCCAGCCTAAAGAGCTAGACAGAGCTCATGCCACCAAATAGGAACTTAGCTTTTATCTGATCATATACCCAGCATATTACAGTAGTGGGATGAACTGCAGAAATGCATCTAACCGGACTTATGTGAGTCCTGAGTGCCATTAATGAGAGCAATCATTTATAAAATCTACCTATGTCTTTTTCTCCTATAACGTATTAATCATGAAGTGTACAATTTTATCTTCCTTGTGAGTACTTGAACTGTTTCTTTCACATTTTAACATTTGTATCAGTTCTGTGTAGTTAACAGAACACTGTATTCAGAATAGTTTTACCTAATTAAGTGATAAGACTTAAATATAATTTGCATTTACTAGGATATTTGTGTACTCTCAAAGAAATAAAATAAATTCCAAAGCCTCCCATAACAAAAACATATATAAGTATATATAAAAATAATTTAAGTCCATTGCATAACTCATCTCATACCTTACAATGTGCTTAGATTCCTGGTTTTTTTGTCAATAATAATTTTCCTTTGAATTCAGTTTTGTAATTAAAAAAAAAAAGTAAAATTCCCTTTGACCTTCACTCCAATGTGCCACATAGCAACAGTGGCACAACTAAGCTATAATTTTGGTGTCCCTAATTTTAATGAAGGATTTCAGATTAAACATGACTTTAAAAATTGAGTCACAGTCATCTTTAAATGTTAAGTATTGCTCTTCTGCAGTTTAACATACAAATTCTATCATTGGTAAGAATTAGAAGTGGAGGGCGATGAGCATCTAACAGGCTAAGTCTCTGATTTTGCCTTTGCTATTTTCAATCTGTCATTATAGATATTAGCCAACACTGAATTCAGCTTTCCTATCTTTAAAACAGGAATTAAATACAAAATCTTACCCCAACTGTTGACTGATTTTCTGTGCAAGTTTTATCAGTATTTCTTGACAGTCCTTGAATACATCAACCTCCTACAGTGGAAAATACACAGTGTCAGTGCTTTCATCAAACTTCATTTATTTTAGTGAATTTACCCTTTTTTTTTCTGCATTCTAGATGTTGCAACTATCTCTCATATCTCAAATGCAACGTAGGTCAAGAAAGGATGTGTTTTGGTCCCTCTCTTCCTCAGTGCTACAAAGTTGTATCTTTTGACTTGGTTTTGTATGGCTTTTTATATTATATCAAACATGTTAGTAGATTTTATTGGACGGAGTCATTCTAATAAACATAAAGTCCAATTTTGCTTGGCTTAAGTATAATGAAGATACTTGAAACATGAACCTTAATCCATTAAACTACCCTCTCTAACTACTTCTACATTTTTCTAGAACAATACAAATATTTTGCTAATAGGCTGAAAATATATCTGATTTCAGAAACAGGCTCCCTAAGGAAGTATATTGTAATATTCTTCAAAACTATAAATATTAGTCAAAGAAATTCAAAGCCAGGTTCTACTCAGCTTTAAATAAATAAAAAATACTCAAACCAAGCACATTGAAAACTACGCAAACACGGTAATTACAATCCCTCAAACAATGTTTTGGTGTTCCAGCCTCTTTCCTTTTTAAAAACTCTGTTCTAGTTCATCTTACCATGAATTCTCATGCTAAATTAAGTGCTGAAATACTTAAGCTAATATATATTAGCTCCTTAATTCTTCATTAAAACTCTAAAACTCCAAGTTGCAGGCTGTAGGCACTGAACAAGCATCTTGGTTATCCAAGTGGTGTGCACATCCTTCTGTAATCTATTAATCCAGAAAAGTGCTTGAAGCAATGCCATTGTCCCATAATATTCTTTCCTAGTATTTTTGTTCTCATACACATCCAATATAACTTCCTTCAAATGTGTTAGCAAAATGTTATTTGATTTTTTTTTTTAAAAGATTTAGCAATCACTACTATCCATCTCATTTTCTTTGTTCAGTAACTACATGTATAGCAAGGCAGTAAACCAGCATTTTATATTGTAAGCTCTAAGAACTTCAGAGATTTTACAGACCATGGCCCAGAAAACAATCTTGAGAAATGTTTCTACCTTGTCTTATAGGATCAGGGAAGATAGAACTGGACAAGACCTCACAAGGATGCTAGGCTGTTCCTTTTGCTCCAGGAAGGGTGACTAGAACATTAACCATCCCCAATATATATAGTTTTCCCAAACTTCTTCCTCTTTTCCTCCCTCAGTCTTCTGAATGAATGAAGGGAAGAAATCATTGCAATGTTTTTACCCTGATAAATATTTAGTTGGATTATTTAGTTTGAAAAATAAACTAGTAAGTCTGATCTTACCTTTATGAGGTTCTTTTCCACATCATCATGAACTAAGTCTATACCCTTCCGCTTCTCACGGTGGTACAAGCATTCCAGGGCTATCTGCAAGCAAACCAAGGAACATTGTAATAGGCTCAGTACTGCATTGTGGAGTGAGACCTTGAACCTTGCTGAAGGGGCCACTGAGCTGACATGTCAAGCAATCACCATCTATTGAGGGTGGAACAGAATAGGAGGTGGCTTCATTGCACTCAACTGATCCATTTTAGTGGCTCATTCCTACTTACCTGTTAAATACTTCTAAGGATTAGCTGCCACCACAGCTGCCATTTGATTAGCTGCTTATTAATGTGCAGCAAAGCCTACATCTCAACATGCCCAAGCTTTGTTGTAAATTGTGTGGATTAACCTGTGGTGTTCTACACTCATCCATGGCAAAATCCTTTAATCTCATCTCCCCTCATCCTCCCTTACCCAATGCCAGAAGTTTCATACCTGTGCAAGAGAATGACTGCATAACTACAGTCATTGAATAGGGAATTCAGTTAACCTGCCCCAGCAGGTTAACTTTCCTCTTAATGTCTCATCGACTTCTTTAGAACCATACTAATAAATGAAACAGTATTAGCTGGCACAAAGCCTTTCAGCAGAAAATGCTCCCTGAATAGAAAGCATCCTCAGCCTGCCACTCTGAGTCAGTACAGATACAGACAATAAAAAAGTCATTATTGAATACTGAATTTTGATTTTCTATTTGTACTTGCCTAGAAACATTTCTGATAGACATAGCTTCTATTAGCAATACTCTAGATGTTTATGAGAGAACTTTGACTCTAGTTTTTGCGTGTTTTGAGTTTTTGCTAGCATCATTCATTGATGCTATATTACTGTGGCTTTTTCTGTTGCAATTAATTTGCCTTTAAGATTCTGGAGAACTTCAAAATGTAACACAAATTATATGCTATCCTAAGTGAAAATATTATTTTCACCAAGCAATAGCAGAAAATTCAGATCTAGATAAGAATATTGGGATATTGTATCGAGGCCATCTTCTGCTCTCCTGTAATGTACTGAGCTGACCGGCTGGTGCCTGAGGCAGACTCAGCCTCCTGGAGCCTCAAGCAGAAAGGAAGGAAAAGAGGGCATAGAATTGTCTCGATAGGTTCCTTTGTTGACTTTTATATATAAAGCCCATGGTGGACAGGTTTCCTTCTTACTGAAGGTAATGTTTCACCAAGATCTGTCTTGATGATAACAGTAAAAGTCATACTAGTATTCAACAGAGATAAAGCCATTTTCTTTACCCATTCTGCAGTACAGTCATGAAATTACTAGCTATGTCAAACCTACCTTCAGTGGTCCTTCCATTTCATTTGCAGCACATTCGAGCCGCTTCTTTGCCGTTTCCAAGGCTTGGATCTCTTTCAGCAGACACTCTAGCTCATAGATGAGCTCAGATCTCCAGAAATCAATGTTAGAGATCCTCTCTCCCAGGTTTCTCCTACTGTCGTCTTGCATCTGGTAAGTCAGTTGATCCTTATTTTGCATCAGTCTCATTGAATCAGCGTTCAGTCTACCAGCACGGTACCTGGAGGCTTCAGAGCCTTTCAACTGAACCATGTTCGCATGGTGCCAGTCACGAGTGCTGTAGCGGGCATGCAGGGTAGAGCGTGCTGCAGGCAGAATAGTGGGCGGCCGCCCAGTAGGATTAAATTGCTTGTCAGAGCTGGGAGGGACCGAAACCACTTTGTGAAGCAGACTGGGCCTCCAGGAGCTGAGGTAGCGGTAGCCTGGTAGGTAGTAGGACTGATAGGTGTCCTTGGTGGTGCTGGTGGGAGCTAGATCCGGGAACAGGCAGCTCTTCTTTGTGCCACAGTAACTGGCTGCCTGCGTGGTCCCCAGAAACTCCATCCTGCACTGGGCTCAGGCAGCCGCCCTCGGGCTGCCCAGCATCCGCAGCCGCTCTGAGCAGCCCCAGGGCCTCTGCCACCCTTCTTGGGGCTGCGCAGTGCCTTGTGACACAGCAGAGGTGTCACAGAACTCCGAGGGCTGTTCCACCTCGCCACCAGGCTGAAACCCGCCTGGGTTCCGGCGCTCCAGGAGCCTCCGTTCGTACCTCCCATCCTAGGGCACGTTGTTTTTCCCACGAAGAAGCAGTGCTTTCCCCCGCAGAGCAGCACTGTGCGTGTTGGGACCCGGAGGTCTAGACACAGTGTGAGACTATTTGGTTATAGTGCAGAGGGATTTGCCAAAGGGTCACTCTGGATGGGTCTGTAGGTTTACCTTCGGTGAGCTTACCCTGAGCGAAAGGAAATAAATGTTTTACTTCTGAGTGGTTCATGTATATCAGTTAGTGACTGCAGGGAAACGCAGCAGTGGAGACAAGCCTTCTGAACCAAAACACAGCCTCTGGGAGTCATCTCTAACGATTGTCTAGTGATCTCTGCAGGCGGTTTGGTCCAAATGGACAAAGAAAAAAAGTATAACTATCTTGGGCTTTGCTCTTCCCCTCAACTGTATTCATCTTCCATAAAAAGTATAAAAGATGGGAAAGACCTTCCTCTGATGATGATTTTTCTCCAGTTTAAAATGTTAAGTAACTTCTCAGATAACTTTCTTTTTTAATTTTTCCTTTCAGCCTTCTGGCCTCTCTGGCAAAAAACTGTTTCTGAAATCCAGTGCTCTAAAATTGCATTGTGACGCATCTTCTGTGCCAAGAATTTTGAACATAAATAATTATTTGTAATTAGGCACTGTATTTCACTATCCTAAGAGTCCTTAAATCAGCACAGATTTCTTCTATGCTGAATGCAAGACAATTGACATCATTTCTTCTTCTCCAGATGTATAACTATGAAACAGCTTGTTAACCTTTTTTTCAACCTGGAGAAATAAAATATGTATGTACATATGCGCATTACATTACAGCATATCTTGTCTCAGAAAGCTAGCGTAACATGACACCCCAGCTAAAAAAAGTAGAGGTAATTTTAAATAAATGGTCATTGTAAGTTAAATATATCTTCTCATGATGTTTAAAATATATACAAATGTAAGTGCTAACTGTAGGGAGGTGAGGTACGGGCAGTGGAGCCACACACAGCGGACAGGCACCAGACTGGGCTGTATAAACAGGGTAAGATTGATACTGCAAGTGCTCACACACACAAACAACTTTCCTCTTGCAATAACTGATGGAACTAATTCTCAGCAGCTGCCCAGAAGGGTAAAGTTATTCCTGAGCGTGAGAGATTGCAAGAGTGCTGGCAGAGTTCACTGCTGAGTTCAGCCTGACTCAAACACCATATAAAGCCTATTTTTTGCCCAGATACCCCTGCACGAAGCGCCCTCGCTGGCTCAGAGGAAGGGGGGTACTGATTTACTTTTCCTTTTCCGTGCTTTCTGTGGGGAATGTTCTATATAACCTCAGGATCTGTTGGCCCCAAAAGAAAAATATTTGAACACGTACCTCAGTTTAAAATGTGGGAAGTCCTGCTGACATCAGTGAATCTAATCCATATGTTTGAAAGGAAGCATAGACCTAAAGTGCTGTACTGAGCTGTGGTCTAAAACGGAGCCAACTTTTTTATAGGGAAGTTACAATATAAATTTCTCAGATACGTCTTACTGGCCAGTTCCTCCTGCCCCAGACATTCGAATTTGCTCAAACATTTGGATCCACTTCCACGTAACATTTTTTTCATTAGTTTCCCATAGAAGGTAATTACAGAGCAGTAAGTACAGAAATTGTACAAGTATCAAGTGGTGATGAGCATTTACCTGAGGTAAATATACTTGAAATGGAAAATGGGCAATAGCCTATTTATTAATGGCCGAAAAAGAGAGGCCAAACTCCTCAAATACCTTAACTAAACGTATTTTAAGATTTTTTTTCTACAGTTGTTTTGTAGGTGGACAGTTATTCAGAAGTTTTTGTGTTTTTTTTTTTTTCCCCAGAGTGTTCTTTCTAAAAAGCTTGCGGTTGTTGAAGTGGAGAGTGTTCATAAAAAGATAACTGTAGTATTTTTCTCTCAAAAAGACAGATTTAACACTAGGATGTGCTGCACCTTTCCAAATATTACCAGATACTCTTTTCTATATATTGTGTTTCCAAGGTGAGACCACCTTAAATAGTAACTTAAACACTTGTATGTTAAAACAATCAAGTTTTGCAACTCATCAGTTAGAAATGTTGAGACTCCTGGCTGTGCTCAAATCAGAAAAATACTCCTTTTACAGCACCCTCAACCAAAAACAACAGGAAGAGTCTTTACGAGCAGGAAATGTGCTTGTTCACTCACAGTTCCTCCAAAACCACCGCCCCAACCTGCCTTTCTCTCAAGCTTGAGTTACCATCAGTGGCTTTTAAACTAGAATTCCTGGGCCCCGTCTCAGGAGTAAGTCAGTCTGTCTCCTGGGAAGTAACCACGACAAGAGGGACTGTTGTTTTGAGGCTTACACCTGTTACAGGCATCTCCAGGAGAAAAACTAAAAACTTCTTTAAAGGACGTGAATGTATTGTGTGCGTTTTTCCAAAGGAAAGTGGTTACACTATTTAATGCCTTTTTCTGAACACCTAAGTTTTACTCGTGTAACAGCCGTTCAGATGGCTGTTGCTGCATCTATAATGGTTGGGAGTCTGCGCTGTTTTAATCATAACAGTATTGCGAGAAATTTATACATAGGTAATGGGAAAATGAAGGGAAGGTGAAAAGATTGTCAAAAATCCTGGAAAAACGTTTTCCTCCTCATAAGACTAAATATGGTTCTGTGATTTAGGGCTCATTTCTATGTAGATTGGAAGCATTTTGAGGCAGGAATTGTCTTTTGCTGAACCTTGGTAAGGTATCCCCTGTTGGGAATTCTCACTTGGTCTCTTCAGGTGATTCAGTTTTACAACTGCAGTTGACACACACAGCTTTTAGTCAGGTGTACTGTCAGTTTGTGCTGGGGTGATGAGCAGTACAAGGAATAGTCACCGATGGTTGCAATCTGTAATACAGTTCTTCGGCTGTGATGTTACAAATGGAAGAGAGGACGAGGCCATGCTTGGGAACAGCCATGGGAGAGACAGAGAGGGAGCAGTGAGTGGGATAAGGTGGCCAATAATAAGGTGCAGATTACATCACAGGCTGGTGCACACTTCCTTGGTTTGGAAAATTAATTTGTTATTAATTTATTTCATTAATTTTTATGTACAAAATACAGTGGCTATCTGATTGCTCAGAAGTTGATTGGCCAAGATAAGGCAGATTAAGTTCCAAATGAACGTACCCATTAAATTAATAGAAATTGTCTACCAGCAACATACAGAAATTAATATATTCAAAATTGCTATGAAATGTAGCAATGGCGTGATTTTACTGAAATGATACATAATCTCCTACATGTAAAACTTCTGAAACACAAAAGTAAAGTGTATTAATCTGTAATGCGTTCCTTGACAGTTGTACAATACTGTGCTGTAAGCTGACTCAACTATTTGAGCACGTCTCCGTCTCGGGGCTGACCTGGGTGAACGGCACAACCCGCAGGCGTTGGCTCGCAGGACACGCGGATCCCCTGACTGACAGCGAGCTTCGGGCACGGGAAGGGTTCTGTGGCACGACTGTCAATCGCTCCTACCTAATGCCGTTCTACTGGAGAAAGTTCAATGCAGCTTTAAAAACGCGCAGCTGTCAACAGGGAATCCCACTGAGCTCGTCCGCCAGAAGCCTGTGCTGGTCTCTCCGGTGTAGGCCGGCTGCGAAGGTCGGTGGGTGCCGACAGCTCGCAGCAGGGCTGCCCGGGCGAGCAGAGCCCGCCCGGCTGCATGCCTGACGGACCACAGCCACCCTCCGCTCTCCTCTCCTCCCCGGGGACGGACAGTCAAGCGGGTGTTAGTAGAGCCGCGTGCTCGGCGGCTCTTCCCCCGCACCGCTCCCCTCCGCCGCCGGGAAGCGGCCCCGGCCCGGCCTGCAGCCGGCCCCGCGCACCGCCCCGGCCCCGGCCCCGGCCTGCAGCCGGCCCCCCGCACCGCACCGCACCGCCCCGGCCCGGCCCCGACCCCGGCCCCGGCCTGCAGCCGGCCCCCCGCACCGCACCGCCCCGGCCCCGGCCCCGGCCCTGCTACAGCCGGCCCCGCGCACCGCCTCGGCCCCCGCCGCAGAGCGCCCCCTGCCGGCAGCGGGTACCGCCGGCGCATGCGCGCGCGGCAGCGGCTCTCTTTCCTAGCCCCGCCTCTTTCGCGCCCGGCGGAGGTGACGCAGCAGCGGGGGCCATGGCTGAGGCGGCGGAGGGGCCGCGGCCGGAGGGTGAGGGGCGCGGCGGGAACGGGCGGGTCGCGGCCGGCAGCGGCACTCGTGCTGCAGCTCTCGGTGTCTGTTGCAGACTGCCCAGGGACCAGCAGCGCCCAAGCGGGCAGGGCCGCCGCCTGCCAGGGATGCCCCAACCAGAGGCTCTGCGCTGCCGGCGCCGCCGCCCCGGACCCGGGTGAGAGAGGCCCTGAGGCGCGGGGGGCGGGGCTCGCATGGGGAGCGGGGCTCACGCAGGGGCGTGGCTCGCGCGGCGGCGGGGCTCTGGGGGCGTGGCCAGGCCGCGGCTGACCGCCGCCGTGTCGCCCCGCAGCGGAGGCGGCGGAGCTGCGGGGGCGGCTGCGCTCGGTGAAGCACACGGTCCTGGTGCTCTCCGGGAAGGGCGGCGTGGGGAAGAGCACCTTCAGCGCCCTCCTGGCTCACGGGCTGGCGGCGGACGAGGCCAAGCAGGTGGGCTGCGCCGCGCCGCGCCGGGCGGGGCGGCTGGCCGCTGAGGTTTGAAGCCGGGAGGCGGAGGGTCCCGGAGCCGCGGGCGGGAGGCGCCGGCAGGGGCGAGCACAGGCGGGCAGTGCCCCCGGGCTCCTGCCCTGCGGCACGGCTGGGATGGCCCAGCAGCGGTATGACTGCGCTGATCGTGTTCCCCTTCTCGTTAAGGGTTTGAACTTATTTCCTGTATTAAGTGCGCAACAGTGTTTTCGTTGCGTGTTTAGGCTTTGGAGGCAGAACCGTGCGAGCTTGTGTCCAGTGGGGTGGGTTGGTTGGTTTGTTTTCCAGGTTGCTCTGCTGGACATAGATATCTGTGGGCCATCAATCCCAAAAATGATGGGTCTAGAAGGAGAACAGGTAAGTGAATGCCCGAATGTGTTGTTCAAAGGATTTCTACTCAATGTTTCATTAACATTTTAGGGTTTTGTAGACTTAAAGCTTCTAAAAGGACAGCTTATTGGGAGACGTGTGTGGTAATGGGTAGGGAAATAAAGAAGGTGAGATGGAGAAGTTCAGCATAATTTAGTATGTAAAAGAGTTGCCTGCTTTCAGGATGACCAGTTCTGCAAACCAACATTTGCTGCATATCGGCCACATATTCATGATTTCTTAAAACTTAAGTAATGTTAGCATGATGCTCTTTATCAGCCCTAGAATATTTTATATAAATGTTTAAAGTCATGGGTAACTTTCTTGTAAAAGTGTAGAACAGTTATTATTCACTTTTAATGGAGATCTGGCCCTTCTGCAGTTTTTAACTCAGCTGCTCCAATAAAGCAGTATTGTACCTTTAGGCAGGATGTCTGTTTACCCAGTTGTGACTTGCGTTTGTGTTTTATGTAACGTCTGTATTTATTTCTAATGTAACTTTGTGTATCACTTCAATTTTCAGGTTCATCAGAGTGGATCTGGGTGGTCTCCAGTGGTAAGTTAGTGCAATTCTTTCAGAAAGTTTGTTGGGTTTGTTTGGGTTGGGCATGGTCTCCTAAAGTGAAAAACGAGTGAGGGAGGAGCAGGGGATACTTCTGTTAATTCTTTTTCTCATGGTGTAAATATCCAGATTCTATAGAAGAGGCTGGATATAGGCTATATAGATCAGAGTGTTAAACTTCTTTTGTTAATCATAGTAACACTACATTTCTAAAATAGTTTCATTATTTTAAGTATCTCTTGTTCACTGACTTTCCTACTGTACTGCGAGCAATAAATATAAGTTATCTGATTTCATTGGTTTTGGTTATCATGCAGCTCTACAGTATGTCACCTTTTCCATGACAGACAAAAGGTATCTTACACCCAAAAAACCCCTCATTAATCTTTAGAAAATGCAGGGAAGGTTTTGCAGGAGTGTTGGTTGTCTAAAGGTCACCTTTAGTGTGTATGCTGTTAAAAAAAGACAGCTTGATGCTGAGAGGGAAAGCTGCTTTTATCCTTATGCTGTCTCCAGTGACTCCGTAAACCACTGTAAATCTTCCTAAAACTAGATTTTTTTCAGTCCGTGAATGTAGTTGGTGAGCATTGCACAAAAATTGTTGTTTTCAATGCCCTTTGATAAAAGAGAAGCATAAGGTTCTCTGCCTTTATTTCTTAATGTCTCCCGCCCCCCCGCCAAACTGCTTTTTCTGTAAAATCTGGGTTTAGAGTTGGTTTCTTTACTCTTTCCTTACTGCTCTGTATACTCTACTGCATTTCTCTACTTCTCTTTCAGTACGTTGAGGAAAACCTGGGTGTCATGTCCGTGGGGTTCTTGCTTAGTAGTCCTGATGATGCTGTCATCTGGAGAGGACCAAAAAAAAATGGTGTGTATCAAGTGTTTTCAACAATTTATGTACTTGAAAGGTTGTGTCATAAGCTTGTTTAATTAATAACGTAAATATAGTATAGTGAGCTATAGGAAAAAATGAGTGAATGGTTCCTTGTTTTCTTTAGTTGAACATACTCATTTGGTCAATTTAGAAGGTCAAATGCTGTATTGGTTTATTTTTGGGTTTTTTTTTTAAAACCTTGGTAAAATAAGCATTTCTGTACTTAAATTGATAAGTTAGAAGAATCTGCATACCTAGACTATAAAATTTGAAGTACGTGGAGATTTTTTTTCCCCTCTTCCACATTCTTATCCTTTCTTTTAGGGTTGATCAAACAATTTCTTCGTGACGTGGACTGGGGTGAAATCGACTACCTGATTGTAGATACGCCTCCAGGAACATCAGATGAACACTTATCTATCGTGCAGTATCTCAGTGCAGCACACATCGATGGTGCTGTTATAATCACTACCCCTCAGGTATGAGAACTTAATTTCCACTGATAGAAGCATCGTGGCAGTTAAAGCCGATCCTTGGTTTAGAGTCTCTATTTAACTTCAGGGAAATGATGGTACAGAATCTACGGGAGTTGACTTTCTTGGTTTGTGCCTACAGCTGGCTGGTTTACGAGTTAGATGGGTGTCTCAGTGGCGTAGGGGATCCAAGTGGTCATTAAACCACTGAGCAGTTCACAATCAAAAGCTGTCATGATCAGTGTGGTGAAGGGAAATGCGGTATTTCACTTCTTTCTGCGAGACTAGAGTTCACATCGTTGCAAATTTGTAATTTACTCACCAATAGCTTAATGTTCAGAAGTCAGTGAGAAGTTTAGTTTTTAAGTGATAAGAGGTGCACTGTTTGACACCACGTGAAGTAGCCTGTTGCCTCCAGTCGGTAACTTTGTGATGTGCATTTTTAAAAGAAAAATCAGCCCCTGGAGAGCTGAAACTCAAAATACGTCAAATTCAAATGAAGGTTTTAAAGCCTGGTTTGGAAAGGAACCTGGTATTTCCACACAGCTGAAAGAATAAAATCTAAAGGAAGTGAACTGTTGAGGGCGATACCAGATAGATGGTGAGGGAAGGGGAAGGGAACAGGAGAACTGAATGAGGGCAAGCATATATGCGAAAAGTCTGAGAGGATGATAAACTGTTTGAAATTTAATTTGAAAAGAGAGAACAAGCGTAAGCCTGGTGATTCTTGTCCTTGCCTGCTCTACTGAGAATGCCAAGGGTCTTTCTGTAAACTGAAAATGTGAAAAAGTTACATTTAAAGAACTAAAGATAAAAGATTAATATATTAAGATAAAACATAAATATGGCTGAATCTTTACTAGAGTCTAGTCAGATTTCAAAACAGAACCACATTCAGCAGGCTGGAACTGTTGTACTTGTTCTATTGCTACTCATAGAATTGTTGGTGGAGCACATAATGCAGCTTTACGTTCTTCAAAATACAAAGAGAGAGTAATAATGCATTATGACCTCTCTTTACAATAGCTCTAAGTTACAACAGTAACTTAATGGGTTCAGCATCAAAACATTACAGTCAAAATAGCAGTGTTTCCCAACATTTGTAGGAAGTATCGCTTCAGGATGTTCGGAAGGAGATCAACTTCTGCCATAAAGTGAAAGTGCCAATCATAGGCGTTGTGGAAAATATGAGTGGCTTTATATGTCCAAAGTGTAAGGTAAGGCTATCTGTATCTTACAGCATTTTTTATCTTGACGTTGTTTGTATATAAAACATTGCTCCAAAAATGCCTTGTTCTCAAAATTGCAATATTTTAACTCTAATTTTCATGTTGTCCCAGAACGAATCTCAGATCTTTCCCCCGACTACTGGAGGTGCAGAGAAGATGTGCCAGAACTTAAATGTTTCCCTCCTGGGTAAAGTGCCTCTAGATCCTCAAATAGGTAAAGTTACTGTATTGCACTACGTTTAAAACAATTTTTTCCTCCTATACTGATGTTATTACTGGAGAACCCTGACTTGGACACTGATAAATTAGAATATTAAATGTTTTGTCTCTTAGGTAAATATCCACTTTTAGATAGAACATTTTTTGAATCAAAAGTTGCTGGAACTGCGACATTGCATGGTGTGAAAAGAGGAAAGTGCTAGGATAATTTCCTTAGCCTGAAACTTAGTCTTGATTAAGATTAGGTTATGCATCTTTGCAGCTGTATAATCACATCCGAAGTACAACATGTCTTTCTCTTCCAGGTGTGTAATCACCTGGAAGTGCAGACTGAATGAAATCATAACCACTATGAAGAGTAGTATCTTGTAGACATGAAGCATTAAAACTAGTGCTTTAACTTCACTGTTACTGGCACCACCCAGATTATGCGGTGGATAGTGAGATGGCTTGGTTCCTTACCCACTAGGTATTAGCAATTAATTCCTGATTTAATGACATCAAGGAACAGGTCAGTCCTTCCAAAATAATGACTGAAGGTTTCTGCTAATAGCACTCCTTTGTAAAACCGTGAGCTGTACTTCTAGTTATATTGCTGACATAAGGGCTTCTTAAAAGGAATAGATGCGAATGGCTCTTTGGAAGGGTAGTGGGATAAAGGGTAAAATAAAGAAAAGTTCATCTTTTCCCGTTGCTTTGTTTTCACGTTTTTCCCTGTCTTTCAAGGGAAAAGTTGTGACAAAGGCCAATCTTTCTTATCTGAAGCACCCGAGTCTCCAGCTACAACCTCTTACAGGAATATCATTCAAAGTAAGTCTGAAAATCACTGTGCAAATGACTCCTCTCACTTCCGAGCGCTTCTGCAATACATAAAGGTGCTAAACAGAATTATGTTTTTCTGCCACAAATAAAAAAAACAGTAGACATGGATAGCAATTATGAAAGTAACAGATGCAAAGACTATGTCCACTTCTTCTGGGCGTCAGTTATGACAGGCTTTTAAAGCAGTAACGAAATTGTATTTAGTAACTGGTCTCAATGTTTGGCTTCAATCATTAATTCTCAGAAGAGGTGTGTGTACTTGCCCTCACAGAAAGGTTCCAAGATTCTCAAGCAAGCCTGTCGAGGGCTGTTCACCACAGCTGAGATGATATTGGTGGCTAATTATTGCCTCCACTTCTAACTGTAATTGCACAAAAAAAAGCATACAGAAACTACCTAAAGAGCTGATAATGAGCAGTTTAAAAATACGAAGAGCTGGGAAATTCCTAAAGCCATTTTCACTGTGATAAAGGCCCAACTTGTGATATTTGTCCCAGTAGGGGACTGAGTGATGCAGCAGTAACTCACTCCCGATGTGCAACTGAAATATTATTTGTATTACTTTTTCCCTGTCTTTGCAGGAATTCAGGAATACTGTGATCAACACCATTTTCAAGAAGAAAAGATTATCTAATCTATGAATGGAATAAAAATGTAGTTCATGTTTAATTATAGAAAAGTAACTTATGCCTTGATTTAATAGAAGGAATGTATTCTTTTTGTATATTGCAAATAAATTCTTAATATAAATGTTCTTGCCTTAGTTTTTTTCCGTACAAGATTCTTGTAGTTCCCAGGTGGTCTCAAAGCTTGCTGGAAATCTATAAAACTGAGTCTTTGTCTGCGTTACATAGGCGCAGTCTGCATCCGGTGTCACAGTACTCACAACCTGAATGTGAAGTTGGTGTTTGAGAACATGCGTACACAAGATTTTATTAGAAAGTTGAATATGAAATACGCTTCCCTGACATGGGGGCGTTGTGTCTGGTGTATCTACTATGCACATGTAGTAGCTTTGTCCTGCCTTCTGCGCCAGGACGAACTGTAATGCCCACTCTCTTACTGAATAACATCATTTAAGTAGCTTTCCTTTCAGTGAAAAGAGTGAAGTTCAGTGTAGTATTGTCTCCTTTTTTTACAGTTGGCATCAGTTTTAAAATAAAAACCTACTAGAGTTTAGGCAAGTTAATTATAGTACAAGTACAATATTTTATTACAGGTATCAAAATAAGATATTTGAACTATTTATACACAACTGGCTGCCTCACACAAGTACTGTGTGAACATGCTACATGACTTTTGTTCTTTCTTCTACTCGACCCTAAGCCTAAAGACTAAAAAATAAACATTTGTTATCTTTAATAACTAAGAGGCCCTTTGTGATGTAATTCCTCTTTTTCTTGAGGAATCAAAGCTGTGAGAAATCAGTATTGTGTACAAGAGGGAAAGGCAGTTTGATTTTTGTTTATTGTAGTTCCAAAATTAAACAACTGAGCATCGTCTTTTGATTACATTCTAATCTTGGTTAGGATTACCCAACAGTTTCAGGTTAGTTGACAGATTTTTTTTCTTAAAGTAGTGTGCTCTGAATAAACCCTAAGCATTGTTTTTGTGCCTATACAAACTGCTTTTTGATGATACTATTAAGTAAGTAACAAAGGCTCTAAACCTTTCAGAATCTAGAGACTCAAACACAAATGACATAAAATCCTTATTATTTCATGCAGGCATAATTCTAGAAGAGCTTTTCTTAAATATCTTCATATGAAGAACAGCTTTCGTAAATGAGTATTTTTACTGCTTGTCCTTGTAGTTCTTCCTTACTTGATTATCTAGTGCCTGTCTTCCTATGTTCTTCAATGCAGTCTTCTGAAATTCTCCTTGTCTGACCTGTAGAACGAACACGGGAAGCCTGGGGGTTAGCATAACCTCGTATGTCGGAATCTTTCATAAAAAGCAGGGAAGAGCCTGGTGGAAGCCTGAGGGCTGAAGGTCGCTCTCCCAGCCGTGCCTGGGCAGAGGCATTACGGTGCCTCAGCAGGCATCCCTCCAGGGAGGGACTTGGAGGACATTCTGCATGGGGCTTGGGAGCAGCTCGGCTGCGACGCTTCAGCAGGCTTCAGCACACAGAGCCAAGTGACGTGGGGCACGGCCCCTCCGAGCGCGTTCCACGAGAGAGAATCACAGTAGCCCTGCCAGGAGTTATTTTAGGAGCCGAGACCTGGGAAGAGCCAAACCCAACAGCATGAGGCAGGTCAGGATGTGATCCCTCCTGGGCTATAGCTGAGAGACCAGCTCAGTACTTACTCTTGGGAGCATCTGCTGTGACAAAAAACCTTGAAGTTACTCTGCTGATGCTTTTTTGTCCCCCTAACTTGCAGTGGATGTAGCCATATAAATTAGCAGTCTGAAGGGAGATCCCAGCTATCACAAGAGCCTGTGGACAAAGAGAAGTTCAGCTGGGACAAATGCACTGCTATATATAGATTGTATGTGTAGAATATATATGCATACATGTGTGTATGTATGTATACATACTATTTAGATATGTATGTATATTCATGCTATAAGAGAGGGATATTTCTTCCAATAATAAATGACCTTCAAAAAGATCCAATCATGTCAAACTTAAACACAATAGTTCCTTTCTACAAAACGCCTCTCTTTTTATCAAAACACCGATAGAAATTTTTTTTGTCATTCTGTATCTTGAAAGACTTCATTACTTTCCTAAAAGCACCTATTCAAAAAAGGACCTATTCAACTGATTCCATAATCATTTCACTTTTTTTAAGCCTGATTTGTATCTAAAAGTTTTGCATCCAGATACATAGCAAACCTGCAGGCTTGTTTAGTTGACAAACGCCTTATTATATACAAATAAGATCCGGTAACTTACAGATGCTGTTAACAAAGAGCATCGATAGATATGAATCAATATCTAGCATTAACAGGCAGTGAAAATAATTAGAACCTTTTGTGGTACTATAGGCTTAGCAGCAGGCAGAACCCGTCTGATTGACTAAGGAAATAACTTAGAAAAATGTTTTTCTTAGCCTCAGAAACAGTTTCCTGGAAGCTATCGTATTTTCATTTGTGTAACTTGCCTTTTACAAGCACCTGAGCAACCTGCCTCCAGTGCTAATTAGGGTTCCTTCTCCAACAGCTCTGAGTTTAGCAAACAATCTCCAGTTTTCAAAAATAAAGGTGGAGCCATGGAGAAAGACTGCTGGTTTAATTTTAACTATCGCTTCTTTAGCTATGCCATTTTGGGCACTAGAAAGCAGTTAACGATTTGCAATTGATTCATACCCATAGCTGAATTTCCTTTTTCATTCTTGGCTGTTACTGGTTATGTAGCTGCACATGTCCAAGACACATTTTATCTTTTCAAACTGAATTAAGAAATTTTACTTAGGATGCCTAAGAACTTGACAAAATAAATTCTGTGGTGATTATCCAAGCACTTAATGTTTCCATGGGAAAACATGAAGATTTCATAGACAAAAATTTCTTAACATAATGCAATATATGGGGTAAATTTCCTCTTGTATTTAGAAAAATGTGTAATGTTTTTCTTCTGTTTGTAGATTAGTTGGCTTATAAATATAGTAATTATAAAATACATATTTATAGCTCAATTTATCAAGGTTTTATGCACTATGATACTGGTTCTTTCAAAAGGGAATGATACCAGAGATCTAAAATCCTTACTTTTAAGAGCAAGTAACATTCAGGTCCCAAGGATATGTGAAAACCTGAAAAACAGCATCACTGGTTCCTTTTTTTGTCCTCCCCTATTAGTTTCCTTTGACGGAAATAAGTTGGGGAAAAGTAAGTCACTACAGTTAAAAAGAAGTCCGTAGTTTTGCCAACCACTTAAGGTTCTCAAGTGGGATGAAGGAGTTGACATCTGATAACCTAGTAGAAATGGGGCTAAAAATTACTAATCCATTCCAGAGTGCAGGGCTTGACTGCAGAAAACTCCTCTGATTTGTTGAAGCTATTAGAGGAATTTTTGTACTGTTGGAAGATTTGGTTCAAAGACTGTTACAAAACTAACAGATCTGGGTTTTCCCTGTACTAACATTGTCTGTCAGCCGTAGGTCTTTCAGTACCGCCAGACTTACCAGCCATTTCAGCTTCAGGGAGAACAAGGTGCTAAAGAAAAATACTGTCCAAATAACTGGACAGATAATGAGACCAAGCCAGAAGATTCGAGCTTCAGCTTCAGTTGAGGCAGCTATTGTAGGCACCTAGAAGGAAAATTATTGAAACTACTAGTCACAAAGACAAAATCCACAGTAAATAACAAATCAGCAGGGGAGGAGGAATGGACAAAATTACTTCGGTACCTAAATTTCACTTATTATATGTGGGAGGAAGATTGAATAAGAAGAGAAGTAGTTTTCTGCCTGCTGCCCTACTATACATGACAGCATTTTCTTTTCAAAATGTTCTGGTCTCTGTTCACATTTAAATGAGATAATTATTCCTTTTGTCAATGATAGCTCCCACTAACATTGCAGATTAGTAGTATTTTAAAATCAAAGTTCTGTTACACTGATAATTGCTTTTAAACTTCAGAAATACTAACTTAACTTTGAAATTAGATTCAGACTTTACCAAGGCCTTACAGAAGCGTACAACAGAAGATAGTGTTACAAGCAGAACTTTAGTGTGAGTACTTCACTGCCTGCAGTGTAGATTCATGACCTGTGCCCTGTTCACAAATCAAAAGTATGGGAGAAAAAATCAGTCCAGTATCTGAAAAGCTATAGTATCTAATGTGGAAATTGCAATGAGCTGTTGCAGGTGCTAAAAGAAAACTTTAAAGATCCCCCATAGGATTTATCAGTTGGTTCCAGTTCAGACAATGGAATTTGCGTAACAGTGCTCATTTCCATACATTTTCCTAAAAACATGCAGTATCGTAGCTTAATTTAAGTCTTGTCTGAAGCTTAGTTTTCTATTATGTAAACTAATACTTTAATTTTGCTTATGAAGTCCACTGATATTCCATAAATTAAAAACTGTGGCTTCGAAAATGCCTCTTCTGTAATACTAGTGTTGGACACTATAGCAACTGCTGGCATCTCTCTGAAAGAGGCATCATTATTCGGGGTGCTCTATTTGTGTTCTTCAGGGAGAGCAAAAAACCTCAAAGCAGGCTGCAAAAAGGCCTGGTTGAAGCTTTCTTCAGGTCAGCACAAGTCATGTGTGTCTATCTACACTGAAAGGCTCATTGTTAACACTTAAGAGAAACTAAAGAGAGTTGTTCAGAAGGTTCTGATCTTTCCTAGAACAGAACTCAAAATCTCACTCCAAACCTCAGACCACTCAACCAGCACTAGTGCTAGCTTCTGAAATACAAGCTTCACAAGTGGAAAAGAAAACCCTGTGGACTCTTCCACTCTGAAGACTGAAAAAACTTTCAGTTCATCTTCAGCATCTTGAATTCTCCATGTAAAAATAAGACTCATCCATCCATCCATCCATCATGAGGCAGACAATGGCATCCAACTTGTAAATATGGTTAAGTTACTCTATCTTGCTTAAGAAAACCTGCAAGATGCGATAATTACAAGGTGTCTTTAATTTTTTCATGTACTGTCTAAACAAGTGATGTTGCAGAGGTCCAGAAAATTATGTTCTATGCCTTCATAGTTACAGAGTCAATAAAAGGGTTTAATCACCTGTATCCCAAATTACTGACAAATTACCCAGCAGTGACATTTCATTAGCACTAACTATTTAGGAGAAAAAAAGTCAGTACACCTGAGAACACTGCACCTAAAAGACCTATTTAACTTGATGAGCAAGATTACAAAAGGCTGCAGCCATCCCAAAGAAAGGAGAGGGGATTTGTGATGTTTGGAATCTAAGTGGAAGAATTACTTTTCTTACAGCAAACCTCAGCAGAAGATAGGATTTCGAGAGTGAACCTCTGTGGCAGCAGCAGCACACCAGGAATTAGCTGGTCATTGTTGGTGAGTGAATTGGAATATTTCTAAGCAAATTCACCCATAAAGGAAGGGATCTTAAAAAGTTGCCAGAGGACTGGCAAATGAGGCAGGGAATGTCTGATTCTGGAAAGTAAGAGAATCGCATGTGTTCCAGGACCTTACCTGAAAGTATTTCTCACAGATAAGCCATGACAAAAATAAAATCCACTCTAACTGTATGTTCCTTCTTGCGGTACCATGATTTTCACATTAATCAAGCTACCATTTGCCAGAATTTCTGGAAGACTTTAGCCCATACAGATGAGTACTTCTAGACTAGAATTAACAAACTGTAATAGGTGAACTAGGCTTGCTCGTTTTACCATAATTTTGAGGTCAGGAGGCCATTTTATGGATGTCATTGCTTTTAAGTGCTAAGAAAGCTCTTGCTTACTGTCTCGACTTGACGGAACTAAGAAACTCTGAAGGTCTTCTAGTTTCTTTGCTTTCATGCAGGCTTGCCTATGTTCTCTCTTTAGGTTTCACTCAGATTACAGGAAGAACGTTAACACCTGTTATTCTCTTAACGGTGTGCAGCCCCACTCTGCCGGCTGTGCTCCTGCTCGGCCGCATTCTCACTGCACACGGCCGCAGGGCGGCTAGAGGGCACTCCAGGCCCGCACGCTCGGAGTATTTTACACTTGGCTCAGCAGCCAGGCCGTCTGCACAGCTGGGTTTGCTTGAAAGGAATGTCCCAGTGAGCAGCGCTCGAAGTGTTGTTCTGCCAGGCTCTTGCCTGAATGGGGCTGTGGAGAGAATGTTAGCAAGCGAAAGCAAAAACCTGCAGTCTTGACTCTGCCGTGATGCCAAGTGCCATTTTATAGCTTTTTTGCTCAGGGTGTTTGGGGGAGCACTTGCAGTATCAGAATGCTCTGTGATCCAGTTCTATTCCCCACCATATTTCATGACTATGGTTCCAGAGGAGAGCCACGAAAATGATCAGAGGGCTGGAGCACCTTTCCTATGAAGACAGGCTGAGAGAGTTGGGGTTGTTCAGCCTGGAGAAGAGAAGGTTCTGGGGAGACCTTGTAGCAGCCTTCCAGTACCTGAAGGGGGCCTGCAAGAAAGCTGAGAGGGACTTTTTACAAGGGCATGTGGTGATAGGACAAGGGGTAATGGCTTTAAATTGAAAGAGGGTAGATTTAGATTAGATACAAGGAAGAAATTCTTCACTATGAGGGTAGTGAGGCACTGGAACAGGTTGCCCAGAGACGTTGTGGATGCCCCATCCCTGGAATTGTGTTCAAGGCCAGGTTGGATGGGGCTTTGAGCAACCTGGTCTAGTGGAAGGTGTCCCTGACCGTGGCAGGGGGGTTGGAACTAGAAGATCTTTAAGGTCCTTTCCAACCCAAACCATTCAATGATTCTATAACATTCTTTTTAAAATACTGAATTGGAACTATTCAGCATTGCTTTCAACATAGATCTTTCCTGAAGAGGATTCTGCGTTGGGAATAACTATGGGAAGATGTGTTTATTACAAGATGTTCTCACTAGAAAATAAAATAGAACTACCAGAAATGTTTCATACTGATAGTACCATGCTATAAATACTTATTCTGCTGATGCATATGATGACAATGTTGCGAGACCAGTTTTGTTCTGAATGTGACAATCCAGTGTGCTTGCAACTGAATACTTACATTATCTTCTATAGAAGCTGGATAAAAAGTAACTGTTGCAAAGGTGCTCTATTTGTTACTTTATTTGACTTAGGAAAGCTTGTAAAGCTGATACTATGGATTCTGTTTGTCCTGTGTGTGCTTTTATTAACATACTTACCCTTTTTGCTTCAAACACCCAGTGGCTTTTTCCATCTTCATCAATCTGGTTCCACCAACGCAAACCAACTAAGAGTCTTCCTGTCACGTTCTAGTGACAGAAACAATTATTTGCATTAATCAGTTGCATAATTCACTTGTCAGACTAATGTTAAAAAAAAAGACAAGCATGTCTGAAAATCATATTCTTTCATCAAGTACTAAAATTAGTTCTAAACGCTGTGCCAGCTTGAGTACAACAGTCATTAAGGATGGATGAGTTACCACAAATTGTTCTCCTCTTCTAATATGATAATTAGCACAATAACATTGATTTAGGTAAGAAAATATAGGATGTATCTTTGCTAAGTCTGTTAGTTGGAGAAGCCCCCAATAAACAGAAGGGAGAAATGCGAACAAAAACACACTGGAGAAATGGAAAATTAATTCTAAGCAAGTAAGCTGCACAGAACCAAGCAAACAAAGTAAGAAAATATTTCTGCACCTGGATGAATACTGGAAGTTTTCAGTATACTGGAGATGGATCAATGCTTCGCTTCTACACAACAAAAGCCTTGTTCCACATGTGGAGTCCCTGGGATTCTGGGCGGGCCTGACCCACCTGCCTGCACGTGATTAGGGCACCAGTGCTGTAGCTGGGCTCCCTGGAGCCTGCTGCAGCTCCTGCATCCTGGGTCTGGGCACAGTATTGCAGCTTTGGACATCCTTTGGCATCCATTATTGAAAGCCAGTATTACTTTATTTCTTTTTTTTTTAAGGGGGAAAGCATACAAAGAAATCTACCTATGGCAAGGCAATTTTCTCACCATATTAGTAGCTTCCATCAGCCATAGAGAACATGGTGATAAACAGTGATAGTAACTAAGATATGTAAATGTCTTAATTAAAGTGGGCTAGACATTTAATAAATCAACAGATCACAATATTTTTGTCACTTTTGTCAGTATATATATTTCCTTTTTTGTTTTATTTAATAGCACACAAAATACTTTCAAAGGTAATTACTATTCAGGGTCATCTTACCTTAACTGACCAAAAGTCAAAGGATAGAAGGAGGAGAATAGTGACAAAACAGGCAACAAAGCTGTTGCTGAACCAGTCACAGAACAAGTAGGTAATAATAGCACTCACTCGGAAAAACAGGTGGAAAAAGGTGGCCAGTGGGTGCCTAGAAAAAAAAACACAGAGCACTTAAGAAGTTACGGGATGAGAAGGAATGTTACAGTATTTGCTAATGTATTATAACACAGCTATTTCTAGTCTATAATGGTATTTTGGTTTGTAGCTGCTATTATTTCATATGTTGATGTATATATCCATTATCAAAGCGATAGTATTTCCAATAGCCAACGTTCAATCTAAAGCTAAAAGAAGGAATGTGGTGTTCTTGTCAAAACTTCCCCAAAGATAGAACAAAATCTAGTCTCTTTCACCAGTTTCTTTGGTACTGCATAAAGGAATTTAGTGGTTGTGTTCAACACTGTACCCTAAAATCGTCAGTGTTTTATGAAATAAATCAGCATTGCAAGGCACAAAAGAATTGAGACAGATCTTATGCTTTTCAGAACTGTTTTGAAAACAAGAACAGGAACTCTGAAATGAAAAAAATAAAAATGAAAAAAAAAATAGCTGTTGGGTATAAGACAAAATGAACCTTCATATGTAATGTCTGAAACCAAACTCTTCCTTTTACAGAGGGAGTACAATTTGGGAATTTAACAGTTCTTATGAATGAATGTTCATTAATTCCACTAGATATTTGCGCTTTGCTCATCAAACAAAATTTTATCCCTAACAAAATAAAGGGGAATTTCAGTGGAAGAAGTAACTATATGGCATGGAATATTGGCCTGTACAGTAAAACAGGGGGTTTGGAGAATGCTGTAAGGAACACGGTACAACTTTCAGGGTAATATGCCAAGTACAAAAACTTATTCTGTACAGTTGTGTTTGTGTTAATTAGTTTAAAGTGACAATTAACTAGAGGCTATTGCATTTAAGTAACTTCTTCCCTTGAAGCTGAGTGAATAAAACTTGTTTTCTGAATAAGATTTTTTTTTTTAAGTCAGCGATTGTCTCATTAAGCTCCTCTACCTCTGTAAACAATTAACAGTAGTATGGCCTAGGTCATAATTAACTTTCAACTATTAAATTTGTCATTCTACTATTGTATATAATAAGATGAAACATATAAATATAATAACTATTATGATTTAATCTAATTACAATTTAAGTTTATAATAAACAATTATAATTGTCTATACATTGTATCTTTACTGTAATATGATTATTCTATAGCTGTTTAACTGTTTTAGTAATTATCTATTCTATAATGGCAATATTGTGCTTATAGTACTACACACACATGACTGGAGAAGCAAGAATGACGCACAGCTCTGGTTTGTATTTACTCCTGATCATGCCCATGCTAACCTCAAACTTCCCAAAAACTTCCTCTGACTTAAAACTAAACATGTGACATTTTAAGCGAAAGGACCTTTTCTGCCATAAGCAGACAGGTGGGTGGGTGAAGCGGGGGAAATATTGTGAACTGTCAAAAACAGATAGTGTCTTGCTACTTCAAGTCTTGATCTTGTTCAAGAAGGCATAAGAGTTCAATACATAAGTGGTATCTTGTGTCAATACAAGCTATTCATAGATCACCACCCTAAAGTGCATCAGGGTGGACCGATCTTTTGTAAGTATATCAGTGCTTCAAATGTGAAAGTAACTTTGGAGAAGTAGTGTTTCACTTTGGAAGTCAGATGATGAACTACTGTTTGGATGCTGAATCTGTTCCAATATCAAAATTTGAAGGGTGTTTATTAAAAAAACACTACATGAGCAAGAGGCTCACATTTGTTACAGCGCTAAACACTTTATTGAGACTACGAATATCAGTCCTCTCACAAAGATATGGCTAGCCAAGCCAAAGACAACAGACCTGCAGGATCTTGTCCTAGGGGAGGAATACGGAGATATATCAAAACTTGCACCTCATTCTTTAGACAACTCTCTTAATCTCAGAAAATGTCCACCTATGTATGTTTTAAAACAAAAATAATCCTTAAACTAACGGAATCCAGTAAATAAACTGTTTGCTTCCTCACTTAACAGAACAAATGTTTTTTCTTAGTGCACAGCCATCAGAGGAAACTCATAGCTCCTATCATATACAAACAGAATTTTTAATAAGGAGGTAATCCCAGATAGATAAAATTGTCTTTTAAAGCCTGAAGTTAAACCATCTGCATTCTTTTTGAAACAAAAAACTTCATAGCTTTTCTTAAGTGAATGCATTTATATTGAATTCAGTTGTACTTTATACATTTTTTTAAAAGGCTAATTTCCAGAAATATGATGGCGTTAAGAAATCATTGTATAAACTAACATGATTTCTTGTATTAATGGAAGACAGTATAGGCTTTAAAACATGACAACTATTCTTTTTTTTGCATTCAAATCCAATAAAGGATAAAGGTAACCAAAACTCTGCACTGGCTCTGCCTGGCATACATTTGCTCCTGAAAGCATAGCAACCCACTTGCTTGGACTTTGTTATCCCGTTGCATCTAAACACCCATACAGTGTAGAACTGGAGCCTTGAGGCTAAACGATTACCATTTATCTTGTTACAATAACCTCCATTCAGTTTGCAAGCATGATGCCCATTAGGATAGGAACGAACTGTTATGAATTCAGTTGCATCCCATATTAAGGAATCAAATTGGGTCAACCCTAAGGTATACCACTGAACCACAGGAGAATCATTCTCAGTACCTGCTCAGAAGTGCCATGGCAGCACTCTACATGCTGGTTTTCATACCTCTGTCTGGTACTTCAAATATATCTAGGCAAATTTTGAACAAACAGGCTCTCTGGCTTGATCATCATGTGTTACCTGGCTGATTTGAAACAGACGTGATCATATGCTCCTAACTGTTCCAGATCAAATGTTCTGATACTGCAAAGATGGTGTAAGTTATCTTTTTCCTAACCTTCTTATGAAAGTAGCCACTAACTAAATCACTATCCACATACATTTTGCTTTTAAGGAGCACTTGCATATACCTTGGAGAATCATGAAAGCATAACTTTTCATAGCTTATGCAAATTCTAACCAAGTTAAAGATATGTGAAATTGGGATAAAGTTAAGGACAAATGATTGGAACATGTCATTATGCCCCCTAACAAGACAACAACATTTTGCAGCAAATGGGTGTGTTCCAGGCTTGTTTGCACAAGATTCTTCAGAAATATAAAAACGAACTTCTGTGTGAACAATGTAAGGAGTTTCATTTCTGTATTCTATAGCAGAAGATTTTTCAGTGTGAGATTATTTTTTAGTATTGCCACAATGAGGGCAAGAAAGAAGAGCAGTCTCTAGTGAAATAAGTATCTACACAAAGTGGATCAATTAATAGTATGTTTTACTGATACTTTGCCTGTCTGTATTATGGGGTAGCGTGAACCAGTAGGAACAGTTCTCTAGGGTAAAGTAACTGCTGCTCTGAACCTCCTACAAACATTTCAGGGTGGTTTCACTTCATGCTACCTCTAGTCTGGTCACATAGACTGAATCCGTGGGTCGCATGCTCAAGACACACTCCTAAACTGTGTTTCCTAGTTTAGTTTAATCCTTTAGGCTATGTTCTCCAGGACTGCACCAAAATATAAACCTTCATTTAAAATGTGTGCTGCTGCTAAAGCACAGAAACAAAGCAACTCGGGGAATGTTAATCTTGTGTCATGGCTGACTCATCATATAGTTGCAAAGTCCGATGCACTGGAAGGGTGGAAATGCTTCACCAGACACTAGTAAAACAGAGTAATTGTATTGTAAAGCTATGTGATTGCTTGTTTGCACATCTCAGATAACATTTGTGTTAGGCTTTTCTTTGTTTACGCCTACAAGAAATATTAACATTGTAATGGACCTGAGTAAACCGGGGCAAGGTGGAAGGGAAGAAGGCAATATAAATCAAAGCTGATTATATACATCATTATTATTGACGAGTGCATGCATATGTATAATTGCTTTTGACATACAACTTTTCCCTTGACAGTCTTTGACTGGAGATTCTTCAAAAGCCACTGATGGAACAACTCACTGCAGCTCTGTCGCTTGGGACCTCGGGGTGGACAGAGCTGCAGAGTGACACCTCTGGTAACTAACAGCTGGCAGATGAGGTGGATCAATGGGTTGGGTTTTCTTAGGTAACAGCTACAAGGATAAGATATACCACATTCCACATATTATCACATCCTGTAGGTAGGAAAACATGACAGTTTTATTGAAAATAACTTGCTGTTTCTCTTCAGCTGGGTGTGCAATGCAATGCCAGAGCACTCTGCTGCACAACTTGTTTTGCTGAAGATGAGAGCTCTCGCCACTTCTCCAGCTCTGACAAAAATACTGTTCGGCTGGGGGATTTTTTGGTGGTATGTTGGCTTTGGGTATGTAAAATTTCTGTTTCCCATGGCAGGACGACGCCGAGCAGCCGGGCTGGCGGCGGTGCGGCTGGCAGGGCCGCGGGCCTCGCCTGCTCCAGCCCGGGCAGCCGGAGCTGGCTCCCCAGCCCTGCGCGTCCCCCGCACGGAGGCCCCCAGCCTCCCCGGGCAGCCCGTTCCAGCGCTTGACCACCCTCCCTGTAAAAAATGTGAATTCGGTGTTGGAATGGAGTTTCTTGTATTTCAGTCCAGCTGGAGCAGCAGGGGCTGCCCAGGCCCCGTTACCTCAGGCGGGGCCGGGGCCGGGCCCGGGCCCGCTCCGCTGCCCGCGCCGTTACCTGATCTTTGCTTTCCGCAGCGCCAGCTCCTCCTCGCTCCCGAAGTCGAGGGACACATCCTCGGTGTCGTCCACCAGCGCCTGCGGCGGGGAGCCCGTCAGCGGGGAGGGACCGGGAGAGCCGCGCCACCGCCCCCCGCCCCGCACCGCCCGCCGGCGCCTCTACCTGCTTCATCCTCCGCCTCAGCCGGCCGGCCCGGCCCTGCAGCTCCGTTGCCAGGCGCGGCGGTTGCCTGGGCCCGGGAGGTGTTTCAGGGAAAAGGGTCCGGGCTGCCGCCTGCCCGGGGTGAGCCCGCGGCGGGCCCTGCCCGACTCGGCCCTGCCCTGCCCGGCCCTGGCGGGGGGCCGAAGCGCGGGGCTGCCCCTCGCCCAGAGGCCGCGGCCGGCCGTGCCTCACCCGGGCCGTGCTCGGGGCTTGGCAGCGCCTCGGAGCTGGACGACCCCAGTTAAACTGGTGCTAGTGCTGGGCCCGGCGGGGAGGCCTGCCTCCTCCCTTGCGCCCGTGTCACTGAGGTGCCTTTAGCTGCCGCCTTCCTCCCCATCACCTTTAGGCTCTCAGCCGTCGCCCCTGCCGAGGCCAGGGCGGCCAGACGGGCTTCGTCAGTGGGCCATGCTGCAGCGTGAGGAGCCAGAGCCCTTTGTCCAGCGTTTTAAGATGTCTGCTCCGCTGGCGGCGGCTGCTCGCTCACCGAACGCGCCAACCTGGACAGGGCGTCTTAGGTCTTGTGCTGAAGATAAACCCCAGAAGGAAAAACTAGTGGAGAGAAAGGTGAACGTGTGTGTACGACTATGATACGCACCTGTACGTCTGGTTTGAGGACTTCAGCTGATACCAACAGCCTGTTGTCCTGCCAGTGCTGGGCCAAACCCCGTGTGCTGTCCCCTGCCTCGCAGCGGGCCCTGTGCCCCTCTTGCGATACAGTTTTGGGGGGCAGTCCAGTATGACTCTAATACTGTGGATGTACTACTGGTATAACGTCGGTAACTCAGCCCTTTAGTTAAAGAGCTCTCCTGCTTTTATTTAAATTGCAGATGGATTATGCAGCAGAGTTAAGGAAGTAGGAAAGTGAAATGAGACAACTGAACTTCAGGATATGGGTAAGAGTTTCACAATAATGGGGGGAGATAGTCCAGTCAGCTAAGTATGATCAAGGGAGATCTGATAAATCAGTCATTTGTAGATAAGACTACTAGCATTAAATAAGCCTGCAAAATAATAACTTCCTAGTCTTTTCTAAAACAGCTAACTAAACCAGAATGTATCTATTGAGTAAGTACAGAAGTTACTAAGGTGAACATTTCAAAAACATTAATTGGAAAGTAGCTTTGTGCAAGACCAGTTGTTAAAGCAAGACAATACCTAATGCATCAGAAAAACTGGTAGAACTGTTCTTAGTAGGATTTATAATTGCAGGGGGGGAAAGGTGTATTTTATGGCTAATAATGTTAATATTGTGGTAGTCATATTTTGGCCTTGGTGGTGTTAAAACAACACTTTATAGTGTGTCAGTAAGTACAGCAGACTTGCACTAAAAAACTGAATAGGCAGTCTGTAATTTGATGGGATGGCTCACGATAGCCTGCAATATTAAAATATTTAAGTAGGCTTTCACTCCCAAAGACAATATAAACTGTTTGCGAGCTACCATGAGATACAATTATTAAATATTATGTGCATACCTGAATTTATGAATTGTGGCTTGGTTTTCAGGTTTGTACGTAGGAAAACCTTGACCGTTTATGAAATACATTAAGATTTCATTTAATTGCTGACTGAAACATATAGCATAAAATAGTTCAAAACTGTATCATTTGTTGCTGTGCGATTGCCATTGACTTGCGGAAAACGGACTCCACAATCTGTGAGATTGTAAAGTAGGTATGTTTATTCAGCGCTGGGCAGCACGGGGGGTAACCCCACCAAAGTCGTGCGCGCCTCAACATGGTACTTGCCAGAAATATATACAGCGAAATGTTGCATATACATAATACGCCTATACATATGCATGACCTATCCCCGCTTTGTATTAAAATAAGCTTGAAGACGTTATTTCCATGAGCCCCTCCTATCTACGCTTGCGCATTGCCTCCTGGTGGTGGTCGTCGGGGGTCGTGGGGATGAAGGTTAGTGGTTCCTCTTCGTCACCGCTAATAACCCCCGTCTTTGCGCAGACTCAGTTGTTCCTTGGCCTTTACCCAAATCACAGGGTTGGTTTCAACTGGCTTCGAACAAACTCCTGGTTCTTATCAGGAACTGTTGTTGCGATTCCTCCACTGAGCCTTACAAAAATGTTGCAACTAATGTACTAAGTCATTTCGCCCATAGTTTCAATTCTTTAATCACTCATCCCTTCTCGTTCACCCTTTCATTCCCCCCTTTTCTGAAGAGTTAGTAAATTCTTTTACTATGTTCGGTTTAACATAATGTTTCTTTATCTAGTGTCTTTTCGAAATATTTATTGGACTCCAGTCTACGTCGTAGTTGATTTTTCTTCCATTCACTGTAAGAGTCTCCTGTGTTTTTGAAACACCATAGACTACATCGAACTGTAATACAGAGAGCTATAAACATAACAATGATAATTATTATTATAATAAACAGTTGTCTAAGCCATGTTAAATTCGGTAACCAAGAGGTAAGTTTCTCCCATAGTTCCTGAAGGCCCCAAGATGTATCATCTCTAGTTACTTCATGGAAAAGTTTAGCTTGCTTCCAAATTTGAGATAGGTCCTTTTCCACTTGTCGCTCATGATTGATATATGTACAACATCGCTCTCCTATAACCGTACACAACCCTCCTTGCTGAGCGAACAACATATCCAAACCCAACCTATTTTGGAGAGTTACCTTACTCAGGGAGGAAACCTCTTCCTGGAGGGCTTTAATAGCTTCAGCGGTGCTATTACTTAAAATTTCTAGAGCGGCCGATATATTTACTAAAGCCTTCTCTAATTCACTTACTCCTAACCAGGGGAGAAACCACCTAGCAAAACTATGGAATCCAGTATTTCTTTCTATTAATGGATTAGCATTCCGTTTTCCTCTAAATTGTTTCATATAGGTTCGTAACAGTCCATTTGATCCCACCCAATCTGTAAGGTTTCGTTTAGTTTCAATATCTGGTATTATAGTTCCCATAGCACATTTACCTGCCCATCCCAGAGGCAATACTTTATATCCCTTGGATCCACAAATCCAGTACCACCCTCGTCCAACTGGGGTGGGCCAGCCTTTGGGAATAGTATTACTTCTTCGTCTAGTTTGTTTGCTAGCCCACATATTTGCACTTCCATAACTAATATACGAGGTGCAATTGGGATAATCTCCTACAAATTTCAAATTTTCACACCCTTTACTTGTGCGATTTCCCCCTATATTGCTCTCCATTCCTGTAATATTATCTATTCGGCATCTCTGAACACAAGGCACTCCTTGGGTATCGTTCCACAATGAGCTTAAATCAATCATCCAATTTAGATTCTCTTGTCCAACGTCTATGTATTCTTTAAGGGACATGTTCTGAAATGCCTTGGTTATTCTAGAATCATTTGAGAAAATTGTGGCAATTACTGGATGACCACTACCTAGACTCTTTGGCAGGTGTGAACACATCCAGCAATTAGTCCAATTCATAACTCCAGCGATTTTATTATGGAGCTGTAAAAAGGTATTACTTTCCCACGTATAAACTGTTCTTGCCCATAGTCCTATTATACCTACGATGAATACCCATGAATACCCATTTTTCGTTGAAGGCGTAATTTTAGGGGCCCAGCTGGTGTTGATTTCCATAGTGACCGAGGGGCCTTTTTCACTCTGGTATGATGGATCCAGGCGCTCTGTTCTTCAATCTTGATTGCCGTGAAGGAGGTAAGGAGTACCTGGAATGGTCCTTCCCACTGTGGCTCCAAAGTCTTTTCTGTAAGAGACTTTATATACACATAGTCCCCAGGTTGTATGTTATGTACAGGCCCATCCAAACCCCTACTTCGAGTCCCAACCACATACTTCTCAATTTTACTGAGTTGTTTGCCTAATGCCACCAGGTGCGCTTTAATGTGCATGATCGCCACTTTCTCAGGGAGTTGGACTGCCTCCAACAGTTTCAGGATCTCCTCTGCATGTTTGATGTTTTTACCCTGTGTGTTCAGTAATCCTCTCTCCTTCCAGATTGCTCCATGCGCATGTACAACTCCAAAGGCATACTTCGAGTCTGTATAGATATTCACAGCTTTGCCTCGGGCCAATTCCAAGGCGCGAGTTAGAGCAATTATTTCTGCCTTTTGTGCAGAGGTATTCATGGGCAAAGGCCTTGACTCTATTACTTCCTGACTGGTGGTAATGGCATATCCGGCATGTCTTTTACCACTTAGGACATAGCTGCTTCCATCCGTGAACCAATTTTCCGTGTTTTCCATAGGACTGTCTCTCAGGTCTGAACGGCTCGAATATGTTGCTTCTATGGTTTCCAGACAGTCATGATGCACTGGTTCTCCTGTGTTTTTACTGAGGAAAGAGGCTGGATTGACAATGTTAGTGACTACAATCTCCACATCATCTTGTTCTACCATTATAGCCTGGTATTTCAAGAATCTTTGTGGGGAAAGCCAGTGTCCACCTTTCGCTTCTAGTACTGCAGATACTGTATGGGACACCAACACAGTCATTTTCTGGCCCAGGGTGAATTTTCGGGCTTCCTGGATGTTTAGTACTACGGCCGCGATTGCTCGCAAGCATCCCGGCCAACCCTTTGCAGTTGCATCCAATTGTTTGGAAAGGTAGGCAACTGCTCATCGATACGGGCCCAGATCTTGAGCTAATATGCCTAGGGCAATCCCCTGCTTCTCGTGGGAAAAAAGGAAAAATGGCTTACTTGCATCTGGGAGTCCCAAGGCTGGGGCCGACATCAGGGCCTTTTTTAGCAGCTCAAAGGCCCGTATGGTCTCTTTGTTCCATTTAAGGGGTTTCTGCTCAGTGGTCGTTAGTGCATACAGGGGTTTAACAAGCAGTCCATAGTTGTAGATCCACAGTCGGCACCACCCAGTCATCCCCAGGAAAGTTCGTAACTCCTTCACCGTTTGCGGTCTCGGAGTTTGGCATATTATTTCTTTTCGGGCCTGTCCCAAAGTCCTTTGTCCAGCACTGATTTCATAGCCCAAATAAATCACCTTGCGCTGTATTACTTGGGCTTTCTTCTTAGACACCCGGTACCCTTGGAGCCCCAAGAAATTTAATAGACTCACCGTCCAGGTGATACAATCATTCTCTGTTTCGGTGGCAATCAGGATATCATCCACGTATTGTAGCAGTTTTCCCTTTTCAGACGGGATTTCCCATGATTCCAAGTCCTTTGCAAGCTGATTGCCAAAAATCGTAGGGCTATTTTTGAATCCTTGTGGCAACACCGTCCAGGTGAGTTGAGTCTTGCGACCGGTTTTGGGGTTTTCCCATTCGAATGCAAATATTTTCTGGCTGGCTTTATGGAGAGGGAGGCAAAAGAAGGCATCCTTCAGGTCTAAAACAGTAAACCAAGTTAGCTCAGGCGTTAATACAGTTAACAGAGTATATGGATTAGCCACTACCGGGTAGAGATCCTCAGTTATCTTATTTATAGCCCGTAGGTCCTGGACCACCCGATATGACCCGTCGGGTTTACGGACAGGTAGTATGGGAGTGTTAAAGTCAGATTCGCATTCCTTTAATAATCCCAGTTGCAAAAATTTTTCTATTATTGGCTGAATTCCCTCCCTGTCCTCCTTCCTTAGGGGATATTGTTTGATTCTTACCGGCTGTCGTCCGTCTTTGAGCTTAACCTCAACAGGTGAAGCATTCTTTGCTTTCCCGGGCACATCGGTGGCCCATACCCCGGGATATACCTGGTTCATGATTTCTTCGCTGATTTTTCCTTCTATAGGAACACTAGTTAGGGATAAACTCATTATTTGGATATACTGCTGGTCATTTACCTCCAGAGTAATTTCTCCCTTTTCAAATTTAATTATTGCACCCAATTGTTCCAATAAATCCCTCCCCAAAAGTGCTTTTGGGGAGTTAGGCATGTACAGAAATTTGTGGATGCCCCATTGTTTTCCCAGTTTATAACTCAGAGGTTCACAAAAATATGCCTTTTCACTTTGGCCAGTTGCCCCTTTTACCATGATATAGTCACTTCCCAGGGGCATCAAGGCTTGATTCAAAACCGAATACGTTGCCCCTGTGTCAACCAGAAATTCTACTTTCTTTTGCTCCTTCCCTAGCTGCATTATAACCAGTGGATCCGCTAGGGTAGATTCCCCCGGTTCCCATCAGTCCTTTTTCACATGAGCCACTATCCTCCTCTTCTGATTATTCCACTCCTTTTCCTTCCTTCTCCATTTCTCCGGACATTCATTCTTCCAATGACCAATTCTTTTGCAAAATGCACACTGATCTTTGCCTAGCCGCCTAGGTATCCTTTCTTCCTCTTCCCTAACAGCCGCTATTATTCTCCTCTGCCCTTGCCTATAACCCTCCTCTCTATTGCTAAACACTCTCCACGCTTCATCCAACAATACTTCCAAACTCCTGCTTTCTGTAGTGCGTAACTTCTGGAGCTTACGTCTAATGTCCCCGGTGGACTGACCTAGAAACAAAGAAACTAGCTGTTGTATCCCTACTTCAGACCCAGGGTCCAGTGGCGTATTATGGCGCATTGCATCCCTCAATCGATCCAGGAATTCGGATGGGGACTCAGAGGGACCCTGTTTCACTGCATACAAAACTGACCAATTTATAGTTTTGGGGATGGCCCTTTCCATTCCTCTTGAGATCCACTCTTGATAGCCTTGTAGTTTTTCTATATCTGCTGATCTATTTGGGTCCCATTTTGGATCCTGGAGGGGGAAAAATTCCTTTACATCCTCTCTTGTGATTTTGTAGTGATCCTCAGCCAAATCTCCTGCTGTTTTTAAAATCAACTGCTTCTCTGTTTCTGTCATATATTCTAATAGCAGTTGTATGTCCCTCCAATCAGGGTTGTGCTGTTTTATTATAAACTGAAAATGCTTGGTTACCCCTATCGGATCACTCCTATAATCCTTTGCAACTTTTTTCCATTCTCCTAAGTCAGTAGTGGAAAAAGGTACCTTGATTAGCATTGTCCCATCCTCGGGTCCTACTGCTTCTCGCAGGGGTGCCTGCAAGGCTGTCGGGACAGATTTCTTTCTGGTGCGGGAAGATACTGGGCTATCTGGGGGAGTGGAAGTTTCGTCCGAGTCCGCACCCCGTTCCTGTGGTCGAGGGGGAGGCTTACACAGGTCAGTTAAGTCTGGCTCCGGTGCCTGATGGATTTTATTTACTTTAATACACCGATGCCCAATACTGCACGCCGAACAGCATCGTCTCAATTTACTTTCAGATTTTTTGTTATTTTCTCGCTCAAGTGCAAGTACCATAGGGTCCTGCGGCAGCACCATCCCGCAGTCCCTTTGCCACTCCGGATGATTTCGGAGGGTGAAAAACATATCTGCATATGAAACTTCATCCCACTTCCCTTCCCTTCTTAAAAACAGCATCAATTGTAAGAGAGTATTGTAATCTATAGATCCACTGAATGGCCATTTAGCCTCACTTTCCAATTTATACAACGGCCACCATTGGTTACAATACTTAATGAGAGTCTTTTTACTTTCTGTCCCTCCAGTTCCAACAATATCCTTCCAATGGGCAAGCACACAGCCTAAGGGGCTTTTCTTCAAGATTTCCCTTTGAGTGTTACCCATTTCGTAACTCCCTCCTTATCCAATTCCCTCCTTCGTTTAAATATTCCCAGGGTTTGAGTCCAAACCACCGAAGAAGCGATCCCCTCTGTCTTGCTCCTTCATTAACATATAGAGACATTTACAATCTTTCAATCTTTCCATACATTACGCACACATAAAGACAAAGACATAATTGCCAGCCGCTCTCCTCGCGAAGGTCACAAAACAAAACTCTGCACTCACTCCGCAGCTGCGCTGCGTCCCAAACACACAAATGGTTCTAACATAAAATACCCGGGCGTTTCATAGATAAAGTATACAATTCATATTCTGGCTGTTATTCCTCTGGCAGCTGCAAATATAAAAATAGCCCAACCGCAATTGCGGGGAGGTTCGCTTACCCTTCTCCTGCTTCTTATATACCAGTCATTAGCAGGTCCGTCCTGGTTCCCAACACTGGGATGCAGCGAAAACCTCGGATCCACTCGATCTACTCCCAAGATCGCTAGCGGCCGCTCTATCGGTCAGCGGATCCCCCTATTACCGTGCAGGGTACCCTCCTACCATACGGGGACTATGCTGCACGCCAGACGTCTCTGTGCGATTTACCAGCAGCCCCGGCCACGCGTACGACTTACAGGCCCCTCTCCTAAAACATACCTTTTCCTTTCCGCGGGCTCAGGAGGTTCTTATCTACTCCCAGGGTGAGCGGCTGGTAGTGGAGTCCCCTCCGAGGAAAGTGCTCGGGGCGCGCCCAGGGGCGTCCGCTTCTCAGCCGATCCCGCAGTGAAGCAAAGAAATCTCCTGGCTGGCTCGCCAAAACTGACTTGCGGAAAACGGACTCCACAATCTGTGAGATTGTAAAGTAGGTATGTTTATTCAGCGCTGGGTAGCACGGGGGGTAACCCCACCAAAGTCGTGCGCGCCTCAACATGGTACTTGCCAGAAATATATACAGCGAAATGTTGCATATACATAATACGCCTATACATATGCATGACCTATCCCCACTTTGTATTAAAATAAGCTTGAAGACGTTATTTCCATGAGCCCCTCCTATCTACGCTTGCGCATTGCCTCCTGGTGGTGGTCGTCGGGGGTCGTGGGGATGAAGGTTAGTGGTTCCTCTTCGTCACCGCTAATAACCCCCGTCTTTGCGCAGACTCAGTTGTTCCTTGGCCTTTACCCAAATCACAGGGTTGGTTTCAACTGGCTTCGAACAAACTCCTGGTTCTTATCAGGAACTGTTGTTGCGATTCCTCCACTGAGCCTTACAAAAATGTTGCAACTAATGTACTAAGTCATTTCGCCCATAGTTTCAATTCTTTAATCACTCATCCCTTCTCGTTCACCCTTTCACCATTACCTTACAGGCAGTCCTCTCCCCAGAACAAATAATGGCCTTTCTATCATACCTATCAATGCCGGAGGCTTTGTATGGATAACTGAAAAATCTCTCTTGGTTTCTGTTTCAACAATAAATAGAACCTCCTCTAAGACGAATGTGATGTTTTATTCATGCGATTAACGTGAAGTCAGCTGATTTCTCTTTTTCTTTGGAGCGTTGCCCAGAATCTTGCACTGGAATTATATCAGAGTCTTGCCTTGTAAACCACACAAGGATATTTTGAATAACTCAACAGTCGTTGCTCTGGTTTAAGTATCTCAGTGGTGTTTACAGTTAAGTATTCTGTTCCTCTGAATATTGGAAAATATTGTTAATCCAAGAATAACTCTTACCTCACTCGCATTAGATACACTTACAGGGTTTGTTGGAGGTTCAATAAAATGTTTAAATTTTGAGGATATAGGCCAAATTAGAGAAGGTATTAAATAGCTAACTTTCTAATAGCATCACCTTCTAATTAATTTGTAAAAGATTGTTTCCTGTTTTGGCCCAAAACCAATTTCTGTGGAATTTTTTGGCTGTACATTCCTGAATTGTTGTAATCAGCAGCTCTGTATTAACAGGGGAGAAGCCACAGCAGTTACTTGATAATCAGGATAGTGTCTTTTAGTTGGGTGATATGTAGTAATACACTCTCAGTAGAGATCAAGTTCTGCCATCAGCAAGAAATGGGTAACTAAAAGATATGTCCAAGCTGAAGAGGTTTAGACCCTAAATATAAATGGAGATTAAAAAAAAAAAAAAAAGGCTGTATTGATCCTTCATTCAGTTATGTCTAAAGAGATGAAAAACAATTTTTAAGTATCTCAAGAGAGGAGTATAAATACCCATTATTGCACAGTAACTCGTTTTGATTCTAAAAAGTGCAGTAGTATCTGTATTTCTTTCGGTTAGGAAAAAATCAAGAAAAGATTACATATTTTTATTAAATAGCTTATTTTATCCTCTGTTTTCACTGTGTGGCTTTAGGCCTTATTTATCCTATCATGCTGTAGGAACCTCTAGTGCAGTTACCTGGGAGACAAAATGCTTTGCAATTATTAATGAGTTTACTTCAGTATCTTTTTCTGTTGAGATTGTGCAGTGGTCACTTAGAAACAACCAGAACAAAGGCAGACCAAAGCAAAGCCATCAGCTCTTCCAGCTTGGGGTGCATTGCTTCCCAACATTTGGATGCAGACTTCTTAGTGTGTTTGGCTTTATATATTCCTTGATATGTTCAAAGCTTCAGTCATTCTTAGCTCCAGTTCTTGGTACTTGATACTTCTGCAAATCGTCTCTTATATCTCAGTTTGGGAACTCCAAAAATAAGGAACTTGGGCTGTTTGGACACCTGTCAAAAGTTTGGTTTAAGTGACTTCATAGATCCACTGTGGTAAGCAGGGACAGGATCCGTTTCCCAGAGTGAGAGTCTTCTGATTTCACCAGAAGAGGTGTTTGGGGTCCCTTCCCTCCTTTGCTATGTGAATTTAAAGGCTAGTACACACTCACATAAGTATCCAATACCTTTCCTGACTTAAGCCAGTCCTCTATAGGCTTGCTAAGAAAAAAAATTAATATAAAAGTAATGTAAACCTATTAAATAAAAGACCCTAAGGGTTATCACTCACTTGAGAAACTTAGTACAACAGGAGGTTAACACAAAAAATTGAGTACTGTTGCTTCTACTGTTTTCTCTGCAAAAATAAAAGTTGAAGTTGCTTATAAAAGCTGTTTTCTTTTTTCCTTTCCTCCTTCTTCTCTTGCTGCTAGTAATATCTACATCGTCTTGTTCAGATCCCTGAGGTGCTTGCGGGACAATTTTTCAACCACTGCTTTCACTGGCAATGCCTACTTCATCTTTTGTTGTGGAGGCTGTGGTTAAGCAGCTTTTGCTACGTTTGCTTGGCATTTGTTGTTCTTATTTAGTCTAAATTTGTGTCAGGGGGGTGGTAAAGGCAATAACTTTCCCAGGAAAAAAGTAGAATATAGACAAACACAAAAAAGTGAAGTAAGAAAGGTTTCCTAATCTGGTGATGCAATGAAGTGAGAAACCTGTACCTACAATCTTAATTCTTTTGACCTGCAGGTTTTTCTGAAGCAGACTGTGGTCCCTACTTCTACAGCATTATTGTTTAATAGTATCTTTCCTTAATTTATTAATACATTTCTTCTAGTTCACTGAATAGCTTCAGCTCCCTATGATTCCGTGTACTTGGTCACAAAGAACTTGAAGGGGTGTCTGAGGAATTCAAATTCACAAAATCCGTACTGTTTCTGTAGGTCTGAATCATACAAAGAGGTAGAGGTACTCAGGATTGGTCTTTAGGTAGTTGGATCCCCCATATAAGCCACAGGAATATTAAGTGCCTTGGAATGGGGTCCGGCACATTGACTGCATGTTCTTTACAAGGTATACCAGGTGCTACTGGAGATAACTCGCTCTATATGCAGTACACAGCTCTGAACCTCTCCTGGAGGTAGGGGCCCAACCTCTTTTGGTAAATACGAAAGCAAGGTTCGTGTCTGTGGCCTGTGAGCCCCTTTTGCAATGGAGTCTGTGCTCGGGAAGAGACGACAATTCCCTCTGCTGCCTGGAAGGTGACAAGCCTCAAGCTCCCAGCTTAGAAGGGGAGGAAGCTCTGGGCTGTACTGGAGGCCTCCACAGCTGTTCCTGTGAAAGCTGTTCTGCCTGACTTCTGAACCAGAAACAGACTTCTGCCTGAGGGTGAAGCATTTGTTTCTCCTGTGAATGGGCCTGAATTCATGATCCACACATCTTTAAATCTATGAATAATCACCAATTAAAAATACTGAAATAAACCTTGGAAGAAGGGCAAGGACCCAAACCTGTCTGTTTCTCAGAGAATGCACTGTCTGGCTTTCATCTATCATGCAGGGTAGAGCTTCAGCAGAAGGGTTTGAGAGTTCCCCTTCCCCAGCCCAGAGACCACACTGCAGGACTGCAGAAACATGGACCTGAAGCTTCTGAAAAGGAAGGCAGTCTGGCTGTGTCTATGATACCACATTCACTGCTTGCAATTACAAGAATAACAGCACAGCTACTGGAATGAAAGTTGTGGTAAGTGCCAGTTTATTCAAGTGACTAGAGGTAGAGCTACTGTGTCTGATGTGGATTTAGTATTTTTTGTGTCTGGTGTGTTAGTTGACAAAAATCAGAAACGCTGTAGGGAAGCCCCTAAAATACGTGGTTTCTTCAACTGTCAGTGTAGTATTTTTGCCCAGTTTTCTTGCCTCCATCATTCTGAAACTTGACACAGGCTGTGGTTTTGCACATGTCCTTTTCCGTGGTGATTTGGGTTTGCAGTTGTATTCTGTTTCCCATTCTTGCTCTATTTTATTTCAGTGTAAGGGGAATTACAGGTTGTTTTGTCACATGCTCCAATGCACCAATATACACAGGTTTTTTTTTTCACATGCTCCAATGTGTACCGGACTAATTATATGAAGTCCAGTGGTGGTGACAGAAAGGATATGAATTTCTTTTCTTTTCTTTCTTTTTTTTTTTTTTAAATTGCTCTCAGCTATAGATAAATAACAAATCCTTCTGTTAACAAGATGAATACTGTTGTGCACTGTCTGTCCCAAAACTACTGCTAAAAGATCCGTGTGTTTGTGATGCTCACAGACTTCTTGAAAACCAAGGGAAGGAATAAAAGCTTTTCTCAGTGTCTTTTCCTCCGTCTGCAGGCCAGGCAGCAGCTGGATGTTGCTGCAGGTCCTGGTGCTCATGGCGTGCTCGCAGAGCATGCAGCTGCAGCCAACTGCTAGTGCAAACGCTTCACCCTCCATCCTTGGCTTCCTAATGAAATACCTTGTGCTAGTAAAAACAGTGTAATAAGAGGATAGCATGCCTATAAATCAGCAGTGCTTTAGCAAAATATTGCTAAACCAGCAATATTTTGTTAATTTTCAGTTGTTTCAGGTTTTTTTTTCACTGGGAAGTTCTGGCATGTACCATAGCACAATCATTCTAGTGCCAGTGAAAGTAATGAATCACTGGTATTCAGTATTCACACTGGTATTCACACTGAGGAAGAAAGCGGTGGAATTCATAGTTTAAAAGTGGGCCTATCAACGCAAAGAGAGTTTAGAAAATATTTGATACCTTGCTGTTGAAAACAGCTTCATATCTTTGTCTTCGTATATCTGCCTAATTCTCCACAGAGAGCTTTGTGGTAGCTGTGTCCTCTTGGCACAACAATGAATCTGGACTGCACAAGCTAAGCTGGCAAATTGATGTTATTATGTTGTTACTATTATTTATGTTACCAAGCTAAAAATGCAAGGGCTATGAGTTTTTAAACTCTAATATTTTAGAGAAACAGAATTATTCCATTCTGCAGACTGGCAGCAAACTTGGATATCGCAGCCTAATAAAAGTAGAAACCAAGGTCATTTCTGCAGGAATGCCTTTTGAAGTTAGTCTATCAGGATTTTGCAAAGCAGTCATCTAAACAGGACTTTTGTTCAGCCTGCCTTGCTCCGTCAGCCTTCTGAGAATGCTTGTCCAAAGTTCTGTGAGATACTGAATGACCACAAATATTTGAGGCCCTAATCTTTCTTTGCACCTGCTAGATTGGAAAAGCCCAACCTTTTGAGTTCCTAACCTCACTTGAGAAAATTATGTTCTGGGGAAGCTGCCAGTATGACCAGCAGCATTGTAGTGCATTATCTTGGGCTCTGTGCCATGTCTCACCTGCAGTGTACATGCTGCACTACTGAGGCTCATCATAGTGTTTGGGAAGCAATAGGGTAGGTGATACTAGAAGCATAGGCATGGAAGGATGCCGAAGGACTTTTATGCATCCATGGAAGCACAGCTAGTTTCTGAGGTGAGGAAGCAGGGAAAAGATTTGATCAGACAGTTTTAAAAACAAGCTCTGGGGAAAAAAAAAACAACTCCGCAATCTAAAAGACAGACCTTTTATGTTCAAAACACCTTCCGTAATATCACACCTTTACTTTCCTACAAGAAGTAATTTTCATAATAGACATAAAAGGTTTTGCATTAACAGCTGTAAACCTTGGCAGAATTACTTAGGAAATCCTGTATGAGTGTGCATGTACAGCAAAAGACACAACATTTACCCAGTAAGTTCCTGCAGTCCAGCTTTGCAAAATGTAAAAAAGTTAGTGGATAGGCTGGTAATTAGATATTCACTGAGGGCAGCATTCTTTAATGCTCATGGACATTGCTGCAAAGTCCCTATTGATTTCAGTAGATACTGTATTATGAATGAACTGTACTTCCTTGAAAATTGCTTTCATGTTGTCTGAGCTGTTGACCCTATCTTCAAGATCTGGTTTTCCAGTCAGTTAGTGTCTTTGGCCTCTCTGGCCATAAATTGGACTCAATACCAGAATTTTTGTTTGGGATTCCTTCTATCCAGGCTGAATAGCTTTGACGTACTGCTGGTTGAGCAATTTTTCATACACTGGAAAGTCTATTTAACAAATTTCCCTACTTTCCGATTGTAATGACTTAAGCCTGTATAATATATAGGTATCAGCATTTCACTACTTTGCTTTGCAGATGAACGTATGTATTCAACTGCACAACTTCCCTTCCTGTTCTAAGGATTCTCTTTAACGGACACACAGCTTATGTAGATAAGAGTGATGTTTCATAGCAGCTGTATCTCTTTTTAAGGGTCGTCTTGGTAGTCTTCCTCTCAAAGTCCAAAGGAAAAGACATGCCTTAGCTATAGAAAGTGCTAAACAATAGCAACGTAAGAAGCAACAAATAGTAAAAATGTACAGCCTGACTTAGTTCTCTTTTTCACACACATTGTTTGTGCTATGATAGATTTTAAAGAGGAACGTTAGTTAAAAAGGAGAACTCGTGCTTTTGATTTCTCTGCATTGAGAGGAAGTATCACTTCTGAGTAAATTGATGCTGCCCAAAGTCTACAGCTAATTTTGAAATCCAAATAATCTTAGTAAAATCTTAGCAATTCATTTCGCTGTTTTCCCTAGGGACAGTGAAGCAGCTGAAAGTGTTCCAGTGTAGGCCAGGTTATTACATCCTTCAGTACCTGGCATCTGGGTATGTCATGAGCCTTAGTAGATTTGATCTAGTGTCAAGATAGTAAGAATTTTTTTTTATTTATTCAAATACAAAAACAAAAGCAGAAATAGAAATCACATTTAATTATTGTCTCAAAATTGCAAATTAGAACTGTAGCAGCACTAGAACTGGAATCAAGTTTTCAAAGCTTAAGCCACTGTAGTCCCCATTGCCTTATTTTGGCCTTAGCTATAAGATGATCAGTTTTGAGGTCAAAGGCGGACTACTTTTAGCACATTATTGCTTGGTATGTTTGCCTATAACCCAGAAAAAGCCAGGGACAGCTGTATAGAAACCACGCTTCCTCCCAGATGATGATCTTTTTGGAAAACTCCTCAGGAATCCTTAAAACATGTGGGAAGAGTAAAACGGGAATCAACCTGAAATCTTTATATCTTAACACCTATGCAAAGGCAATACCACTTTTGATCTGTCTCAAATCTAGACATAACAGAAGAAACAATATTGTATTTGGGTTGAAAAGCCTATAAATCTCCTATTGATAGTGAACTTTGCCTGGGCACATTTGCAGGTGGAAATTGCTTAAGGTGCAGAATTGCAGAAAATCTGCTTTTCTCATGTTTAAGTGGCAATCATGATGACGTATCACAAGGTATTTGCTCACTTGCTTGTCTCCTTCTGGAGGGAACTATCCTATGGAGGGAAGTTCTTCCCGCACGAAAAGAAATCTACCATTCCCACATTATTATATCCCCTCACAGTCAACCACACTTATGCCCTGGAGCACTGAGCAAGGCTTTCTGTATCTGGCTTTTGCAGAGCTAAGGTGCAGCAGGACATTGAGTTGCAGAGACTGGCTGAGGATTACAGTTTAAATTGAGTTTCTTCTTTTAATACACAGCTTTTCATGTGGCTTAAACTCTCCACTTCCCATCAAGAAGGAGACTTCTTAGTCAGGAGAACTGCTGCCTAGAGGCGCCTTGAATGTGACTGATGATGCTGAGAAAGGTTTCTGAAAATCTCCCTGGCCAAATAATGGAGACATTCCATAAGGAAAATAAATTAATCTTCTTTTCTCAGTTGCCATTTATATAGTTACAGTAAAACTTGTTACCTACCTGCACTGAAAGTCAAAATCATACTATTAGATAATGAGATAACTTATTTTTCCAGTGTTTTGCATGCACTTCCTGATATTGAACATAAACGTGAATGTTTGGAAAAAGCAGCAAATTCTTGTTATTCTACAGAGATATTTTGGATCTTAACCAGAATTTGCAGTAGTGTACTTAAAAGTTTTATAAAGATTTAGCAAGTTCCTCTCAGTGCATTGTTTCTTACTAGGTGGAATTATTGCTCCACTTTCAAATGTATCCAACGGTGAAAAGAAATCATGGCAATATTCAAGGTAGTAAAACCTAGTAGGAAATAAAGAGAAAAATATTTAGATTATATTTGAATACTCATCCCATACTCAGCCTACAGGCTTGTTTAGGCAGCTGTGTAGCAGACTGGATTTTAAAGATCCCATCTATAAGCCCCCAGACAGCCCTAGAAATTTTGCCCCAGTATTCATTTCAAGGCTGTAGGTTCTGCTATAACAATCAGGTATCTAAAAACAAAGTAGAAGAAAAATATAGTATAAACTGAATTGTTAGTAGTTGGTAACTGTTTATTTAGCCACTGCCATCTTTATAACGCTATTGCTTCTATTCTAAAACACTGAAGTGCTCTTCCCCAAAGAGTAACAATGCCTAAACACTGTAAAACATTGTACAGATGATTAAGTAGAAAGTTTTAAATAGGTATAAGGAAAATAAATCAGCATTAGGAAGCACTGGATAGAATTTAGATATTTTAGAATTATTATTTAGAATTTTAGATATTAATTTTTATCTATTTGAGCCTCATAAAATGCATTTTCATGATCAAAGATGTGGAAATGTAAAACATGTGGCCTTTAAAAAGTTGTATAGATGAGAATATTAGTTTCATTTACAGTATTTTTTTATATCTCGGCAAAATTGGTAGTTTACTTTGCATATTTAATAAATTGCTGTTAGCAGATGCAGCTACTATGAATAAGAACCATGTTAATAGAATCTAGTTAACGCAGCTCATAAATTATATACCTTATTTTTGCTTACAACATGACTGATGTTCATATTTGGCTCAGAGGTGCTTATGTTAAACACATAAATGTTCTAGTAACTAATTATATTCTGCCTTTTGATGTTGGCTTTGTAGATTTATTCTGTGTCGTGCAGGCGGTCACAATATAGAAGACTGGTTAATTCTTTGCGCTCTTAACAAAAAAAAATACTCTACTTGTAGATATACATTTTACTGATCTGATCAAGTTAATTTGCTGTGTTCTTTTTACGCTGCTCTTACGGAACGCTTGGGTTTTTTTCTTTTTAAAGTTATCCAGTCTGAAGGCACCCATTCTTTATTTTACTCTCTGTTAGAAAATGTTCTTATGACAAAGGTAAGACACTATTAATTGCATGTAGAAGTCTTTGAAGTGCCCTAATTAGACGTTGCCTAGTCTTCAGCTCTACAACAGAAGAGCAAGAAATGACTCAAGAAGGCAATATTAAAAAAGACTTCTTAATAGTTTTGAGTTCAGTTGAGGGCTCAGATTGTAGTAGGTTTGGAGCTGTATTTTAACATTGTGTTTGGTGGTATGGAAGATTTGCTACTTATTTAAACTGGAGATTTGAAAACTGTTCTGTTTAAAGAATTTAACTTAAAGTGTCTGCCCCTTAGGATGTAAGTATGGTAACTTTGAATAAGAATATACGGAAGTCATGCCCAACTTGTTTCCTACTTATTTTTCTTCCTAATAACTTCAGAAACCAGAGCCAGATTTGGGATAATTTTTTACCCCAGAGTTTTTACTCTGGTTCTAACCCATTTGACTTCCATGAAAGCAGAATTTATTCACAACCTAATCTCTAATCTTACATTGGAATCTCCAAGTTTTAAACCTGTCACTCTTGCAGAGGATGTGTTTTGTGCTGAAGCTTTTGGTACTGTTCCGATTCAGCAATGACCTTGCTGGGCCCACTAATGGGCCCACACTCCACCTTGGCCAGGAGACAAAGATCCACCTATAGCAATCCTTCTTTAATGGGATAAATTTTTTTTTTTATTATTTTTTCAGGTGACCATGTTGCTGATTGGAAAATCGTGTTTTATGGATGCTTGAAAGGATTGTGCTGTTGTGTCATTTCATCAAGAAGTTATTTGTTGTTGGAAATGTTATTTAAAGGCTTAATCAAATGAGGAAATACCTCTGCTATTGCAGGCCAAAGTCTCTTAACTTTTATTTTTCACTTCATCTTTTTGATGCTGACTGAGTGGGGTTTTTTTTATTTTATTGAAACAATTCAGATTTTGCTCAGACCTCCTTCAAACGTCTTCAGATGCAGGTATGAATCTCTTTAAGGAGATCCTGCCTAGAGTAAGGAAGATTCTTTCAACTGCTACAGCTTCTGATGACCATGCATTGCTTAACCTCATGCTGAAAGAAGATGTGATATCCAAGGAGTACCACCAAGCCTTGCTCCATGAAAAAGACAGGGAGGACCTCGCAAGGAAGATATCTCTGACATTTGTGGAAAAATGGGACCTGTACTTGAACACTTTGGTTCCCCTCTGTTGTTTAAACCTCTATGGCAGTAAGCCTCAAAACATGACAGATAATGAGCCAACAGGAAGCAAGTACATTTCTGGTAAATCAGCTTTTTTTTCTTTTTTGCTTTGTTAAAGATTTACTTTTGTTTATTGCATTTTGAGATTGCATTGTGGCATAGTGCAAAGTACATCAGTGGAGAGCAGGTGGGGAAGAGAAGAGAGCAGAATGTAACGCAAGAACAGCTAAAAAGAGATCCACTCATTCAGGATAGCTACCGGATACCCATTTTCATAGCCAGGCCATAATAAAATTTGTTCTTTGCCACCTTTTGCAGAACCAGAAATGCAAAGTAGATTAAAGAGACCATGATAAGGTCAGTTTTTCTCAACTGACATACCAACCATTGATAATCTGAGTAGCTTTTGTTCATGGCCCATGCTGGCAACTCATATAGGGAAATCTCTTACCTTTTTCAATCACATATGGGAGGAATGCTCTCCACTTTAAATTCCAGATGTCTGTAAGCAACAAAGTTGCACTGTCTACAAAGACTGCTGCAGATTTAGGGAGGGTAAGTACTTAATGACTTATGAGGCTGGATTCAAGAGTTTTGAGGTTTTTAATGGGCAGCAGGAGAGATAAAAATGCAGACACCTTATAATTCTGAGGCAGTAAACTCACTTTTTAGTCTGACCCACAAGAGGATTAATGTATATGTTGGAAAACAGGGATAACTCTGGGACAATCCTAACATTGTCCATCCTATGTAAAATGACAGAACCCCAGCTTAAATTATAGCATTCAGAATTACTTTCACAAAACCAAGCAACTGTAAAAGGAGAGTAAAAGAATACTTAGTATAATATTGGGGTAGTCCTGTAAAACTGATGGAAGGACCTTGGGCTGCAACATTGTGAGGGGTATAAATTTTTTCCTCTCCTAAAATACAGTATTGGACATCACTTCTCAAGGCATGGATGAAAGTATAAGAGGAAATGTTGGGGAAAAAAATTAAGATAGTTCATGAGAGGGCAAAATATTAACCTGGAAGATTTTAACTCTATTATTATACACATTCAAATTAATGCCAAGAACTCATATTTTAAATGTAGAATATCAGAGCAAGTGGCCTGGTGTCACTTATACTGGGAGTATATATAGTCTGATTTCTACTTTTAATTAAAACCCTGAAGTACTTGAAAAGATACCTGCTCCTTCTCATTTTTGTAATGGTAGTACCTAAAATCTCCATTCAAAGATCTTGATCCTGTCATGCCTCACTCTGTATCTCTGTCACAAAGCCTGCGTTTATCTGAGACATGACAGAAGGAAGCTGAAGTGCATCAGAAGAAGCATTAGTCTTCATCTCATGTTCAACCATTGTCATTGTTCTCTAGATTTTGTAGTAAAGATGGGCTTAAAAAAATCGTTTCAAAGATATTAATTCAGCAGGAAATGACTCAAATTGTATTAAAGACTTCAGCTTCCTTTGAAGCAAATTCTCTCTGACTTTCTTTTTGAAATGTGTTAATTTTTCAGCCTTGTGTTCAATCATTGTTTCACTCTGAAAAAGCCTTGCAAAGAAAACTCGGGTCAGGAACAGACTGATATCAGCAGGTTTCTCACTAACTACTTAATAGTTTTGCAACTATTTCTTCTGCCACAAAACAGATCTTTACAGTTTCTGAACAAAAAAGTCCCAGCTTTCCCCTTCTTGCTATTGACATCCATTTTGCAGTGCTTCCAATACTAATCAATATGTTCTGTTCCCTCCTTTTGCAGTAGGGCAGTGTATCAGGAAACATTGAAGCAAAGAAGCTGATGGTCACCTGAGAAGCTTAGGCGGTTCTCAGCTGTCTCACAGCCTCTTGTTTTCCAGTCTCCTCTTCCTCTGTCTCTAAGACCGTCTTTATAGACTAGTCCACTAGATGAACCAGTACTCTGATTTGGTCCAGCAATTCCTTTCTGCTGTTTCTAAGCAGCTATGGGTGTTGTACAAAAAGTGGACAACCCGTTTTTGCTGCAGTTACAAACTGGAATCAGAGTAAACAGCTGAGCTCTTTTGTTCCCCAACCTTTTGCTCTTGAAGTATATAGATCGCCTCATGGGATTACAGCCTTAGAAGCTGGTAAAGAAATCTGTCTGCAGGGCTGGTAAAGGAGCTTATAATTTGTGGGGTTGTGCTGCACATTAGAATAGGGCTAACAAATAACCCTCTTGAATTTTGTAGGGATTTCTCATGCAGCGATTGTATTATCGTCTCCTATCAAAACAGAGCACTAAAGTACAGAATCTGTATTTGTGCAGCCTTTCCTTATTTTCTGCTCTGAATGCTGTTATACCAAGATGTTGCTTTTCTTCTAATGTGCGTAGAGGAATTCCAAGAACACAGCTGCCTGGCTGGTTAGAGAACCTGAAGAGGCTAGTGCTCTGCATCGCAGGCTGGGCCCCGTATCTCTTTCAATACTGGGAACAGATCAGCCACTCCCAGGAAGGAAACAGCTTTATCTCTTCTCAGTGAGCATGTTCCATGGAACCTGGTGGAAGTGCAAAGGGAAAAGGCTTACACAGGTCAGCAGCTTCTTTGCTTATAGGACCTGCTGCCTTGTGCAGAAGCCATTTGTTACCAAGCAGCTGATTAAAAACTTGCCTTACTGAACCGGCAAGTTCTGGATGTCATTGACTTCATCAAATCCCGCTTCCTTCATTTCCCCTTCAGACTCTGGTGGAACTTTTGTTATAAGCTATAGCCAATGGAATAATACTACAAAAAGTATTTGCTCACTTGAGAATATATTCTCTTTCATAATTAATTTCTAATTTGTGTAGGTCTATGCATGATAAAAAATAGAAAAATAGGCAAATAAGCTTGCAGAGCCACACAGAAGCATCTACAAGCATCATGATAGGAACAGTCAAAAATGAAGTTGTTTTTCAAAAGGTTGGTTGTCTTACGCCAGGTAGGCACTGGCAGGGTGATGATTAGATGAATAAACATTCTGTCAGATGCTGCTACAAGCAAACCCTGAACACCATGTGTAAGCCAGACAAGATTTACAAACTCCTGTTTCGTAGAACATCCTACTTGTCATTTTGGGCCAATGGCAAAAGACACTTGCACAAGATACCAAACTAATTTTGTATTGGTAGAATCTGTGAACATGTGAACGAAATACTTTCACTTCTGTTACACCAAATGGAGCTGCAAGGTAAGAGTGCCCGCATGCTACTTGCTTTGTTCTTACTGATGGACTGTTTAACAGCATGACTTTGGGACAGATTTGAACTGGAATAAAAAAGGAGAGGAAGAATTCTGGGGAGCACCAGCAATTGTTACCACCAGCTCTCATCCAATTTTGGTTTCCAACCGAATAATTCAATCTGTTCCTAACTAGTGACAAGTGCAAGCTCCTCTTACTGGTGACAAGTGACTGGTAAAGGTAAGAGTACTTTTTATACAGGGGTTGCTAGAAGGGAGGTTCCTCTTAATTTTCCGGTTTGGAATTCCCCTTGAGCCTTTAACTTTCCTGCAGTGACTGGTCTAGCTCATTTCCTCCTTTCTGGTGTGACTTTCTATAAGCCCTGGGCAGTGATAGCAGCTATCCTCATTTTTTCGTACTGAATCCAGAGTGGAAGAACAGGAACTGTCCAGTTTCCTAAGGTCAGTTTTTCCTCAACTCTTGAATGCAGCGCTTTTGTCATGGTAAATGCATCTAATCTTACCTTTTGTAGATATCGGTAGCTACAGTGTGTCAGTATCTGGACTTGCATTGCTTGAAATATTAGTAGGATGAAGTCTGAATGCAGGTGAAATTTTGGAGAATTTTTAGCGATTTTGTTTTGTGCCTAGCCCTGTTACTTGCTCAAAAGGTTGCTGTAGTTTGTTTCAGACTTTGTGAAGAATGTGCTTGTTTTTTGGTAAATGTTGCTCTTACAGAAAGTGAAACTGAGGATCATTGGGAGAAACTGGCTTATTTCCATTTTTTTCGCAGATCTGGCAAGACAACCTAGCGCTTTACTTTCCCATTTAGGAGGGAGGGCTGAGATTCTGTCTTGAAGAAAGTCTCTGAGTGCAAATGTACTTTTTCTGCCAAAAAAGCTTATAGGCAAGGTGTCTGCGGTGCAGCTCTTGCTGCTGGGATGGGAGAGCTGGGCACAGCTGTGACACATGAGGCGATACTGGATATGAAAAGGCAAATTCTGCTCTCAAATCTCAACTCTGACACCTGCAGGACAGTACATTATTAGTCTGCCTAATAGCCTGTCTCCAGCACAAGGCTAGTAACATTTCTTTTACCTGTTGTGTTGGTCACTATTCAGCTAAGTTCATTGAAAGGCAGAAGCTCCTTTTACCTGATATTTATACTTTTTCTAACTTCTTTAAACTCATCTTTAAGGGAGACAAAGGAAAATGTGGCAGGATATAGAGCAGCTTTTTTCCAGCATCATCTCTGTTCTTCTTCCTTTTTAGACTATAAAGCCATGGAAAGTAACACACCACTCCATCGGCAAGGTAAAGACTGTCGGTAAAAGTCGTATCTTTTATTAAATCGGGTAATACAACAGGAAAAGTTGCTTTCAGATGTATAAACCTTTCATAGATCTGAAATAGAAACTAAAACCTTCAAAGCTAAATATAAATTGAGCACCATTACTTGCAGTTTACGAATAATCAGGACATCTCTGAAAGGAAAATCTGTTTGGTACCTGTGGAGCAGAGGAATTGTTACTGATGGATTTGGGGAAAGGAAAGGGAAACAGTGACTGTAGCATAGAGGGGACTTCATCCCTCCTTGCTGCTGGCTTACCCACCTCCCAGAGAGCATTGCCCCAAAACACTGCCTGCGACAAAAGCCAGGAAACGCATCCGTGCCTTGTGATCTGTGTGTTGTGCACAATGACATAACCTTTGAGGGGTGCAGAAGAAGAGAGGAGACTTTCTAAAGTTGCCTAAAAAAAAAGGCTTTAAAATTGTGGCTGATGATTCTGAGCTTTTAGCTCAAAGTACCAGTGTTTCACTGGACTCCTTATTTAAAGTTTGATATAACCTGGGTTTTGTCAGCTTGCTTCACTCAGATTCATGTGTAGCACTTAATGGGTCTGGGGTATTGGGAGAAAATAACATTTCTTCAGCAATCTTTGTGTTTAATTTTTCAACCTCCTGTCTTCACAGCAGTCCCGCGCTCTTATTTTTCTGTAATCTAAGACTTGGAGCTGTAATGTTATGTCATTCTCTGGTTAAAAAATGTGTGATTTGTATGGCACTACTACTCTTTTCTATGAATTATCCTCACCTTCCAAAACTGGTACAAAAATTAAATTGCAGGGGGGTTTCCTCTGTTCCTGGAATGACTTTACATATTTTCGTTTTCTTAACCTCTATACTCATGTGGGAGATTATTTTATTACCTGTCAATTCAGATGTCAACAGAGTTTTGGAAAGGAAACCCCCTAACAAACTTCTCCTCAGAAGTATCCACCTTATTTTTGGAGTAAATGTTACATTATTGTCTGTATAATCCGTCTCCGTTCTCTTAGTTACCATTTGATTTTAGTTAGTAGCAGACCCCATTGCCTGGAGTCTTTAACATGTTGATCCTTTAAAATATAAGACTTGGTTAAATCAAATTTTTGGGGCAAAATAATAAATCACAATCACCTCCCTTATCTTTAGAAATCTAAAATGCCCCGTCTAACTCTTAAGGCTTGTATGTGATTTAAGTGAACACCTGCTGCTTCTTTAACTGGATTCTTTGTCCTGGTATGGTGATATTCGCTATTTCTTTTACTACTTTTCCAGCATTTTCAATTCATATGGTATCACTTGGACTCTGAAAGAGCATTGAAAAAAGCATTGAGAGTCTTAGAAGTGAATCATATTGTTGTGCTGTATATGCAGAATACAGCGCTAAAACAACTGCATCCTCAGTAGAAACTTTACTGTAGCAGGTGTGCACCGAGTCATTGCTGAGGTAATACAAAGGGAACACAGGTCTACCGAATATAGTGATGCAGCTGAAGTGTATAGGCTGCTGGAGAAAGGAGGTGTGATTTAAAGATTTAAAGAAAAAAAATCTGTCTTAACCAGTGTCCAAACAATAAAGGATTGAATTTTTTGAATGGTATGGAAAGACATTCAGAAGTACGACCTGTTTTCCCCCCACCCAGCACATGCACTTTGTGCCTGGGGGCCTGCCGCAAAGGAGAGCACAGGCATCCCTGGGGGCTTCAGTCCTTTGTTTTGCAGGTCCGTGCGGGGTCTGTCTTCCTCCCGCTGAGAGCTGGCTCTAGTGTTCACAGCCCTAACACAGAAATTATTACAAAATTTTTTAGTCCTCTGATGTGAAAATGTGCCAAACCCCCATTTTGGCAGCACTGTATGGGACCTCAAAGGGAATGTATTATCAGTAAACTAAGTTAAAATCATGTATGAAACAACAGAGAAAGTGCTGAGCAGTATAGAGCTTATTCATCTTTGATCTCAGACAGGGGACTGCTGGGGTGCTGTGAGAAAACAGGGGAAGCCCTGGGAAAGGAATTGCTGTTGTAAACAAGCTTGGTAACATATGGTTTTGTTTTGTGTGCTCCAGTTACAATACGCAGCGTAACGCTTGCTGTCCCTGAGATGTAATTCTCCTTGCCTCTGGCTCTCTTGGCATAGAAATTTTCATCTTTCAAAAACTCACTTCTTTTTTCCTGCACCCTTGGACAGAGTGCTTTCCATGGTGGCACCATGATTTTAATGCAGCAAAGCACAGCTGCTATTAAGAATTTGTTGGTTCAGCTACAGAAAGAAATCACAGCATCCCAAATCCAGTGTAGTCAATAGAAAGATGGCTATGTATAAATATGTATAGTGTCAAAACCAAAGTTATGAAGAAAAAAGAGGGTAAGCTGAGGGCCATTCAGACCAATGAAACAAAAAAGACAGGTAATCAAGTTTTTCATTCCTGAAAGAGTGGCAATCTTCATTCTTCCCAAGGTAGAAGGCTATGTTTCTCCTGTGCTCCTGGGTTATAGCGTTCTAATTTTACGTTCTAATTTTCAGCTCTCTAGCCGGACTTGGCACCGGCAAGACTTCCTCTTGGTTGCTTCCTGACTTCCTGACCTGTGTAGCTGAAAACATTTTGCATTACTTATGTATTTATCCACTGGGAAATGCTATTGAAAGAAAGGTTTAAAATTACAGAAGCTCTTATGACTATGGCTTAATTAAAGCTTAGTATTTCCATGAAGATTAAGTAGGCCTACTTAGTGTCTTTCCATAGGACTTGCCCTTTTCTTTGTCTGCTGAAATCAAGCAGTTTACTAATCACTGAACTTGGAGTGATGCATTTGTCTGTCTTGCATTCCCTTTATGGCTTCTGCCCAATTACTTCTCTGTCTCTAACCCTAAAATTATATTGACTCAGAGGTAATGCTTCAACAGCGTTATTCATAAAGTCCAGCAACCTGGCATTCTAAAAGGCCCCACTCAGTTTAGATTTTACGTTAATTCAACAAAGGAAGGGGCAAAGCAAAATGTTGCAACAAACTGAAAATTTAATCTGGTATGTTTATAGCCTCATTCTTGGTTCTCATGCAGGTTTGTCAACTTCTGCTTTCCATTTATATCATGGCAGGCAATAATATCAAATTTTTGTAATCTTGGTAATGTAATGAGGCCACACAACATGAAAAAGGAGAACTACCTGAGTGTAGATTATTGCTACTCATGAGACCTCACTGTGTCCACCGGCTCTTCTAAGTTCTGGCTCTAGATTATGGTGTCTTCTGCAGCAGAACACAGAGAGGTCCATTTCCAAGCTGTTCAGAGGGACAACTCTGAAGAGGGGTAAGAGGAATGAAGATTAGTTTATAACAAAGCAGCATGTGGTAGTGTGTGACTAGGTCTGCTCTGCCTTCTTTCAGCAGAGCTGCAGTGTTAGCTGTATTTCTCTTTTTTCATGTTGCAGGTAGACTTCATGGTACAGCAGGTTGCTCCACATTTGCACAGGAAAGTAGACGTGCAACCAGGGACGTCAATGGCATTCTGCTAAAGGCAGAATATTTGAGAGCCGTATTATAGCTACCCTTCATTGCAAAATATGGTGCTTGATGCCAAGCTGAAACTTTTCATGGTTGTGGTGTGCGGACACCTATTTTAACAGAATATGGTCTGGAAATTTTGCTGGTTGTTCATTCCATGCTGGCATCTCAATATTATGGTGGAGTAAATTAGTTGGATCACCAGCCCAGGTGGCATTCGTATCAGTGATCTGTAAACACTGAGGAGCCAATATTTGATTTTGAAATAGTTTGATAAAGACGACAAATAACCAACAAGTAGTGTTATTCCACTACCTATGGAATACCCGGAAGGAATGTTTAAGCTTATTCTAGTGCCTGTGTACTAACTGGAAGGAAACAGAAGCGATTTAAAACGAGGTGGAGGAAGAGATAAACTTTATCAAGAAATGTAGCTGCAGCAGTCTAAGCAGTTCTCACCCATATAAACATGGGTGACTGGAGCAGGGAGCACCTTAGATCGGTCAGATTTGTCTGGGTACTGTATGGCACTCTGCTTGAAAGGCTATAGCAATTCCCAACTTATGAGTAGGTACGTGCATGAGTTCTGAGGGGGAAAGAAAATTGATTAAAAAGTAATTGTGTTAGATTCCAAAATGTCAGTGAGTGCCCTGTTTACCAGAAACTAATTCCTAAGGTGACCATGCCATTCTGTACACAATCAACTATATAGTTTGGGAAAGAATTATATAAAATAAGTGTTCTACCTTTCACTGTTCCTTCTTGTACTGAGGTGGCACTTCCTCCTAGTGCCACTTCCAGGGCTTAGGAACTGGGTGTAGCATCCCAGCCAGAAGCTGCTTCCACTGAGAAGAAATTGTCCTGACAGTAAAGAATGGGATTCTTCTTCCATCCTCTTCACTGCAGTGTACCGATTTCCCCAATATCTGCTGGATCTGTGCTTGCATCATTTATATATATAACCTGATAAAAATACAAGAGTTGCAACTTATTCAATACTTGGCACTTTTGGTCCAGGAGGTCAGACTGCAGTATCTGACTGCCCTGGTTGGAGTAAAAAATAGGTAAGTCTCACTGCAAGCTGTATCTGGATCTAGAAGTTTAAGTAACTCAGGGTTATAACTCAACGCAAGACTTGGTAAGCAATACCAGTTCCACAGCCTTAAGATCTCAATGTCTTGTCAACAGAATGCCACAGTGCAGGACTTGTAGTTTTGGTAGACAGAAGCTGTGGTTTTATCATAGCTAAGTGTTTTGCAATTTGATTTCAGACAGCAAGAGACAAATCATGGATTCAGCATTTGTGTCTGAAAATGGCTATCTTGATTTGCTGCACAGTGATATTGATCCATTGCATCTGTATACTCTCCTTGATCCTAAGTCATCTGGAAATGAAGAAGGTGACTTCTCTGCAGGTTAGTAAAACACTAAAAAATGCTTGATCCATTTAGTCATCACGCTATAAGTTATTACCATCTTCTCTCAATTACGTAGCCATCTAATGGCAGTTTATCATGATGGCTGTACTAAATTCAAGCTAGGTCTTGCGATATGATACCTGTGTCTGTGTCTGTATATGAAATAGTGACTGCTTCCAGAAACTATGATGTTTTTAAAACTGTACATATTTACAGCTTCCTGCTCAGTGAGTCTAACAAACATACTATACATGTCACTCATCAAGGTGTGAAGCTAATGTCTTTGGCTTGGATATCATTCCTGTAAGTAGTTCATTTGCAAATGTTCTTATCGTAAGCTGGTCAAGTGTAATTGTCAACACTTTTGTAGTTTCAAGCCAAAAGCTTTGCAAAACAAAAGACTTTTAGATAAGTTTGTGATGAAGCCAGTCTGCAAGCAAACTAGCATTTCATTTCCTTCTGAGATCCTAAGGCACCAACACAATGGACTTTCATTACCAGATGCCATTTTACAGCTTTTGGGGGCACAGCCCAATGATTTTATGATTCTGTGATAGAGCAGAAAGCAGAAGGGCCAGGGCGTAAAGAGGATAGTTTCTTGCATGTAAGTTCCTACAGATAATCAAATTAGGAGGTTGCCCTGGCTCTCAAACTTTCTGCTCCTGAATTTGTGTCGAGGTTGTGTAACATTCTGCTCTCCCTGAGTTTGCTGGCATAGAAGTATGAAAGTGTACCTGTGCTGCTGACTGTGTTGTGGAGCAATAGCTGAGCTTATTTTAAGCAAACAGGCTGGACTGTGGGTTGAGAGTGGCAATGAAAGAAGATCAGATGTATGCCAGATATGAAGTCCTATAGCTTCATATCTATTTATTGTGCCCAATAGATATAAAACGTTACCAAATTGGAGGATACCACTTCACATCCTTGTTGCTTTCATGAGTGACCAGTGTCAGCAGGTACATGGGCAAATCAGTGGAGAACTGAGCACCAGAATCTGGAATCATCTTTGTGATTAATTATTTCCCAGGTTGAGCTTTGCTGTCTCAACTTCTGACTGTTAATAACACCTGCAGGAGTGTTTCTTCACTCCCATGGCCTTACTTGCTTGGTGACTGAAAGTAGGATGAATTAGGGATCAAGGACTGACTCTTGCTATATCAGAGATGTTTCACTGATTTGAATACTTTTGAGCCTTAGCAATGTCTGAGATGATGTAGATAAATTGAACATGGTCAGGACATGGCGCTAGTTATTGAAAGCTGGACATATCTGCTGTGAAGATGTTAGCATGGTCCCTGGCATGTTTTTGGCCTTGGCGAACTAGCAGCTTCACAGGCAATTTGTAGCTGCTGTTTAGGGGTTAGCATGGACCCAGCATCGTTCTGAACAGGGAATTTGGATGGTACCACTATATCCTGAAGAATAAGAAGGTTTAATAGTATGGATGAGTCTGGGCCATGCGTATAGGCCTTATGTCATAGAACAGATTCGGGAACTGTTTTATTTACTAAGAGGGATGAAGTCTCAGAGTTTAGCAGAAGAAAAGTGTTGATTTCTGGGTGACTATAAATTACTAAGAGTTCAGTTCTATTCCTACTTAGCCAACATACAATGAAGAGCCAAAGCCTTACGCTGAAGTAACATATCTGCCTTTTCTGCATGTCCTGCTATCTGGTTTTTTTACTCCTTGGTTATGGTATTCATTCAGCCAATGTGTACTGCTTTTTAATTCTAGATTCTGAAGTTGATGCCAGCAGCTATGATCAGTTCAATAATATGGATTTCCTGTGTACAATGGAAAATGGTGAAAATGGGGATGAACTGTATCTCTGTTCCAACACCATAGAAGCTTATGCTAGAATAGGTATGAAAGCAATTTTTATTTTTTAAATAATTATTTTCCAATCACTTGCTATAGCTATTTCTTACAAATTTTGTTTTCAGTCTAAAGCAGTAGCATATACTCAAGAGGCCTGTCCCTCATGCATGGTAGATCTAGCCAGGGTACCTAAACCTGTGCATTGTGGGGAAAGAGATGAACAGTAGCTTGTGGTTGTTGGGGGAAAATCTCTCTATTAATGGCTCCTTCCGCTTAATACTTCCTGTCTCAACTTCTCCTTTCTCGTGTTCTTTATTTCCTGAACAACAATTTACAAGAAAAACTTAATTTAACTCTTCAATTTCGCTTATACGGCAGAATTCTGTTAATGAGGGTAAGCTTACAAGAGTTTTACTGTGAAATGTACAGTGTCATTAATGTGTTCCTTTTTTTTTTTGCTTCTTGCTAGCTGAATTAGCAGAATATGTGCTCAAAGATCAGCAGGAGAAGCAGGTGGAAGACACTTTTGGTGAGATTTATGTGGCAGAGATTAATTTGCTCTGTGACTGTTCTGGCTAACATCTGCATTGTATTTCATCCCCACAATTTGAACACTAGTAAGACTTCTATACATCTGGTATCCTCTTCTTTCCCCCTGGGAACTGTGTCCCAAGATTTTCTTGGCAAACTTCTGAGGATTTTCTGTATTTTTGCAGGCCTTTCTCAAAGATGGCAGTTTTATCTCTGACCAAGTTGCTGATCGTGTCACCATGGCCATAGAGTATGCACAGCTTAACTGTCTGGTGCAATATATGCCCTCAATTAGCATCAGACTTATTCTGAGCACAACACGGATGATATACATAAGTTCATTAAACCTGACTCACCCAGGAGACTTAGCACGCGTATAAATGCAGTTCATGCACACTTATTTCTGTCCAGGATGCACAGAACTGCCTGAGGAAGCATGTCAAATTTTACTTCTCTCCATGATCAATGCAGCAATGGTATAATATACATGTAGTAAATGATTCCTTCATTCAGTGTTTGACCAGAGATAATTGCTTGGCTTTTGGTACAAAATCATTGTTTTGCTAGTGACACAAGCTGTTTACTATTTGAGAATATATATATTAATATGTGGCTCTTGGGAAAACCATAGAATCAGAAAGATTCACAGAATATCTGTATATCCTGTTTTATCCTGGTTTATGTTTGAAAAAAGTAATTTGGAATAACTTACCAAAGGCCAATCCTTCCCTAGTACAATTCTGGCTACAGGAAGCTCACGTGACTTTTTAAATGCTTTCTACTGCTCCCTGGTGTGTTTAGAATTTGGGGGGTTTTGCACCTAATGGCAAAATTTATACTGGTTTTAGAGGAAATGAGATACAGTATTGGTACTTAAGTATTTGCCAGTAGAAGAATGGTATGAATAACTTCACAGTTCCTACAACACAAAAGATAAAATCTGTTTAGAACCCTTTACTCTGTCTCTTAAAGGATTTAATCCTTTTCGTACATAAAATGAGTAACTCAGTAACTTTACTAGTACTGAGATCACACTGTGATACAGCTGTGAGGTTTTATCCTTTGCTCATCATTAGAGCATTGAGTATTTCTGTTTTATTAGCCACTGAATTTATGGCAGTAGATTAATATTTGGTAGTTCAGAAACTAACACAAAGTGACAGAATTTGCATTCAGAGCTCTGTGGGCTTTCTAAATCGTATCACTCTGGATATTTGTTTTATCACATTATTTGATTTTATCTTTTATTTGGAGCATATTTCATCTTTGCTCCCTGTTGGTGTGTTTCTCTTGCTTCTACCTCTTTCCATAATTTTTCTAGGTGGACAAGTTGGAAAGGTGGAAAGGTTGACATTTGGCAATATTTCATGTTTTTAGCAGGGAACCTTATTCTGGATGAAGTGGCTGCTGAAAACACTGAGAAATTTACTGACATAAAGATGCAGAGATGTCACAAACGAAGTAAGTGAAAAACAGTGAGCACTTGAAAGGCTGTAGTGATTAAATTCTAAATTTGCATTACAGTACTTTGGTTTTAACACAGCCTCAATGCATCTCTCATGTAGTTCTTCACTGATACAACCAGATGTGACTCCTTTGACTTTGCTCATTCTGTGTAGCTGGACGTGAAAACAGCTCCCCCAAGCACATTCTTTACAATTCGCACAATTTGTTGTCCTGTAACATGACATTAAGCATGTTATATTTCTTCCCTTTTTTTAATCATCTATGTGACAGTGTTAACTTTGTTTTCAGTGTATCTATAGCTTAGCAAGCATTAGCTGAATTATTCCCTCTTTAATAGCAAGAACTACAGCAAAAATCTTTGGTTACTGGCACAAAAATATGCAGCCTAATTGAAACTTCACGGTCAGAGTAAAATAATATGAGGCTGTTCACATTCATGTTTTATACATTGGACCTGTACAGTTCTGAAATAGCTGAATTGAAACTGATAACACCCTATTCTACTTTAAAAAGTTAAAATAAGTTTCCATGGTGGAAACTTAAAATTACCAAACTGGTTCAATTTTTGTCACCTACTATCACCTTTTTTTCTTTTAGCCTTCTTAGGCTCTGCAGAGAGTTGCTCTGATGCTTCAGAACCCAAATACAAGAAAAATGGTAAGTTATTGACTGAATAGGAAAAGATTATTGAACATATATTGTCTCATGTTCCAAAGTCTCATCCCCTTTTAGGTATTGTAACTCTACCTTCTAGGGAAAGTTTGCTCTCATAGATTTGATGATACAGCATTGTCACGCATTTTCATGTTTCTACTTCCAACAGAGTAGAAGTCACTGTAGAATCACATTCTTATACACCTCTGACTAATTCATGATGCAACAAATCCATGCCCTCTTATCAGTAGCTATTAAACTGCATCTTAGGACCAACTACATGGTACCCTGGGAACAGTTGGATCCTTATGCTTCAAAAGCACATGTTCCTACCGGTGATAGAAAAATTACTTCCTTAGCGTCAGCAGAGGCAGAGTTGAGCTTTTCTAAATCCATCTGAAAGAAGAAAGCAAAACAGTGGAGAATTGAGTCAGTGCCGAATTTTGTAGTTTTTATCACGTACACCTTTTGTTTCTGATGGGTAATGTGACTCAGGCACTTCCTGGTTTGGCATTTCCTGGTTTGATCTGCTTTGTTCTAAGTGTGACACCTTCCAAAAATCTAGTGAAACATCCTAGTGAAAATAATAACTGTGAAGAGACGGCTTCTTGGTTCAGCCCATGCTATACAGTTCTTTAAATCAAAGTAAGAATAGGAGAAAGGGAGATTTCTAGGTGTTGCACGCTGTTAGACCATCTACAAGGCAGTACCTGTGGCCAACAGGCAGGCTGTAACTTGTTCCCTAGGTGTAAACTGGTGCTAAAGTTCTTACCCAGCTGTAGCCTAAATGGATGTATCAGGCATAGCTAAACCAGCAAAATACTCTTCCAAAATCCATGTGAGAGCAATCACCTTTGGATGAATATCTTATATTGTGTTTTGAAGTGACATATGCATTACTGTATGCTAGCACACTTCCCAGCCTCCTAAGGGGAATTCTGACTGTACCAAACCCCATGGGCCACGTACATGTCAGGGTGGGCAGCCAAAACCAGTGTGTAACCTAGAGAGCCATCCAGAGAGTGCTTGGATCATGGGACTGCACCTCAGCAAAATTCAGGCTGGCAATTGCCCAGCAATTGCTAAGGAACTGGCATAGACTGGATGAAAGTCATAGAGAACACACATATGCACTGGGACTGTGACCCAAACTGGTTTTCCAATGTTCTTGTGGACTTCTGGGAAGGGATTGAGCAGAATTAGCTGTGAAAAAACCACATTTGCTGGATCTGGAAAGGTAATCAGATTTCCTACTGAACTGGTACTGCCGGTTGTAGTTATTCAGACACAGGTAAAGTTCCTGGCAGTTAGTACCCATTAAAGGTGGATTAGCTTCTATCTGCTTAAATTTCTCTTTAGATTTGGTGCTTTTTAAAGCCTATGTTTATGCCACACTAACAATGAGAGTTTTCAATAAGGAAATGGCTCATCAGGTCCTGATTTAAAAAAAAACCAAAACCAAAACAGTAAAAATGTCTCGCCCTACATAACTTGCATTCCAGTCTACAGTATCACCACAGAGCTAACAGGTGCTTTGTAAAGCCGCACCTATCCTTTTCCGGAAAATGCTCAGGATATTGTCACTCTCTCTACCTTACTTGACCCAATGCAGGTGCTGAGGGAAGGAATATATACATAAGGCAGTATAAGTACTGGGTACAAAAAATCCAATTGCAGAAAGATGAGCTACATGAAAAAATCAGGATTTATTTAATCTGACATAAAATGATTGTCACAGTATGATCCTGCAAAGGCAAGTGCATCAACTCCTCAGAAGTGTAAGACTATCTACAGTAAAGAAGATAATGTGTACTAAAGTTTAGAGTGGTAAGCCAAGGATGAGATTCTTTCAAAGGAATTGAATGAAACTAAACTTTAGATTTGCCCAATTGTTTGTGGCTAGCTATAACAGTACCTGATCTTATCTGACCATAGCAACGCAACAATCCTTGGATAGGAAATTATGTGGGAATTTCATATACTGATTGACACACAAGCTTAAAAACACTTTTTAAAGTCTGTTTTTATACCACAGTAAAAATGAAAGATTCCTATAACAAAATAATACATCAGTTCCTGATAAAAAACATAAACACATCCTAAAGAGCTTGCATTCTAGGTGACGGTGTACACTATAGTCGCACAAAACCCGCACAGGTTTGTAGCTCCTCATGAAACATTAGACCACAGAAAGTGATGAAATAGAGACTTAATGGTTGCTGCTAGACAGAAAGGAGAAAGAAAAGCAAAACCAACTCTGATAATAAGGGTGTGGCAAAACCAAGGAAAATAGCAGACTTGAAATAAGCAAGTGTATCTTACTTGATTTGTAAGAAGCTTTCGAACAGCAGATGAAATCATACAATGCACATGAGTCTCCCTCCCCATTTGTCCTCTTCTTGAAAAAAAACAAGTGCTGCAGGCAAGTTGCATCTTTTAAAACTCAGGTGTTTGTGACTGTTCTTTGGGAAACCCTCTTAACAGACTAGTTATCCTTATAAGCACTGTAGTGTCTAAGTGGAGAGTCAAGGTCCTCAGTTTATTGTACTCGGGCCTCTCTAATCTTGTGCGATATTAAGGTAACAAACTGTGCTTGGGAAACTTAGTACAGCCAATGTAAGACCTTATTAACTGGTCAGAATCAAGTGGTTTATGATATCTATTGAAACCTCTTCTTTGGCCTTAACTTCTAGCAATGAAATAACTTTCTCCTTTTGTTTTGCTTTTTTTCAAGTGGAAGTCCCTGCAGCGTCTGCAGGAAATGGCAGTTTCTTAGCTATGCCTCTCGACAGCCATCCAGCTAGCTCCACCTCACTTACTAACCAGCACTTGTCCTTTTCTGTTCCGGCTACCAATATGTTGGAAAGAAGTTTCGTAATTCCTGGTATGTACAGTACAGCCATAGGTGTGCAGCTGTACACAGGTTGATTTATACAAGGGGAAAACACTCTTATAAATCTGGTCATTGACCATGAACAGTGGTGGGACAAACAAGTATAGCAGCTGTTTCAATCAAGCACTTAAAAGTGTGGCGCTCACTAAAAGAATGAAAAATATTCAAGGGAAATTACAAGTGCATTGCCCCAATGAAATAGAATGAGTCTTTCATTTAATCAGCGAAGTGCACGTTAATAAATAAGAGAACAGAGTTATTTACTATATGCTAATCTAAATAATTACTTACTTGTCTTAAGAATAGGAAATCACAAAATTTTCATTAATAAACTCTGGTTTAGTTCCAATTTCTTTTTCATCAGAGCTTTGTAAAGGACTGCAGGATAATTATATTTGCAATAGTAGAGCAAAAATTAGGTTGGAATTTTGTTCACAAAAACTGAGTACTAATCCAAGTGATGGGCTGTGTAGCCACCTTGCCTTCATCATGTTGTATAGCAGAGGGTGCTCGTGGTAGACTGGACAGACACAATTCTCTGTTAAATCTATGCTGGAAAGGAACCAAAAAGCAGTGGATAAGTTAGAAGTCTTGAAGTATCTGATGCTAGCTGAAACAGCACAAAGTAGCAGAAGAAATTCTGTCACATCTACAGAAACTCAGAGCTATGGCTGATTAAATTGCAAGCACTGCATCATCAAAAAAATTTCCCGGTGTGGGTTCAGAGGGAGGATGCTTGCTAGCTGCTTGTACAAGCTGCATGATGTGCGATTATGTGGGAAAGATGTAGTGCAAAGGACAGTAAAATTAATTCAGATACATAATACTTACACATTTTCTCTCTTCTGGATCTCTGGTCCATACATTTACAGACTTTTCCTTAAGCTCTTTTCCTTATGTTAACAGAATTTCTCTTTAGACTATCGAAAACCAGTGGTCACTAAAAGCTGGGTAATCCTTGTATTTCACATTCACCATACCTTTTAAGAGTTTTTGTTTAATGGATTCTATGGACCTCATGTGATCCTATGAATTCTGGTTCATAAACTGTCCACTGGGAATATTTGCCCAAAAGCTGCCAGAAAGGATAAGTAGCTTTCAGAAAGCTTTTTCTTCCTTAGAAACCTTTAGAAACCAGGAGCCTTTAAAAGCAGAAGAATAATTATTCTGCACTTATTTCAGGATCTTCAGCACCTTTGATTCCAGAGTGTCTACCTGTTGGCGTGAAAGGGAGCCAAGAGAATACAGGCTTTGAAGATCCTCCTCAGCAGATACTTAACTTTGTTCTTGGAAATGGCACATCTGATGTTATAATATATCCAGGTAAGAGCAATAACCTTTTATCCACATAAATAGGCAGAAAGTACTGGAAAATCAGTGCTGTCAACAAAGTACTAAGTTCCCTCATTTCAGTTACTGATAGCTATGATAGGCTGAAAACTATCATTTGTTTCTTGCCAGTGCTGCCTTCTTCCATGGAAACATTGATATCCCCAAGTTTTACAGTTAGTTTATGTGGTAAGTAGAAAATGAATTTTTAAATATACAGTACTTTGGATTGGGAGAGAGAGCTTCTACCCAAAGCCAGTTCTCCCCTCCAGGCTTTACTCATATTGACCTTATTGAGGAAAATAAAAATTAATGGCATTTCCTTCTTTGTATTGATCACTGGCTGCTTAGTCTAGTCCAAAATACAGAGCAGATACAGGGTTGTAGAGCTACAGGTTTAGCTATGTATTAGCAGCCAATCCACTTGTGTTTGCTATGAAGTCCAGTTTCTGGAAGAAGTCTTCTTGTCTACTTAAAACAATACAAAAGCTCCGTATGCTTGAGCACCATAAGAAGTGGAAGTTGTATTGGTACTGGCGTAGCCTGAGCATCTTAAATGCTCGGTGCTGGAAGCAGACTGCAGTCAGCTCACATGGAAGCTCCAAAACCAAAATGATGATGACTTATTTAACTAAACAATACAGAAGCCTAATATACAGAAAGGCTTATAAAGAAATCAGAGCCTTGGTCAGGGTACAACAGTCCCACCTGTGGATGCAAACTTACCTCAGACACTTTTTTTCCAGCCCACAGAGAGCTGCTAGAACAGGGAGTTTGATTTCAGTGGTTATTTAGTTTCTGAGCTCTGTGTACCCTAGTGATTACAGCTGCTTGCAGCTTAGTACAAGTGTTTTGTTGCCCTCTGGTGGCTAACACCACCCAAAATAGCAAAATCTTAAAGTGGGGATTAATAGGCAAATACCCCAGGTTTGGCGAAGTATTTGTGAATGATATATACCGTTTATTTGAATACACAATACTAATAATTCCAACTGATTTACAGCAACACAACATATGTGAGTATGTCGCAAACCTCAGATCTCCAAATACAGCAGAAAAATTAGCACATAAGCTAGCAAGCCAAGCTCTTTTCCTTTTTTAAAATTATTAACTCCTGATTGATTTGACCAATGCTGCTTCCCATCTAAATGTCTCATTACAGCTTTTCTTGGTTTTCCATTCTGTTGTTTTTATTTAATAAAATAATAGTAAACCGAAAACAGACACTTACCTGAGAACAGGAATGTCCCCTCTTTATTTAATATCTTAAGTCGATTTTTCTTCTATAAGGAGGAGAGCTATCTCTATATCAAATGTATTCTTTCACTGGAAAGAGGACTTGCTTATTAGAAATCTGTGGGTCCTTACCTGCTAGAAGCAACTCTGAACTCTAACCATTCCACCTGTTGCTGGCATGCAGGGTAGGAATTGATTTCCAGATCTTTGAAACTTTAAGATTTCGATTTTTTTTTAAACCACATTCCACATCAGATGAACCAAATATTATGGTAATAAATACATTTGTACAAATCTAGGGAGATTAACCTGTTTTGGTTGTTTTTTTTCTCCACATCTCTGCTGAGTGTGGTTACCGTGAGACTATTGATGAGGTTGGGTTTGTTACAGTCTCTGTCGATTTAAATTCTGTCCTGCATCTGCAAAGCTTTTCCCACCAAAAGGTTTGTCAACACTGATACTCTGTCATTACCAGTCTGTAAAAAATATGCTTCCTCTGAAAAATTCCCTATTTCTTTGTGTATGGGAGACACTGCTCATCTGACCAAGTGCAAAGGTCTGCAGTAGTTTGAAAACAAACAGGCAAAAAGAAAGAAAACTGGACAGTGATAGTACTTTGTCAGGAAGAATTCTGTTACCAATAGTCACTTCTCTGTGACTTTCATCCTTAATGCTTGGTTATAAGGTGTAGAATAACAAAAGGAAGCTATTGTTTTTGATGGCATAAAGAAGTCCTATGTGTGAACATGAATTTATGCAAAACACTGACATTTGAAAAGAACAGTGGATGCCACCTTTTTATGATAGGCCTTCTGCTTCATACAACTGTTGGAAGAGCTGTCATCTTGTTTGGTGTCAAACTGCTTGCAACAGTTCATGTCAGCTGAATTGCACTTGTGTGAGGATTTTTTTCCTTTCCCCTGTGAAATAAACAAAGTATCTTTGTCTCTGGGTGATACATAATATATGTTGCAATGAACTTGAATATTTGCATTAGTCTTAGTGTTAAAATTAGTAAAGCTGAATCGACGACTACCTAGGTGTCTTCCTCAAGTATATTGTTTTGTTTCTCCAGGTTTAGAAATGTTCAAAGAAGTCCGAGTTCCCATAATTCCTTCTGAAGAACCTTTCAAAAGACCAAGTGAGTTTAGATCTCTTGAACTTAAAACTTCCAGTATTTTTTGGCTAATTTTTCTGTGTTTCTTTCCATACAGAAAAGCTACGTGTTGTAGGAATTGTTATTCAATAATTTGTGAAGCTGTTCTGAGTGTCTGAGCACAATTTCTGGTTTTAAGATATTAGACTTGTCTACCTTTACATATCTAGCTGTAGTGCCTACTTAGGAGGTCAGTGTACTTAGCTGGTTTTATCATATGCATAGGTACCTCCAAAATTATTCAGTTCATAGGTCTAAAAGTGTCTATCGTGCCTGCACTCCTAATTTAAGCACCTGCAGTTGCATGGGATAAATCCAGACCTACATGCTTTATGGGAACTGATGTATTACAATTATGTACTTAAACCACCCTGAAGCAATGTTGTAATTTGTGGACTGGTTTCCTCAGTTTGAGCGTGCTTTTTATTTCTCTAGAGCCAGTGGAAAGTTTCTCTGCAACACTTATGGATTATTTCCGAGATGTGTGCAAATCTGTGGCCATGGAGCGTGAAGTAACTCTTGATCTCCTGTTTATTGATGGGACACTTGTTCAAAGCCAAACTGAAACCAAGACTGGGAAGAATAGTGTAAAAGCAATGGAAAAGGAGCTGGTACCTTGCAGTCTGCAAGGGAAGGAAAAGGCAACCCTTAAAAGAAGCCAAATATTTCAAATCCTGGGATGTAAAGACTTAGAGACTAAAGTGATTGTGGTGCTGGGAAAAGCAGGGATGGGCAAAAGCATTCTTGTTCAGAAGATCTGCCAGGACTGGTCCAATGGAGAGTTTTCTCAATTTGAATTTGTATTTTGGTTTGACTGCAAACAAATAAGCTTGCCTGAGAAGCGATACAGCCTGAAGTACCTGCTTCTTGAATTTTTTGTAAAACCTCAAGAGGGAAGCAAAGAGATCTTTGAGTATATTTTGCAAAATCCTGCTAAAGTCCTTCTGGTTTTTGATGGTTTTGAAGGGTTGCACGATCATGAGAATTTTCCTCGTTGCTCGGCCAGCCAGCCTGAAAAAGACTTGTGCAGTATAAAGGAGCTGCTTTCAGGACTCATCCAAAAAAAGATACTCAATGGTTGTACTTTATTACTTACAGCAAGACCAAAAGACAAGGTGTACCAGTATGTGTCCAAAGTGGATAAGACTATTGAAATAGTAGGATTTTCCCCTCAGCAGAGAGAATTGTACATAACCAAATATTTTGAAGGATTACCCTACTGTGATAATGCACTGAAATTAATCAAAGAGTGTGAGTACTTGTTCAGTCATTGTTACAGCCCTGTTATGTGTAGATTTGTTTGTTTTCTCTGTGAGACAGTACTTGAAATAGGAGACAAAAGCCTTCCTTCAACTCTTACTGCAGTCTTCCTGAAATTTGTTCAGCAAAAGATAATACCTATGCAAACAGATGTTACAGCCATGCAAAATCAAGAGAGTCTTGCTACGCTAGCCCGTATAGCCTGGTATCTTGGAGAAAAGCACCAAAGTGCCATGAAAAGTGATCTTCTTCCTTCTAAGGAAGTTAAAGAGTTTGCTCTGAAATATGGATTTTTCCTGCCATTTGCATTCCCCAGACATTCAGATAGCGGAGAAGAGGAATTTGGGAGCACATTCTCTGATTTTGTCATTCAGAATTTCTTGGGTGCGCTTCACCTTATGTTAGCAGAAGAGATCAAGGATAAAAGTCTAACAAAGTACCTGTCTTTTCCATCCAAGAAGAAAAAAACTTGTAACTGGTTAGATTTAGTGCCTCGATTTTTGGCTGGATTATTGTTCCTCCAGGATGACCCCTACTTCTGCTCCCTTTCGAATAAGGATGTAAAACAATCAACCAAGAAGCAGAAAACACTTTTGAAATATATTAGGAGGCTGCAGATAAATGAGCTCTGTCCGGAGAGGTTACTGGAGCTTTTACATTGTATTTATGAAACACAAAGCAATTATCTTTTGCAGCATGTGGCCTTAAGGCTCAAGCCAGACCTGTCTTTTCTGGGCGCAGTTCTTACACCACCTGATATCCATGTACTGCATTCTATTTTAAAAAGGTCAAGAAAAGAGTTTTCCTTGGATTTGCGAAACAGCAGCATTGACATGCAAGGGCTAGAAGACTTGGTTGGCCTAAAGAATGTGGCATCGTTCAGGTTGGTCATTCTTTGTAGATAGTAGTGTCATTCATAGGACTGTATGTAGATGACACTTTCATGCAACAACAGCAGTCGTATCTGTTGATTTCGCATGTTTTGTCACTTCACAGGGCCTCTCTCAGTGATACAGTCAGGCTCTGGAAGTCTTTAGAACAAACAAAAGACTACAAACTGCTGAGAGCATCAACAGAGAAATTTGTTCTTGATCCCTTTAAGGCAAAGACAATGAAGGACGTCAGTGACCTTTCAGACCTTGTAGAGATGCAGGAGAAGATGATTAATTGGTAGGCTTATTTATGATCAAAAGTCCTCTTAGTATACTAAGAAATTAAGAAAATGGGGGTTCATTGACAGTGCTGGGGAATGGACGACTCTGCTTGTCCAAAGGAGGAGTAACTAAGGCAGTGCAAGCTCTTGTATCATCTCAGAGTGTTCTCCTACCCCGATGTGTGGTGGTTGTCATGGCAGGGAGGAGCAATGACAGCACCATGCAGAATATTTATCAAAACTGCCAATAAAAAAGCCAGCTGTCACTTTTTTCTTCAGATTTCTTTTTAATCTCCGCGTATGCTATCTTCCAATTGCTTTCAGTTACGTAACTTGGGCTAACTGATTTTCCCCCCTTCTAGCACCTGGGCCATAAATGACTTGTTTTGCACCAGTCACAAATGACCTGAGTCAGTCCTTTACCTCAGGAGATAAAAGCTTGTGTTATGTGGTCCATAAACCGTGTTTCATCCCTGCTTATGATGTGGCTAGGGGATTGGTTGCAATTAAAAGCATGCATAAATAAAGTATTTTGGTTGTTGTTTTTTAAATAAAAATGGTGACTTCCATTTTAATACAGGCAGAGCATTTTGATTAAAATATACACAAAATAAGTTTCGTGTTTGACAGAAAATACTTGATATAGAAGGATGTATTTTTAAGTTTTATTGGAAAAAGAGCAAACAACTGCACTATGAAAGGCAATTATCAGATTGAAATTAATTGAATGAAGAAAGGTTGGAGCAGAAGTTATTCTGAAGTTTCCTCATTCCTCAGTTAATGCCACAGTTGTTTATTTCCTGTAAAAGTTTACTAAGAAATTATTTTTAAAGCACTGTTTTGGTTGCTAAAATATTTCTCATACTCTGGTTCTACTGTGATTTATTTAGTGTGCAAGATGCATCTGGTTGCAGCAGCTATGAAATTCCTGCCATCAAAAACCTCAGAAAACTAGAATTTGCGTAAGTGATATACCTCTCTGTTGATTGATATATGATTACATTTAAGAAGAGTCATGGATATTGGCTGCAGTCATTGAACTGATGTATAGTTAGTTTATGGTAAAGCATTAAGTAAACCCCATTTATTTCTACTTTGCTTTTCTCAACTAGATTTATTATGTTGTGGCCAAAACTCAAAAAACGCCATTTCTGGCTCCAGTGATACAGATCAACATGGTTGTATCAATTTTGTTTGATGTTACTACGAGTTAGCTCCTTATCACCAGAGGTAGATCTTGTACCACAAGGTGTAAAATATCTTGATCATGATCCAACGACCTGGGAAATACTTTTTTCCTCCAGAAATGCTCAACTTTTCTATCTGAGTCTTCTGATGTAATTTTCTGCCCTATCAGAGCTTAGACCATGAGACAATAAGAATGCCTCCCAAATAAAATATTTAGCATTGTTTTCCTGGAAGAAGGAAGATTGACTTGGAAACACTGACTTTAAAAACAAGGTGTAGTAATGTTTCTTTTTTCCCACAAACTGTAAATAGCCTCCAAGGCTATTCTATTGCTTAAAATATCCTGCTATAGTGTGTGAATTAATTTGGGCAGAAATTACACCAGTGCAATGGAGAACTCTCATCGAGTCTTCATCTGTTTCCTGTTCTTCGCATCTGACCCAGTCTAGAACTGCTATGCTTGGCCTCACTTCTGATTTTATGCTGCTTTCTCCTCTTGCTTCCTCTCCTACTCTCTCTTTATTTTAAATGTTTGGTTAAAATTCTGATCCTTTTGACGAGGCTGAACTTGTTCTTATACCAAGGAAACTCCAAATAAGAGGTTAGCGTCTGAGGGATAAATGCTTGGAGCTGCAATATTAAAGTTTAATTTATGCTTTAATCTGCAGTAAAATGTTGATCTTAAGTTAGTCTGAATTGCCAATAGTTGGGAAAAAAAAAAAAGATTTTTTTTTTCATCTCCATTATCAAGATTATAATACTTAAAATGAAAAACCTGAAAAAAATAGAAAAAGAACAGAAACACAGGAATCTAAAACAAGTGACATAAGTCTTGCAAAGAGTAACAAAAAAGTGGCAAATGCATGTAGTGCTGCTTCTGTACAAGCAGCTCTGCTCTGTCTGACTTTAGCCTTGTGGGGTCCTCATCTGGAGGCTTCAAAGCAGAAATCTTTGCTGCAGATTGTAGGGAATGGCTGCTTCTAAAGAGTGTAAACTAGCTTGCATTTGGGGCTGCAGGGGAAGAACTTAACAATTCATTACTTTTGCTGTTTCTGAGCATGTGAAAAAAATGCTGCATGTCTATATTTATTTTCTTCCAGTCTGGGTCCAGTATGTGGCCTACAGGGATTCCTAAAGCTCGTGGAAATTCTTGCCGCGTTTCCATCACTTCAGCATTTAGAGTGAGTAATGCTAAGGATTAACTTTGCTAATGTTGCTCCTCAGCAGCCCTTGATGATGAGCAAGCTCATGTACCCAAGAAACATTTTATTTGCCAACAAGACTACTTGCTTTGATGAACAAGCTGAACAACAAAAGCATTCAGAGAATATAACCGCAGATTAAAAGATAGCGCTCTTCATCTCCCTTAAGACATTTGGTTCGTTCAATGCCCCTTCAGTCACTTCTCCATGGTTAAAAGCTTGTGGGAAAAGTTTAGTACAGAGCCCCACGGGGTGCTCCCCTTTCCTGCCACAGCACTGATCAACACTGCCTGCGCATTACTTATTTCTTCATAACATTTCCATAACGTGCCCGACCGCCAGGCTCCCTCGTGGTGAGGTTTCTGAGGGACTCAGGGTCGTGTCTGCCCCAGGAGAGAACAGGCTCCCTCCTGAACCAGAGCAGTGTTAAATCTGGGGGTTAACTTCAGTATTTGTGCCAGTGCTGTGCACCTTCCAGTGTCAATGAACATCCTGAACTTCGGGTAGAACTTGTAAGAGATTGAGCTTTGTGGATTTGATTCATGTAAAAGATAGATCTAAAAAAAGCCATACTCTGCTAGTATCTGGTTTTGTTCTGCCCACGTATTTTCACACAGTCTTTGTCCCTTCCTTTACCAGGAGCAGTATTAGAAATAGAGTTTTAAGAACTCCAGTTACTATTTATTCTCTCATATCCATGACAAACCAGCTGTCTCTGAATTTTAAGCTTCTTTACACTAGAAACAATTGTAGCAACAATAGTCAATATTCTGCCATCATCTCTGTGGGAAGATTACTGGGTTTTGAGAGGGCCTTTGGCCTTACTAGCTTAGCCCGTTGGCCATTTGTCTGTATTGTATCTGGCCTTTTCATGATATTTTGGGAAAACAATAAAGCTCTAAAATTGGAATGAGTCCGATGTATCCCAGCATTGTCTGTCAGATTAGAAGGCGATCCAGTATCTAAAATTGTCACTATCTAAAACTCTTTCCATCTGGATACCTGAATGAGGAAAAACTTCATTTCTAGTGCTCCCTATCTGGAGGAGGAGCTGTTTAGGCAGGGATTTACAGCATCTGCTGGATTTTGTCTGTTTTGTATTTCTGTGTGCACAGGAAATCTCATTTCAGCATAGCTGGAACACAGCTATTTCGTAACCAATTTAATAATCTTCAGTGTATGGTAGAACCAAGGCATTAAGTGCTGCCATTTGCATATCAAAGGAAATGGGTCAAGCCATTCAACTAGTAAAAAAAAAAATTTTCTTAAATTTGGGAAGCAGAAAGCTGCTCATCAGAGAAGCTGTAATTTCTGTGATGCTTCTTGCCGTTTGAGGCTACTGCAGAGAAGGAGCTTCTCAAGATATATAGGGTGGTCTCTGAGGTGAATAAACCACGAAAATTTAGATTAAAAGGAAGCTAATTCTCTCTTTGTCATGACCCAGCCTTGATGCTCTGAGTGAAAATGGCATAGGAGATGAAGGAGCAAAGAGTCTATCTGAAGTCTTTCCAACCCTGACATCACTGGAAACATTAAAGTAAGTGCAAGGTTAACAGTTCTGGAAAATAGATTAATAGATTAAGCCTAGAGCCTTAAGGGACTGTGTGTTAACAATTATGGGCATAACTAACCTGTGGGCGTGGAAGACCGATGAGTCTATGGACATGCTTAATCTGTACATTCATTAGAGAAATAGGTTAATCCTATGGCAATTCCTTATTTCCCTTCAAGGGCCATAATTTGTCTTTTTCCCTGCATTTAGTCTAAGCAGACTGTCCAAATTATATAAAAAAGATAGCGAAAATGAATTTTCCTCACATTGTAATAAATTAGAATAAATGTGCTCAACTAACAAAGCTATCTCACTTACTGTAGCTTATCACAGAATAAGATAACAGATGTGGGTGCAGAGAAACTAGCTACAGCTCTTCCTTGCTTGTCTTCATTAAAGACACTAAGGTAAGTAGTTGTATCCTGTTCAGTAGTTTTATACAACACATCTTGCTATCTCTGTCAGAAATTACTGAACATGGAACAAATACGTACACTGTGCAGCAGCCAAGCTTTTTTCATTCTTGCATAAAGCCTTTAGGGAGAAGAGAAGAGGAGAGAAACCTATGACCCAGTGTAGACATACAGAAGGATATCTCAGGAATATAACAAGGACTGTACTGATTTTTAAATCCAATCCATAACACCCACTTATGAATAATACCCTGTACAAATGCGTACCCAGGGCCATGCTCTTCTGCAAGCTTATGCGGAGCTTGCTAAGCGCAGTTCTAAGCCCTAAGCCAGCAACGAGGTGGTATGTGTTTGCTGATATGGGACCAATGATCCATCCCACTTCATTAAAATGTCTGGCACAGGTCTGAATGAAGTGTCCCAGTAGAGAATGCAAGAAACCATGGTGTGCAATTCTGGAATAATTTGCTCACATGGAATCTTTTGAGTGCTGTGCCCCAAATCTTTGAGTTTCATTTTCTTGGAGATTTTTAATTTGATCTCATGTAGACAGAAATGTTCTTATTATTCATTAAGAATCTAGACCTATTTTTGCTGTAGCTGTGCTAGCTGAAGAAGGGATGTGGCCATTTGCCTGAGTTGATACAGAAAATATGAAACTGTTTTTTAAATATTAACTGCAAATAGATAAGGATAAATTGGAAGTTAAGATGTACCAACCATATCTGAAATTCCTTGATTTAATATATAACCTGTTTACATTATCCATTATTCAATTATGACTATACCGGTTTGGTTTTCTGCAGCTTATACAATAATAGCATTTGTGATTTTGGAGCAGAAAATCTTGCGAAAGTTCTTCCTGCGATGGCATCTTTAAGAGTGCTAGAGTGAGTATGAAATCTTTTGAGATGCTTGGATACTGAAAATTCAAATCTTTCGTGCTCAGGGTAGAGGAGACAGAAATTGAGGAAGAAAATTTCAGGGAAATTTCACAGGAAAATGTGATTATGCAGAGTCCAGAGAGTCAGTGGTTAGAAAGGATTAAGGAGCAGTTCACCATAAAAACCGAAAAATCCATTTTAAGGTGGGAGAATAGGGTCATGGGGAGTTGGGGAAGGACCTCGGGTACATAGAATAAGGAATCCCTCAGATGAACTAACTTAATGAAGTTCCAGTTTGACCTTTTGAGTATTTTATTACAGGTTTTTTGAGTCAAGGATCTATTTTGGTTTTTTTCTTTTTCTTTCTTCCCCCACCTGCAGATAAGCCCGTATAGTATTTTTGATTTTGAATGAAATGTTTGATTATACCGCTATATGATGTGATCAGGATGAACATAATTTTTTTTTTTCCCTCAGTGTTCAGTATAACAAAATAACTGGTGTTGGAGCCCAGCAGCTGACTGACAGCCTACGAAAATGTCCCCATATAAAGAACTTGGTGTAAGTCTCTTGATATGCTGTTTGCTGCATCTTTGTTCTGTAAATTGGGTTAGAATTCATGCCAAAGCTGTGTTCTGTATTTGTCAGATTTATAAGAGGCACAAAAAAAGACATCACCAAAATACAAAAGCAGTCACAGAAATGTTAAAAATGTTGTCTCTGGTTTCAGCTGCATTAATTCCCAATTGTCCCAGGCAAGCAAGCTTGTCCTGCTTTAAGCATAGTTTACGTTGAGCCTCCTTTTGTTAATCTTCTACCCTCCCAGAGTACCTGACCTAGTCTGTGCTGCAGGACTTGTATTTGAAGGATAAACAAAAAGCAGCCATCATTAGAGATTAAATAGACTGAAGCTGCCAGTACACATTCAGGGGAAGGGAGTTTGATAGAAAGCTAAAGAACAGTTATGGAGACAGGATTGTAGTGTGTCCAATAACCAGAGTCAGCCAGGTTCTGGGGGAGAGAACTGCTTTCTTCTAAATGAAAATGCATTTTCATTTGTTCCATAGCTTAAACACTTTTATAGAATGATATTCAAAAGGGAAAGGCAACTTTAAAAAAACCGAAACAAAACACAAACATACCAAAAAAACTGTGAAGCAAATTACGCTTCTTAAAATCTCTTTCCTTTCTGAATTTGCCCTTACAGGATGTGGAATCCCACCATTCCCTATGGAGTTCTTGAACACCTTCAGCAGCTGGACTCTAGGGTCACTGTGTAGATTCAGATGATCCCATAAAGGTAACATAAACCCTGGCTTTCTGAAACAACAAGATTTGTTTTTGTGGCAGCTGTTAATTCTGGTCTCACTGGCAGCACGCACAGTAACAGTACCAACGCATGCATGGCTAGGTAAAGAGATGCAGCCCTAGAGTGGCACAGATCATATCACATCAGGCCCCCTTTCCCCCCACTCACCTTGCATCCCCCATCTCCCTGGCACCAGCACTAGCAGACTGCAAGAGCTGCATCAACAAGAATGGGCTTCTAGGACTCCTAGTTCAGCCCAGTTCAGTGACTGGCAGCTGGCCTGCTTACCTTCTCTTTTCTGTTGCGCAAAACTAAATAGCTCTGTGTACTTCTTATGTTTAATAGATTAGTTCTGTACTCCTTAGAGATTATTTTGTGTTAATTTTTAGTAAGTTCTTTCACTTTTCCGTTGTTTAATACAAATCCTCAGCAGCTGCTTGTCTCGCTGTGAAGCTGTGCCTATTCTGGACTTGGAGCAATCCACTGGTTCCTACATTCCTTGTTCTCAGTCTGTTTTGTGTGCTTTAGCCACTGGCAGCCACTTTTACTTCATTGATCCTGCCTGCAGTTTCAAGGATCCTTGAAATAATTGTATCGTTAGCAATTTGCTAACAGTTTGCTGATGATCATCGGGATCTGACTGCTTGACACTCCTGGACTGAAGGAGTTGCAGCAGGCACGGGAAATTAGGGGTCTGTATAGGATCTCTGCTCCCAATTTTCTGCCATGTGCGTCCTCTTGCTTTTAAAAAAAATACACAGGATGCGTCAGTGAAATGATCCCAGTGAAGAATAAGAAGCTGGAGTCAAGCCAGACACCAGATGCCCTCTAGCTTTCTTTCAGATGGCAAAGAACACATTGCAGAGTGATCACCAGCTGCTTGAGCTGTGTGGTTTGAATGGTCCTGGCAATGGCTGCAGTTGCCAATGGCTTCCTAAACCATGCAGTGAGCCAAGCTTTTGCATGACTCTTGCTCCCAGTGCACTAATCACCGGATGTAGACTTGGCTATATGTATGGCACTGATCAGGCTACAGGCTGAGGAAGACTCAGGTGCCATAGCAGCTTCACAGACTAGCTTTATACAGCAACAGTGAAAAAATGTAGTGATCCTTAATAGCCTACAGTACAAGTAACTCTTTGTCTTGTTGAATAACCATACCTACTTGGGAAAGAAGACATTAGGGATATGAACACTGCCAGGAACCTTACCAAAGCAAAGCTTTCTCTAACCTCCTGTGTCTGTTGTTCAAGGGGAGCATGCAATAAGAGTGTTTGAACATGTAGGTCAGCTCCCAAATGACCTCGGTTTTCCTCTGGACATAGAGCAATGGCAGTCAGTGAGACTGAGCTCCACTCTGTGAAAGTCGGCGATTCGTGGACAGTGGTCAGCTTTTACACCAAGCAAAAGATGTGTTTAACACAGCTCTGCATAAACAACCCCTTGCATTTCCCTCCACTGCTGTTCTCTCATGTCTGCAGCACGTGCCTGTGGCACCAGTTACCGCACTAGTATAGTATCTGAGTATGCGAGGAAACATTCGTCGTCTTTAGCACTGAGGATTAGTAGCAGCAGGAAATCTGGATCCTCCCAAACTTGAAACATCCAGCATCTACCAGACACTGTTGTCTGTCAAATATATGGTTTTGGTGATGTTAATGGAGATTAAGCTGATGGGCATACATCTAATATTCTGTTTTCATCATTTCACAGGTAACACAAAGAAGAGGGGAAGGTGTCCTCTGTGTTTTCCTATCTTCTTGCTGCTTTATGAATTGGTGGCTGATTTTCATGATCGTGGCAAAATGGAAAAAAAAGTCACATTTAAGCTTCTGGGTGATGCTTGAAGTGAGTGAATGATGGAGTTCAGATTTTATAAAGGTCATTTAAAATGCTATTCAAAGACCCAGTTGTGTTTCTGCTGAAGTGATGAAGAGTTAAGCAACATCAAGTTTCAAAGATGAAGAGTATCTGGATGTTGTGATCACCATTAAAGGTGACCAGGAATCACCAGGATATTGATAGTATAAAATTCCATCATCAGTTCATCAGAGGGGACTGCAAGCTGCTGGACCTGCAACGTCTGAAGTAGTGACAGATCAAATTTAATTGTTTGATGGTGCCAATGGTAACTGCGATCAAATTCAGCTTGATGATTTTGGACTTCCAAAGCTCAATGTTACAGATTTCACCTGTCTGTCTGGACTGATTTGAAGCATTAGGATCGGGAGCATAAATAAGAATGATCAGTCTTAGAAAACAGCCCGATATTGTAGGATTATCACGAGAATCTAGAAGTGGCTCTTTTCTTGATGCTAATCACCAATGCTGTCTTAAGGGATAGAAAGATATTTTCTGTCACTCTCTTGTTACTGAATCCTTCAAAAAGATTAGGAAAAACAGAAAGAAGTAAAGAGAAGAAATTAATTAAAATTGGAAAACTATTAAGGATTTTTCTGACATTATCACAGAAATCCAAATGCGTAGCTTCAGTTTATTGCACAAAAATCCTTGAAGTGACAATCTTCAAAGGTTTTTACTCTGTCTCAAATGAGAACTTTAAATTTTTTTTTATTTCATTCATATACCTGGATTGGGATTTAGTTTCTCACTTGCGGGTGGCAGCATAAATGTACAAGCACCTATTTTATACTTGACAGTGAAATCACTACTGTGTGTGGTTTATGTGGCCTTCTTTTAGAGAGTTATGAATAACTAGGCAATGACAGACAATAACATATTTCAAAGCGTTATCATGTGTCTGCGCTGCTTGCCTCAGTGATGTGGGCCAGATACTGGTCCTGCTGACTGCGGCAGCAAAACAATTGTCTCCTTTTTTCTTTTTTTTTTTTTCTTCTTTTATTTCAGCTCTGTGAACATGGAGAGAACTTATAATTGTACAGAGACACTTGTCAGGACGAGCATTCTGGCTCCTTGTCCAGATACAGTCTGGAGACAGAAAAACAAGAAGGGATGGAGAAAGCTTGAAATACTCGAAATGCCACAAATTGGGAAGGGAGGTCTCTACTTCACAGTTAGGTCAGGTTTAGCTCAACAACCTCCTTGAAATCTCTTCTGCTAGAAAGTACTGACAATACTGACCCAAGGATCTATGCAAACTAGAATGTCTCAACCTCTCAAATACTTTGTTACCTGGTTTTAAAAAAGTCCCCAATTTGAACAGTTCAAAACTCCAATCTTTATGTTCTTTCCGGCAAATTATACTTCTCTGCTAAAGTTTCGGTGCCTGCGGAATCTTGACAGCAGGGATGGAGGGTGAACAAATTAAAGAAGGAAGGAAGGAAGGTCTGGTTTGTTGTTTCTGTTAATCAAAGGAGAGCAGGGAACAACACCTAGTACGTGAAGGTAATAGTACAAGAGAGCAAGGTGGAAAAACTCTATGGAGAATATGATTGTAACTAGAAAGTGGTATTTTCCTTAACTATCTACATGGTTCTCTCTAGCCAAACTCTAGCCAGAGTCATGGAAAAAATTTCATTTTCATTCCCCTCTTTCAGCTGCTTGAATGGGAGGTAGTTTGAGCCAAACCTTGTGTGATGTTCCCATCAGCCTGCAGCACTCCGGCCATGCAGATCTATGGTGAGCCCTTGTCTTGGCTTCCTTTAGCTAAGCTTTGGATGACAAATGCCCCTCTAGGGATACATTCTGCAGCTACACTTCGCTGTGACTGAATCTGAGAATATGCTAAGTGTTACACAGGCAGACGAATGTTACAGGACTCTGTCTGGACTGATAAAATCATGTTGGATATACTACTGTTCTCTTTCTATGAGTTAGTGAGAGATGTATATTTATAATGTACAGATTGTAAATTGTGATACAGTGTTTTGATTGTGTTTATACATCTTTTTAAAGTATTAATAAAAGTGCGTATTCCTTTTTATGGTAGCTTGTAGTACCTGTTGAAAATTATTTTGATTTTTCTCTTGGAAACGCCACGAAACCACTGCTGGCTTCTGAACATAATGACATGCTCAGGGCTTCGTGTTGTAGGTTAACAGAAAGCACCGCCTGGCGAGGGAGACAGGTTGGACCTGCTGGCACTTACCAGTTCAGTGGTCTGGAAATGGAGAAATAATTCTTTCCTAACAGGCAATGGGATCTTGCAATGCCAACTGACAGACTGTAAGTCCAGAATTAGAAGATATAAAATTGCTGACTGAAGCCGCCTGCTAACAACAGCAAAAAGTTGTTTTCATCCTTTCAGACTTTTTGCAGTTAAAAGTTCTAAAATTAATCGAGGTTCAAAGTCTGGATATTCTCGTGGCACAAAGCTTATCCAAAATGCTTTTGTCAAATGAGTGCCTTGTGTATAGAAGACTGAATTCACTGGCTACCCTAAAAAAAGCTGTTCTGATCAAATCTGTGTTCTAAAAATCTTTTAGGATAAGAAAAATGCTACTCTCTTTATGCCCATGCTATTTTTGTTGTCAAAAAAGCCTTGTTAAAACACTAAGGCTTGTGTTATGATGGGAGTCAGATCCTGTAATCGGAGTACTCTCCCTATCCTTTCAATGGGGTATGAAGCTGAGCTGTTCTGAGAAATCAGAAATCTTGATCTAAGATTCAGAATCTCCACAGTGAATTACTTGGTGGAATTTGTATTGCTTGATCTGTGCATCGTGTGGCATAAACCCACTGCAGCGAAATGATTACAAACTAGTAGATACTGCGGTAAGTACTTATAATGACAAACTGAACCATGTTCTTAAAATGGCATACATATGACCCTGAAAAATTAGTGTAAGCTGTCTCTCTGAACAGTATGAATTTCTAATTATATAGGCAACAGGAATGCCGCCTTCAGCAGCAGAATTTAGTCTTTCTTGTGTTAGTACCAAATGAGCATGTGAACACAAGCTTAACAAGTTTTTAAACTTGGCTATTTCTTATGTAGGTGCCTAAATGGGGATTTAGTTCCCTAAATGTATCTTTACATGTTAGAATATTGTGTCCTAAGTGACTTCATCCCTGAACTGCAGGCCAGGGATTGTATGGAACAAAGCCCTTGTCAGTGTTTTAACGCCCCAAACTGTATCTGATGGAACCTACCTTGGAGAAAAGCTACTTGGTCCACTGACAATGCTTCACCTCTTGCAGAGGCAGCTGAAAATGGCATTTGGGGCAGAATTTTGGGGACTGGGAGCTAATTTCTACCGCACTAGGAGTTAAAAAATGCCACTTGAGTGCAACACACTGAGAATATCAGGAAAAAAGAGTTTGATATGGAAGTTTCTTTGTCCTTGTTTCAAGGGGGATCTAAACTGTCACCCTCTGGTCCCTCATGCTGGCTGTCAAGAGCTATCTGGATCTGAAAGCCCGAGCTGGGAGCAGACGGTAGAGACACAGACTGCAGAGGACAGACATAATGCAAGGAGAGAGTTCAGGAGAGATGTTTTCAATTCTGCTTTATCTGAAATGTTCTTGGTACATCAACTTGGCTTAACAACTGCACAGTTACAAAAATTAGTCTTTATAATAAGACAAAAACAGTACAATACCTGCCCTGAATAACATGTGGGTTCCCCCCCACCCACAGTGTGCAGCTCCTGGTGTTTCAGTTCAGCTCTGATTTTAAAGTCATCGTTCATAAGAAGGATTTCTTACATGCTAGCCATCTCAACAATCTGGAACTATTTGCAGGTACTTGTAGGAAAACTGGAATTTCCTGGAAAGCATATTTCAATTATTTTCTGTTCAGATTGAAAAAGAACAACTCCAACAAATGACTGCTTACTTTTTCATGGAAAAGGTCAGTCTTTATTGTATTGCTTTCACATCTGTACATAGGAACATGAGCTTAAACAATCTGCAAAGTATTTTGTGTTAGATAATGAATCCACTTGATTTATACAAAATTCACTCTCTGATCTATTTCAAAACTCACAATTTAAATAAAATATCTTACTAGCACAGTTCTTGCTGTAATACTGCCCTGGACAGAATCTCCTTGCATTCACTCCTGCATATTTTCCCCTGAGAGAGCACTGTCTTTGAACTACTGGCTGGTAGAGTTTTCAATGTGTGATTGTAAAACTTGCTTAAGCAGTATGTAGAGCGTGTCCATTTGGGTGACATGGTATTTATTCAAAAGTTTATCAAATCTGAGTAACATCTTGATTTTCTGTTATAATAGAACATAGCTTATATTATTTGTTCATACAGTCCATCCCAGAATTACCTATGGAAGCCCAGTATGGTGCATGAATCACTGCAGTTGGTGCACACCCAAGAAGCAATGACCGTGGAGAAAAGTCACAACTGACAAGGTCTGGTAACAACTCTTCTTGTTGTCCCCTTGTCGTTCTTTTCATCTCTACATTTCAGAGTATAGTTTCTTTCCATGACTTGATCCATTAACCTGGTTATAATCCATTTCAGGTGTTTAATGAATCTGTTTAAAAGAAAACACATAAATACAGAGTAACCCTCTAGACCTAAAATGAACAGAGAAGTCACTGTGTATGTTAGATATAGCACCATGCTATTGACTTCTTAAAAAAAAAAAAAAAATCAAAACCTTTTGTGACTATGGATAATAATTCTTTGAGAAGTAAAGGCCTGAACAACCTTCAGAGAAATCAATGTAAGAGTTTCTGTTAATGTCAGAGCACGCTAGTCCTTAGTGTAATTTTAACAGATGCATGACAATATTAGTGTGAGTATAAGGACAAGCTGTCAACCACAGTCCATCAGGTCAATTAGTAAGGGTTGGTCTTAAGAGAGTACAACCAGCCATGACATACAGTGGGAAAGCCTATTTCATGCTAGGTTTGATATCATTAGACCTACCTATTAAAACTGATTTTTGAACTGGCTACTTTTTCTTAGCCTGATACTGTTCATTAGACTGTTGTTATTTTTTGTATAATTGTGTTAATTATGTATTGCCTATGTTTGACGTAGCCTCTGATTTTGGTCACTTGCTTTTTTTTTTCCTTTAGAGTCACTTTGTTCAAAGCATTTTGGATCCACTGGTAAGTAGTTATGGAGTTCAGTAACACGTTGGGGTAACTTCTTGGTCTTACTGACAAGAATAAATTATTGTTATATTGCTTTATCCCAGTTTTAATTTGCCTTGACTGGGTCAAAGTATCCAACAGCTATTAAGAGGTGATTTTTTACTATCATCAGAAGTAAGCCCAAGGGCTGAGAAGCCTTTTTTAAGTAGAATCAGAGTTGTGGATTATGAAGCTGCTGGGCACTAGTGACTGTATCCATTTGGTCTTGTGATATTACAGATAACTAATTAATACAGTGTAGAATGGTGCAGCTCTGAGAGGGGATGATTGTCTGAGGATGAATCTGTGTTGAAGAAGAGTTGAGGTACAGAAGACCAAGAGCAGGTCCCCTGGCTGCCTGCAGCTCAGGAGATCATCTGCGCTGTGTGGAGCAAGTCTCTGGAAGGACAGCGCTGCCCTCCTTCCCCTTTATAGGTGCTACAGGCTCCTGCACAGTGTGAAAAGGCAGGGGACCCTACACAGTAAAGCTGCTAATCTGGTTGTGTAATGGGAAAGGAGTTTGTGGTACAAAGCCATAACAGACCTGATAACAGATCTGCTTTAAGCATGCAGCTCTATGAAAAGGCTCTCACGGGGCTGCAGGGCAAAACAGCCTCTCTCCTCTGTGCTTGGAGCGGAGGCTCAGCAGATCGTATGTCAGGTTGTCTGGCACAAGGGGTCCTGAGGCAGGAGGGCTGCCACCATTTCAGGCGCAGAAGGCGTAACAGAATCTACGAGGAGTCTGAATGAAGAACGAAATGCGACAGTCACGTGTTCTGCACGAGCATGGACAGACTGAGGAATACAGTATCATTAACTAAGGCGTTACGGGAAGCCGAAGGCAAACAGTTTGACACAGTACTGGGGGAAATGTTCTTCTATGGATTGAAAGCAGATGAAAAGATTGGAAGCAAAGAATAAGTCTTGGTAGGAAAGAAGTCAGTAGCAGGGTACACCAGGGACCAATTTTTAATCAACATCACCACTAGTGACCCAGAGAAGAGAGTGAACAGAGAAGTCTTCAAGACTGCAGAAAATAACCTCCTTCAGCTATTCAGATAGCAATGAACTCCAGAAGGGCTTCGTAACATTGAGTGGGCAAAAGGTGGCGGGTTTGGAAAACATCTGCTAAAGGGCTAGGCAGCAACGTGCCCTCTAACATCCCTCATTCTGCCATTGTGGATTCTGGAAAGTACAAAGAGAACGGACTGCAGATTTTGGTCAGGGTCATGTGCTCTCCCAGAGAACATCCCCTGCCCCTGTCAGAGGCAGAACACAGGGCTGGGTGATCGTGGTCTGACTCATCATGACATTTCGTATGCTCTTGTGTGCCACTTACTGTAGATGCTAGGTCAGAAACAAGAAGCACTTTTGTGTCCAGTGAGGTATTTCTGTCAAATGTCTATCAGCTACAGTACCCTGCTAACAGTAATCATATGCTTAAAATTCTCTCTCTTAACCTAAGAACAACAAAAGGGGAAACAGCAGCTTAACAGGTTACTCATTTGATGTTTATCTGATTGCTTTCCAAGTTGAACTGAAAACTGATCTACAGCAGGCAGTTCAGGGAGATTGTTAGTATTCTGCATTGTAGATCAAATTCTAGGCTGACTTAAAAATAGCACAGCAAAATGTACTGGGCCTCCAAAGCAAAGTATAAAGCTATCTAATGGAAGTTTCAAGTATTGCTGTAAGGCTGCTAGTCCAAGACTGTAATTTGTAGTGGCAGATACCAAATGGCGTGTGAATGATACAACTGGCCAGGATATTCAATCTCGCCTTTCTATTCAGCTGATTAAAAGTCTGTCCTTCAAATTTCATGTGAACCTAATTTTTAACAGAAAATTTCAAAAATTTCAAAAAACAATGGAAAATGAAAAGGTGGCAAATATTTTTCAAATCTCAGAACTAGTCTTCCAATATACTAAAAGATACCTGTAAGCATTTAACAGTATGGCTATTATAGCGTAACTCTAGTGTTAGAAGAAGAAACTCAGTTATGATATTTTTGTTAGTTCTGTCTGTGAAGTTATTGTCCTTCACAATTCAGGCTGGACCAAAGGAAACATGGTGACACTGTTTCGCTGACATTGTCTGACATTGTCTGATTTCTCTTTCGTGACTTTCTGCAAGAGCGTGTTCAGATCTCATGGCCTATTTGGGCTCTACTGTCTGAGCAAGCCTCGCGTCTTTTTTTCTGGTCCTTCAAAGAGTATATAGCCTTAAGTCTATTAACTGAACTAGAGCTTTACCCAGCAATAGATCATTCAGTGCACGTCATCATTTTCCATTATACCATTATTTTCCATATATGGCTGCTATTAGTCTTTACCCTTTTTATCACATATATTAGAAACATGTTTGTGTCCTCAGAGAGCATCATTCAAACTATTCAGCTATTTTTTTCCCAGGTTTGTGGCCAAAGTACTAAAACTCAGCTGGGAAAAGAAAGACAGTTTGACAGTCTCCCTGAAGAAATGGAAAGATATAGCCACTTCTGTGTACTATTTAATTCTTTGGGACAGTTGTACTGCATATAAACTAGAATCATTACAAGAGGACCAATGCAAAGAATTGGACTGGCCAAATATACAAACGAAATGTTTCTAAACAAATTATTCTTTTCTTCTATTTTAGGATTGCTGGTTGCTAGCTGAACTACAGTGTCACTTTTCCCCTCCTGCAGAGGAAATAAACATGAAGAATTAAATTGGATTCGTTTCTTAATTGACAGCTTAAAACTGGTAATTGGCTATTGCCACCTATTGAAGCAAGTTGATTACAGTAAGCTTCATTTTTGTAGGGAAGAACCACAGATTTTTTTTTTTAATTATTCTTTAAAATCACTTGTGGCTGGGTCTTTTAACACATTAAATACTCAGGCCTGAACTATTTCTATCCTAAATTGAATGTCTCTTTATTTTCTATGCCTCATTTTAATCCATGTTATTAACAGCAGCTTTTGGAAAACTTTTTAAAAATCTTCCTCCTCTCTTTGCATTATATAAATGAATGTATTTGGTAGAAAATCACTTAGGACTGTCCATGGCTGTGGTTAATGAGTCCGTATGGACAGTTCATCAGCTAACCACAACTTTGTCTTCCTTCCATCTAGGATGGAATTCCTGTTAAGAAGAGTCAGAATACAAAGTCTCTTTAAAGCAGAACTATCAGGTGAGTTTTAGCACTCAACTTCTATTAATTTTAATAACATCTAAGAATTCAAAAGACAGTTCTAAAAATCACAGCTATTGCTCTTAATCCTGTTGTTACTATAACTCATATAAAATAGCCAACTGATCTGTATCATGGAGTCAACAAGCCACCTTTTTTTTTATACATGGAGATTTCTACAAATGAGGGAAGAGCGTAGTGAAAAATGGCAAGGTAAAATAAGTAACAGATCACTGTGCTCATTATTTTTAAGATTCAAAGTTTGAAAAGGAAGAAGTCAGGAGGTGGATTCTGATGTGTTTATATGTATCCTGACACTGCGAGTGATAACATTCTTCTGAGCTGTTCCTTTTTGCGGCATTTCTGTTTTAGAGAGATGGAACGGAGGCGCAAGTCAGCTAAGCTCACAGAATACATCAGTGGCAGGCACAGGATGCTTATTTCCCTCTCCACTGGGCCATGCTGTCTCTCATAGACACTGAGCCTGCATTTCTAATTGGCACTTTATTGATGAGCTAGTGAGTAAAGCTATCTCTTTGAGTCGGGATTTAGATGCCGGCATTCAGCAGAAGTGCTGAGTCACAAGTTTTTGAGTGCTGGGTTCTGCTCACTGAAGATGTTCGTTGTAATTCACCTCAATGAAAAAATATAGGTAATGCTTGTACTGTAAGATTAAATAAACCCAGTATTGCCTATTCAGTTTTCATTATTGATTACTTTTGCTCATTTTCTTTCTGACTAGAGTACTTCATGATGAGTCATATCTGATTTTAAGAAAGTACAAGGAGAACAGTCGTATCACCTTATTCCAGGGGACTTCAAATATAATAAAGAACCCGGCACACACACTAAAACAGTAGATAACATGAGCAAACTCAATTCTGCTCAGTTTACACAGATGGATTTCTCCATTTGAATAGGATAGGAAGCTTCTTTGAGCTGCTTAGTTGTCTACCTTCTATCTCTGCCACCAATTATGCTCAGAAACCTGGACATAATTGTGCTCCCATTGAGTTCGTTCAAGTGAGGGTTTTGCTGCAAGAGGGAACAGATCCACATGCTCTTTTATTTTTACATCTCAATTAGCCTTTCCACATTTTGCAGAATCGCCTCTTGGGATTTCTCCCCTTTGTTTCCCTGTCATGCATGCCACTCACCTCCTGGGTGCAAGGCATCACTTTCTAAATGCAAGGAGCACACTGCAAGGTTTCAGCTAAGGCTAATCATAGCTCTTTAGTTGTTCTCAGTAATCACTGGTGAGTCACATGAAGAGCACTCCTGTTATATTTAACGTAAAGAGTATGCCTATATATTTTTCATCTCTGCTGGTAAAACTGAGATCCATTCTTTCTGCAGCGTCTTGTGAATCCTCAGCTCTTCTGGGTCTCAGTGAACAGGGCAGGTGGGCAGCCTTCCTAGCCTACAGGCAGCACGGGTGAACACTTTTACAGAACTCGGGTCACTACAGGCCAGGCAGCAAAGGGATTCAAATCTTCCCTTTCAGTGCCTTACTTCTGCTCCCAAAGCAGAAAACACAGCTCCAAATTAGGGCCCTTTTCTGCCTGCCTTGCTAGGGAACTGGTGAGGAGAAATGGCACAGAACAGCGAAGAAACCTCTAACCAGGATATTAACACAAATTCCTTTTCATGGTGACATGCTGAGTCTTTGCCTGGTAGCTAAATAATGATGCAATTTGTGGCCTGGTTTCTGCGTATATAAATATAATTAAATATATAAATAGATGAAGCAGAGTAATAGTATATTTTTTGCTCTCTAATAATTGATCTAACTTTAGGGATTTGTGATTTGATTCTCAGTGGAAACCATCTAACATGACAACTTCCAAAGTGACGGATCAAGGCTGGAGCTGGTACCTGTGCAGGGCTCCATTAGCTCAAGGTGGATATAGACTGAGACTTACTTCTGAGCTTTGTGAAGACCTCTGCATTTTTATTTCTACATATGGAGGTGACATGGTTTTATAGGTAGAACATCAAAAAGTTTGCAGAGCTGCTTATTTTAAGAAGCCCATTTATCTACACTGAACAGAATTGTGCTCAGACCCTACGCTCTATCAAATTACGTGTTCATGCAGTAGGAAAAATCCACTGAGGAAAATTATGTCTGTTGTTCTCCTTAGGTCTTCCTGAAAACTAGATGCAACTCATCATGACAAATCGTAGTCAGCAAAAAAGTGATTAAAAAAAAAAAATTTAATCCCTGTATTAGATGGTGTTGGAGTAATAAGATTTGGGGTTTGGGGAAAGGTATTTTGGGGGATAAAATGGCTAGGGCTTTTTGCACCAAAGGTTTTGCTTAAATTTCCATTAGTGTTTATGAATTTCTTTCCTGGAATACAGAGCATGTGTGTTATTTGCCCAGCTGAAAAGGGAGAGGAGGCGACAGCCACAAAAGTAGTTGACAGTGTTTTGTGGAGAGTTTAGGTCTGCTCCCGACCTTCTATTCTAGCAGAAGTGATTCTAATCCAGCTGCTTGGGATGGACCGCCAATGTTGGCATGGACACTTGCATTTGCAGTAGCTATATGCAGTGGAATTTCTTCAGAAGCAACAAAGATCTGTTCCCCACACACACACACACATTTGTTATGCTCCCATGTGCCTTTGACCAAGCCTTGTTCAGCTGTGTTGTGCAATCAATGTTACTCCAACACCAAAAATTTCCGTTTTTCCTTCTGAACTGTTGACCAAAATCAGCTACTATTGCTTTATATGGCATCTGAATAGAAATATTTAGGAGATAGTTTCAACCTGTATGAAGAACAGCACTACAGGAAAAGTTCGGGGTTTTTTAAATTAGAAGACTGATTAAAATAGCTTGATGTTAAATGGTATTTGTATGGTATGTTCACCAAGGTTATGATTGTAACCTTACAACAGAATTTCCTATTTCCATAATTTCAAATAGAAAATAAAAAGGTATCCTGAACTGGTTTTCAAATTTACAGACAATATTTTGCTAAAAATTCTACTGGCAGATTTGCTAACACATTTTAATTTAAACTGTGAATGTTTTCATTAACATACATTTGGCACAGAAAGTCCTAGCCAGAAATAGTGATTTTCTTCCCAATTGCATTTCAGTGGTTTAAAATGCTAAACCCTTACATTTCCAGAGTTTTAGTATCACTCAAAACTACAACAATAAATTGATCAAGCAAACCGTCGTGCTACAATTAACATGAGAAGAACGGTGAGCTGGGTAGGTTTCTTATTATCCAAGATCGAGGTTTTAAAGGGCATCTGATGCAGATCTATTTCTGGCTCGAGTATGGTTTCTGAATTTTAATCAATAATAGCCTGAATGTTCATTTAGATTCAGAGCTGCTTTCAAGACCGGATTAGCAAAGTTGTTGACCAGCTGTAAACATAACACCTAGCGTAACAGCTGCAGTGGCTCAGAACTGTGAAAATTAGTCCTTAGGGAAAGACATCCTCCCTGCTGCGCAGCAGAGGACACGGAGCGGGGCCCCCGCCGGCCCCCGGGCCCTGCGTGGCGGTGGCGGTGCCAGGCGGGAGGCAGCGCCCAGCGCCCCGCAGACAGCCCGACCCCGGCCTGCTGCCCGCAAAGCTCGCCCGTGCTAGGGGCTGCGGCGGTGCGCGTCCCCGGCGCAGTGCCTGCTCCCTGCCCCGGGGAGCGCTGCCCCAGCCCCACCGCCGCCCCCGCGGGATGCCGTGCCGGGCGGCGGGGCACGGCGGGCCCGCGCGGGAGGACGGGCGGAGCGGCGGCGGGCATGCAGCCGTGCGGGCCGCTGCCCGGGCCGAGCCCGAGGAAACGACTTACTTCCCTTGCGAGCCCTCTGCGTGTCCGCGGCCCTGCCCGGCGGCAGCGGGTCCGGGCCCCCTCTCGCCCCTGCACCGGGGCGGGGGGGGCATTTGGAAGCGGAGATGCTGCTCAGAAGGAGCCGAGACGCAGCGAGGGCATCCCGGGGCCGCGGCGGTCCCCGAGCTACGGCCATGCCGGGACACCCGGCGCCAGCCCCGCGCCGGGCGGCGTCACCCCGCAGTCGCTTCGGAGCGCCCCGGGGCGTCACTCCAAGTACCCATCAAAAACATCCAGCTCGCTGTCCGTCTCGTAGAGCACGGAGCCAGGGTCGGAGAGCACCCCCAGATCCACCAGAGCCTGGTCCATATCCTCGGGCAGGAAGACGATGCCTACATTGAGAACGATGTACTCCATCAGGAAGGCATAGTACAGGATCAGCACGTTGACAAAGAACAAGCCCACGTAAAACATATAGGGCAGCACCAGCAGCGCATGGAAGGCCCAGGACTCCAGCGAATCCAGACGTGCCGAGACCGCGGCGGGCATGCAGCCGTGCGGGGCTGCGGCGGGCTCGGGCGGCGGGGTCAGCGGGCACCAACCTGCCCGGCCAGCGCGGGGGAGGCGGGCGGGAGCGGCGGGCGCCGGCGCGGGGCCGGGAGCGGGGCGCGCAGGACCGCACCCCGCAGCCCCGGTGGCAGGAAAGGGCGAAACCGCAGAGACGGATCCGGATCCGGACCCTGGGAAGAGACAAGCCCCGCAGGGGCGCGGAGGCGGCAGGGGCGCGGAGGCGGCACAGCCGCAGGGCGGCCGGCTTGGTCCCTTCCCTCGCCGGAGGAAGAGGCGCCCGGGCAGGCGGGCGGCCAGCGCGGGCTTCAGCGGCGCTGCCGCAGCCCCGCCGTTGGCAGGAGGCTGCTCAGGGGCATTTCCAGCCCGGCTGCTGCAGTCCCGCCGCGGCTCCCCCCCTCCTCCCGCCCGCAAACTTTGCGGAAGGAGCCCGCAGGCGCGTTGGCGCGGTCAGCGCGCAGCACCTGCCGCCGTCAGCGAGCCCGCCGGCCCCGGCCTGCGCGGCAGGACCCCCTCCTGCCCGCCCCCTCGCCTCCCCGCCCCGCCGCCTGCCCCCGCCGCATGCCGCGGCTGTTTGCCCGCGCCGCGTCCTCTCGCAGCGCTGCCCGCCCGCGGCGCTGGTGGGTGGCCTGGAGCAGCCGTGACGGGCCCCGCCGCCTCCGCCGCGTTTATCGGCAGCCGGGTCCCGCTGCACCTGCCCCAGGGCCGGCCGCGTCGGGAGGCGTCTTGTGGTGCCCGGGCCGCGCCGGCCCGCTCCTCGCCTTCCCGAGCGCTTCAGCACCCCGCAGCAGCCCGGGGGGCGGCGTGGGCAGGTTTTCCCTGTTTCCTTTGCCCCAGAAAGTTGTTTCCTGTTCCCCTGTCGTTGAACAAGGCCCTCCCGGAGCAGCGGCGCGGGGATGGGCCCCCGCCGACTTCGGTGTTTCTTCGCTGACCAAGGTTTTGCCTATATCAAAATATAATCAAACGCATGATTTTAAACTTGGGGGTTTTTTTGACACTGGCTGACGAACTCTTCAGCTTTTACTTAGATTTAGTTTATCTGGTTAAAGCAAAAAAATCTAAAACCAGGTCAAGACAGTCATTAATGGTCCTGTTCTCTTTGTTCTGCTTTAATTAAGTTAGTTTTTAAGCCGATTTAAAACTAAATGTGCAATCCTTATTGAAAAAACCTTAGCGAGAGGAATGTCAGGAGCTGCATTTCCGTCACCGCATCTTGCAGCATCCTGTTCTCTGGTCAGAACTGACCTCCCCCGAGCTGCTTAATTTTGAGTTATGGAAGGTGAACAAGGAATGTCAGCGGCCAAATTTTATCTCAAATTACAATGTATTGGGGAGGTATATGCACGCTAAAAGGCTGGTTTTTGTTTAGGCTAAATCTAGGCTTTTATATTCTTCTAACTTAACAGTCCTCTAACGACCTGACAAGATCTAACTCGTAACTGCCAAAGAGAGGGAAGGAATAAATTAAATAACACAGAGCCAAGTCCTCCGGCTCCAGGAGGTGCGGGCGTCCCTCGGCCCGCGAGGCCCGCCGCTGCGCTGGTGCTCAGGGCTGAGACCTGCCGCACCGCCTCACGTGGTTTACTGAGAAAGCCTGCCGAAGCGCGGCCCTCAGAGGACGGCCTCGGGCACGCGTTTCCACTTTTCTGTGGAAATCCTGACAGGAAAGGAGAAAAGGGCGGGCTCCGCGGGGACCCGCCCGTTTTCTTGCAGGCGGCAGGTGGGTGGCGGGCCGCGGCGGCTGGCGGGGACGGGCCATGGCAGGTGGCGGGCCGTGGTGCGCGACGGGCCGTGACGGTGGCGGGCCGCGGCAGGTGCCGGGCCCTGGCGCGTGCCTTCCCAGCCCGGGGGTCCCGGGAGAACGGGCGTCCCCAGGCAGCGCCCGGGCCTGGCCCAACAAGCGAAGGCGGGAGTCTGACGGGGATCGCGCCCCGCGCCCCCTTCCCCCTCCCCGCCCCGGTGCCTGCTGGGACTTGCAGTCTGCGCAGCGCGGGCGGGGCGGGGCGCGGGACCCCGCTTCCCAGCGTGCCCCGCCCGCGCATGCGCCGTGGCGCCTGTGTGCGCCGGTGGCTGCCGCTGCTGGGGCTCCTTCCCGGCCTCCGCCCGCCCGGGCGCCGCTTGCCCCTCACCCGCCCTACCCTGCGGGGCTATGAAGCCCTAAAGCTCCGCGGGCCGTAGCAACCGTTCGCCGCCAGCATGTTCGGCCGCTCCCGCAGCTGGGTGGGTGGCGGTCACGGGAAGGCCGCCCGCAGCATCCACTCCTTGGACCACCTCAAGTGAGCGCGGAGCCGGCCGCGGGCTCGGGGGCAGCTGTGAGGGGAAGGAGAGCCGGGGGCTGTCGGCGGGAGCCGTGCTGCCGTCGGCTCTCCCAGGTTGTGAGGGGACTCGGAGCGTACGAGCCGGCGCGGGGAGCGGTAGGCGGACGGGCTCCGTCAGCGGAGCTGCTCGGGCAGGGTTTTCCCTCGGAGAGGGCTGCGGGGCCGGGGCGGCGCGGAGGCGTCCCGGCGGAGAGGGGCTGAGGAGGGCGGCGGCGCGGCAGGCGACGCTCCCCAGCCGCTCGCCCTCTCCTCGCCTGTGCGTTTTGGCGCAGCTGTCCCGAGCCGAAAGCTCCCGGAGCGTTTCACCAGCGGCGAGGGAGGCTCTCGGTGCGGTGTGGGTTGGTGTCTTTCTCACGGAAATCTGCCTCTTGGTCCCAAAATGTCTTCAGGGCAGACGCAGTTCCGTGATGTCATGACACACTCATGGCTGCAATACGCGTTTGTTTGATTTTTAATAATGTCACAGACTCATTCAGTGGAGTAGAGTGTGAGAGGTGATAAATACAAGAAATATCACATTCCTCTTGAGGGAGATTGTTTCCTGGTAGTGGCTAAGACAGAGAAGCGAGGAGCCTGGTCCCAGCCTGTAACCAGTATAGACCTTTTGAGGTGTGAGTGTGTGGGGATCTTAGTAGTCCGCAGTGATTCATGGTAGTCAGGATGGTGGTTTTGCAGGTCCAGGGGAGGTACCCTGGTTAGAGGGCTCAGCAGCTGGCGCAAAAGTAAAGCCATTGAGCTTGAGAATTGTATCCGGAGTCAGATATCCTTCGTTAGTGCTGACTGCAGAAGGTGGAATAGTTTTTTCTAGCTCTGCCACTGGAGAGTTGGAAGGATGGCAAGGGATAAAACAATTTTAAATTCTCTGTTCCATTTTAAGGGTTCTGCTATTGCAAGAAAAATGAGATCCACTGTTATAGCTTCTCTTTCTACTGAACAAGAAAAAGAGGTTATTAAGAGAGGAAGTGTTTTCTAAATTAAATCATTGTGAATACGTAGCTCATTGAGAAATAAGTGGCTGGTAGTTTTCAACGATTAGTCAAATTACAAGGAGGACATGGATTGGGTCTGACGGTGATGAGCAGGATGCACTTATACAATATTCAGATCTTGCAATTACTTTATCAAGATGATTTATGGATTCTGGTCCTTGTCTATAAACTGGAAAAATGTTCAAAACCAGCAAGACTAACTGAAATGCATTACTTTTTACCAAAGACAGGGGAATCAAGTCCATAAATACAAAACTGATGAGGCAGTAGCACTGCAGAAAGTAATTTTGAGAGCATGGTAGGTCGGACTAGTAAGTCAACATGATCTGGCATTGCAGGAAAAAGGGGAAAAGTCATACTCAGATATGAACATAGGAATGTTCTATTTAACATGCAAGGGGTAGTCATTGGGTACTTTACTATTTGGTCTTTCTGCAAACATGCCGTAGAATGGATTGGCTAAAGGAAGATTGTGAGGCTGTTTGTATTAAGTGTTTTGATACAGTCTCTTGGTCTAGTGAAAACAGTTACAATTTAATCCAGCTTTTAATACCTTGCTGAATTGCAATCTAGAGGGGCTATGAAACAGTACTATGCAGTGCCTGAGTGCTTCCGACTATTATTTTTCAGAGAACTTGGTATTTTTGTGGCCTTTGGTTAGTAATTGAGGGAATGTCAATAACTTAGTAAATGGAGAAAGCCTAAATATTCTGGAAACAGGAGCAATGTTAGTGATTGCTTGTGAAAATGGTCTGAAATGACTTGGTTTTCTTTATATGAGATTGTGTCTGAAACAAGGCCAGAATCCACTTCTTAAAGGTGGCATCCAGCAGTTTAAAATGAGACCTTTTCCCCCTACCTTTATATAGTCCTCTGCTCTGTTTATTATATGCTTCCAGTTCTAAAAGCAAATACATCAAGACTGGTTTAGGCAACAGTCTGTCTTGCTGCACAAACTTGAAGTTAGTGCTTTCTCACGAGCTGCGTGTTCTTCTCTTTCTCTTGTGGCCACTGACTGTAGTCACTGTACTCTGCTTCTGCAGCTCCTCACCTTAGGAGCTGTGACCTATGGTTAAAGTACCAAACAGTCTTTCATATTGCCCAGCTGAGGATAGTCTAACCTTAGCAGATGCATGGTCAGATCTCCTTGAGAGCATAACTGTATCTTCTTTCCCCACCTGTCTACAAACTTTGACTTTGCATTGGAATGGATGAAGAGGACTTAAGTCATTTTTCCCAGTATTTAAATAGTGATGTCTTAACCATTTCTGAAGAGTGCATCTGATAATATCTCTGGCGTTCCTGCTAAAGTGAAAGGCTTTGGAACTTAAGCTTAGTATCTTTGTTTCTAGATGCAAATTTTTTTCCTACTTTTCTAAGAGGTATTTTAATAGCCCTGTTGTTACCTTCAAGTATGTTTCCCATTGTTGCTTCTACACTTAGTATTTTAATTGCATACTGATTGCACAAAAGAGCTCGGTGCTGAACATTTCTCATGACTTGGTCAGATGCGGTGTCCATAAACATGTATGGATGAAGACTTGTTTCACAGCTTATTCATTTCCTGAAGTACTGTCCATGCTATACATCGTTTCCTCTATGAGAACACTATGTAATTACATAGTTACAGGCAGCATGAAGAAGCAAGCATGTTTTGGTTAAGTCTGGGGTTTTTAAATTTGAGTGCTTGACTTCCTAAACTCTTACCTGGTTTAGTGTATTTTTGTAAGTAGTAAGGAGGAAAGTCATTAATACACACTTTCTATATTCATGAGTTATTATGTTATCCCTTTGAGCGTGGTTTCTTACCAGAAGAATGTTCAGAATTTTGTTTGTCTTGTTAAGTTGCTGGCAAAATCTCCCACTGATTTTGATGGTATCAGGTGCTTTGACACTTCCTTACATGGTGGGTTTTTGTTAGGTTTTTGTTTGTTTGAACTCAGTCTTGAGATATAGAGATGACAAAAACCTCTTCTTTGAGGGTTTAGCATTTTGGAGCACAAACTTGACCCCTTTGTAATCAACATTTAAAGATAGGCTTTAAGGATTTCTCTAAATATAAAAATACTGGTTTTGTGTGATACTTTATATTCTCATTATATGGTATGTTGCATGTCTGGTAAGAGAAACAAGTATGTGCATGCTTTCTCATTCATTTTTAAGTAAGTAGATAAAGGAATAGCTTGAAAGTGAAGCCCCGGTTTTCTCTAAGTGCATCAGTGTGTTAGCAAATGAAGGAACTTTGCAGCAATGTTGATATTAAGTAAATTAATTTGGAGTTAATATATTCCTGACTATTAAATGTTTCTTGTTTTTTGCATCTGTAATGCTGTGTGTTCCATAGGCTCCCAAGGTGAGGTAATAGCATGTAATTCTTCCCTTTCCCAGAGTTCTGCTGTTGGAGTAAACTTTATTCCCAAGTTTGCACAATGTAACTTATTAATGAGAAATACATGTTCACAGATGCAATAATTTATATATGACTTCAAGTAAATAGGCTAAAATATGCAAAGCAATGTAGTATCAATTACTCTCTTTGAACTAACTCTCTCAGGAAAAACACTTACTATACAGATTGCTGGAAATGAACTGTTCTGATTTAATTGCCTTCTGTCTTCAGCTGTTCCATTAATTGATGCATGCTCAGAGCAGTGGCAGTTTTTGCTCTGTCTTTTGATTTGCTGTCCTGATAATACATATAGTGCTATAACGGGAAGTTTTTGCAGGGCTTGTGTGCCATGTGCTGTTTTAGAAAGCCCCGGGAATTCTCATAGGTGGTCAGACTTAAACTCTCACATCTTCACTGAGAGCCATCACACTGTCTCCATAGAAGGAATCTTGAGCCATGATCCTCAGATTAGTTGAAGAGGATTTGCGGGTGCTCTTTGACTTGCTGTTTAGTGACTTCTGTTACTGTACGGCACGTGACCAGGTAGTTATGACTATAGGAGATAGCTATGAAACAACTTTTCCTAGAATGATTTCAACCTGAGCAGTTTCTGTTCTGGATTTGGAAAATGACTATTGATTTATGAGGGGAAAAAACAGCATGAAGAGGGAGAGAAAATTTTTTACTGAAGAGAAAGAGTATGGAAAGCCAATCTTTTTCCCCCTCCTGCCATCTCTTCCCTTTTTCTTCCTCTTTCCTCTGCTGTCTGGTAGGTTAACCTTAATACGATGTAGGCTTTATCACATTGCTGATTTTGGGGTGGAGGGAAGGGAGCATGCGGTATATCAAGTTTGTTAAAACTGTGAACTCTTGAGAGTTGTTTACCTCTCGATGTCCTTGTGCAGTACTCAACACAGTAAAATCATTATTTGATGATTAAGCAATATCAAGATCAGCAAGCATATAGCATTTTACCATAAAAGCGTAATAAACTTTTCTAAAATAGCTTCTGCTTCCTGCATGACTTATGAGGATGGACTATGTCTTGCAACAAGTCCTGTGAAGCTCTGGCCAGCTGAGTGGCAGGCAGCTCAGTGGTTGAAGAAGATTCCCCAAACCAAATTTTGCAAGTTTTAAGTAAACTGCAAATGTAATAAAACTTTTTTTTTATTGAATTCAAGCATGAAAAAGGTTCTGCAACTAGCTAGTATCTTGTTTTGTCTTCATAAGTCTGATAAATGTTCAGTGTTCAGTTAAATGGCATTTTAGTCTCCAGCTGCATCTTTGCCCTGTCCAGTGATTCAGTTTCTTAGTGTAGATAAAATTGATGGGAATACTGTTTTTTGAAATGTGATTTCAAGTCTGGTTTTGACCTAAACTTCTGAAACTTGCTTTAAACCAGACACCAAAATTTTGTTTTCGAAACGCACAGTGTTTCCTGGAACCCTACAGCTTGGCAAAATTGGTATTTTTAGCTTTTACGTAATAGCTGCTTGAGGTCTTTGGGTCTGTTGCTTAAAAATTGGCTTCTTGAACTTCTAAACTCTTGCATCGTACTAATAAATTGCTAAAATTTCAACCTGAATCACTGAGCAAACTTTCATGGAATCCAAAACAATAATGATAGGCTGCCCCAGAGTCAGGACATGTAGGCTATTTTTCCAAAAATAGATCTTGGGAGTTTTGATTAACCACTTTTCATGGGAAGGTTGGTAGTATGGAAAATCTGTCTTCCTTCCCAAACACTTGTGAGTATATTGCCCAGATAATCCTGAATGCTCAGGTGTTTCTCCTGGTTTTCAGTAGATTGTAGTATAGCAATATATGATCTGTGTTTAGTAATCTAAACTCTTGCAGTTTTAAAATGACATGAAATTTCTCTGATTATATTTTTTATTTAATTACTTCCTTACTTCCATAATTGTGCACCTCCCCCCCCTCCCCCCGCCCCGCTTTTTTTTTTTTTTAGGACAAAGGGAAGTAATCTTTGATGTAACATCTTATTCTGGAAAAAAAATAGAGAGAAATGTGCTTCCTTGACTGAGTAAAATTCTGAGACTTACAATACAAGCCTTTCAAATTTTATTTATCTTCCCGTCACCTGTGTAATATAGACATACGTTTTTTTAAACTTCACTAGACAGCCTTAAACTCTTGCCCTTTGAGATGGTAAAGCTGGAATTTGCCACCTTTCCGATCAGTATTTCTATGCTTGAAGGGCCAGAGACCTGATGACTAAGCTTTGCCAAGATGAACGAATAGTCTTTGACAGTCCTGATTATTAACCATCAAATGGACCTGAGTCTGTCAAGTGTCTCTGCGGGCAAGAGAAGGGATCTAACTTTTCTAGTTAGATCTGCATGTGCCTCTTTCCAGAATTAGACTTTCCCATATCAGCTACTGCATGCTTACCTGCAGCTTCTATTTCTCCTTTTTCTTGCTCATCACTCCTTTAACATACTTCCAAAGAAATTCACTAGGTTGTCATAAGAAGCTCCATGGAACAAGTATTATATGATTTCTAGTCCTATGTTAACATATGCATAAGCATCCATAACTCATCTGACTAGTTATGGATTTGTTTCATTTGTCACATACTCTGTTTCACAATTACTTTTCTCTCTGCATCAATATTAAAAGGAAATTTTAGGATTTTAAAATTGTACAATGATTAGACATAGTGTGTGTATGTGTGTGTCTACATTAAGTTACAGTGACTAAAGACAAACATGTTGCATGTGAAAGTGGCGGGATAGCATATTACTTGTAATTATTTTTTCTTTTAGGTACATGTATCATGTTTTGACTAAAAACACAACAGTAACAGATCACAACCGCAACCTGCTGGTAGAGACTATTCGTTCTATAACAGAGATCCTTATATGGGGGGACCAAAATGACAGTTCAGTATTTGAGTAAGTACTTCTAAGCAATTTTGACTCTAGTTTTGTTTTTGAAGAATGATCAGAGTTGCATAGAAATCTGGTTCAAAAGGTTAACTCTTCCAAGACTGTATTTCATGAATGTAAGTAGAAAGCTATGTCCTGTAGTAGACAGGTAAGCAGGGTCATATTCTTGTCATACAAAAAAAATGGAGGATTTGCTTCTGTTAACAAAAAAGTGTTCCAAGTCCAGAGCCCTTTTCATGTACTGCTTTTGTTTGACTCTCAAATCTTTGATATAAATACAAAATCTAACCTATTTTAGGGCCCAGATTTACTCAGTACATCTATTAATATCATGTGACTTTAATTTGTTCACTTCAATTTATATAAGATACTACAAATAGGTATCTTATTCTAGCGATGATATTTAGAATTTTTCTTCAGATGTTATTTTAATCCTCATAAAATAGCGTGATAGAAAAACGAACTTCAAAACAAATATTCACAGTTGCAAATCTGACTGTATTAATGCCCATTGCTTGGCTATTTGCTTCAAGACACTTGCTCTTTTATGAAGGCAATTTGTGATAGAGATAAATAAAGCTAAGGTGTTTGGTGTTTTTACTTACTTATTTAGGGAGTGGTTGGTTTTATTTTTACAAGCTGATTTCAACATGTAACCTTCATTTAGAGGCTCTCCCCTTCAAAATTATGATTGCAAGGTAGGGAAGCTACCTGATAAATTAAATATACTAAAAATAAAATAAAAAAGGCCCGGATTTCTTGACATCCCTTTTCTGCATAATTTGAATGTTTAAGCACCCTTGTTAGTACTTAAGGTTTTTGGAAGATATGCAGATATATCTGTTATACAGATAAAACTTTGCAAAATAATTCTTCATAAATGTAAAACATGCTGTTTGTCAAACCTGCCTAGAATTGTCCCTGATCCTAGTAAAATTATGTTCCTGTTAAATACAGCAAGTGACTTAATGACCTCTATTTTATTTCAGCTTTTTCTTGGAGAAGAATATGTTTGTTTTCTTCTTGAACATTTTGCGTCAGAAGTCTGGTCGTTATGTGTGTGTACAGCTACTGCAGACTCTGAACATCCTTTTTGAGAACATCAGTCATGAAACATCACTGTGTAAGGACACGCTTTTAAACTGTTTAGGATTAAGTGATCAAGATTTGATTGAATTCCCTTTCATTTAATGAAATTTAGTCCTAGTGCCCCTTCACAGAAGAACTATATGAATTCCTAACAATCTTTTTAATTGAACGCTACTGAAAATACAGTGTAATTTGACTCCAAAATACCTTTTAATGTAAATTTTCGGTAGTACAAAAGTAGCTGTTTGATACTACTGAAACACTTAGCAGTTTCAAGGGATTCTTTAAGTCAGAAAATTAATTGTGGTCCAAAATGTTCGTCTTGCTGCTGCAGATTATGTGGTGGAACTGTGTTGTATAATTTCTGCTGGAACTGTTCTGACATCATTGGGGCTGGCATTCAGCTACTTCCGTTTACTTCAAGATTTTTAGAAACATATAAAGAGGACAGAGAATTAATAGTTAGTTTATTAAATGTTAGTTTAAAGTACTCCACAACTATCATGAAGAGAAAGTCCTATACAAGCCTTTGAGAGTTAATGACTTTGGGAGGAAAAAAGAATTGGTTTAAGTGTTGTTAGCTGCAAAGCCTACATAATTGAGGAAGGTGAAGTATATTCTCAGTTGTCTTGTTCTTGGGAGCAAAGACCTTTGTAGGGAACAATTTCCTTGTATTACCGCTTGAAGCCATCACTTGAGTTGTTTGGCTAAAAATTGGGATCTTCAAGCATTGGGTATTTTGTTGCTAGCTAGTACTTTAAATACAGTTAGTTAGTGTGATGATTTTTTCTTTCTCTTAATCTGTGTAATGTCTCTTATTTTTCAGACTACCTGCTCTCTAATAACTATGTAAATTCTATTATTGTCCACAAATTTGACTTCTCTGATGAGGAGATCATGGCATATTACATATCATTTTTGAAAACTCTTTCCCTGAAACTCAACAATCATACTGTACATTTCTTTTATAATGAGGTAAGTGAAGAAAGAGTTGCAGTATAACGATAAGAGGACTTTAATTAGAAATTGATAGCAATTTGGCACATATTCTATTTAGTCTCTTTTCTCAGCATATCCTGCATTTATTTTCATAACGGTAATATCAGTGATTGAGAGTCATTTGTGGGGATCTCTGCAAAACCATGATAAAAAAAGGTCTTTGTCCTCATACGACTATAATAAAATCAAAATCTGGAAGTCAGTGTTACATTGGGCTGTTTCAGTAGTTCTGAAGTCTACTTCCCTGAGAATTCAACTTGTTTATGCCTTGTTTTCTTGTGCTTTTATAAACAGGATCTTTTCTGTTGCACCACTTGGTTCTAAGAGGCTTAGTCAAAGTCTAAAAAGCCTGAGTAATCAAAGGCCAAAGTTGAAATGGATTTTTCCTCGCTCCATTCCACTTTTTGCCAGAAGAGGGCATTAAAGCACTGAATATGTGCAGAGTTAACATGGAAAGCTCTGACGCTTAAAGCAGTTTATTTTAATGCAGAGCTACAAATGCAGCTGACTGTGCATTGTAAAATCATTTCAATTACTTAAGTAGAAGGTAAAAATATCAGAGTAATAAATGGAAAATATTTTTCATGCAGAATTCCAACAAATATTCTGTACATGTTTTGGTTAATTCATAAATACTTTCTTTCCTCTTGTTACAGCACACTAATGACTTTGCTTTGTACACTGAAGCTATTAAATTTTTTAACCACCCAGAAAGCATGGTCAGGATTGCTGTTAGGACTATAACTTTAAATGTCTACAAAGGTATGCTTTTTATATATTAAAAAAGACATGTGTACAAAATTCTTGTTTCATTGTAGTTTAATTTTCAGTTATTTACATTTAAGGGTTTTCTGTCTGTTTTATGAGATTTAAAAGCTTGGCATGCTGACATGCTTCAGATACATGTTTTGTTTTTTATGAAACAGAACCCCAAACCTACAGTATGTACTTGTAAATAGTATTGTTTCCTCACAGATAAAACTGGTATTAAAAAAACTCAAGAGTATCAAGCATACACAAGGAGCTTTAGCTTCCCTTCCAACAGAGGTCAGAATGTGACTGTATTTAAAAAACAAACAAACAAAAAAACCAACCCCAAAACCAGAGTGCTTTAAGAGTATCAAGTATTTTTTACTTATGAACTTGAGCTTTATAATGTATGAAGCAGTAACCTTGTTGGCCTCATCACTTCCTTTTGGATTTGAAGTGCATTAGAATATGATTGTAGAGCTCCTAGGTGCTGCAGTCACTCCATCTTAAAGAAGAGCTAGACCATTCCCAGAGGTGCCCAGTGAAGGCCAGGAGGCTGCAGTCACAAATTCCTGTACTGGACATTCTAGTAGGACATAAGGAAAAAAACCAAATCTTCACTGTGAAAATAGTTAAGCACTGCAACAGGTTTTCCAGAGAAACTGAGGAATCTGTATTGTTTGAGACCTTCAAAACTCAACAAGGCCCTTAGCAACCTGGTTGAACTTTGAAGTTAACACTACTTTGAGAATGGGTTTGGACTAGACAACGTCCAAAAGTCACTTCCCCCTAAATTTTTCTTGGGGTCTATAAAATCTAATAGACTGAAAATATCACAGTGATCTCTGTAGAAAAATTGGTGTGTATTCAGAACTTCTACCTCTGAAAACAGTGTGCTGTAAGATAGTACGTACTGTGGAATGTGTTCATGCAGGGCTTCTTATTCTTTAATCCATTTTAAATTAAATTACTTTTTGAATTTACACAACTTTCTATCAACTAAGAGAAGTAGTGACTTGATGACAGTCTTCATCATAAAAGAATATAAGATCTTTTTTAAAACAATGAACAGTTGGCTTTGCAAACTACTGCATAGCAGATAGGTTCTTTATAGTGTTGAGTGCAAGGGACAAAATGTCTTTCTTTTGTATGTTGAGAAATGGGCACTTGGTATTTGTTTTCTACTTCAAGGAGCTGTAAACCCAAATATGAGCTCACAAAAAGAGCAAACTGCAGGCTTCATATCATATTTGTTATATATTTATGTAACTAAATATTTTTATGGTTAAAAAGTGTACTTGTCTAGAATTTTCATTGAATGTTGTAGTGATATAAAGGTTAGAGTTGAAAAAACACAGCTCAGATGTTCAGGTTTCATAATTTTCTGATTATCCATTATATATTCTGATCTAACACCTACCCTGTATCTTTTAGCTTAGGTGCTTTGTGCTTTAGCTTTTTAAACCCTTTTGGAGGATGTCACTATCCCAGTTCCTAATCCTGTTAACTGTTGTCTGTTTCTTTTGCCCTTCCTTCACTGATGATTCCTGTGTTCCTTAATGCAGTGTCATGTAAGTCTAACTAGCTTGACTTTCAGCATTATTGCTTTATTCTTACGCTTTTTTTCTCTTCTTTTTAAAAAAGAATGTGCTAAAAAAACCTTTCTGAATTCCACTAGATTTGTTTAGCTTCAGACCTATGTAAATATATCAATATTAGGCTCATTTAAGCCAATTAAGAATTGATATGATGCTTTTGTAGATGTCCATTTCATGCATAAGATCATGTCAGGTATATACTCGTATGAAAAGCTAGCATGTAATCAAAATCCAGAAGATACTTTGTTGTATTTCTTAAAAATTACTAAAAAAAAAGGCAACTGATTTTTCTTTTTAACAATTTTTCTTCAGTGGACAACCAACCTATGCTGCATTACATTAGAGATAAAACTGCTGTCCCTTATTTCTCCAACCTCGTTTGGTTTATTGGAAGCCACGTGATAGAACTGGATAACTGTGTGCAGACTGATGAAGAGTAAGCTTTTACAAATGCTGGATATTGAATGGAAATGCTTTCCCCAGATATTGATGCTCTCTTTATTTTGTCTGTAGTAGTCCAGTTAAGTTAGTTTCTGAATACGTTCACTTGTAGACAGTTCAAGCTTTTCATTCTTGCAGAGTTTTTTAGTGATTCTTTGAATTAATAGTGGTTACTGCTGTGTGCCCTATCTGTGCTAGTATCGTACAAATAAACTAGTGTTTGGCAACGTGCTTTTTCTTCATCTTTGTTTTAATTCTGCTAAATTTAGTCGATATCCAGAAGACACAAAAGGTATCTTGTGCTTCTCAATCTTATTAACTTTGTCTTTTTAATGTTCCTTTTCTGTATATCATCTCAGTAGAACAGCTTTCTGAAAAGATTCTAGGAAAAAATTTAAACTGGAAAGGTGAACTTTATTTAATATGAGAACTGTCAGACCTGAAATTCCTCTGTAGTATTCCGCTATCAACTACAGAAATATTTTGTTGATTCAGGTTATTCTTGGTTTGGCTTCCCACCCCCACCTTCGAATGGGCAGCTGTTTCTTGCTTTCTTAAAGTGAAGAGGTAGACGTTAAATACAACATAGATTTCTTTTATTTTTGGACACAAATCTTACCATTTTTTATGGTCAGCGTGTGAAAAGACTCTGGCAGTGGAAAGCAAAGTTTTGTAAAAACTGGGGGAAAAACTTGATATGTGCATCCTAAAGCACATATAAGCCTGAATACTGTTTGCTAGCTGCATTAGTTGACTTTACTGAAAACATCTTTTTTAGGCAGTCGATCTGCACAAGGTGATGTGTGGAAGGGATACACATTAATTATTTCCTTAAGTTTTGAAGACTTTGACAATAGATTATGTCTGAGGCTTTCTTTCTGCTCTTTTTCAGGCACAGAAATAGGGGCAAACTGAGTGACCTGGTAGCAGAACATCTTGATCATTTACATTACCTTAATGATATCCTTATCATTAATTGTGAATTTTTAAATGATGTGCTGACAGACCACCTACTCAATAGGCTCTTTCTTCCCCTCTATGTGTATTCATTAGTAAATCAAGATAAGGTAAGCTAATACCTGCAAACAGTTAAGTCTTAAAGGTATTTCTTGCTTTCAGTATGCATAATGATTTGTTCAGCAGATGTATTCTGTAGTAGGGTTAATACTGTCAATATCTATGTTTGTGTGTTTTACATGAAACGGCTTAAATAAGGTGACTGTAGGGGAGGTACCCTGAGACTGAATTTAAGGGCAGAATAGATGAAACTTTGTTCACCAAACAAATACTGTTTTGGATGGCATGGTTGTTAAATGCTAACAATAGTGGAGATGAGAAGAGCTGCAAATTTGGAACAGGGTTTAAATTTCTCTGATGCTGAGATATGTGATTTCTCTTTCTGATATGCTAACTTGTCTCCTGGCAAAAGCAGATTATAGTACCTTTTCCCAGTATATGCACAAATTTTCCATGATGTAAAAATCCACTCGAGGTAGACAATACAAACTTTTGGTTTTGATACTTGGTTCTTCTATTTGCAGATAAGCTTGTTTGAATGTGATATAGTTGAATTTATCTTAAAAGCATAGCCTTTAAATTTAGTGGAAAGCTAATTTTTAATGAAATAGAAACTGTTCTTTTAAAACCTGTACAGGTTCCTGTATTCACTTGTCTTTAAAAAAAAAAAAAAAATTCACTGTTCTACTTAGTCCTGGTTTTTTTTCTTCTTTTTTCTTTTTTTCCCCCCTCTCTTCCCCCTTCTTAATTTTCTGTAGTGGTGTTTGTTCTTAAGATACACAATGCTTTGTGAATTTCAGCATACTTTCATTAACCTAGAGCTCAGGTTTACTGCAAGTTAATGAATTCAGTATATTGCATGTGCACTGAAGATTGAGTAACAATCAGCTTCTTGTCTGGCCAGTGATAAGGCCATTGAAATAGGGTGAAGCAGACTTCCTGACTTTTACTTTCATTCCAGCTATTCTAACTCTTTCTATTCATGCTGGTACAAAAATCTGCTTATCATCCTGTTTTCAGGCAGATGTGTCTATTATCATGAGTGAGAGATATTTGCGATCATAAAATCGGGCTGTTCTTACCTCTTGAGAAAACTGATGAATTTATTTGGGGATGGTTTTTAAAGTATCACTAATTTATTTCTAGAAACATTTTCATTACTACTGGTATATAAATTTAGTACAGTTGTGCTCAAGTTATACTTCAAATATTTTTGTCCAATGTGGTAACTTGATTTAGAGAAGCATCTGTCAATCAGCATTTTTCATAATGTTTTTTCTGTAGGGTGGAGAGCGTCCAAAAATAAGTCTTCAAGTTTCTCTCTATCTTCTTTCTCAAGTAAGTATTTTAAGTATTTTGTCCTGTTTCAGGACATGTTTTGCAGTAGTGTTATGATTTATAAATTATTGTAGTTTCATCTATTTTGGCAAAGCCATTAAAGACAATTTGGCAAATGAAGTTTTAAACCTATCAGTTTCCATTTAAAAAAAAAAAAAAAGGCAGTAAGATCATTTGTCTTTTTATGGACAGACCAAATAGCTTCTTATTTGAGTTAATATCATTCTTCTGAGGATCCCATAGCACAGGGTAGCCTTTAGAGCATTCAGTGGTTATAATTTATGCACACCACCTGACAAATGGTGCATAGTAGAACGATGAAACATGCTAGGACAGAATTTAGTAAAATTGCAGGTGAAATTTAGATAGATGCTGTATTGCACTTTGAATCTACCTAAGCTATGGAAGATTCCAGGTTTGAATTTTCCTCTTTGAAAAGTAGGGGGAGCAATGATGGGGGTTTTTTATTGTTTAAAAACAAACAAATCAACAAAAAAAACCCTGTCTGTCTTTGATGGAGTGGGATCTGAAAAAGTGTACACTGAGTATCTGAAAAACCTTCTTAAGTATTTCTGTTATTGACACCAGACATATATGCTTTAGGCATTACATATGTTAGAGACAAGTGCTTGAGAGACTTGTACTAGCACTCACAAAGTAAACATGTAATGTAGTTATGCCAAAACATGCCTGTGTATAGTTGAGCTATGCTTTCTGAATTAGAAGAAGCTTGAGTGATCTGTGAGGTTGTTCAAAGTATTTTTGAAGTGTTTTGTGACTTTCCAAAGTTCTACATAGGTCACCACCACATGCTAATAATCACTTTACTTTTGAAGGTCTGGAATGGTTCTGACTTTAATCAGAAAACCTGTGGAGATCATGTGTAGCTAAATATTGTCAAAACCATGATTAGGTTTACTGATTTAGAAATTATTCGGGGATTTTTCAGCTAGAACCACTGTTTAGGCATCCACCTTTGATATTCCTGTGAAGAGAATGGATATAAGCTGACATAAGGCTATTCCGGCTGGACCTGAGCTGGTTCTGTCTATAAGCCAATTGTTTGCTGGCCCAATCTTGTAAGCCTTGCCTCAAAATAGAGTGGTTGGTGTAAACAGAGAACTCTTAAAGCACTGAAGCACTTCTGGGTAAGTGCTTTAATGTTATAGGCAGTATGCCCTTACTCCTATGTCACGTAGCTGCTTTTAGCTAGAACATAATTCATTGCTGTTTCATAGCCAGAAAAGCGGCTTCTGATTCAGTTCAGCCTATTGCATGACATTTACTCGTGAATCACTGCAAAGTAATTGTGCAAAGAACTTATTGGAGTTCTGCCAGTTGTTGGCATACAAGAAGTTCAGTGGATGCTGTGTACTATAATCAGTTTGCATAGTTTCTCAAAAACACAATTTTCTGGAGCAGTTTTAATTTGGTTTCCTTGCTAGAATATCACACAACTTTCATCTGAAAGCTGATGAGGAGAGAGAATTTACATTTCTCAGAAAGAGGGAAGAATATGAAGAATTATTAAAACTGAGTAGCTTAAAATATAGAGAAGGGTCAAATACCTGTAGAAAGGATTATGATCTCCTGTGTTTTGAAGTAGATTTCATGAATTATCAGTGTTACCAATTGTACTTTACTGTATATGTAAACTTAAGATACCAGTTTAACAAGGTCAAAGAAGTATGTTCAGTGACTGAAATTGTGAAACTGTATGTGTTCTGTAATAAATGTCTGATATTTCTTTCCACCCTTCTTTTAATAGGTTTTTCTAATTATACATTACGCCCCTTTGGTGAACTCATTGGCTGAGGTTATACTTAATGGTGACCTCTCGGTGTTTTCTTCTAAAGTTGAGCAAGATATACAGAAAAACTCAGTAAGTGGCCAACTGATCTTTAATTTTTTTTTTTTTAGAGGCAAAGAAAATATTTGAAAAACAAAATCAGGTATCTGGAAACTGGTAAGCCAAGGTGATTGTGTTTAGGAGAGAAGAGCAGCAATAGGAGATTTCAGCTTTTGTTGTTGGATATGACAGCAGAAGAATGCTCTGTGCAACTTAGTGTTATGTTCTTGCAATATTTTTGTGCATGCATAATGTATTTGAGATAGCGGTATAAGAATGTGCAGGACACAAATTAGAATACTTAGCTGCTTCTGTGGGGGTCAGACACTGCAAAGGCTTCCATCATTCTGATGGGACACTTTTGTAATCCAGCCTTCCGTGTTCAGTTTTTGTTATCAGCTCTTTGGTAGTGAGATAGAAATGAGTCATTACAACTTTCCTGTGAAATTATTTCCTTACGCAACTTGTAGTAGAAATGAGAGACTTAAAAAAAATACCTGGCCTTATGGTAAATCCTTTGGATATAGAAGGAAATAAAGATTTTCGTCTGAATGTTCCCAATGTTTTAGCAGTAAAACTTATCATCTCTGGAAAGTGTGCATCAGTGTGCATAAGAGAATATAGACCAGCCACAAATATATGGGAGTGCTATCACTTTGTCATTGCCCTTGTACCTTCAGATTTAATCCTGTGTAGATCTTGCTAGATGCTGTTTTTAATGCTTTTCTAAGTGTGTCATGTATATGATTTTTTCCTTTTTGTTGTGGGTTTCACAGTTTGTGAAATGCTTGCTTGTTACTTTTTAAAGGTCTATTTGGGGATGGTAATAAGAAGGAGGTATGACCTTACTTTGGTTAAGAGGCTTCTGACTGTAGTTCTGTCTAAAGATTGGACATGTCCCCTAATGTCTGACTGGTCAGCAAATTGTTACTGACTGAATGTTTAATTTATAACAAGCAATGGCTTGGTTCTTACGCATGTTCTTTCCCAGCAGTGGCTATAGCTCAGAGAGTTTCAAGGGGGAGGTATGCTTCAACTTTTCCATGATACAAGTCAACTTTTCCAAATCCCTTCCTACTGTGCAGTGGAAGCTGTGTGGGCTGATCTTAGCCAGTACCTTTTGGGTTCTGGTATTTTGTACTGTTGACCTTGATATTTAGAATCTAATCTTTTTTAGAAAAAACTACAGTGGAATGGTAGAGCTGACTGAATGCTTTAAGAAAAAACAATCTCTTACTTGTGTTAGCAAATGTCTGACCTTCTGCTAGCTGCATACTGAATGTCGTGTGTGTTACTTGTGCAGAAGCAGGTTTGTTACTAGGAAATTTGTGGTGAGAGGGCAGGGCACCAGTTGTTGCAGAAGTGAGATTTTCTTTTCATGTTGTAGTTACTGTACAGAGTTGCAAAATATCTGTAGCATATGTTTGTGTGCTTGCACTAATGTTAGGAATATTAGGGGTTTACTATAAACTTCTGTTCATCTATTCTCTTATGTTTGTAATACTATTTAGGTTGCTGCTTCTTAGTGGTCTTAAAGATGTGTCCTCATGGCATGTAAACTGGGAGTTCTGTCACACCTGAACAGGTAGTAAATAGGAAATAAGAGGGGTATTGGCTTTCTAGGATAGACACTTAGCGAAACTGCTAGAGGTGGAGCTTTGTTACAGGGAGAGCAGAGTGGTGGCACTTTTGATGGATGAGGAAAAAGCTCCCATGGGAGAAACTTTAGTTTTTAGTAAATTCAACCATATTCTTCAATGAAACCTTGGAGGGGAAAACCTGTACTGTCAGAAAACGTATTGGTGGAGGTTGGTTATTTGCAGAAAGAACAGGGAGTAATATTCAGCGGAAGAGCTCCATGCCCTACTTCCAATGAGGGGAGCTATGAAGTGAGCTGCTCTCAGTTGATGGGTATGAACAACTACTGCATATATTGCATGGTGTTTTCTGCTGATACACAACTCAATGCAGTGAGGCTAAAGTCAGCTGTAGATATGGAGGCATAGCCTTAAGTAAAGGTGAGGCAGTTTACTGTTGCTCTGTGTTAGGACTTCTTAGAGCCGAAAGTTGGTTTTTGAGCATTGTTAGCTGTTTCAGGGCTGTTCTTTGGACTATAAGGTGTATCAGGATCATTGCAAAGTTATTACTGTGGTGTATTCTGTTGCAAAGAAATGACAAACTTCTGTTGAATAATGGCAGATATTTCAGAAGCTACTTTAGAATTGCTTGTTCTGGGGCTAGTAGAGAAAAGTGATGAGCAAGTTTTTAAATTTACTTTTTGACTGAGTTTAGGGTTGTTTTTGTTCTTAAGTCAGACCCAAAGTTATCTTTCACTACTTCCTTTCTCTTATAATTTCCCATGGTAATCATTCTGATACTCTCCTAAGCTTGTTGTTTTGGGGATATCTCTGTGTGTTATGGTGAGCCCCAGTTATCTCTAAACCCTTGCTCTGTACCTAACACTGCTCATCTCTTGTAACTGAGACGTCTTGGTATATTTAAATTGAAGTGTAACTAACATGTAGTTTCTAAAATCCAAAGTAAGTAGAACCTCATGTCTATATTCATCTTCCTAATAAGATGAATTAAAGTGGAATGAGGTGTAGAGAGTTCTGAGATTACCAGAAGCAGGGTCACGTGCCCTCATGATAGGAGACTAAATGAGTAAAGAATACTTAAAAAAAAAGCTGAGAAGTTATCCAGAGTTATTTAGGGCAAAAAAGCAATGGTAGTCATCACGATAGGAACAAACGGTAGTTTTTACTGGAGATCAATTTGCGGAAAAAATCACCTGCAGATCTAACTGCTGGTACTTACGAATTGGCGATAACCCACCCATGGAGATCAGCTGAACATCATAGGGCAGTAATGATTGCCCAACCTCCATTAAACAGGTTCTCCACCTCAAAGTATAGCAGATTAAGGTACACTTTTCTTTCCATATCTTTTCCCTGTATTTCTGGTTTTAGGTGGCATCAGAAGAAATACTAATTCTTATCTCATGATGAGTGTTGAATATGGGTAGCCAACAGAATGTATTTAAACTTGTTAGCAGTCATCACACTAAGGTTTACCTTACTTCCTGTGAGATCTGTTTTCCTGCATAATTCGGATGTGGGCCAGTTCTACCTATTTCTTGTTTCTTGGTTTCTTGTTTAACCTACTTTCTCCTTCCCATAAAAGTTGTTACTGGTACTGCCTTATTTTGCTAGCGCACGTTGCAGAAGATAAACCATAATTGAAAATATGGTTGAAAGACATTTTAAAAGTATAAAATAGCAGTATCTCAAACTGTATAATCAACTTAGATAAACTATATACTATGTAAATTAATTTTAAGTCTGATTTTAGAATGTTTTAAATATATAGCCTTATTATATTTAGCAGAACAGAATATATATGTTGAGTTTTTCTTAGCATTCTTTCTTGAAATGGACCAGACCATGGTTCAGTGCTTATGAGCACATCACTGTCTAGTGGTTCCTTGGGTTATTTTGCTCATATGGCTAACAGCATATTAGAAATGCAAGGATGTTAAGTACATGCATTCTTCATAAAGAAAGTAGCTACAGGATTCTAGTAAGCAATTGTAAGAAGTGAATGCAGGAAGGGGAAAATGCATTATGCAACTTGCATGCTACTTTTCCTTTTTTCCCTAAAAAACAGGACTTCATGTGTTCTTCCCTTTTCTTGTGACTTTTCTGACCAGAAGCCATCAATAAAAGATAATCTGGTTGTTTTATAACCTTCCTATGTTGCAGTTTGATCAGACTAGAAGTATATCAGAGAGATTACTGGGGGACAGAAGTGTGGTAAATTTCACGTTGAGGGTTTTTTTGATATCGTGCAAGATTCCTTCCGCTATGCGATTTGTTTCAGAGCCAAGTGTAAGGTGACTTTTGCAAGATTTCTATAAAACCTTTTTAAAAAGTCAGAAGATTCAGAGAAGCATTTTGACCTTTTGACTTGTAGAAGGCTTCTTCCCAGATCTTTTCCTAATCTTTTAGTTTTTATGTATAGGTGTTCCTTATTAAATGAAGGGAGGGATTTTTCCAAACTTTTCCTCTGAGGTCTCTTTGATGCACTCACCTTCAATGCTTATTGTACATGAGTCACCTAAGGCAAGGAATGGAATCAATTTTGTATTTACTCTAGTCTTCTTTTCTCTTGCTTGCCCTTAAATTTTTAACCCTTTAGCCAGCGTCAGCTAAATGTGATTGAAGTATTGAGGTCTGAAAGGTGATGAAGTTTCTGTAGCAGTCTTGTTCAGCATAAACCTGTGCTGGCAGGAAGCCCCCAAGCCATGTGTTTCACTTCTCAGTAACAGAGAGATTTGGCTGATCAATGTTTATAGCTCTGGGTGAGAAGGAGCATGTACTCTGGTAATCCAGCCGGCAGGCCTAACAAGTGAGAAGGGAGCTCAAAGCATCACAGCTCAGAAACAATCTGCAAAATTATAGGAAACCATGTTTTGTTAGTCCTGCTAGTCACAGAACTTCTTGTAGCGTCTTGTGTCTTTCTGTAAGAATACTTTGTTCTCTGTTGTTAGGATGGCACAGACTCTTGGAAATACTTATGTCCTCTGGGAGAAATTTCTTATCTAAATTTATCTTCTTGCTCTGTAAATTAATAATCAGGAAAATCAGGTATTGATTGAATACTCTTTGCCTTCTTGTCCAAAAGCAGTGTTTTGACTTGAAAGATAAACTTCTGATATCTTCGGGTAGAACACAAGTATATTAAAGTCTAACAAATGAAGTGGTGTTGGTTTTCCGGACTCGGTAAGTCAATGTCTGGAGGCCCAAAAAAGGTTGATGTCAGTGCCATTTGGTCCTAATTCATACAAGGACTAGTATGCTGTTGAGGGAAGCTTAAGATTCAAAAAAAGCTTGCAGCATAGAGCATTGGCTTTTGCCCTTGCTACTGCCAAAGACATTTGAAGAGTGTATTTCATATTAATATATTGCTGTCAACACACACTTTGGATTTTGCTGCCTTTATCCTTTTTGCAAAAGGTGCCTTAATTTTGTATGTACTAGCTGTCTCACCTGTTAGGAAAGTTCAAAGATGGGGAAAAAAATTAATAAACTTCTGTTGATGAAGTAGGTAGTTCTATATCTTCTTGTCTCAGGATGGCATACATTTTAATGATAGATCTTTAGGATATGTTACTTTGGAGATAATTGTTCTACTGATGATTTGATACAACTTGAGGTCTGCTTTCTTGTATTTTAAAATGGATTTGAGATTTGTAAGTGATATGCTAATTTACATTCTAAACCCACTTTTTTATATGAACTGAAGTTTTTTTATCAATTAGAGTTAAAAATGTCTTTCTGTAACTCAGTGTAAACTCTTCAAATTTACAGGCAAAGTCAAGTATCAGATGTTTCATAAAACCAACAGAAACTCTTGAGAGGTCTCTTGAAATTAACAAACAGAAGGGGAAGAAGAGGGTGCAGAAAAGACCCAACTATAAAAATGTTGGTGAAGAAGATGAAGAGGAGAGAGGATCTGAAGATAACCAAGATGACCTAGATAAAACTAAAGGTACAGACGCGAGTTCAAAGGGCATCAGAACAAGCTGTGAAAATGAAGGTGAGTATACCAGCAAATAAAAATTATGCTTTCAATTTGGATACTTTTATTTCCTTTATGGACCTAGTTGTGATCTGTTATGTGACTTGTTTACCTAGTGCAACAAGAGAACATGGGACTATTAAATTTGTTTCAGTCTTTGGCTGTATTCTTCTCTCATGTTAAATCATTCTGTCAGAACATATACTTCTGATCTGATTAAAAACTGTGGAAGTGTTTTCATATCTTCCTGTAGTCTTCGGCCCTTTTCACAAATGCATGCCTTGCACCTAGGTGTACATGATTATGGGGCACTTTATAAGTAGACTTCACAACTTTGTAACTTTTCCTTCTGTGGTAAGGCAAATGGTGTAGCCACTTTACCTTTGTAAGATGGTCAGGAGTATTTTATGCATGTTTCAATGATAAAATTCAACAAGTGTGCTAAAAGTGACAGTACATGGTAGACGATATTAAAAAGTTCAAAACTGAAGAAAACGTCTTTAACTTTTAGCCTTTTTTAATTGCATGTTTTCAGGATTTTTGATGTAATGCTAACCTTAAGAAGAATTGGTTTTATAGGTTGAGTGGTCTTACAGCGTATCGTAACTGTTTATTTTACTAGTTAGTAACTATTAGAAGGATGTACGTGAGAAACTAGTCTTTACACATAAATTGAGAAAAATGTGGCAGAATTGCATGCAAGCAATTGAAAACAAGACTTTTCTACTTTGACAGCCATCTCCAAACATAGTTGCATTTTGATTTAGGTAAAGTGTCTGTTTGAGAAGGCTTTCCTTAAATAGTGTCAACTAACTGATGATGTATTGCCTGCCATGATTTGAAGAAAATATGAAATGATTTACTGTTTAAACTGGTGCATTTAGTAGTCATCTTTGTCTATTCTCTTCTTTGCTCTATTCTTGAGCAAAAGCTAGATTTGGTCCTAACACTTCTACTTAAAGCCAATAGGTATGAAGCACTCAGGACCAGGTATCCTGTTTGCTGTAATTGTAGAGACCTATTTACACCCTCTATGAAACCTGATGTCCACCCATGCCCCAATCTCACCCGCATTTCCACAAAGAAATTTTTTTTCCAGAAGGAAGTTCTATGTTTTTTCTTCCTGTGTTTTGGAGGGAAGGGGGATTACTGTTGCTTGTTTATTTGCCAAAATAATCTGTATCTTTTCTTTACATATATTATGTATATGTATAATTTTCTTATACCAGTTAAATTCCTTGAAGAAATGTAAGCAAACTTCTTTATTTTATTGGGAAGAAAATTTGCCTACATCTATTCATTCATTAACCTTTCTGAGGTTATGGTTATACCTCTTACATATAGTTGCATCAGTCACTTTTAATGCAAAACAGAAAATATAAAAGAGCTTACGATAACTGTTTGTTAAAAATAACAAATTTGGGGGGTTTTTGTTGTGTGTTTTGGTTTTTTTTTTTTTTTTTTTTTTTAGAAATAGAGATGGTAATCATGGAGAGATGTAAACTGTCAGAACTGTCTATCTCTACTGTGACCGAACAGAATACAACAGATGAAGAAAAGAGTGCAGCTGCCTCTGGGAGTGAGATAACAAACTGGAACAGGTATAAAGGAACCGTAATGCATTTTGCTGGATTGCTTCCTTACTTGCCCTCCCGTTAACTCCTTCACTTCTCTTAAGGGATGTTTCAAATCTGCCTCCAGTTAAAATTACAGGGGTTCTTGTGGATCACAAATAAGTGAGGCAACAGAAAAATGGGATGTGGCCCCTCTACTGATCAGTTTTGGAAGTGGTCCTGTTGCTTTGTAAAGTTTGTGCTTTCCTTTATGGCAAGTGTGATGCCTTAAGTTGGCGAAGTTAAATTACAGAATATTAACACAGTAAAACCAGAATATAAATGTTTTCATTCCAGAATTTTCTAAACCTCTAAATTAAGCCAGAAGAAGTTTTCTTAATTATATTTATGGTCACATCTGTCAATTTTGTATACACCTATAAAGAAAAAAGAAGGAAAATCCCTTAGTTCAGGGCTAAATTTTGCAGAGTTTTAGTAGTAGTAGTTACGAATAAACCCTACTAACCTATGTGCAGTTTCCAAGGTCCAGTAGTATATCTTAGGGTTATTGAAAACTTCTCTTGGAAATGCAGTTTTTAAGTGTTTCTGGGAGCAGAAATTTTCCTGACTTCAAAATTTAAACTTGGATATATTAAATACCCATAAGACACTTTCTTAGTAAGAATTTCGCGTTCTTGTCATTAGAATGCTAACGAAAAGAAACTGAACATGCCATCTCTGACACCAAAGTAATTGCAAATGTGTCCCTTGGGGAAATGCACACGTTTAATAGGATTTCAAATTTATTTTTAAACTTGGGAAATGCTGCCTTGTATTCCCAGAATTTCATTCTGTCTCCATTATAGATTTGACGTATCTTAGATTACATTCATTAATAAAGGTAACGTTTAATTTCATTGTAAAATTGAAATTGAACCTTGACTTGAACTGGCTTTAAAATACGTTGTTCTAGATTATTGATATTTTGACTAAAATATGTGCCAAATGGCTTTTAGAAAGAAATTGGCAATGACTGCATTGAATACTAAAGCACTAGGATGCTCAGGTCTTGAAGGGTGCAAAATACTTACATGTGGGATGCCAATGGACCTGGCAAATGTCTGCATTGCAGGACTGTCTTGATCTGCAGATATGATCTGACAGCATCCTGCATCTTTTCTAAAAATAAACAGCATCAAAGAACATGCAGAGCTAAAAATATTTTTCAAATAAGGATAGACCTTGTGTAGGGCATTTCTAGCCTTAGTTTTGTACATGAATTTTTGGAAATATAGGTGAATAAGCTACTATAGCTTAAGATTTTGTGTTATTCTATATGCCAAATGTAATATTTGAAACAGTAGCTAAATCTCTGAAGAAATTTGCTCAAGTGTTCTTGTGGTTTAACCCTAGCCAGCAACTAAGCCCCACACAACCGCTTGCCCACTCCCCCCTGGTGGGATGGGAGAGAGAATTGGAAGGATAAAAGTGAAAAAACTCGTGGGTTGAGATAAAGGCAGTTTAATAAGTAAAGCAAAAGCTGCGCACGCAAGCAAAGCAAAACAAGGAATTCATTCACTCCTTCCCATCGGCAGGCAGGTGTTCAGCCATCTCCAGGAAAGCAGGGCTCCATAACGCATAACGGTGACTTGGGAAGACAAAACGCCATCACTCCAAACGTCCCCCCCTTCCTTCTTCTTCCCCCAGCTGTATATGCTGAGCGTGACGTCATATGGTATGGGATATCCCTTTGGTCAGTTGGGGTCAGCTGTCCCAGCTGTGTCCCCTCCCAACTCCTTGTGCACCCCCAGCCTCCTCGCTGGTGGGGTGGGGTGAGGAGCAGCAAAGGCCTTGACTGTGTGTAAGCACTCCTCAGCAGGAACGAAAACATCCCTGTGTTATCCACACCGTTTTCAGCACAAATCCAAAACAGAGCCCCATACTAGCTACTGTGAAGAAAATTAACTCTACCCCAGACAAAACCAGCACAAGTGTGTATAGCTTCTTTCCTGCACTGATTGGAGTCACTGAGTTTTGTGGATAAGGTGAACCATGTGAATAAGGAGCCATGTGGTAGTGTAAAATGCAGTGATTTTTTATTCCATGCTTGAAGTGGGAGAAAATTCCATAACTGGAATAATCATTAATGATTGTGATGATAGTGATTCCTAATGTGTAGCAGTTGTCAATTGTGGACACACTCCACAAGAATGAATAATTTGAAGAATATTTGTATGGCATTTCATCTGTGTCTTCTATGAAGTCACTAGTAAAAGGATAGTAAAGGCAGAAAAGGCTTATAGAGTTAAGAAATACAGTTGAAAATACTTGCTATATAGCCTTTCATATTAAAAGTCGTTTTTAAAAATTGTCCAATAGCTATTGAAAAATAAGTGGAAAACAGCACAGTTTGCAGTTAAAAATCTGTAGCTGTAAAAAGTAAGTCAAGTTTTCAATTTCCCTTAGCCCTTTTACTACTATGTGAAGAACATAAAAGAGAAAACTTAAGTATTTTGGTGTAATTTTATTTTGATGTGCCTCACTACTGGAAAGTTTAAGCCTAAAGGCTTGTTTTCAATTAACTTCCTTTTATGCTACACAGTAAAGTTTTTTACAGAATGCGAAACCTTTCTGCTGCATTGTGCCTTCTGTTGCTACTTTCTAAAAGCTGAAGTTTCTCTGGGTCTATCCTATATTTAGTCTATATGAGGACCTGTTAATGAGTGGGATTCCTAGAAGTTGTTTCAACTTCAGATTATTGTGATTGAGACTTTGATAATGCAGCTAGATAGATGCTGTAAAGAAGCATCTGGAATGAAAATGATTTCTCTCACTGCTGTAATCATGTTTTTTAAAGTTATGTAATTTCACAAATCGAAGTAGTATGTGGGGGGAAAACAATGAAAAATGCTTTAGAGATTACAGAAGTCGTTTAATACCATGTAATATTGGTGTTAATGGAACAGCTACTGCTATTTCTGCAGCTTTGACCTCCGAAAACATTGGTTTTAATAAAATTAAAATAAATATTACTTTACATTTTAAGTCAGTTTTTAGGATAATTACCATCTATTGTTGGTCTGACAACAGACCTAGTGTTATCTAACATTTAAGTATTTTAATAATCTTGAACCTGGATATCTTGGTCCTCTTTCTTCTTTAGACCTTGAAGCTGAACTCCCTTTGCTATGTGTAAAGCACCCTGTTTCAGGATGTCGTGAGGCTTGTAGGGCTTGTTTGATGCTTAGGAAGACTAACGGCACTCTTGGTTTATTTTCAACATTACTAATTCTTTAGGCTGTTTTTGCTTGAATAGTTATGTTGTTTTGAGATCTACAATAGGAACATCATGTGGGAAATTTGGCTTAGGTACATACAGCAGTGTTGAACTTGGGCAAAGAGGGATCATAACTCACTGGCATTTAAATATATCACAGTGGATGGTTGTAATCCAGCTTCAGAAATGCACAAACATAGGACTGCAATGTCATGAACTGAGCAGAGGAGCAGTGTGTTCTGTTATTCTTGTCGTAGCCTTGTTTTAGTAAAAGAGAGCATGTTGTTGAAATGTGCATGGAGCTGATGGGAAGTGTCAAATTATTATGATGTCGGTTGAGTGGCTTTCTGGGATACATTAAGTGTGACCAGGAGGGCGCCACAGATCTGGAACAGGTATAGAGTATGTTGTGTTCTGAACTTTGATAGCCCTTCTGACCCGTAGCTAACCACAATGAGTTTGTAGTGGATGCTTCTTGTCTGCTAGGTCTGAAGATAGGAAAATGTGTTTGTTTTTATGACTTAGGATGTTATTTTAATGTATTTTATTTGGGTGTAATTTAGGTAATGGAAGGATCTTTTTTGCTTTCACTGTTAAAAAATACTTTGAGAGGTAGGAATTGTCTCTCTTCAGTCAATGTTCTAAACTGTCTTCTTATGGTGACTGACACTTCCCTGATATTTTTTTTTTTCCCTCCTGTCTGGGCCCCTCTGAAAATGGATTTAATTTCTACTTGTGCTCTGAACTGATTGGATGCAAGCCAGCTTAAGACAAGAAGCCAAGTTGCCTTGCCATCAGACTTGTGCTAATATAAGCTGAATCTCAGCCATATCTGATCTGTCCAAATGGCTTCTGGATTAAATTGACTTTTCTGTTCAAGGTATAGGTGAAGGGTGAACTTGGCACTGTTTGTAGCTTCTTGTGTATGTGTCGTTGGTCACACATGCTTAAACACAGGAAAACGAAGCTCATCTGCAATCCAAAGCTTTCTTTTTTCCATTCAAATGTTCCTTCCTTGTTCATTTTTCTCTCCTACCTGTTCGACGGTAAAGTTTTTGACTGATTGTTTTAGAATAACCTAGCTTCCTCCAAACTTTTGATGAAAACTGCTGTCTTGTAATAGTAAAACCTTTTCAACTCTGCTTAGTACATGAGTTTTAAGGTAGTCTTTTTTTATGCAACAGTGATAGCAGCTCCTTGAAATTACTTAGGTATACACTTAAAACAAGCTATACAACACTTCGGCGTACCTACTAAATGTGCTACAAACAACCCAGTAAATGTCTGAACAATCAATTCTTGGGAAAGTATTGTGTAACAAATCCCGTTAAAACATCAGAATTAATGTCAGAATGTAAATACAAGGCATGGCTGTAATCTGAGTACTCTTAAACAGGTTAATTTTTGTTTAATGCCTGAAAATGTGCATTACTTTAAATTTGCCTCTTCCGTTAGCTACATGTAGAAGAAGATAGTTACTCATTCTTCTTGACAGTTTTAAAATTACTCCTTTCCACAGGCCTTTCCTTGATATGGTCTATAATGCACTGGACTGTGCTGAAGATGATTACTATGCCCTCTTTGTGCTCTGTCTTCTGTATGCAATGTCACACAACAAAGGTAAGCACTTTTTGCTTTTCCCAGAGAAAACTAAATGAGACATATGGTTTTAGACAGGCACGATCTGTTTGTAACTTGTGTTTTTGCATGCCTTAAACGGTGAGAAATTCTTTACATAGGGGAGGCAGAAATAAGTATGCTGTAAGTAAAAACAGTGGCTAAGGATCACGTTTTTAAGAACGATTTGGTAGAAAGCTTTGTGAACATCAGATAACTTTTCTTCCATAGGTTTCTTGGAATTGGAATAGGATTCTTGTGTTTCATTTTTAATCTCTTAATTTCAGTTGAAGCCCACTATATTCACTCTACAAATACATGGGATCCAATTCTTTCCCACTTTGCATATACTGTGATTGCTATATGTAAACCAAGTATAAGAGGTTGTAAAACTTGTCCCCATATGTTAAAATTCAATGTTTGTATACTTTAAACATATAGATAATGCACAAGGCCTGAGAATCAGATGTGATTATGGAAGTCATGTGTTGTCTATTTCTATCCAGCTTTGACAGTCCTTCAGTAATTCTTTTTATTCTATGTAATTCCTCAACAGCCTTTTCATCCATTGTGCTATAATTGACTGAAAGCTTAAGTTGTCAGTGTTCTATGCCATAATACATCTTGCAAGTCTCCCAAGGAGCCTGGACTATTTTATAAACTAGCAAAACTATGTTAAATGTGTACTTCATTATAATTCAGACAGTATGAGAATATGTAACCTTTTCTAAGGGATGATTATGGTTAGCTTTTTTGCTGTTTATCTTTGTGTGCATTTTAAATAGATTCCTTATGGAACAATAATGTAAACATCTCATACATGTGGATAATCTTGTGTTTCAGGAATCGAGAGCTGAATTTAAGTTATTTTCTGCTTATGAGGATAGTTTCTATAACATACTAGTAATTTAAATGAATCAACTGCTACAGTAAACTGAGCAAAAGAGCCTCAGGTGTGATAGTATGCTTAAAAGTAAGGGTTCTGTTCTAGCTTCAAGGTACCTTTAATGGGCAAGTAGAGTGGAAATGAGAGTCTTGAGGGAACTAGCTAAGCTGAGCCCTTCCTGTTCTCCTCCATCCTCTTGATGGCTTTATCTCTTTCCAGGAATGAAGGAATGCTTCTCTGAGATCATAATTTGCAGACTTCCAGGGCTTTCAGAGTCTCTTATGACAAGAGATAATAACGCAACTCATATCGCCAAAGATAGCACCATAGCCTTGCCATGCTCTAGCCCTCTCTGACTTGCATCTCTGATTTCCCACCCACCCCTGCAACCAATATACTTCTTCCAGAAAATGTCTTTCCCTGAGGGACTTTTGAGCAGCATTGTGCTAGAAAATCCTGATATCAGAGTTGGATTCTCTTCTCTTAAAATTCATTAGTTGAGGCTGTGGAATAGCCAGAATCATTGGCTGTAACTGTTGCAGCTTCAGAGAGTCCTCGGAAGTCTTTCAATGTCATTGTGGAGGAGTAAGCGTGCACTCTAGGATTGTATTTCTTAAGAATTCTTTTATTTAAGAGTGTAGTCCTTCAGCCCACTGTATTTGCTTTCAGTGTAATTAGTCACTCTTCAAAATCCTGTTCCCAGAAAAAAAGTCTGATATCCTGTCTTGTTTCAAAGATGATTTGCTTACATCTGTAGTATTGCTGTAAACAGTGAGGATTGCAGCAGATGCAGTCTCTTGCTGCTTAGTTTCAGCAATCTCTGTGCTGTTTATTTTTCACCCAATATCCAGGGTTACCAAGAGAAATACAACAGGCAATGAAATATCTACCTTTTAAGAGACTAAAAGTATCCTGGCCCTAAAACTGGAGATACCTTTTTATGCATTTAAGGGGTCAAAATCTACACTTCATTCTTTGGTGGTCACATCAGTCCTCTCTAAATGAAAAATTCTTTAGGCTATACTCATTGGCTTTTCTTGTCAACAATTTACATTAGCCAGTTGCTCTTTGGAAGCTATTTTCCTTTCTCCCTTTATCTTTGATCCTAGAACTTAGGTGCTAGACAGATAATGACATCCAGTTTTGGTCTTCACCCTTTCACCAACTCATTCCTCTTGTGCCCTGTAATAGACTGCTTTCAGCCTTGAGGGCCACGGAATCAGTGCCTCTATGTCTTGGAAGAGGAGGGGTTTTACAACTGCTGATTTGGTGCCCCTGTTTGATGCAAGAGCGGAATGTTGTTCTTTAAAAGCTCAGGAGATGTACACCTGGTCCTTTCTACACCAAATTCAATATCAGTTATGGAAGGTGCTTCAGGATTGAGCTGGAGCCAATGCTTATATCTGAATTCAGTATAATGGAGGAGCTCTGTCTGCTTACAGACTTTCTCAAGGGTCGATAATGCTTTTCTTTTGCAAAAGGGCATGAAGGTCTCTCTCCAAACATGGAGAGGCCAAGTTGTTTCAGGAAGTAATAAATCTCTATGAGTTTTGTGTCTAGGATCTGATTATCTGTTTGCTGTCTATCTGAGAGAGATGGTAAATGCTCCAGTGAACACTTGAATCAGTTCAAACAAACAGGTAATGAATTGGAAATTTAGGATGATTTCTTGTGACTGAATGCAACACAAGCTTGTTCTCTCTTCACCACAGGAAAATGAGTTGCAGTTTTCTATTTCAGTGTATTGGCTGTTTCAGATTTGTTTCTGATTCTCTAGCTGCTCGGTTTGAATTTCACTTTTCTGCCCCATCCTACTCATTCTGGCACTGTGGAGAAGTCTACAACAGAACACATTCAAAAAAATCTGAATTGCCGTAGCTTAACCAAGAACTTTGGTTTCAGGCCTTGCTTCTAAGGGAGCAGCCTTCTCAGTCTCTGTCACTAAATGTAGACACCCTATTGAGGCTTTTGATTGTGACTCCTTCTGTTTGGATACTGAGTCTGCATTTTGCACCATGTTCTTGAACAAGTTTAAAGAAAACGTGCTTGTTTTTCACCAGCAAGAAATATCTGTGTGAACAGGAAGAAAAAATCCCAAGAGGTACATGTATGCAGCTAGATAGATTTGTTGCAAATTGTATCTGAGAGATCTTTAATCCCAGAAGGAGCCCTTCATATATGTTGCTAGAGCATGTACTGTATCTCAAGAATGTAGAACTCTGCATCCTTGGCAGGCAGACAACCAAATGGAAGATGCTGAATGTGAATTCTTTCACAGTGATTTCAATTTGGCCACTTTGTTGAACTGGTCCTGCCTCATTCCTCCCCCATGTTTTCTTAGTCTCCTTAATGGTTTTCTGCTGGTTAATGACCATGTCCTTCTGTGAGAGCTTAATCTGCCTATAGATATTTTCTAAGAAATGTTACTTATAAGCAGCTTTCCTTTCCACAAGGAAAACTATAGCCCTTTACTAAACTGTTAGATTATTGTGAACACTAATACTCTGATTGCCCTGGTTCCTTAAATGCTTCCTTCCCCCCCCCCCCTTTCTTCAGTCTCATCATGACAGAGAACATTTGTATCACTGTAATTAATCTTCAAACAGACCTTTATTAATTGCTCCAGAGACATATGCTTAGTGAAGAAATAAATCAGATCTCACAAATGGCATTGTTATGTAGAGTTAACTACAAGCTCAGGGTTGGAAGAAACTATAAACCGCAAGATAGTCATCTTCTGTTTTATGGGGTTGTTCATTATCATTCTTTAGAACAAGGACAGGGAGATCCTCAGCAATCCATAACTATGTTTTGTTCTTAGAAGTCTTACAGTAACCAGTCTATTCTGAGAAATAACTTTGGTATTTTAGAGGAATAGGTTGAAGAAAGATGGGTTTAGTTTCCTTATACAACAAGTCAGTGAGAATCTGTGACTTGCATTGGAGAGGGTACTAAATAAGAGGCTACTAGTTACAAAATAAAATTCCTATTTTTTAAAAACATATATGAACTGATCACTTACTACCAAAGCGGAATTTAAAATCAGACTTTTGTCTTTTCCCCTTTAGCCTTCATGCTCTTCAAATGTATGGCTTGACTTTTATTTGATTTAGATGCAAACAAATAGTCTGAGAATTCCAGATGCAGCAAAATGGTTTGGATGTCACCAACCACTTTGGGATTTGAGTGTCTTCACCCAGTAGGCTCCCTTTAAGGCTGAGATTTTTCAGTGATACATAAATACGTTTAGTCTTTCTGTTGTTCCTCCTTTTCCTCGTAATAGAAATTCGAAACTAACTTGGCCAGTTTTGTATTGCTAATTACACTCTTCTGAGAAAACTGCCACGGTCTATTAAATACTTACCTCAAAGCATACTTCTGTTTTCTAATTTACCTTTCTTCCTTCATCTCCCACAAAAGGAATTGACCCAGTCAAGCTGGAGAGAATTCAACTTCCAGCTCAACATGCTGAAGAGAGAAATTCGTATAATCATGTACTTGCAGAAGGGCTCATCAGGATAATGAATTATGCTGCACAACCAGGTATCACTTTTCCAATATTTGTTTTCTTGCCAAGATGAATTTTTGAAGATAAAAACAAACAAAAAAACCCGCTACCTAGCCTCTTGTCTTTGAGGGGAAAGTGTCTGTTTAATGTGCTCTTCGATGAACTATAAATAGATATGGTCTGTGAAAGACAACTATCAGGTTTTCCTTTGTTGCTGAGGAACCAGAAACTCTGGATTTCTGCTAAGTAGTTGTTTTTATACTCAGAACTATACAGGGATCTGTTGTTTTAATTCCTACTTTCTGTGGTTTTGAATAAACAAAAATGATGAGATGTGTAGTGATTTCAGCTTAATGTAGGATTTCATCCTGAAAATATGATCTGTGGCACCTGTGCTTGTAAAAGTGATTCCAGTGGAGTAGTAATCTTGAAAACTATATGGTATCCTTTGCTTATAGCAGTCCATTGTCTCTAGAGGTGATAACAAATTTTCCCTTTTTTTTTTTATCCATATTGTATTTTCAGTTCTGAACTGTTTTGCAGAAAACGTGGGGTTTTTCCTTGACTTCAACTTTTTTGTGAAATGAGGGATACAAGGCTCAGTGACCTATTCCACGGAAACATGATTTTTGCTCAAGCCACAGCTTTTTTCCCTGTACTTCCTCTCTTAAAACTTAACATGAGTAGAACTGGTTTTCCCCTGAAACTGATGCACTATCAAATTCCTGATTGTCTGCAGAATAAAATCTAATGCTTGTTTGACTCCCAAGACTGATCTACAGAGTATTAACTTGTTATGCTGATGTCATTCACAGATTAAAAGCACATTTATATATGAAGAGTTTGTACATACTGCAGAAGGAAAGAGTACAGGATGAGGCATTTATTTAAACAAAAGCACTTCTGGGGAAGGGTGGAAATAGTGGGGTTTTATTAAGCTTGCTAAATGCTGTGTAAAACATCTCCTTTTCTTTTTTGGGGGTACTGACCTTTGTATCTTTAGTTTCTGGCAGCATAGTACTAACTTGTGAAAAAGTAGATGGGAGTTGGGGTCAAAAGCTAAGCTGTCTGTCTGTCTCTTGGGTATATTATATTGTCTTAGTCTTGATCACTGAGCTCAGACTGTACATTTCTAATATCTTTTTTTTAAATTCTTCTGAAACTATAAGCTTAAAATCTCAATGCATTCTTTCATTCTGACTTCTCTAGATTCTCATATCCAAGCTGTATCTGAATCCTTTGGACTTTTTTAAGGAACAGCTATGCCTTATTAGTATGCTATATACAAAACTTCCTTTCATCTTGTAACTTTATCCATGCCAAACATCTGTCATCCTTTTGTAATTTTAGTATAGTTCAACTTGTTCTTCAGATTGATAAAGGCATTGTTTTCGACTTCTTTTCTGATAGCATTAATCGTTATTGCCTTCTTATTGCATGGTTCTGCTTTAAATTTTCTGCTGCTTTAAATTACTCTTCCTGTTCTTTTTTTTTTTTCCTTTTTATAGCCATCAGCATTGTAAGCCAGCATGAGCAACTCATCCTTGTCAGATAGGGTGTATGACAGAGGAGCAAAGTTTATGACAATTGCAGAGAAGAATAGAAATGTTTAAGAACATTGGGTAATGAGAAGAGCAATACTTAAACTGCTACTATCTTGTATATTGAAATTTTCTTTTCATAGATGGAAAAATCCGTTTGGCAACTTTAGAACTTGGCTGCCTGTTGCTGAAGCAGCTTGTGTTTTCTAAAAATGGCAGCATCATAAAAGATGTTCACCTTGCTTGCCTTGAGGTAAGTATTTTCTTTCAAATTACCAGTCACAGCATTACTTGTCTTTGAGTCTTGTAGTGTAGTTGAATAAATTTGTTTCATTTCTGATTGCAATAAGCATAAATGTGAAATTTGAGCTTCTGGAACATCTTTCCATTGGTGGCTCTGTGCAGTGAACGTAAAGAATCAATATCCCATGTTATGTTCTCAGCTTTGCTGTTACCTTGCTATTTAAACTCTAACATCTCAAGCAGGGTTATGTTTAATTTTCTCTCTGAAATTTGTGTGTCATCCATCTCAACAATGTAAAGAAAAGTGCTTTTGAAATTAACAAGCTCACATAAGCTGTATTTTCATAAATGCAAGAACTGTGTTCTATCACATTCTGGGCTGAAGGCTATGAGTATGGGGATATTAACAGACAGTCTCTTCTTTATGAGTTTTTGGGTGTCTTTTTAAAATGTGACTTTTGAGTAAATGGTGTATTTACTCCCTGAAACACAGTTATTTTATCTTTTCTAGGGTGCAAGGGAAGAAAGTGTTCATCTCCTTCGTCGTTTCTATAAGGTATATATATGCAAAATGCTGTAAGGAAAAAGTCCTTTACATAATGTGGAGTTAGAAGCATGTCTGCAGCTCAGTCTCTACATAGTGCCCAAGGCACCACTTTTTTTAAGGTGGGAACTCCATATTTGTGATAGAGAAGGAGGTGTTTCATTGGAGGATTCCTCCCCTTTCCTGCCCTTCCCGTACCACACTGACATACATCACAAAAAGGCTGTTAGAAGTCTCACAGGGTTTGTATTGGAGGTCAAGTTAGCAGCCATGTGCTTTTGTTGCAACTGCTATGTATTTCACGGAACAGAGCTGCACTATTAGTACATTTCTGGGATTTTATCATTGACACTAATATGGAATGTGTTTCTTTTTGGCATTAATTTTTATTTGTGTCTTATCTGACATGATGATATAAAATTTTACTTAATCTTTTTTTCTTATTGGAGACCTCTGCAGATTCTCGCCTTTTTTTTTTTTGTATTGGAAACGTGAGAGAAATTTGTAATATTGTAAAAATGAGAGAAATAAAATTTTTAGCCCTAGGTGTTAACTTCTGTATAAGAAGTGGTAAATCCGTGACAGATTTCAAGTGTCTAAAAATCTCTTCCTATTTTTGTTAGAATTCTCTTGAAGAATGTTTTCTCAATGTAGCTGACAAAAAATAAGTAACTTGTGGTGGGTTGACCTTGCCTGCTGTCAGACGTCCACCCAGCTGCTCTCTCACTCCCCCTCCTCAACAGGATGGAGGGAGAATATAAGATGAAAAAACCATGTGGTCAAGATAAAGACAGGGAGGTCACTTACCGATTACCAACATGGGCAAAACAGACCCAACTTGGCGATATCTGCTCCACCACGGTCCTCTCCATGGGCTGCAGAGGAATCTCTCTCCCTTTCTTGAACGTGTTTTCCCAGAGGCGCCACCAGTGTTGCTGAAAGGCTCAGCTGTGTCCTGCAGTGGGGCGGCTGGAACCGGCTGTGTCCAGCACGGGGCAGCCCCGGCCTCTCCTCACAGAGGCCCCCACAGCCCTGCTGCCAGGTCCTGGACAGGGACACCCGGTACATAATTAAACAATGTCTGCATAGCCATAAGGATTCATGGTATGTCCATATCCCCTTTTTTGGAAGGGAGAAGAAATTTTTCTGGATATGTTTGAAGATGAATACCGGAGTATGACAGTAAGTGGCACCCCTTCCGCCCTGCCCAATCCTCAAACCCAGATACAACACAGGAGCAAGAATAAGTACTTATCGATAACTACTGAGTATGCTGGTATCTTTATTTCTGGGAGTAGAATAACAAAATGTGGGTGGTTTTTTTTGACTCTGAGGAGTTGTGTCTGCACTTACATAAATCGTTTATGTGAAATTTCACAGCTCTTTATTAAATAAAAGCCCATTACTTTCTGAAAGTGAGTATACAAAAATGTCTTTATCCTGGGAAATGAGAAATTGGATTAATTTTTTTTCTAGTTACTAAACAACATGAAAATCTTCTGAAGCCCAGCGAGGTTTCAGTTCTGAGTGGTGCCACTTTACTTACCAGTAGAGGACAGGGTTCTAGCTAGCAAATATCAGGGCCTTTGTCTCATCTAGGAGAGGTACTGCCTGTGCTGCAGTAGCAGCTGTGAAAGTTATAACAGATTACTAAGCTTAATCTCAGACAATTCATATTTAACCTGTAGACATGCTTTAAAACTAATTATCTGTTTCAATTCTTAGGTTAGAATTCAGATGAAAATACTTTGGGTAGTCAGTTACAGAGGTACAGGGATTTAATGAGCAGCTGCTAGTTGTTTTTTTGAAAAAGCACAATCTACAATTGGTGTGTTGCAATAAGTCGTTTAATATGGGAAGCATCTTGCACGTATCTAACCAGCCTAAATACTAGAAGTATTAGTGAAACATTTAATTTTAGTAGTTAAGTATTGCGGTACTTTTAGTTTGAAAAGTGGCACCGATACTAGCATCATTTTTATGTTGCAGGTTCAGTATACATGTAGTTTTTTCTGTTGTATCTCTGAGACTGCTTTTTTTTTTTTTTATTTACCATAAAAGACAGAGCTACACCCTGGAACTTGAACTTTGTTTTCCTTAAAGCATATTTATTTGCCTAGCTAGCAAATTGGGCAGGCTGATGTAAGTGCTAAGATGTCTTGTCAGATGAGTTGTGTAAATAACATGGTATAGAGCTTCTACGAAGGCAGAAGGATACTTGCTCCATCTGAATGACAAAGAAAGGAAAAAGTTGTGTCTTCATTAACAACAAATGAGAACAAGTTCAGAGAAGCAAGTAAATTGAACACTGTAGTCCTTAGTATTTTTGCTTTCAGCAATGACTGTTCTTTTTTAACATTCTTCACCTTTATGATGTAAAATGCTGTTTAAACTAGCGTATGCTCATGTGAATTCCATCTGAAGTAGTTGTTTACTTGTTAGAAATTTTAGTTCTGTGTTCTCATTTGTTCTCAGTGTCTATGTAGATTTCTGTATCTTTCTACACATTAATTGAATTTGTTAATCCAGTGTTTTAGACGCTGAAGATGAATTGTTCTGAGATCAGAAAAATTGACTAAAGACTATTTTTGAGTTTGTATGTGTGCAAGGCAGCAGTTCAAGACTGCACTGTGAAAATTCTGGACCTTGTTTCAGTCTGCTTCTTTTATGGTATCTGACCATGGCAGAGTGGCCAGGAATTGCTTCCAGTTACAGTTGGCTATTTTGGAGCGCCCACGTAACTGCATTTTTCTTCTATGCAGAATATCGTACAAGCTGTGGGAAGGGCTTTTATATGTTTTAGCCATTCCAGCTGGCTTTCTGGCAAAAAGAAGCTTATGTCTCCAGTGCGTGTGTATATAATAGAACTTGGATGAAATTGCCCAAAGGTACAGAAGGATACATATTTCAGACATCATTTATTCATGAAAAAAAGCGACCATGTAAGGGAGAGACTCTTACTGGCAAGATTGAAGGAAATTGTCTAGTGTGAAAGTTATTGCATTATTAGAGACTAGAGAGTTCTTTTGGGAGAGAAAAAGATATGGGAAACTTTTTCTTGTGATTGAAGTAATTACAAATTTGAATCAAAACTTAAAATCAAACCTGACAGACTGGTTTTTAGTACTCATGAAATAGCTTCTCTTCTGTAATCTTTCAGAGGTTTTTTTCCTGTGTTTTTTTCGGTATGGAAACTTCAACAGTGTGTTAGGGAATGATGAGCAAATATAAAATAGAGATTGCATGTAAGGAGCTTAAAATAAGACAGATGGTATCAAAAATTCTCAGAACTCCGTAACAATTCCTTCCTCTTAAAATATGCAACCATGAGTTGTAAAAGTAAAGAATGCAAATGCTTATTGTTCTGTATAATAATCAATGTTAAAATATTTTTATAGATTAAGCCCATGAATGTAGAGTACTTGATGATGGATGCCTCAATCTTGTTGCCTCCAACGGGGACACCACTGACTGGTATTGATTTTGTGAAAAGATTGCCTTGTGGAGATGTGGAAAGAACACGAAGAGTAAGACTATTTTTCTTCATTCGTTCATGGCAGAATGATGCCAAAGGCTTTGAACAATTCTAGAAATACAGACGTTTTTCCTTGAAAGCTGCTTGATTGGAAACTTCCTCCATAAAATCATAAAGACTTGATGAAGACAGACCTGTGTGTAGAGTATATAATATTTATCTGTCCCAGTGGAGAAACGTTTTCTCTATGATTTCTTGTGTCTAGTCAATTCAATACATTCTTGCACTGGGTTTTTAATTTTCTAGACTGTGGAGACATCTACATAAAAAGGCATTTTGATGACACTCAGTAATATATAGTCAGTTTCCTTTCGTGATCTAATATCTCAGTCTATCTTTCATTATATTCCTATAGTAAGAATATCTCCACGGAAGGCTGGTTGGTTTCATATTGCTTGTGTTTCTAGACATAGCAAAAAATATAATTCTACTCAGGAGTGTTCATCTTGCCGAAGTAACTAATGATAGAGGTCTTGAGAGTGAGGAGAAAAAGAGCAAAATATCTATTTTTAAGACTGACACAATCTGTAGAGGTGATACTGACCTGAATAACAACATCATTATCAGCATTCTTGGGATAAGCAGTTCTTGGCCCTTATCTGGCAGTGCCAGTAAGTCTTAAAGATATATTGCTGCATGACATTATTATTTGAAAAGTGCTGTTCTTCAGGTAGCTTTGTGTTTATGTAAGTGTATATTTAAGTATATTCAAGTACTCTTGAAGAAAAAACGTATTTCCAGGAATCTTGTGAAACTTCTGTTTTCATTACTTATTTATAAGCCACGCAACTTTTGTTGTCACAGCAAATTAAGTTTGATAAAGTACAGTGAATTATCTTGAAAAGTATTGTTCTTAGAAAGCAAAAATGCTTCCTAGAATTCTCTTGGAGGCATTTAACAGAATGATACTTGGAAATGCATGTTAATGGAAACTGACTGCTCCATGGTTTTTCATGTGCTAAATAAGGAATAGCTTAACTTCTGTTGGTGGAAATTCAAAAATCAATATAAATATTCCTGTAAATTCTTTGGGATGGAAGGGTCTTTCCCATCAGCAAGAACTCCCAGAATGCTTCCTTGTTGGTCCTCCTTCCCCTGAAGTTTTAGAATTTTTTACAATTCCTATGCTACTTTCTTCCAGCTAGGTTACCTCTCTTAGGCTGAATTGCCATAACAATATGCTGAACTTCAGGTGTATCTTGTGACATTGCTGCTGCCACTTAACCTGCTGGAGGTCCTTTTTGGTGACAGTTTCAAATGGATAGTGATTCAATTCTGAGCATCCCATGGCATGATTCTAAAAAAGTTCTCAAGTTTTATTTCACTAGCAAGTGAAGAAGTCCCGTACTTTGATTATATCATGAGTTCTTAGCTGTTAGAGATCAGATCTTTTTAGGCTCTCACTTCTTCTTTTGCTATAGAAAGTCTCTCTAAGTGGCAATTCTTTTCCTCTTAACAACTGTAGGAGGAACTCGCAGAAATCAGATATCTCTCCAGTTATCAAAGGCACATCTCCAAAATCCAGATAGCCAACCTCTCTGCCTTAAAACATTAAAATGCCCAGAAGTCGTTAGGCTGCTTTCTGAAATCGGCTACTACTGCTTGATCAAGCCGTCTGCCCAGAATCAGGTGCTCTTTGGAATTGTTGATAGTCCAGTTACTGCTTGTTGGTTTTATCTGTTCCTTCTGATTTCTATAGTCCTAAAGATGGTGCTGCTTACCAGTCACCTAGAATAATGCAAACTCATTTACGTGCTTATTTGGGAAGTAATGAACAGTATGGGTCTTGAACTCTGCACCTTGGAGGACCTAGCAAGCAAAGACTTTGAGAGAAGGTTTTGAACTACCTGTGAGAACACTGTTTCATGGCAATGTAATAAGATACTGGTAGGTTTCCCTGCAAATTGCTATTTCTTTGCACATGGTATGTGTATATAAATGAAGGAATCGGCACAAAGTATACCTCATCATAATGTGTAGTTCTTTAATGTAGATAGCAATTCATATTTGTTCCTACTTAACCAAGAAAACAGAAGTCAGCTGAAAAAAATTCTAGGCCACTGAACTGCTCTGCTGTTTTATCGAGATCTAATAAAATGTTATAGGAAGTCACAAATCACATGCTTTTGGGGCTGTATTGATATTGCTAGCAAACTGAGGGCTATCAATATTGTAGTTCCCTTTTCATCTGATGTTATTGATTTTTTTTTTTATTTTCTTGCAAAGGCTAAAGTTCTGATTTTCTTTCCTACTCCTGTAGATTATTCTGCAGTAAATGTGATTATGTGTTTGGAGATGAGTGACATGAGTTTTATAGGGAATGTATGTGAGGAAAATTAATGCTTTGTCTAGGAGGGAAAGAGGATTGAGGGGAAAATAAGTGAAAGCAGGGTGAGTGATGGCTGCCCACTGAAATAAAAAAAAAAAAAAAAAAAAAAAAAAAAAACCCAAACCTGTTGGGTTTGACTTTTGAGTTACCAAAAGTGCAAGGATGATGTTGTTCTTGATTGAATTTGGAAACTTTTAAACCCAATACCATGAATTCTTCTTGAAGCATTTGGTAGTAAAACTGCTTTATAGTAATCCTATTTAATTTCAGTAAATCCCCCATACATTAGAATGCAATCTGCCTAAATGGGAGAGATCATCTCCCATTATAAAGTGACCCTGCTCTTATTCATAAAGTAGTGTTAATATCATATTTTTGTGACATTCATGTCATGGTCATGTATTATGACATTCTTTGCTCCAAATAATCATATTGCCCTATTAGATTTCAACAGTGTCAATTCATGGAAAAGCCAGATACATGACTTCACTCTCTTCATCCCTGTTCTGCCAGAAGTTTCTGAAAGCACCACCAAGCTGGCCAAGCACTCGCATTTCTGGTTCACGGGAGCCACAGTTGTGTTGATTTTAAAAATAGAGGGGTGAAGGGTTTTGCCTTAAAGCAGTTTAGATTTGTTTTTCCTAATACTTCCTGCAATCTGGGAGTTCCTGGGCACTGCAGCTGTTCCATGAATTCAATGCTTTTACTGTAAGGCAGCAGTTAATTTATAGTATGCCACAGAATTACTGTGTAGGAAACCGTTTTAAAAAACAGAACACCAGAAGTAACAAAAAATGATTTTTCATTTGCTATACTGAAAGTACAGTTCTTGTGGAAGAGGATTATAAACGGTGCCTTTCAAAATGTGGCTAATAAAATGATGATTGTTCTTTGGCACTTTATCTAGTCTTTGCATACCATATATCATTAATTTCTAAATCAAAACAAGAATATTAATTTCACAGAGCAGCTGTTGAAAGTTCCTTGGGACTGGTGCAGCTTTCAGAATGCTTTGCCCTGATATAGACCTTCTGAGAATATAGATTAAGTTCTCCGAGAATGCTTATTGCATGTGGTTAGTTTTGATGAACACAGCAAATTAAAATCCCCACTGTTTTCTCTCAAACTTGTAGACATCTTAGCTAGACTCAGCCAGAAAAGCTATTACTGTTTTAAGTTCAAAATGTGAGTGTCTCTGAAGGTTGGTTGTGTAGTTGTCTGTAGCATACAGTATTGCAAATACAATCAGTCTTAAAGTAATAACTAAAAAAAAAAAAAAATCCAAGAGTGTTGGTTTTGCTTAAACAGCTCCTGTAATCATTTGCCTGTCAGTCACAATCTGTATAAGTGTGCCAGTGGGATAAAAGCTCTGCTGCTTCTACTTCTTTGAAAATAAATAGCACATTTCAACCTCTTCCATATCCTTTTTTAACTAACTTCGTAATTACATTCTACTTTCTCAATTTAAAAACTAGACTTACTGCTTGACAACAAACTCAGGAGTTGTAGAAGTGAGTAAGATTCTGTTACAATATGTAGTACTGAGTGCAGCAATATTTTAATATTCTTTTTTTAATTTCTCAAGGCAATCAGAGTTTTCTTTATGCTCCGTTCGCTATCACTGCACTTGCGAGATGAGCTAGAAACTCAGTTACCACTCACGAGGGAGGAAGATCTGATAAAGACAGATGATGTTCTTGACCTGAGTAAGTAGTCCCTCTATTTCCCAAATAGCCTATGACACAGAAAAATTGCTGACTTTTTTTTTTTTAATAATTAAAAACCCCAAATAGTTATCTTGTTTGTGTAATTGACTAGCAAGGATGATTGTGTTAAGTTTGTCTTCTACTTAATTACTCCAACAGCTACGTTGTGCTGTTGTACTGATACTGGGGTTTGGTCGTCATCATGTCGCCCCCCACTCTGGAGTTCTTTTTCTTCGCATCTCTTCTGTCATTTTAAAGTTGGCGTATGGAAGCTTTTACTCCCATAGTTGAACAGGATGCTGAGCTATTCCCAAGGAGAATCAGTCTGTAATGTCCAGAATGACCTTGTGATATTAAGTAGTACTTATTATGAAGTAAAGGCAAAGTACCTTCTTTCTGCAGTATCATAGAATACTACTGCACTCTCCATACTGAAGAAACAAAAAAGTTGAAAGGAATAGAATCATGAAGTATGCTATTTGCAAATTCAATGTTCATTTAACATCAAAATATACATCTTTAGATGACCTTATGTGTTACTAAACAGTATGACTTCTAGAGTAACTCTGGCCTAAGTCATAAAGCTGTAGTTTTACTGTCTCCAGCACTGACATTGTTTAAGAAACACTAAGTTGTCATGTTTTAAGTTAATCTTACTATAGCGTGAGACATTTGCTTTTTGTTTAAAGGTTTAAAATATGTAGAGAAGTGTGTTTTTAGGCTAGAACTGAAAACAAAGTGCATGATAATATAAATACTATTAGTTCCATTTCTTGTAATCAAGACCTAGAAGAATTTGACATATTGGTGGGTGTTAGCTGTAAGTAGTTAACTTTTGTTCAGGCAGTTGTCTTATTAAGAACTTGCAGGTACCATTCGTAGCTTTAGAGGGCACGTGATTGCTAAAATAGAGCGTGTGTATTTGCTAGGGTTTTAATTTTTGAAGGTTCTTTTTCTTACAAAAGAAGGAAAAAAATGCTTGATGTTTCGGGCGTTAATTTTCTTGATTCTCTATGCCTAAGTGCCTGTTGATCTTACTCCAACTAAAAAAACAGTTGCCCTAGTTGCCTTAGTAGATGTTAGGGGATTATGTCCAGTATCTCAGAGAACTTTTTGTGCATCAAGTACATGAAGAATATTAATTATGTGAGAGGAAAACGCTGAAATGAAGTGAGCTAAACAGAAGTTCTGTGATATCAGAGCTGCTGTGCGGTAGCTTAATGGATGAAATCCAGATTAAACCTTAAACAAATAAATTATGTTTCAAAATTATTATTAAAAATTTATTAAATTTAATTTTTAGAAAATATATTTGTCTGCAATACTGAAAATGTCAGAGGACGCTCCCTGTGGCATAAAGTCCAAGCCATGCAGCTTAGAGCAGTGAAAGATTTTGAGAATAAATTCATTTATCTGTAAATGTGGAAAGAATGCTATCAAAGGAGTTAACTGAACTTGTGAAAACATACAAGCTTAAGATATGGACAGGCTTTTACTAAGTAAATGTAAGCATTAGGCTGCAATAGATGAGAAGATATCAAGATATCAGTCCAACGGTTTTTATTTTTGATAGCTACATGGCCGATGGTGTTGAATGCTGACAGTTGAGTCAGCGCTATTCCCATTTGTTGAATTTCTTATTATTTAAAAGATTTAAGAAAATGTAAGGGAAAATGCTTCTTAAAATGTCTTCTTCAATAGTTGTATTCTGTCCTCTTCTTACTGGTACTGTTTTGGCTTGGTGAATTAAGCGGAATGAGCTTAATGCAAACTCATCACTTTTGGTCTTTCCCGAAAAGCTTTCCCAAAGAGAATGAACAGCACAAGATGTTGTTAATTACGTTCTGCAATTATCAGTTGTCAGGTAAAAAATTATGCCCAGAATTTAGTTACTGTTACCTTGCTAAAGGATTAGTAATATAGAATTAACTCAGTTTCCTGTTTCAAATGACTTAGGTATTTATTGTAATGTTGGCTCTTTTTCAGAGGGCGAGATGAAATAATGAATCAGCTTCTACTGAAAAAACAGTGGTTTCCTCATATTAACTGGAAATGTGATCATGAAGTAGTTGTTAGTTTTTTAAGAACATACTGAACAAAAGGTAGATTTGATTGAAATTCTGTTTCCAAATGTTACTTGTTCCACCTCCCCACCCCCTCCAAGAAAGAAAAAGAACACCTTTTGTCCTTGCTTATCTGTTAGTCTAGAGAAATGCTGATCGCTCTCATTATAAAATTTAGTGGACTGCACCGCGGGTATTGTGCAGTTCATTGCAGGTGTCTTTATTTATGACTTTTCATTTCTAAGGCAGTTGCTTTTACACAGAATATAAGGTGTCATTTTCTTGGAATATGTAGTTTAGACCATAGATTATTAATACTTCACTCTGTTATGTATAATTGTTTGCAATTTTTATTACATGTCCATAAAGCCAGATTAGTTGCTAAAGTAGTGGTCCATGCTCTGTATATTTAATGGTGTCAAGGTTGTTTCCTTCTTCCAGTGTGGGATGCCAGATATAAATGGTTAAAAGAGTCTATATATAGAAAGAATGCAAAAAAAAAAAAGCTATTAGCCTGAAAATTATTTCCTTCAATTTGAATAGTGTTCTAAAATTTAAAGATGTAATGCCTACATTGATTTCTAGCTAGTGATTTCTAGCTTGTCTTTTTAATCTGCAGACTATTCTGCAATGAATATTTTATTGCTATCAAAATTATAATAGTAGCAATGTGGAATTTTTAACTACATTGTTTATCACCTGATGTGTTAGGAAAGCATTCAAGAAGTCTCACAACTGAGGTATAAAAGCAGAAAGACTCAAAAATGTGGAGAAGTGCTTAGAAATCAGCTTGTAGATAAGAATCTCCCAGGCTATACTCACTTTAATTTTTTTGTAATACAGTTTGAATTAAGCATATTGCTGTATGCTGGTAGCTCTTTGATTACAAAACCAGGAACTCACTGAAAATAGCAATTACAATGTATTACACACTTAAAATTTGGGACAGCAGATCCATCCTTCTTTGGAGGAGAAAAACAAATTCTCATTAGTGTAGACTTCAGCAACTGAGTTTATCTTTACAAAAGAAACTTCTCTAAACTTCCAGCTTCTTCTGGAAGGGGACATGTCACTCAAAACTAGATAATGTGTTATGCATCCCTACCGCTCATTGTGTGTTACTGTTATTGGAATGTTTGAAAAGAGGATTTTTTTTCCCAGATAATCTATTTTAGAAATTTAGTGGTTAACTTGAGCTGATTTTTTTTTAATTAAATTTTTAATTAAGAATTAAGATCACTGCTTTTTTTACCAACTAGGTGTTAACTATCAAACCAGTTTTCAGTATGACATAAATCAGAAGACAGAAGAATCGATATAGGACTTCCAATGCACTTCTGAATGTGCAAATATATATATATATGTGTGTTTATATTCTGTGGACAGATGGGAAGCTGTTATAGATTACATCAGAGTAAAACCTGAACCTTTTGCAGAGATGTTTTGGTAGCTCCAGGTACACTCCTGAGATACTGTTTAGTAAACATCTAGTGCAGATAATAGACTTTATAAACAGTGTGCATTGTAGTAAGACGTGTTGCACACTTGAAGCGTATTACAGTTGTATCTATTCCATATGTGTGCTGTTGTTACATATTTAAGTTTAAATACAGAGTATCCACTTAATCATGGCAGTTCTGTGCATTAGGGTATTCACTGCTTTCTGATCTTTTCACAGAAGGTTTTAATCTTTATTCTGGGACCACAATATGTAATTACAGCCATAGATTTTTCAAAGCATGACTCTTTCCATATACTCCAGCATTTATTAGTAAACAAAAATTTTTCTACAGCTGTCAGAGTTACAGAAGTTCAGTTAAACACATTGCTTACCCCACTGTTGGTGAAAACAGCCTGTCTCTGAAGAGGGAGTGAGTCAGTCAGTCTGGGATCTCAAAATTTTGAACAGAGTTCTAGCTTATTTCCAAAAACTGAAATAAACTGAAAAAGGCTGTAAAAAGCCCTTCCTGTTGAATTTTCTCATATCCTGTCTTTGAGTCAGAATCTGTCTTGAACAATCAGTGCCTGATGTGGAGTTTCATATGTGACTTCAAAAGACTTTTCTTTTGTGGTTAGCTAGAAAGGCATAGACTTATTTAATCTTCAAATCAAGTTGACAGGTGTTAGACCTGTTCCAAAGAAGTGGCACTGGTATCTGTGTCCACAAAATATGATCATGTTTCAGGTGTTTCCTTGGGAGGAGCTTTTCTTGTCAGTAGATTGCTAAAATAATACTGTGTAGGACAGATACAGATATTTGGATCTGATTCTCACAGCAAATAGAAACTATTTGGTTTTAACAAGTTGCTTGCTGAGTATCCATGGCTATGGGTTTGGTGTTAGCTGTTTTTTCCCTGTTTTGTTCTGTTGTTTTGTGGGGTTTTTTAACCTTTTCCTTGGGACATTTACCTTTTTCCCTCCATTGCTCCTTCCCATCTACAACACTGTACACTCTTTGTTCAAAGTCATCAGAGTTGTTTTGTGATTTTTACTTTTAATTTTAATATTGTTAAGGCCACTAGCAAATAATCTGCATTCATTGGAGCCTTTGAGTGAACTTCTCCATTTACATGTGCATGAGTTTCTGTATTTCAGTTGGTAACACTTTCTGAACTGCTTATTAGTGCTATTGTTACTTAAACTACCTGAATTGAGGTAGTACAGTGATGAAGTTCTAGTGTGTGTGGTAGCATAAAGACATAGTTTCCAGTTCAAGTCTTTTCATTGCCCAAGAAAGAGAGACAAGAGAGTATCAACATTTTGGCATAAAGCATATGGGATACACGCTGTTGCATAGGTGCCATATCTTGGGAGAAGACTTAGCAGTTCGCAAAATGTGACCCAAAAAATTATAATTGTGTGCCTCTTTTTAATTATCACTTTGGAGATATTTGCAATCTAACAAATTTTCCTCAACCTGTATTATTACAATGCTTTTTAAATTTTTCTGAACCTTGAGATGCCTCCAGTGGTTATGCTCATTTGTATACATATAGTATCAAGAAGGAGTAGAGGTTAACAAGATCCAGTAATTATTTCAGCTACTGTTTTGATTTTGAAAAATCCTACAAAACTCACCTTAGCAAAGTGGCTTTTTTTTTTTTTTTTTGCCTGAATGCAGTGCTGATGTTTTATGGGTGCTTGATGAGAAACGTTAAAGTTTCTTGTAAAGAAACATTTTAATATTGTAAACATTTAAGTGTAGTTGCAAGGTTGTCAGCACTATATATGACTGTACGTTTAGAAATGAGTCAGGTATTCCACAGAAGGTTCATTCCATATTGCTGGATATGCTGCCACCAGAATGATAGATACTGTTACTTTTCAGTATTGTTTTTTACTGTATATAGTTTTGAAGCACTCGCGTATTATGTGATAACTGCCTGCTTCAGACTGCATGTGAGTTTGTAGATGTCTCATGTAGGTGGCTTCTTTAATCTTGTTCAGCAACTCACTGTGTGAAGTACACTGGCAGCTCAAATTAACAGCCTGGCTGGTTGGTTTCAGGCTGCTGATTCTGTTAGCGACAATGTTTTAAGTGCCATGGCCAAGAGGTAAATAATGATACATTTAAAGCTGTTACTTCTTTGCTAAAACTGAAAAAAGTAACATTATAGTTAAGTCTCCTTGTTCACTCTGTCTCTACCAGATATACAGGCTGTATAAAAGCCATCATAGTCAACATTTTTTTAATAAGATTTGAGGAAGATTTATCATAGAATAATTGAGGTTGGAAGGAACCTCAGGAGATCGTCTAGTCTAACCCCCCTGCTCAAAACAGGGTCAGCTAGAGCAAGTTGCCCAGGGCCCTCACCAGTCAGGTTTTGCATATCATGAAGGATGGAGCTTTTGCAGCATCGCTGGGCAACCTGTTTCAGTATTTGACCACCTTCACAATAAAAAAGGTTTGTGGGTTTTTGTTGGGTTTTTCCCCCAGTGTTTTTGTGGAATTTCCTGTATTTCAATTTGTGCTCAGCGCTTCTCATCTTGTTATTGGATACCACTGGCTTCATCTTCTTTACTCCCCCCAAACAGGTATTTGCAGACATTGATAAGAGGTTTTATCATAGAGCATAGAAATTTTTCTTCTATTAAGTTATAGTCCTTGGAAGATATTTATCTTTTGAGTCCTTATCCAGTTACTTTCCAGGTCTGTTCATTGAACATAAACAGTACACTATGGTCAGGAAAAAGAAAGTTAGTTCAATTTATTTGCATAAGTAGTATTTAATTTGAAGATAAACTGCGTAGGCAAATGAAAGCTTCCTTCTATAGTTTAGTAAGAGGTTTCACTGTGAGTAATAACGCTAAAATTTTTAGCTTTTAATTCTTACGAATATTTTTAAATAACTTAATTTCAAGACTAAGTTAAGTATGCTAAGAGAGATTTTTGTTTAGTTTTCTTTCCAAAGTACTGTTGTTTGGGGTTTGTCTATCTCATTCCTAAATATGTTGTCATATTTGAGGAAGAAAGAGTAAGCCAAAATGTAGTGCAGGTGTATGACCAGAGACGTGTTCTCTAACTTCATCTAAATGTACTGCGTAGGAACACCTAGGTAGATGCTTGATTTGTTGCATTCTTGATGCAAATGCTTCTGCATAGTCTTTCAGTTGCTTAGTCTATGAAGACTGATCTCCATTCCCCTGATTTCCTAAAAAATGACACTTCTGTCAGTGAAATACCAGTACTTTCCAAGTCTAACAGATGCTTTGGAGGTTTTAGAGTGTACAGTTGCTAAGCTTTCTTCAGAGGTGAATGAGTGTCATTTCCTTCTAACTTTAAAAGTGAGGTATTGGTTTAAGAGATTATTTCAGAGCAAGACAAGCATACTTTTCCTGATAAAAATTTAACTGTTCCCAGGCTACTGTCCTGTTATGAAGACCTGCATGTAAAACAAGGTCTTTGTCATTGCTCATGCTTCTGCAGGTACCTCCTCTCAGAAAAGTTTTCTCCCCAGAAGTTTTTCTGATTTGATTTCTGGATTGTCATATTCAGGAATTCATTACAGATTCTGTCCAGTTGAGAGATTTGGCAAGTGTGATTTCTCTTGCACAGAGTCTTTTTTTTGGTGTCAGAGTACAGTAACAGCGAAATAACATAATCAGTCTAGCGCTTCTCCAGTTCAATGTTGTCATCCCTCAGACACTGAAGTTTATTTATATACAGCTTAATAAAGAACACAGTTCAATTTTTTTTCTCTCCATAATGTCACAGCTAGATGCTTTCTGTAAGAAGGTGTTTAACTTTTGACATTGTTTTCATAATGGCAAAGCAAACATCAGTGAATTGGATGTATTGATTTGAAAACTGATCTGTCTGAACTTTATGCCAACGTTAAAATCCAGATACTCATTACAAGCTGAAAATGAAGCTCTTATCCGTTCTCTGCACACGATTTGCTGCAGAATCGTGTGGTTTTTAGATGAGTTGAAATGACAGCTTATTTTCCTGTATACTTCTCTAATATTTTTATAATGCATTTAAGAGATGCCTTTTTAAAGGCATCTATGTATATGCTTTTTATACATACACACACACACACACATATATATATGAAATAATTACATATACACTTATGTTAAAAAAAAAAAATGCAGTTTGAGCAAAAATAGCTAGTCATTTTAGGTTTATGCTTTGCAGAAGAGAATATCATATCTGGTTTTGTCTTCCCACATCACTGTAGGTGCTAGAAAATGTTCAAAAGTCTTGAACATTTTCCAGATGGTCATGAAACACTGAGATGAGTGTGAAGGTTTCATGATATTCTGACAACTAAATTTTTTCACTAGTCTACACTAGTAAGTTTGTGAGTACTAGCACACATGGTACAAGAAAATGGATTATGTTCAGTATGCTTGAAAATTCGTAAGAGGAAAATTCGTGAGAGGAAATCACATCTCTTATATGAAATTCCAGCACATACTCCTTTTAAATGCCAACATCCACTTGTTCCTGAATATCATCAGGAGGCAAGATTTTTTCTGGACTTAGTGGCATAAGTCATCTGTGGTGTGTATGGTGTTCAAATCTTGTATTTATTGGTGGTAAGAGCTTAATTGTGAAAGAGCTTAATTGGACTGTTTTGCTTGTTTGCTAATAGTTAATTATTTAATGTTTTACTTGTGATAGTGATCTTTTCTCTGTTAGATTTATAAGTACTGGTTTGAAATATTTTTAAAATACACCTGCCTGGTAGGAGCAAATGCTAGATTTGTATTTAACAACTTGGTATCTGTTTAAAAAAAAATGTAATCAAGGTATTTAAATAATTAAAAAAAAAAAAAGAATATTGTCGAAGTGCAGTGTAACAATCTTGAGACAATTCAAGAAGATGATGCTGCAATACGGAGTCCCTCTGCCTGGTAATCAGTGGTCTTGTGTTTACAAGAAAATAAGTTTTAGGAGCTGCTTCTGCTTGGTTGCAGTACCCTGTGTGTGATTAATGTTTATAATATGTTGTCCCTTATTTTTGGTTATTTGGAGGTGTACAGAAATAAATCTTCATATTCAGAGGAAAAAAATTAAATCATCTTTAACATGGCTTGTCCTTTGGTTTACATTCCGAAACGTGCGCCTTGGGTTTGTTCTCAATTTATCTTGGCTTCTCAATTCATGTGTATACAGTTCGGTATGTTTTCCCCTCTTTCCAAGGCCATCTTAAAGCTTTTTGCTTTTTTCTTGACTCTTCCTTTTTGTTCAGTAAATCTTGATGTAATCTTTTTCTTTTTTAAGAAGTCTTTAGCAAACTGTCTTTGAGACCTATTTCTTTATCTGAAACAGGTGATGAGAAATTCATTAAAGACGAATTCTTCTTTTAAAGTGGTTAGTATTTCTTGGAAGAACAGAGATTTCAAGTCACTCTAAGCAGTTATTCTTGCTCTTTTCTGCTGTTCCTGATGGAACACCCTGCCTAAGAAGGGTGGTGGCATCCTGTCCTGACCAGCAGGAGGGACTAATATGTGAACTGAGATTCTGACTTTCTACTGGACAAAAGAGAGATGGCAAACATAGTGAGAAAGTAATTCTGAGCCTCTCTGAAAGAGGGCTGTTTATTGTGAAGAGTTACAGAAGTAATTCATTTTAAACTGTTCAACAACATGGTCAAAACATAGGTTGTCAAAAACATTCTGGATAGAGAGTATGGTGCAGATAATTGTTTCACAGGACTTACATAAAATCTGAAATGGCTTTGTAAACTCTGAGTATATTTGGCGAATATGTTGTAGTTCTGTCAAGGATGGTATATTCCTCTATAAACTTATTTCATCAAAGTGCAAAACTTTAACTCTGAAGTTCTTTGCAATTAAAAACTGTCATAGTAAGTAGTAAAGCCGAATATCGTACCAAATGGGCTACATGCTTGTTGGAAAAAGTTCTTTATGCAAAGTGGGAGGTGGTGCATTAACTATCTGCAGCCTAATGCTTATCTTGGACTGCCAGCTATGCACACAAAGTGCTAAAAGTTTTCTGTAAGAGCTTTATTAAAAGCGGATGATTTCTAGAATTGTGATGACTGTAAATTATAAAATCATTAAAGATCAAGCCCTGAGGCAGGTCAAGTACATTTAGACCATCTCCTAAAGTAGCTGTTCGATTTGTAAAGAATTCATATAATACAATCTTTCCAGGCAAAAAATTGCCTGTGTTCATGCAATAGTTTCACATAATTTAAATCTTTGCTGCAAGCAGCTGAAGTCTTTGAACTCTACTTCCTAGGCTGTATTTCCTAAAAGTTGTATTTTTCTTGGAGAAAGTCCAGAGAAATCTTGGATCCATCTCTTGAGGTGTAGTGTCCAAACTGGTTACAAGCTTCGTTTTGCATGAGGAGAAAAGAAGCATTACTGTTAATCTCAGAAATGACACTACACTTTTTTGCAGCAGTGAAACATCAGTGAGCCATTCAGTCCCCAGATCAAATTTCAATAGTACCGAAGTTTACTGGGCTTGAAATTCTTTCATGTAAATGTGGTTGAGTATCTGTAACTGTTTTATAGCATAGCTGTAAGTATTCTCAGATCAGTTCACTGGAAATGTGTTTAACCACACTTTCTCTTCTGTTTTTGTCATAAAGGATGACTGTAGCTTATGACCCTTCAGCAGCTGTGAATTAGAAACAGTCATGTATATGGGGTACATTCAGTTGTATAAACTCAAAAGATTCCTGTAACAGTTGCCTAATAAATGAGTAATTTTCCTTTCTGTTTTTGATAAACTTTTACAGTTTATTTTGACTTTTACAGCTTTACTTTTAAGTTTTTGTCAGATCTAAAATGAAAACTTTCTGCTCTGGAAAACAACTTCTGCCCTTTGAGTTCTTTACCTTAAGTACTGCATTTTTGTAGTCAGGCAGTTGAATTTGTACAGCAGTAATTCCAAGTATTTTAATCTGCTTGCTGTTGCACTAAAAGCTTGGACAAAACCAAGTATTTGAGAACTTCACAACTCTATTTGGTGTTGTGGCATATATGTTGAGAATCTCACAATAGATTATCCACAAAATTCAGCAACTCACGTTTACCTATTCAGAGGGGTCCAAATCCACTTACTTCAGGTCTTGAGAAGAATAGGGCTGTTCCAGGAATTCATATCGACTGAAATAAATGTTGATGGACTAATTGGATTAAAGAATGAAAGAGGCAATAAATAAAGGGTCCCAAGTTAAAAAGTAATCAGACATGTTCTGGAGTCCTGTTTTGAAAGACATCTGTAATTGTTGAAAGCCTTAAGGGCTCATTAACACTGATAACACTTTATGCTTGTTATTGAAACTGCTTCAAACTTCTTACAGTTTATCAGCTGTAAGAGTTTATGCAATATAGAGGATAGGCCATATAGTAAGCCCCTCCTTGTTTAGTCATACCAACTGCTTGAGAATTAATTCCTTCTCAGTTAATAGCCGATAGGGATTTTCTTGTTTTATTCTGTTTCTATGGCTTGGAAAAAAACATTGCATATATCCTGGGCATTACATACAACTTCTCTGAAGCTAGTTCTGTTTGAACCAAAGTGTATTCCTAGAAAAAAGTTAGTTCTTGATTAGAAACTTTGTCCTGTGAAGAAACAGACTACCAATTGTGTAGTTTCATCAGTCAATTATTTTCATCATGGAACTGCTGCCATTTGTAGCTTTTATCTATTAGACTTGGCCCTGTATTAAATCTCTTACCCATTTGTACTATTTATGTATGGATTAAAATATTTCTGCCTCCCAGGTATTCTTTAAACTAAGTTAGTTGAATTATTAAGCTTTTTGCTTTTTTGGAAAAAAAAAAAGGTATTTCTAATTTTCATGTCAGTCTGTTGTGATGGTCTTTCAAGTTTCTTTCAGCCTGCTTCTTTAAAACTGTGTGTACTTCAGCTGGCACAGTGTTACAGTAATACGCCAGTGTAAAGCAGAGGTATTACCCTATTGTGTACATCCAGAGATCATGTCTGCCATTTTATTGTAGAAATACATTCACTTTGTTATCAACTGTAATTACAAGTCTCTTTCAGAGAAAGTTAAATCTTGGCTACAATCCTTCCTACTAGAAGGCTTCTGTTTTTCATTCCCTGATGTATATATTATGCATTTCAAAACAATCAAATATGTTTGGGTGTTTTATGCCTAAATTCACAGGCCAGTTCAGAATAAATGACACTTGCATTATTCTTGTTTTCCCATGGCTTAGAAACATTGATAATAACTTCAAGCTTTCCAGTTATAAATGAAAAGATGGAATAATTTGGGTATTAGAAAGTAATTTCTGGAGGGATATATTAGATGTGTACCTCTGTTACCACTTCTGGATGTGTAGGTACAAAATATATGCAAATACAGATACACTTCTGGATCAAAAATTTAGATTGAGCTTTTGATGCATGTCTTTTATTGTTCAGATTATTAGAATATCATTGGTACAATAATATTGGAGTAGGATTCTGTTGGCTAAACACAGCCTACATTGCCATTTTAGATCTCCTATGATTTTCTGCCTGGTGTCTCAGTTTCTTCTCTAAAAAGCAGTAAATCTCCCATAGGCTCTTATAGTAATATTTGCCAATCCTGTATGGATTTCTTGAGCCTTCTAGGGCATGTAGAGAAGGTAATAGCAATCAATTCTCATGTAACTGAATCATGTCCTGTGTGTATTGCAGAAAAATAGCAGTGTTGTATTTATTGATTAAACTTGTTTTCTCAGATTGCAAAAGCTCACACTAAATTCACACTGGATTAGCATTAATTATCCTCTTTTAATCATATTAGGGTTCCATATTTCCTCCCTTTCTCTCCTACCACCCAATCAATTTTGAATGGATCCTGCTGGTAAATGGTAATTGGTAGAATCATAGAAATGTTAGTTGGAAGGGACCTCTCAGTTGGGGGGGGGGGTTGGGGGAAAGAGAAGGTTTTGGGAGGAGTGTTTGTTTTGTTTTTCTGGAAATTGAAAACCTTTGGAGATAGAAATTCCACAACCTTTCTGGGTAACCTGCTGTGCTGTATTACGCACAAAAGAATTTCTTCCACCCCCCAAACCGTAATTTATGGCTGTTGTCCCTAGTTGTATGACCTGCCACTGCGAAGAGCTGTATGCTTCCACTTGTAGTTTATCTCTATCCCACAGATGCTTCTAGTATGAAATATGGTGTTAACTACTTGTTTAGATGTTTGGATAAGTAAACTTAAGTTTTACTGTTTTGTATAACCTGCAGCCTCGTTCCTATCCATTTAGCTAATTCTTCTAGTGTTATTTTTAGGGTGTTTTTTTTCTCCATGGGAAACTGAAGAGGAGAAAAACAGGAGTTAGATATTTTTTCCATTGTTTTAATTCAGATACTGAAGACAGAGTTGAACTTTAGCAGGATTATTTTTAATGCGTTGTGTAAATAACATGAAAAATGCTGGGTTTCATATGCAAGAGCACCTAACGTCAGTGTTCAGTATGGAGACACTGCTATAAGTATTAGAGATACATTGAATTTTGTGTGTCAGAATAGCTCCTTTCAGATACATATAAAAAATCTGAATAAGAAGTCAGCCTTTTTGAAAGATACTTACCTTACTGTAAATGATACAATTTATCAAACTGATTTCAGTGTATAGACACATGTCTAAAAATACAGCACCCTTAAAAACAGTATGTGTATGTGGAATAGGAGGGAAAAAAAGCCTCGTATGTCTTAACAGCAATTGATGCATATTGCATTGAACCCTCATTTTAGGAAAGGCTATTTGAATGAATAACTCCAAACTGCTGACTCTATCAATGCCTTAGCAATACTAAAGAATGAGAGCGCTGAGGAGAATGAGTGTGTCGAAAAACTATGGCTAAGGTAGAAGCAAAATATAGAACTCATTGCTCTCAAGTGGGATGGTTTCTATCCTAAAACAAAACAAACACCCAGTCAAAACTACTGCAGGAAACAGTTAAAATGCTGCCACTTAGCTGGCTAAATCCATCAGATTATGTGGAGTACCATGCAGGATTGCAAAGATGATGAACTCTGCAGGACAGCATGTGTGGTCATAGAATCTTTTACTTGCTATAAATTGTACTAGATGAGAGAGAGGAAAAAGACCCGTGTGTATTAAGTATGTGAGTGTAAGTATCAATCTGAAGCAAAAGAAAAAGCAACTCTAGTAAGATTAGCAAAGGTCTGCTAGGAGGTGTTAGTGCCAGTTTATAGGGCACTCAGTAGACTTCAGCTGGTGTAAAGAAGGTGATTTAGTGACTTTTCAAGAATGATGGGTTTGAACTGGAACAGGTGCAGTGAGGAGATGCAGGAGGATCAGGGAATGGTGTATTTACTTCTTGAGATCTGTATTTTGGGGCTTGTTTGAGGGGTCCTAGAGTAATGGTTAAGAGAGGATATGTTTATTCAATATAAATGAATAAAATGGGTGGGTAAAGGAAAAATGTCACCTCGTTTAACAAATATTAACAAATATTGATACAATTTACCTGGAGAGTCCGTATAGCCTTGAAGTTGAAAGGCTTCCAAAAGTCAGAATAATCAGGTTTCAGACCTGTAGAAATGTAACTTGTGTCAGAATGGAGCCTAAGTTTATAATGAGGTAGATATAATTGCCTGCAATGGTGTAGGACTGCATCTGTGGCCTTTCAACAAGACTTTTTGAGACGTCCACTTAGTGAGAGAAATCAACACTGTTGCAATTTCACCCCTGAAATGAAGTGACCTTTTATACTAAAAGGTAATGAAGGTGGAAAGAGAAAGCAAGGTGCATATAAGACACATCTTATATGTAACTTGTAAGATATCTGAACCACTGTTAAAATGTATCCTGCCCTTTCTATGTAACTATAAATATGATAGGGAAATGCAAAATATATATTAAAAAAAAAAAACACCTTGAGTAACTTTAAACATGTGTTGTAAGGATGATTACGCTTTTATATATTAACATTTTATGTTACATAAAACAATCAAAACCCAGAATCCTTAACTTCAGTAGCTATGTAACTTTTTTCCTTCCTTCCTTCCTTCAGATAACAGTGATCTAATTGCTTGTACAGTCATAACAAAGGATGGGGGTCAAGTTCAAAGATTCCTGGCTGTGGATATTTACCAGATGAGTTTGGTTGAGCCAGACGTTGCCAGACTTGGATGGGGGGTAGTTAAGTTTGCAGGCCTTTTGCAGGTAAGAGAAATTTTAATCTGGGTGGTTACTTTTTCTCAGCTGAAAAATCTACGTTTATGTTGGATAAGTAGTAATACCAGTATAAGCTTATATATTTAAGCTCTGTACCATGCTTACTTGTTTCTTCTGTTACTAGTCTTTTTTCTAGTTCCTGCCTTTTAAACTATTTCTAGTTTTCTGAAGAAGTTTACATAACTAACTAGAGGCACACTTGAAAATGAGGTAACTTCCCCAATATATACTTGGTGTGTTCATTCAAACACTGAAATCGTATACAATTAGGATTGAGTCCCAAGTACTTTCCTTAAGTGGCACAGTAATGAACTCTCCTAGAGTTCTGATCTTCCTACACGGGCAGGGAAGGTGACAGGTTGTAACTTCAAAATGGTCTGTGCTTATCTAATTGATCTTAAAAGCTTTAAGAAATTTCTCTCATTTATGTCTCTTTCTTGCCTTAGCCAACCCTGTTTGTATTCCTGAAAATTCACTATGCTCAAATAACTTAATTGAATTTTAAACTGACTTAATCTCTACGATTACCAGTTTCTGAAGAACTAAATCCAAGGTTGTACAACTTGCATAGTCCTTTTTTTTTAACACAGAAACTGTTTTTTAGGAGATTTAGTGGATCATTCATAGGGCTTTCTTTCAACGTTGATATTTAATCTATAGTTTAAAAATGCTAACTTTTTCATTAGTTACTTGCCTTTTGTTTCTTTTTAGGATATGCAGGTGACGGGAGTAGAGGATGACAGTAGAGCTCTGAACATAATAATTCATAAGCCTGCCTCAAGTCCTCATTCTAAGCCGTTCCCTATCCTTCAAGCTACATTTATTTTTTCTGATCACATTCGCTGCATTATTGCAAAACAACGTCTTGCAAAAGGCCGTATCCAAGCTCGGCGTATGAAAATGCAGAGAATAGCAGGTGAATGGTTATTTTGAAATGACTGAGTAACAAGACTTGTATGTCATAGCAAGTCACTCTGTAACATAAGGATGTGTTAGAAAAATCTAAGTGGTGTGCCACAGAAAACTGTAAACCAGTGTTTAGTTTCCAAGCAATAGATTTTATTGGAGTAAAATATGTGTTGTCATATTTAATGATAGACACATCAAAGAAAGGATGAAAAAGAAGAAATCCTGGCTTGTTACCACTAGCTGCCAATCATTTCACAAAACTCAGCATTTCTCTTTAAATGTGATTCAGTGATTCAAAATTCAAATGCCCTACTTAGAAAGCAGATGTTCTACTGCCTTAGGACTAAATTGGAACTCAGCTTGCCTGAGTCCTGAGTTGGATGGAGTCCTGATAGTGTTGATGATAATGCTTAATGCTTGGATGTGGTGATGATGAGCAATCCAAAATGTTAAGTGGAGTATCAGCAGCTATATTTCTGTGTTTGGAGGAAATGCATGTGAAAAGATGAACGAAAGAGTTAATTTCAGTAAATAGCAAAGGGTGATTAAAATATTACTTGAATATTAAGTGAGTGAAGACTAAATTGAAGCTTACCAGTAAACTGAATGAATTGGTGAGTATAGAAAAGGAAACTCTGAAATACAGGAAGGAAAATAGGTGGGCAAATGAAAAAGGACACCAGCTATCTCAGTTACTTGGATTGCCCAAGAGCAATAACGAACTAATCAGAGTTGTGAAAAACAAAGTCATAGGTGGTATTAAAACTATTGAGTTGGCCAGAGAATTGTTGAGATTATAGATGGTTTAAGATTATTTTAGTGTCTTATGGTTCTGGAGGAAGCTAACTAAAAAGAGTTTTATGCCTTGAGTTTACAAAATAGATATGTCATACTTCTATGGCTTGCTTCATGTTAAAAAATTTTAAGCAAGTTTGAGGTTAATACAGGTCTATTTCAATATTAAGATTTTACGTTGAATGGTAATGCAAAGGCTTTTTTTTGCCAGTTTAAAGCAGATTGTCTCTTTAAATGGCTTTCTGCAGTGTTCAGTTGTAACTAGTGAATGACTTTATTTGTACAGGGAAAATCAGATTTTTTTTTTAATAACTCCTATGGCTTGTATAGTGCAAGGAGCTTATTGTAATCCTTTTCTCTCCTCCACTGTGTTCTGAGGCTTCCTTAATGTGAATGTGGTGTGGACAGCAATGGTAGAAAAGGTTGCCGGAAATGTTGTGTCTCTTCTTTTCCAATGCAATTGTAACCATAATTAAGAGGTAAATGCAGGCAAGTTATGTAAAACAATCTGGTTTAGTCTTAAGATCCTGAGCAAACTATCAATTTTATTTTCACCTACTCTTCCTTTTCTGTATTTTTGAGTAACAAAAATTATCAATTGTGATTAAATATAGCTCTCCTGGATCTTCCTGTTCAGCCTTCAACTGAAGTTGTTTTGGGTTTTGGACACAGCTCTGCAGCTGCAGCCCAACACCTTCCATTTAGATTTTATGATCAGTCACGACGTGGTAGCAGTGATCCTACAGTGCAACGCTCTGTTTTTGCATCCGTTGACAAAGTCCCAGGTAAGATTAGCATTCATTATCAAGCAATTTTTGCTTTGTGATTTATATTTGCAAAAGCTGAACTGTAACTTGTAAAAGTAATAAAAAACTTACTGTGATATGTTTCTGAACATACAACTCCAGGATGAGGTTTATGGAAAAATACACTCCTAGAGATAAAAGTAATACCTGGGTGTGTATTCCAGGTACGTTGTGAGCAATACATCCGTGGCAGTTTCTCCAAATACACCAAGTGTCTTAATACTTTACATTCCTTTACAAATTGAGTTAGTTTAAATCATGTTTCACATAGTCAGTATTTATGCAACACATCTGTCAGTTGTGCATAGCTCCTCCTTTAATTTGGTTATGATCATTTTCTTGCCGTTTGTAAAAATACCTGGGATACTGTGCACTGCTTCGTTTACCTTAGAGCTAGCAAGACAGAAAAGGGCCACAGCTACTCCTAAAACATTAGCTTGGAATTGGGATTAAAGGAATTATTCTAAATCAGTGAGCTCTTTGTTCTTCTGTGTCCCTATTGTCTATTTCACAAATTGACTTCTCTGCAGAGTTTTTTTTCCAGATGATGAACTTTTCTCCTTTTGGATTGAGTCGTTTTAAAGTTGAATCTCATGCCACTTGAAAGTACTTAATTTTGCTATATTATACAAAAAGACGCAATCTTGTTACCACTAGCTGCTGATCACTTCACAAAACTCAGCATTTCTCTTTAAATGTGATTCAGTGATTCAAAATTCAAATGCCCTACTTAGAAAGCAGATGTTTACCGCCTTAGGACTAAATTGGAACTCAGCTTGCCTGAGTCTGGGGAACAGAAGTCATAAAAGCATTTATATTGCCAGTCAGGTTTTTCAAAAGGCAAGTATATGTTGTATGATGGCAATGTATTTCCTTATTTGACATGACTTCCATGGAAAAGGCGTGGTTACTGTTTCAGAATCAACCTTCTCTAAAAGAGTGTGCTTGTGTTCATAACAAGTGACTTCGTCTTCTAATTCTTTTTTTTTTTTTTTTGGGGGGGGGAGGGGAGGGATTGGGGGTGGTGCAACATGGTAGTTTGTTCAAACAACCACATACTTACTTTGAATTCCAGGAAATGGTGACTTCCACTGTATGCACATGCAAATCCAGAGGAAAAAGTATTTTGAAACTTTTATTTGATAGCAAGTATGAGAAACCAGACACAGAACATGAAGTATTTCAAATGCTGCATTTTTGAAATGCATTTTGTGATAGCCAGTGTTATAATAGAAATTGATTAATATATTGTTTTACATCTGATTACAAAATAAATATCAAATGCCTCTTCCTTCTCCCCTTATCTTCACTAATGAATGAATGAGGTTTCCTAGTTCTGAGTGATTTTTGTAGGAATCTGTTTGTGTTTATCCCTTAATCAGGCTTGGAGTGATTTTTACTTTAAGAGGAAGATTTTGTGCCTTTTAAAAAAACTATTGAACAAGTTGCAGGTAAATTACTAGCTTCATGTATTAATTTCTTTAAGTGGTGTTTAAGAGTTCTGCAAAGTTCATATAGTCTGTTAATTTGATTGTACTTGTAAGAAACAAGTTATGCTTTCCCTTAGTGATGGTGGTTTTTGTTGATTTAAAGGAGAGCTATGTTTTTTGGCAATATTTTTAGAAGATTAATCATTCTTTTTAGTAGGACTATGTTAGCTGTCAGTGCTGTACATCCAGCATGGTTTTTAAGAAATCGACAATAATATAAAAGTTTTCAGCCCTCCTGCAAATTTCACTCTGCAGAGAATTTTAGTACAACTATTGAATCAGTTACCTATTCCCTCTTCTCAAGGAATTTAGAATTTTCAAGAACACTTATTTCAGTCTGGTCTGGTTCAGTTTCTATCGTAGTGCATACATAAAGCTCTACATATTTCACTAGAGAGCATGCAGTTACCTTATTGTAGTCAAACTGTGCTTCACTTTGCTTTATTGTTTCATGGTCCAAAGTTAAAATCTGTTTTGAAAGCGCTTTTTGATATCTGGAGGGAAGAGGGTGAGGGTTGTTATAGCTTAAAACCAGATTTTGTGGAAGACGGGTGAAAGATGACAAGAATATAAGAGACCATGCTTCAGAACATTCCTGTTAATACTCTTTATAAAAAGTACAGGTTATGCAAATGCAGTGAGATGATGTAATCATCCCAGATGACTGGCCTGATAAACTGGGCAATTCTTATCAGGGAACAGAAGCAAAATCCTTCACTTGATCAATTTTATCATCATGAAGTCATGACCATGAATATACTTCAGGGTCTATTTTAGGTTAATGACATTTGCCAGAATGTTAGAGCATTTTAGGGATAGTTTAATTGGCTGGACTGTTCACCATCTTACATATTAGCTATGTATTCATATGGTGCTTTTGAAGCACTCTTTATGAAAATAAAGAATTATATTGTTTTCAAAGAAATGAGCAGTAGGTGTCCTGTGAACATAGGTCTTATATTGAAAGTAAATAAGTAATCACTTCCTCTAAAGCAAACTCAAATATTAGTTTCAAATACCAGCTGTATACTGAGATTTATATGCTCAGTGTGTCTTAAGGGAAATCTTAACGATTTCCTGCAAAACGTACATCTAAATATTTTAACAAGTGTGGTCGCTTTCCTACTGAGAAAATTTCTTTTAGAAAGCAAAATGAATCAATAGATCTCTCTCACTATTTTCTCTGTTGTTAATACCTTAGTATATGATGATGATAAGATTTTAGGGGGAAAAGTTGGAAAAAACCTTCTTGCTAATATTAGCCATTGCAAGCAAAGTATAGCCATCTTAATTTTAAAATCTGAAGGAAAAAAAATGGTCTTTTATAGCTTTGTAACCCTTTAAATGAAAAAGACAATGTAGGCAAGAATTCTATATAAAGTTTGCATCACTTCTTTGGAATAGGAAAACTTTAAACAAAGCCCGAGAGTTGTTTAAGCAGTATTTGAGATTGTTCAGATTTATGTGAGGAAAATTGATTTTAGTTTTGTCAAATATTATTCACTCTAAAAGCATATTTATACACTGTAAAAAATGATGTGCCCTTCTTTAGCAGGTCACCACTGGTGGGCATAAAATCATAGATTTTTTTTTTTTAAATGAATAATATGAATGTATTCTTGAAATGTATATAACCTTTTGTAATTTAATTGCCTTCTCCATCCACAGTAAGAAAACAGATCCTTGTGATCAAAGTACTAATGAGGGGCTTGACATTCACAGCTGATGAGCATCTGCACTTGTTACTGATTTTATGAGGTTAGATTGCTCAGCACATTTCAATGTCATATACAAGTTATTTTGGAACTGTACTGAGGGACTCTGATCAACCCTTTCATGTTCATCATCAACCACAGCTGCCGTAGGAACATCAAATTGGGATAGTTTACTTAAGCAGTACTAAGTTACTTCCAGTGTGAGATGGCTGAAGTGTCCCATGGTCCATAATTCTAGGATACAGTTGCTTTTATAGCCCATAAGTATATTTAAAGTATTTTTTTATTTGATTGTTCTATGAAGAATAATGGAGGACAACTGGTAACTCAATTTTTCTTCTCAGTTTGTTTTTTCTAATTAATATTCTTTGAACCATTCCAAGTTTGATATTTAGCTATGGCTCTGCTTTTAAAGACCCAACTCTGCTGCCTTTTTTATACCTATTTATATTGCCTGGTCATCAGAATTGTGGGATATGAACTAGATACTAATCTTCCTGTCATCATCAGAACTAAATCATTTCTGTGCAGAGGTATTCAAGCAGAAGTGCCTAATTAAGGTAGTTTGATAGTACTAAGATTACACAAGATAGAACTAATTTGATTTATGTAATATGAGTTACGGCTTGTGTGCAAGAAATGAAAGCTACCATTGAAACTGAGTTAAATATGCAGGACTGCTAGTTAGATTTTATTTTTTTTTTAAATAAGAAACAGGTTTGAAAACAATCTTTGACTGTTACCATTTGGGGATTTTACTGTTTACAAGGATTATTTTCAGTAAAAAAAAAGCACTTCAAAGTAGCTCATTCTGAGACTGAGAATTCTTAAGTGTTGTGTTTTAGTGCTGACATATGCTTCAGCTCTCTCCATGCCAGTTGAACTACAGTAATTCTTCTAATTTCTTTAAACTTGTAGAAAGGACTTCTCTGGTTGGTGGAAGAAATTGTGGCATACTTTAATATTAGAGTTCCTTTGTGCATTAAAGGACAGTCAAAACAAATGCTGTCTCAACAAAGTATCACTCATAATAAGGATGTGCTGGCAAGGCATAGAGAGTATCATCCATGGCAAGTCCCCTGATCACTGGACTTGAAACTAGCCTGTTAAGTATACTAAATTGATGAGAAAAACAGTGAATAAAGCTACAGTCATCATATATTGGCATTGCATGGCAAATGTGGAGACTAAAAATGTCAGTTAATCCATTTTTTTAATACTGTTGAAGTTGCAGCAGCTACTGGCAACAGCTCTCCAAGTGACCAATTTGTTTTGTATGTGTTTTTTCTTGGCAGCAAAAACATCTTTTGCATTGAAACGATTATTCTTCTGTTTTATGAGGTTGTAACAGAGTTTCTTAAACGTAAAAAATCTCTACAAGTTGAAATTTTTAAAAAGTGCATCAGGTTTTCTGAGGCAGAATAGCACTTTGCAAAGATGCAAAATAACTAGTGAAAGAAATAATTTTCAGGCATGTAAGGGTTTTTTTTAATTCATACTTGCAAAAAAGCTCAAGTTCAGCATTGCCTTGATTTGACTAGGGACGAACACATGGAAAGACATGAGAATTTTTTATGAGGTAACTATACTTAGAAGAACAGAATAGAAAGAAATCAGAATACAAAAAAGACATTGGGGTAATGAAGATATCATTTACAATGAGAAAACAGTTTCTCCTTTCTTGGCCAAGGTTTTCTTTCTACTTCTCAGGCTTTTTTTTTGTTGTTGTTGTTATCTTGCTTGTCCTGTTCTCTGCCTCCACCACCCCTTCCCCTTCTGCTCACCCTCAAATTTTATTCTTAGGAGATCTTATAGTTCAGGCCATCTTTCACGTGAAATAATTTATAAGACAGTAGGAAGGTTTTCTCCAATTTAGGAGGAAGATTTGCATTAATTGCCTAAGAAAAAGTTCCTTTAAAGAAAAGCTAAGAAGCTATTTCAGGTTTTGGCATGAAATTTTGGCATGAAATTTTGCTGCTGTTATGTAAAACATGGCAAAAGGATAACTGTTGATACATATTTTATGAAAGAAACACAGCCTTATGAAACATTGTGATTATGGAAATAAGATCTTCTCCAAGGAACTGGGAAGGTACATCTTTACAGTAATACCTTACTGAATCTTAAACAGAAAGTTATGTTGGAGCAGAATCATGATTGCTCAGAAGGAAATATTTGTGTATTAACTAACCTCTATCACAACTTGAGAGTCATAAAGTAGTAACAAAGGCACCTCTAGAACCTTTTGAGCGTTATTTTACTTCCTGTGGCCATGATTAATTCTGCTAACCTTTTCTTTGCAGATATTTCCTGAAGGAGTTTCCTGGTTAGAAAATTTGTTCTTGGTCAGTGGTTTCCCAGTTACAGTATTTTGAATTATTTAGACTTCCTTTTCCCTCCTATCTAAATTACCTTCGTGTAGCACACTTAAAATCCTTCCTCTGCAGTTTTGGGAGCGTATTTGGAGAGAAAATATGTTAAAATAATTTGCAAGCAAATGCTTCAGTGTAAGGACATGAATCCATGAGCACTGTCCTGCAGAACCTTTAGGCAGGCAATCTTGCTGAATCAGACCAGCTTTTCCTATGATAGTTACAGTAGACCTTGTTTACTTTTTCTACTGTTTCTTATGATCTTGTTGGCATCACAGAGACGTGGTGGGATGGCTCCTATGATTGGAGTATTGGGATGGAGGGATACAGACTCTTTAGGAAGGACAGGCAGGGAAGACGAGGAGGGGGTGTTGCCCTCTATGTCAATGACCAGCTGGAGTGCATGGATCTCCACCTGGGGATGGATGAGCAGCTGACCAAGAGTTTATGGGTCAGGATTAAAGGGAGGGCAGGGACAGGTGACATTACGGTGGCAATCTGCTACAGGCCACCTGACCAGCAAGACCGAGCATGTGAGGCCCTCTATAGACATATAGGAGCAGCTTCACATTCACAAGCCCTGGCCCTCATGGAGGACTTCAGCCACCCTGATATCTGTTGGAGGGACAACACAGCAGGGCATAAGCAATCCAGGAGGTTCCTGGAATGCGTTGATGATAACTTCCTTCTCCAAGTGATAGAGGAGCCAACGAGGAGAGGTGCTATGCTGGACCTTGCTCTCACCCACAAGGAGGGACTGGTGGAGAATGTGAAGGTCAAGGGCAGCCTTGACTACAGTGACCATGAAATGGTGGAGTTGAAGATCCTTAGGGCACTGAGGAGGGCGCACAGCAAGCTCACTACCCTGGCCTTCAGGAGAGGAGACTTTGGCCTCTTCAGGGACCTGCTTGGTAGAGTGCCATGGGACAAAGCCCTGGAGGGAAGAAGGGCCCAAGAAAGCTGGTTAATATTCAAGGATCACCTCCTCCAAGCTCAGGAGCGATGCATCCCAACAAAAAGGAAGTCAGGCAAAACTGCCAGGAGGCCTGCATGGATGAACAAGGAGCTCCTGGACAAACTCAAACACAAAAAGGAAGCCTACAGAGCGTGGAAGCAAGGACAGGTAGCCTGGGAGGAATACAGAGAAATTGTCTGAGCGGTCAGGGATCGGGTTAGGAAAGCTAAAGCCCTGATAGAATTAAATCTGGCCAGGGACGTCAAGGGCAACAAGGAAAGCTTCTATAGGTACGTCGGGGATAAAAGAAAGACTAGGGAAAATGTGGCTCTCTCCGGAATGAAATGGGAGACCTGGTTACCCAGGATACAGAGAAGGCTGAGGTACTCAATGACTTTTTTGCCTCAGTCTTCACCGGCAGGTGCTCGAGTCTCACCACCCAAGCCACAGAAGGCAAAGGCAGGGACTGGGAGAATGAAGAGCCACCCACTATAGGAGAAGATCAGGTTTGAGACCATCTAAGGAACCTGAAGGTGCACAAGTCCATGGGACCGAATGAGATCCATCCGCGGATCCTGAAGGAACTGGTGGATGAAGTTGCTAAGTCACCATCCATCGTATTTGAGAAGTCGTGGCAGTCCGGTGAAGTTCCCGCTGACTGGAAAAGGGGAAACATAACCCCCATTTTTAAAAAGGGGAAAAAAGGAGGACCAGGGGAACTACAGGCCAGTCAGTCTCCCCTCTGTGCCTGAGAAGATCATGGAACAGATCATCCTGGAAGCTACGCTAAGGCACGTGGAGGACAGGGAGGTGATTCGAGACAGCCAGCATGGCTTCACCAAGGGCAAGTCCTGCCTGACCAACCTAGCGGCCTTCTATGACGGAGTGACTACATCAGTGGACGTGGGAAGGGCTGCCGATGTCGTCTCTCTGGACCTCTGTAAGGCCTTTGACACGGTCCCCCACAACATCCTTCTCTCTAAACTGGAGAGATATGGATTTGATGGGTGGACTGTCTGGTGGGTGAGGAATTGGTTGGATGGACGCATCCAGAGGGTAGTGGTTAACAGCTCAATGTCCAGATGGAGATTGGTGACGAGTGGTGTCTGCAGGGGTCCATATTGAGACCGATACTGTTTAGTATCTTCATCAATGACATAGACAGTGGGATCGAGTGCATCCTCAGCAAGCTTGCAGGTGACACCAAGCTGAGTGGTGCAGTTGACACGCCTGAGGGACGGCATGCCATCCAGAGGGACCTGGACAAGCTCAAGAAGTGGACCCGTGTGAACCTCATGAGGTTCAACAAGGCCAAGTGCAGGGTCCTGCACCTGGGTCGGGGCAACCCCTGCTATCAATACAGGCTGGAGGATGAAGGGATTGAGAGCAGCCCTGCCGAGAAGGACTTGGGGGTACTGGTGGATGAAAAGCCGGACATGAGCCAACAATGCGCGCTCGCAGCCCAGGCGGCCAACCGTATCCTGGGCTGCATCAAAAGCAGCATGGCCAGCAGGTCGAGCGAGGTGATTCTGCCCCTCTATTCTGCTCTGGTGAGACCCCACCTGCAGTGCTGCGTCCAGCTCTGGGGCCCTCAGCATGGGAAAGACATGGACCTGTTGGAGCGGGTCCAGAGGAGGGCCACAAAAATGATCAGGGGGATGGAACGCCTCTCCTATGAAGAAAGGCTGAGAGAGTTGGGGTTGTTCAGCCTGGAGAAGAGAAGGCTTCGGGGAGACCTTATTGCGGCCTACCAGTACTTAAAGGGGGCTTATAAGAAAGATGGTGGCAAACTTTTTAGCAGGGCCTGTTGCGACAGGACAAGGGGGATTGGTTTTAAACCAAAAGAGGATAGATTTAGACTAGCTATCAGGAAGAAATTCTTTACAATGAGGGTGGTGAAACACTGGCACAGGTTGCCCAGAGAGGTGGTAGATGCCCCATCCCTGCAAACATTCCAGGTCAGGTTGAACGGGACTCTGAGCAACCTGATCTAGTTGAAGATGTCCCTGCCCATGGCAGGGGGGTTGGACTAATGACCTTTAAAGGTCCCTTCCAACCTAAACTATTCTATGATTCTGCTATTTTGGTGAGGATGGAAGATTTCTCTTCCCTTGAAGTGCAAGCCTTTGTGGATATAGAATGCCTTAGATGGGTACAACTTTTTCCAGCACTGTAAGTGAAAAAAAATATATTGATGTAAGCACTTCCATACTAATGGCTTTAGTAACTGTTCCAAAAAAAAGTTTCATTCACTTTAACAGATGGCTTTGCCTCACTTCTGCGGTCACAAGTCCATTGATTGTTCCTTGTTTCTCATCCTAACTGGTATTTCAAAATACGAGGTATGTATGAGAAACGTAATGCACATTTGCTATATTAAAAACTATATGTATCAGTGGCCCTGACTGTCTTTCACATTTGAGGTAGTTTAGTTTGTGGTTAACTTTTTGCAGACTATCAGGCGTCACTGTGTGTAACCTCAGTTTAACTTATCTAAATGATTGTAGAAGATCAATCAGTTTGGTTTCTGAAATAAAATACATGGATTTATTTACATTTATGGAATAATAAGCTGCTTACCAAACTATTTTATTTTTAACTAAAATAGATGTCTCCTGCCATGGTAATTATTTAATTCTTTCAAGTGGTATTCATCTTGGACATAATGAACTGTAACTTAAAATAAGAGAAAAGCTTGGTAAAAGTGGCATTCACATATAAAACTAAGATGCAAGTACTACAGCAATTCAGAAAGCATTGTGTTTCTGCAAGTGATTTTGAGTCTAGTTCTTGAGTATAAGCATGGGAGGTAGAGGGTAAGAGGTGGGACCGCAGATTAAGTCAGATTATTAACAGGACTGATGTTTGTTAGCTTTTTTCTGTGTCTTCCTTTCTTCATCCATTCTGGTTTTTTCCCTTGTAACACAACCTGTCAGTATGTGTTGCTGCTAACAGCATTTTCCTGACTTGTCATGTCTGTGTTTTAAAACTTTCATACGCTTCTTGTAACAAGCCCACTTAAATTGAGTTTTGACTGGCTGCCTGCTGCATGGCACCAGCAAATTCCCCATATAGGAGATTCTCTGTAATGAGTGAATCATCCATCCAGTGCCATGGGAGATTCCCTATAAAAAAGAATAAAGAATTGTGTGGTGCATTTGCTTTTTTTCATACCTGATTGTCGGATACTTTCCTTTTCAGTGTCCACTATGCAATGAAGGCAACAAGTAGTATATTGTTAGGTGTTTCATAGTGCATGCTGTGGCTACTTTCAATAATTCAGGGACTGCCAATAATAAGTCAACTTTTGCATTACCACTTGACCATGGAAGAGCGAGGAGGGCTGCAGAAGCAGCTGAGTTGTGTACATCACCTGACATACAGCCCATTTCTTTTGATGTAAGAAGTGCTTCAACTTCTGGAAGGCTGCTTGCTATCAAAACCTGAAGAGATGACTAAAAGCTTCCAAGTACTAGGAGAAATGTCTGCCAAAGGAAAGTCTTACTATATGCTATAGGCATGTCGTTGTGAGGAGAATTGGTAAGAACCACGAGAAGGATGTGATCTGCTAAAGAAAGTAAAGAGCTCAAGGAAGTATGAACAATGCAGTGGTAGTTGTCTTCACTGGACTTGTATGGGAAAGGCAGTTCATGAACTTTTTTTCCAGAGCATGTTGTTCTATCAGGTAATTCTGTAGCATTCTAATGGTAGAATGCTACTATCCTAGTTGATGCTAGACCTTTTAAGGTTTTGGTTCTTCTGCATTTTTATAATACTGATGTGGTTCAAGATCAAATCATTGGCTTCTATAACAACAAAACTGTGAAAACTGTAAGTTAAAAATTCAGAGCAAAGGGGGAAAACAACTGCTAATTGAAAGACACAGTAAAGGGCAATTGAAAGATACAGTAAAGGGCAACTTACTTGTTTTAATCTCATGGGAGATATCCCGACTTGTTCAAACGGTCTAATCACAAGTGAGTTAGTAGGTCATCCCAAAGCGGTGGTCTTCAATGTATGAGGATCAACAGAGTGTGTGAAAATAATTTCTGAAATTTTTCAGAACTGGAGTATTTTCACTGCAAGTCTTGATATTCCACAGTATGCGTTTTGTGCAAAAGCAAACTTGTTGCCAAGCCTGGAGCTTTTATGGTGTCACTGAACAACTTTCTTCTGATCATCTGGCAGAGGGTTGATGCAAGAGTTAAGTACTCTGACTTTCTTGATCTGAAGTCTGCTGAAAGCTGGAGCATGCTTACTTGCTTTTGTCCAAGCAATGATAAACTCATTTTGTTGTTAAATGAAAATACAAGCTTTAAGAAGGTCTTAACAATCGCTGGAAAACACAAGATGTTTTAAACAACAAACAAAAATGTATTTGTTAGATATAATAGAACATGACTACTTAAGAAAAAGAAAAAAACTTGTTAAAGTAACATGCTTTTGAAACACCAGGTGGTTTTTTTGGTTTGTTTCTTTTGCTCCATATTCCAGCTTCTCTTCTCAATACAAACTACATTCTTACAAGACTGATATTGTAAAGTGTTCTACCTCTTCCAAAGTTACTCTTGTATTTCTGTTTATGTTGAGGTGAAATATTGGTCAGATGTATGCCTTTGGCATTTATAACTTGTGAATGTCTAAAATTTAGTGTTAAATTTAATTTGAAATTGTCACAAGTGAATCATGTCAACAGACACGTTGCCATAATGCAATATAAAAAATAAGGGTGTTCATAAATAAGTTATGTCAAATAAGTTTTTAATGCAGTATCTGTTTTGTACAAAGTTACCATATAATCGTTCTTACCTATAAAAGAAAAATTTACTGATTTTTTACTTCTACTAAATGTAGTTACTTACTGGAGACACCTCTGTGGGCACTTGATTTTAGTAGAATATGACTGAATGGCAACACAACACATTCACCAGTAACCTAAAGAATAAATTTCAGTTGTCTTTTGGCTCATAGCATGCTTCTGCACAAAATATTTTGAACAATGTACATGGAATAACTATTTTTTACTTTCTGATTCAGCGTAGTCTTATGCAATGAATGCATGATGTAGATTCCGTGTACTCATGGCTTCTCATCTTGACTAGATCAATGAAATTAAATATTGCAAACCTCATTCTCAGGTTATTCAGTTCTGAAATGTTGGGTTTGAGAAACCAGGGATTTGAATTCCTTCCTTGTGCTTCTTTCCCAAATTGCATACTTCCAATGGATTTCCTTGTGCTACAGGTCCTCAATACTTTCTGAAATTGCATCTTGAAAGAGAAAGTGCATGAGTCATTGTCTATGAGAAGGGAGGGAACTAAAATGAAGATTTTGGTGGTTTTTTTTTTTTTAAGGCATGTCAAAGACTGAAGCAGGGGGTTGCAGAAGAAGAAGGAAGGAAGGAATGCCAGATTATGTTAGGAAAGAAGAGGATGCTATAATGTAAAGAATTTGAGGAAATATTAGACTGAAAGATGGAAGAAGACTTGTTTTAAAAGTGTTGTCAGACACTGTATAGACCTTTCCAGTCTTCAGATTGGAAAAAATTTGACTTGTGAGAAGGTGGATGAAATCCAATGCCAGCTTTAGATTTGATTGATTAAAATTTTCTGAAGTTGTTACTCTGCAATAAAAAATGTAGTGCAGGCCTTCTATCCAAGAGGTTTTTTTGTTCACTTTTGACTTAACCATTTTCCTTATCATGTTAACATCTGTGACCCATGAATTTATTGAATATATCAAAAACTGAAGAGTTTTGACATGTTTTGACTGTTGGTGCAAGCTCTAAGTTTTTAAATGTTTTGAATCCCTTAACCTCTACTTTCTTGTTCATTGATCAGCATTGGTAGCATGTTTTCAGTAAGATACATTCAGATTTTCAGGCTTCCGAGATGAAATGGGAGAGGATGCATCCTCTGGGTCACTACATGAAATTAGCACCACTTTGATGCAATATTTGCTCTTACCCTTTCTCAATTTGTTCATGTAGGTTAACTCTTTCAAGCTAATTATTAACTCGTAAACTTCATTGTCCTGTTTTGCAGGCTTTGCTGTAGCCCAGTGTATAAATCAGCACAATCCATCACCCCTCTCATCACCATCACCTTCCAGTGGCAGTGGGAGTACAGGGCGCTGTGATTCAGTGACTGCAAGCTCAACATCCACTCCTTCTGCTGCACAGAGCCCATCAGGTATTAAATCACGATTTTCAGCCTAGGAACTAAGGGATGTAGACCATTTTATTGTAAAATGAAGTTGTTACGTTATTGGATTAAAAACAGTAGAACTTTTGGTTTTAGATCATTCAACTAAACCAGTTGAATTGTGGTGCAAATTTTAATGATCTCTTTAGCTTTCTGCAACTCTAATAAATACTTGACATCTTTCAGCAGTGGTTTTAAGGACTGGTGAAATAATGTCATGTTTGTCTGACTTGTCTTCTAGCACATACAATTTAAAATGTTGTTCGTTTGTTTTTTTTTTTTAAACTGAAGTATTGGTTTGCATAAATTTGTAATGTACACTGTTAGCCTTTCACTGTAGTGGATAAGTTGATCTCCACGTGAAGCATCTTGTTTGAACTGGGTGACATTTGCTTTTGTGTATTTATCTGATACTCATGTTAATTTGTAAGAATGGGCCAAATAAATATTTGAAAATAGTTATTTAGGATGCTAATATTATAAAGCTTTTGCAATAACACTCTTCTGGCTGAACACCACCACATTTGAGGTGGCTGTTTCTTTGGTGCAAAAGAAGCTGCCATATAAATAGACTGACAGTATAACTTTCACAAATGTAGCTACCATGTGTTTGTGTTGGTCAGTATATTTAGTGGGTATGTTTTTACTGGGACTTCTTGTTGCATTAGAAGGCCTTCATTCCTCCTTTTTTTATGTAGTATTTGTAGGGAAACTTGTAACGGTGTTTGTTCTGAGTGCAAATTATGTGTGAGGTAAAGCCTCAAGCTGGAGACTAAACAAGAAGTAAATCCTGAAGGGTGCATACTGAAATGGTTTCATGCTAGAACTGACCTACTCCACCTCATTTTGGTTATAAAACAATAGAGGTAACTTGTTCTCAAGACCTTTTCAAACAGCCCCCTCATTTTAACAATCACTTCCAATGTTGATCACTCCTTGAAATGGTTGTTCTGGTTCCTCCTTTTAAGACATACCATTTTGCCTTTATTTGGAAGCCTCATATAGATCTAAACTGTTTTGCAGTCCTACAGGAAATGATGCAATTTTTATTAGGCATTTAGCGTTTTGTAGGTTTCGCTGAACAGTGTCAGGAGATCAATGTATATTATATGTCCAAAGTGACTATCCCTGCAAGAAATATTGCTGGAAAGAGTAAGCAAAGGCTGCTTATGAAGTTTATGAATGATACGTAAAGCATTCTAGCACCGATTTAAAAAGCACCTATTTTTGTGAGAGACTAACATATAGTCAAAATATTCCTGCAATATGTGTAATTCCAGAACAAAATTTGGAGTATTTTTCTATATGCAATCTATTCAAAACTTTGAAAGGACCTCATTTTATTTTCTGTGTTAGTAAGTGATTGCTGTTATCCAGTCTCTTGGTAGCCTAGGTAATGTGGTGATTACACAGAGAAGTGGTATCATTTGTCAAAAGCCTCAGTATGGATTGGCACTACAAGAAAACATTTGACTACATGCTTCTCCTTAGCAGTGTAAAAAGGCTCATCTACAATGTCCTTTACTGTATTTGAATCCTCTGTGATCAGGAAGCAAAATGCAACCACAAGTTCTTGGCAATAGTGGCTAAGAGAAAACTGCGGTAAAGGAAATGAAAATAAAAATCTAAATTATTTTTGTTACTGTAAGCAACATGCTAGTTCACAAAAATATCAAGCAAGATTATACTACATGTTTCAAACTGCGGTCTTTCAAGTGCATATAACCAGACTTCTGTGAAAAAGTGAGTAGATCCAGAGCACATAATTCCTCATCTAGCATAAAAAGATATGGTGGTGAAACACCAGAACAGGTTGCCCAGAGAAGTGGTAGATGTCCCATCCCTGCAAACATTCAAGGCCAGGTTGGACGGGGCTCTGAGCAACCTGATCTAGTTGAAGATGTCCCTGCCCATGGCAGGGGGCTTGGACTAGACAACCTTTAAAGGTCCCTTCAACCCAAATTATTCTATGATTCTATGATAGTGCCTTATTGAAAAATAATCATAGACTGTAGTTAACAAAATTAAAATCTACTTACAGAGTATGTTGACATTTGTATAACACAAAATTCTGTTGATTTTTCCTGCAATTTAAAAAGCCTGATGACAGGAGACTGCTCATTGGTTTCAAAAAAAAAAAAAAAAAAACAAAAGAAGAAATAAAAACAATCAGAAAACCCCCAAACTAATTCTTCCACCCCCCAAAAAAAATACAAAACCACAAAAACAAATCAAAAAACAGAGGAAAGGGTTTTTAAATGCCTGGTTTCAGTCTGCACTTTACCAGTTAGGTTGCATGAACTGTCTATTCTTAGTATGACCTTCATTGTGGCTTAATCATGAAGTATGTTCAACATGCCACGTGTCATGCAGGAAAACAGTCTTTGGGTGGGTTTTGGTTTTTTGCACAGGATCTAGGCGCACTGATGTAGATGCTTTAGCAAATCTAGTTGTGAGGATACAATTCTGTGCCCTACCACTGTGAACATAGTAACCTTCAGCAGTCAGTGGAAATGAATGTGAGAATGTGTCATCTACTTCAGTCCCAAGTCAGCAGCTTGCATTAACCTGCTGCAGGGATGACTTTTGAGCTCAACTCCTGGATTTTATCCTGCTGACTCTACTTGGAGAGCAGTAACAAAGAGGAAGACAGGGACTGTATGTGCATGAGCAAGTAATTAGGTGCAATAGGACAATGAACAGTTGGTACTAAGGTGCATGCATCTAATCTGCATGTGGCTTAGGGATTTTGCTGTGGACCGTATTTACTCTGACCTTTAGGACTAAGCATCCCTGCCATGTATGTGATTGTCTGGAGGACCAATTATTAGTTCAGACATATGTTGCTATTAATATTTGAAGTGTATTTGGTGCATAGTCGCAGCATATCTTATAGTTTGGTTTCCTTGTGAAAGAATCTCATTAATGCACAGAAACTGTTCCTAAAATCAGACTAAAGCAGTAAGTGTGCATAATTCTTCAAAGCTGCTCTATTGGTCTGAACCAAACTGCTAATGTAGTTGCAGCCAATAATGAACAAGTAATGTTTTAAATAGTTGTAGCTGAGTGGCTGGCGGTGTCTCAAGGTCCTTAGTATAGACTAGAGAGGATTCTGAAATCCCTGGAGCTGGGTCTTTGGCGGGTGGGGGCGTGGGGAGGGTTTTCTCCAACCCAGGGAGCTTTGTTGACACTTCTTGCGAATCTTCAGTGTCGGATCAATACTATTGTCTATTCCTAGGAACAATGTTTCTGCATTAACTGATTTGACCAGTTTACTGCAAGTTTGTAATGAATGTTCTCCCTTTTATAGTACTTATATGTAATTGTGATCTATACTGGAAACTGTTGCCAGGAGCATAACCATGAAAGAGATTATCTGTTTGATATGTCCAGATAGCTGTTCCGTAGGCTTCTGCGTGAACAGAAGTACACGGCTGAAATAAGCGATAGTGTCTTGACCGCTGTCTTTGTTATATCAGGTCTTACTGACCACTCAGCTGAGTTACGGAAACAATTGTTGGTATTCATCCACTTCAATGTAAAACAATGTGATTTTCCCTTAACCTGTTGAGGACAATTGAAACTAAACTTCATTATTCTGCTGTGAAGCAGACGAGGAGGCTTGTGTCCTAAGCTACTGTCTATTGACGGATGTAAACTGTTCAGAGTTTGATATATTTGAGATGGTACTTGTAATCTTCACAGAGTTGTTTCAGGAAATAAGATTTGGGACATAGACACTTTTACGTAAAACAATGATAGATGAGAACAAAATAAAGACAAATTGCATAATTGTTAGTTGAGAGAAAACGACATTACAAGATAGAGTATATATTAACGCTTAAACAGTAAAAGAGCTTTCAAAAATGTATCACAGTAAAAAAAACTAATTTTAGTTTGGTGTTTTGTAAAAATACTTTTCTTGCTATCACTCCTACCTGCATCAAACAATCACACAGTATCTTAATGTGAGGAGGGAGGTTAACTGAACTTATATAAAGTCATATGACTGCTGTGCATGTTTCAGTCATTGTAAGAGAACAATAGTTGCATTAACTGCTTTGTCATGAGTAAAATAAACTCTTACGATTCCTGAGTTTATCAACTATCCTACCTAATAATTGTCACAATACTTCATGGCACAGATATTTTAAAGCCTAGCAGCTGCCCCATTTGTAGTATTTGGGAATTAAGCTTAACCCTTTACAAGATCTCTGTTCCTTAAAATTGAAAAAGCAGAAGTCACCCCTTAAAGAAAGCAGAATCCCTAGCAAGAGAGAAAAAGCAGTGTCAGGTTCTGCAAATACTGCTATCAGGTTGGGTTTTTTTCTTTGTATTTACATGATTTTTTTTTTTTTTAAATTAATATGTCCGTTTGAAGTGTTGCTATGCCTAAGATAAAAATGTTCTCTTGCAAGGCAGTTTTTAGTCATCAAGCTTCTGAGCTTAGAATACAGTCTCTTCTTGGCTATATTTGCTGGAACCATGCACTTCTTTAAAGTGCTTATTGTTATATATGCCAAGCATTAAGATAAAGAAGCTGTCTTACTGTAAGTTAGCAGTCTTCCAGAATTATGTATGTGTAATGTCATCTACACTGTATTTTATCACTTTATAAGTTGTCTTAAGCTTTAAAATGCAAGTGGCTTCAATACTTAAGAAAATGTTTATATTGGAGCAATGGATATTGAGGACTTCAGAGGGCATTGATCTTCTATGCCACTTATAGTGTATTTCACACTTCTGGCAGATATTGATGGTAAAAGGTCTAAAGTAAGTACAAAGAGTTGTCCCTTGTTGCAGACAATATATTGGATTCCAGTCTGTAAAATAAAATTTATATATTCCAAGGAGAAGATGATTAATCAAGCATGGAGAGCCTGTAAGAGCAGTGCCTGCCATCTTACTGAAACCATCCCTGTCTTTTCCCTCTAAAATCATTAATGTAAATGAGGTTTGATCTCTTCTGTTCTATAATGCTAGTGATTTTCTAACTCGGTGAGGAAGTACTTTTGTTTCTAGAAAGTTTCTTTTCTAGAAACTTTCTGTGCACCAAGCATCATCATCTGAACTGCTGCTATCTTTTAAAACACTCTATTTGGCTTTGTTATAAACCAAATCTGAAACTTCAGTTTCATATCATAGAATAGTAGGGCTGAATGGCCTGAAGTATTGTCACCCGCACGGTAGTGCACCTCTTATAATTTATGGCCAGTGGAAATCAGAATAATTCTATGTCACCAGAATTTGTGATAAATAGCTTCTCTCAAGATTTCTAAAGCATGTGACTAGATTGTAATGCAAATAAATGCCTGCCAGTCCCTCCCCAGTGTAAGTGCTGTTGGATTGCCAGACATAGCCCAAACTGTGTTATGAACATTTCCGGATAGGTAAGCAAAAAATCAAATTCAGTTAAACTCACTTATTTCTAAAGAACGAATACTTCCAGCTTCAGAAGTATTTCCCAAACTTGTAAGACTCTTGGTGTGGTGTCAAATTGTATTCAAGATACCAGCAGTTATGGATGTGTCCTTGTCACTTATTCTTGTTGCTACTCTAACATTTATGCTTTGTGTTCATTCCAGTTTCCCTTCCTTGTTTCATTGTTAAAGCCTTCGTATGATATATCGCTGTGTTTTCCTCTAGTAAGGTCTGGCAGGAAAGGACGTCGGCGGGTGTTTAGTCTGTCGGAGGCTGACAGTCACGGTGGACACTGGGTTTAGGTCTTCAAGCAGCAGCTGCAACAGAAACTCGCGCAATATCAATTCAGGCAGGTTCCTCCATAAGTTTTCAAAAGCCCGTAACAGTTGATAGAACATATTTGGTTTTCATGCTGACAGCAATGACAGTGAGGTAGGAAACTGAAGAAAGCATCATAAATATTTGTCTCTACTGTTTTTTTGGAGAGAATTGTAAAGCAATAATTAGCTGTTTCTGAAAGCCTTATCTGCAGTTTCTCCCATGTTTCTTGGCTCTCTTGCCAAAGATGGAAATTCTGCTATCAAGCCTCCAGCTTCAAAGCAGCTATGTCTTCATTTGCACAGGGGCAGCCATGGCTGTAGTGGAATTTAGTAAGCACAGGCTTCTGAATAGTCACTAATGCGGGTACTTGACTAGCAGGAAGAAATCTATTTATAACTTGGGTAAAATGGACAAGCATTCAGCATAAGACTGTCCTTGGACTGTGATGGCACAATATTTTTATGATCATCAAACTTGGGCAGATGGCTTTATGGACTGTTTAATTGCCTGAGGAGGTGAGGAGGGGAAGCAGATGCAGAAAAGATGGAAATACGCTTCAGACTACCTTCTTATTTATATAACCTGTTTTAACTTGTATTTAATTAATTTCTTTTTTTAACTATCATGGCATGAAGATATTTTACTCTGTTAGTATTATATAAACACCCTTTTTCATCTTTATAGATTTACTTTGCATCTTTTCACTTAATGTCCTGTTATTTATATTTTTGTTATCCTTTCATAGTATGTTGCTGTTCAGTTTAGGACACTTCTCTGTAGAAGATACTCATTCTTTCCTTTTCCTGTTCTTTTCTATCTTCTTTCACTAATAATCATCCTTAACATAAGTTAATATAACAGAAGTTGAGTGATTTGATTTGGATTTTTTTTGCTGTATTATCATTCTGTAATGATAATCTTCGTAGCATTATAGAAGTGCTGAAAAACATCCAATGTTGCTGAAGCCACTGCAATCAGAGAGTGCTAATAATACCCAAAAAATTGCAAAATAACACCCTGTTCTCAAACCTTGTTTGGTGCTTAAATTTGGGGGTATTTAGGGGGTGTTTGTTAGAACTAAATGTTAATATCACAACTATTTTAAGAAACGGACTTCACTCTCCCTGGTTTTGTTACAGATCTGGCTTACATTTTTTGCCATAACACTCTTACTTAAATATATGGGGGTTGGGGAGAGGTAAATAGAAATGCTGTTTTCCCATATTAGGTAATAACTTTTTGATATTTAAAAGTAGAACATATCGTAGTGACTGGTGATTTTATTCAGGTAAAAATGACAATTATTTTTGCTCTTTCTATCCAAAAGTCAAACTGGAACCAAGTGTTAGGAGTTTGGGTTTTTTTGAAAGCCAGTTAGTATTTTTATGTGCAATATAGACAGAAGTTCCAGATAATGGGTTGAGAACTTAGTCTCTAAACATACTGGAAGCCTTGAAACTCTCTTGAATCAAGAACTTGGTACCTATCTGGATTTGAGAGACAGACATTCTTGTAATAATCCCTTCTTGAGGTTTTTTTCAGCTAGGGTGCATCTTTTTGCCAATTTTTTATTCCAGTTTCAGAGACTTTAAGAATTCAGATCATAAATAAATATATATTTATCTATTTGGATCCTTCTTCGAACTGAGTATGACTTCAAAAGGCTTTGAAATTTTGAGCCTCAAAGATTTGCTCATTAGTAATTACTGTCCTGAAGCCATTTATTCAATTAACTGGGAGGTGTTATATGTGAAAACTTTTTACATCAAAAGGGTGGTCTGATTTTTCGTTGTAATGCCTCTTACATACCAAATTTTCATTCCAAGATGCTGGATGTCTGTATTCTATTTTCTATTTAGTTTCCTTCATCTGTAGTCTAGGACTGTTTTCCTCTATCCTTGTATCCAAAAGATATAGGAGATGATCATGCTTAAAAACTTACCTAGCACAAGCTTATAGTTGCAGTTTCAAGCTAAGTATACACCTCAAGTAGCCTATGGATTTGAGAGCTTGGTCACAAAGATGTAAGTACCGTTCTCACAGCCGTAGTTTATAGCTGTGGCTGAAGAGTAAGATTCTTAGTTAAGTATTAGTTCAGAAGGGATAATATATTGCAAAATAGTAGTGAGAGCTGTTGACCTTTTCTAGACAACGTTCAAAATTCTCCCTCCCCCGCCCCTTTGTGTTCTGGTATTTACTTTCTGCCCCTGCAGGGACTAGTGGCAGTTTGCGAATACCTAGTCATTTTGGCAGTAATGCCATGCTGGGTTACAGAAATCTGTCACTGCCACCCTTAAATACAGTAACAGAAGTGAAGCTCTGACAGTGACTAATGAAATACTGAAAGTAGAGGAGAAAGACTTACTTCTATCAATAATAAATAAAAGCAGGAGGGAAGCATAAAGAGCTCTAATTTTGTATTCTCTATAAATACTGCAGCTAAAATACTGGACAGAGTATGTTCTGCTTACACTTTTTGATATTTTATCTTGTTTTCTGAATTTTTCAGACTTTTGGATAGAAAAATTTGACTTGTTGACTCCAGATACTTTTTTTTTTTTTTTTAATGGGGACTTTTTTCAAGTACTTAATTTTTCTTTGTGGCATTAAGAAGGGAGTCACTTTAGCATTAATTTAGGTCCTACATGGAAGGATTTGGGGACAATACAGCAAACAAAAGAATATGTATGTCTGTCATGATTTCAGTAAATGAAAGTATTGAGAAAATATATTAATATTTTGTTGGGAGAGAGGGAAGAATGATTTAAGAAATGAACTGCAGAATCAGAACTGAAATAGCAGAACTGCAATAGAAATGTGCTGTATATAACATTTCTGAGCAGAATGCCATTGATTGATAATACTTTATTTACCAGAATGTCTCAGGTTTCTGAATCCTGAATTTTGGTGAATATTCATACTATAATTAAGATAAAAAATAATCTTGGCAAAGAATGTTTGATATTCTTTTAAGATTTTAAAAATTCAGAAAGTGAAATCACCGCGAAGAGACTCACTGTTTTGTGCATACTTAAATGTTAGTATTTATCTTGGAATTCAGAGAAATAAGGCTTTATTTCAATGTTTTTAGCAGTTCATTTTCCATGTGAGTCTTGCATCACTTCCTCTGTTATCAGTCGCTACATTCTCACTAAAGCTTCTTGACAGCTAAAAAGAAGAATCTTCAGAGTTACTTTGAATCTGTTCTTATTTTTCAAAAATAACCAGTGATGTCCCTTTTATTTTAAAGGAGACTTTTTCACAGTCTATAAATTTTGTTTTTATTAAAGTGAGAAGCTTTAGCCACCGATTCAGCAAAAAGTAAAATTGAGTGGTTTTCTGAAGTGAGAATACACCATTGTTTGGGGTTATCTTACCAGAAAGGTAAAAAAAAACTATAATCTTTGTTATCCCACTGATACCTTACTGATACCCATTCCATTCTCAGCTTTGTTTTTCTTTTTTTTTTTTTTTGCCTTATGTTCATGCTCTCTGTTCTTTTACAGGATTAATTGGAATCATATTAAAAACAAAATATTTTTAAGGTCACTATGTGTTAAAAACAGAACCTAATTCTTAGCTTCTGTATTCACTACATTGCCTTGTAGACTTTTCTGCAGATGCCTGTACACTTGAACACATGCTGTTTCTTACAAGAGCTCTAAAAATGGTCTGTCTTGAAGCTGGATACCTGTTACTTTAATGGCACCTATTACTCTAGTCTAGAAAAGAAAAAAACACTGACTTTTCTGGGCATACTTGCTCATATAAGGCTGTATCGCCTCATCCCCTCCATTCACTATCCATCTGAGCTAAATAAGCAGTTTACTTAATAGTTAGCTAGGATTTTAAGGGGGAAAAGGACAGTACAAATAGCTGTTAATGTTTTAGTTTTTTTTTCATTGTGTGGGAAGGTGTCGTAGCCTATCAGTTTCTGTGGTATGTAACGCTTATTCCCAATTTTATCTGTGTTGTATGCTCCATGCTTAGGAGCACAAAAAAAATCATGTAACACAAGCCTGTATAAAAACAGGCCTATTTTGCAGCACCTTTCAGTTACAGTAAGCACATTATTCTCCTCCATGTTTTTCCATAGTTCTGCTTTCTGTGGTTGAGGTGGCACTTAAATGTGAATCTGGAGAATGAAGTGAGAGAATGACTTCCAAATTTTTGTAAGAAACAAGCCACCTCTTGGGAAAACTAGTTATACAGGGGTTCTTTTGGGTTTTTTGGGTTTTTGTTTTTTAAATTTCTAAAGAGCTTCCTGGTATGGGGTGGCTATTCACTTTAGTCTATACTAAATACTGGAGAGGCTTTCTTATTCTTCCCCTCAATTTCCTCTCTCTAGGAATATTTCTGATACTGCTGCATATTCCAATACTAAATGTGTAACATTTTCTGGTTCCTAACTTGAACAGATTACTGCTGGCATTTTATGTTATGTCTTCATAATATTTTATTTCTAATTACTAAAAAGTGAATGTGTAAGCATAGTGCTTCACAGAACTGCATTTTCCACCCAATTATTCTTAAATATTCATAAATAATAGTATACTGTTAGGCTTAATGTACATACTAAGTTGAATATTCATTGTTTCTTGGTGTTTTCTTTTATTAGATGATGCTTCAGCTCCAGAGCAGCCTCAGATGACCATTTCTGGTCAGATGATCATTTCTGGTCAGGCAATGTTGACTGATGAAACTCTTTCAGCTGTCTCGAAGTCTAGCAAGAACGTTGTAAAAAGTAGTGACATAGAAACAGCAAACCTGTCTCCTAGCCTGATTCCTGCACAGCAGCCCACAATATCATTAATAACAGATGACAATACGGATGCACTAAGTGTAGAGTCGCTTACACTGGTGCCACCAGTTGATCCACACAGCATTCGAACATTCAGCTGCATTCCTCAGTCCTCTTTGCAATCTGAAGTTGAAGTTTGCAAGGTAAAAGAGGTTGAGGAAGAGTGTTCTGACTAAAGCCAAGCTGCAGACTGTGATGAACAGTGAAGCAAATGCAACCATATTCTTTGTTATTTTTTCTTTGGGAGTGCAGATACTTCTTGAAGCCTGAGAGGCCATCTGGTCCACAAGAAGAGTTCCACTGATGAAAGAGAATGTGGGCAGCTTTTAGAGTAAACATCAGATGCTCAGCATATTTAAACTGGAGAAGAAAAAAAAAAAAAAAACAACTTTTGATTCTGGACTGGTTGTTTCCTACCAATTTCTGTTATACAAGAACATGAAAGTATTTCAGAGCACCTACTTTCTTTCTATTATAGAGTTCCAGCTGCAGAAACTAAGTTAATTGTAAAAGGTCTACAGTATTATGGCAAAGTGAAGAAATTTTTGGATACCTGGCTTCAGGATATTGTATCATTACTTCTCTGAAATTGGAGACATACCATTGACCAGAAAAAATTATATATAGTAGTACAGAGATAACATTTCCATTTGAGACATGGTGTGTTTTTCAGTTTGTTTTTGGTTTGGTTCTTTTTTTAATCCTGATCTCATTCATCTTTTGGAAGTCTGCATGATACCAGCAGGCTTGGCCACTTACAGTATTGTTTTTGTAGGACTCCAGACTTCAATATTGTGTTTTCCATGTGTAATATTTATTTCAAGATTTGATTCAAAGCAAGATATATCAAACAATTTTTTAAAAGGTAAAAGCCTGAAATTTAATGACAAATGCTTATTCAAATTAACATAAGGGATTTTTGAGACTACTTTAGTCTTTGTTTAACCAGCTACAGAGGAATGTGAAATATTTTAAGAGATTGCTATAGCTTGTTTGTTCGCTTCTGACAGTCAAATTGCTACACCTCTGAGGAGTGATGATACCCTTTCTACTGAAGGACAACTAGAAGCAGATGGAAGCAGTTTTGCTCTAAAGAGGTTTTTTAAATTTTTCATCTTCATGTAGGAAGAAGGTCACCACATCTAACTGATAATTCCTTTGCAAGTCTGAAACTCAAAAGGAAAGGTATTGTGTAGTTTTTTTCCTATCTGGGATAGTATCACAGTTAAACAACGTTGCTACATAAAAGTGATTCTGAGTTTATGCTTGCCTTACTTTGCTTCCTAGATCCTGATACCAAGTTGACAGAAAGTAGTGGAAAAGTGTTGATTAAGGTTTGGAATGTTCCTTGCTGATTTGATACATAATTTAACATGAATGGAATTTAAGACTTCTAATCAATTTCCATGGGTGTTAATTTAAATTAATAGTAAAATGAGTAGATTGTCATTATTGGTCTGCTCATAACATCGAGTGCTTTCTGGCTCTCAAAGATTGAAGACTACTATTTGCTTTACTTGGTATTGTGATTTCAGTCATCAGTGCAATCTGTTTCCACATTCTGTCTCTACTAACATTGATTTCATATCAAGTAGGTGAATCTGAAAAACTTTTGCCTACTTCCCAGTCTCTTATTATACCTCTTCCTGGCTGTCAGATGGAATACTTGAAGTGATTTTAAATGTTACATTTATATATGAGATTGACTAATCCACAAGTATAGCTTCACTCGCTTTTTCCATCTTTTCCTTCACATAACAACTTAATCTTTGTGAAATGTGTATACAAGGTGTCTGCTATCAAACTCCTGCATTTTTTTTTTCTTCCCTTAATAGGTTTTGCATGCAGTATTGTTGATTTCTAGTTTTCTGTGACTTCTACTTTGTCTCAAATTGAATTAACCAATATTCTGACCATTCCAGAGTGGCCCAAACTCTAAATGAATTATGAGGGTTAGGTGTCCTCAGCACTGCTATGGATATAGGATGAGAATTTGGCATTGCTGGAATAAGAGCCTACCTTTTTTTTTGGTCATATGCTTAGGGTAATTTTACACTGCAGTCACTGTTGCAGCTAATGTACATGTACCTGAACAAGCCTGGACATCAGTAGCAATTTGGGCACAAGGATCACATAAATTTTTATTAGCTGAACTTACTGCAGTCTAGACTTCCTCTAGTATGTTGCAGCATTACACTGTAGCCCCAGTAATATTCTGAAGATCATTAGAAAAAATGATGCCTTACTTAATTTGAAAGCATTTTGTGTTAGTTGTTAACCTTAACTCTTGACCTAGATTATACAAAATGCCACTGTGCAGGCTGAGTTCCCTTAAATAGAATTAATTTTAGATAGGAAAACCTTGATCTTTATTTATCTAATTTCAAATTCAGTTCTGGCAAGATTAGGACCATGCACAAGGAGTCTTTTTAATGGGTATGCATAATCTCACCCTTGAGCCATACTGCACAGGAAACGGGACAAAGGGAAAGAAAGCTGACTTTGTGCTTTTTATTGCCTTTGAGTGGCTTTTAAATCTCATGACTAGTTGTCTACTGAGAGCTTCACAGGAAATGACTGAGATAGATACTATTAGTAGGAAAACAGAAAACTAGGTCTACTGTCTAGTCCGCTGCTGGCAGAGCCTTGCTGGTCAAGGGGTGGTAAGCTGCGATATCTTTTAGCAGTTGTATTAAAAGCTCTCTGCAAAGGTGGAATTACACTAGGAAATCTCTGACTGCACCAGCTTTACCAATGTTATGGTGTTATATAAATGCTACAACTGGTACAGACCAACCTAAATCGCTGAATGGTTATGCCACAGAAGCAATTGATTTTTGAACTTGTTTGCTTCTAATATTAAGGCATATGTGTATACAGTTTGACTGTGCTTCATGCTGCATTAGGAGACTTCAGAATGTAAAAGCTCTGGAGATGCTGAAATAATCTGTCATCGGCAATCTTTTATCTCAAGTACGGTGTTACTCATCTACAATTCCTTGAAGAGTATCATATCTTTCTCTCCCTTATCAGAAAGACTCAAGGGCTGTTTCCTTATCCCCCTTTCACTGTAAAAAGGAAACTCAACCAAGAAAGTCTTAGCACATCAGCCACAAATGTAATTTTTTTTCTAAACAAAAGTTGATTTGAGTCAGTATAACATCACTCTTTTTAACCAAATCCAAACACCAAGTTGCAAATGCGAGCAGCAGCTAAACAACTGACTATACAAAAGGCTCACTATTTCAGTGTAATACTGCAGAGGGAGGTAGAATCACTCTAAAATAAATATAGCAATGTTCCAGAGCAAAATGCCAAAATTTTGGAGAGATGCTGAATTCTCAGTGTTTGTTTGTAGAGGCTATGCCTATCTTCAACCATATTCTGTTAACATAAAACAGTTCTGTTATTCTCTTCCTTTGGAGAAGAGAAGCCAAAGAAGCCAAGGCATACTGAATGTTATTTTGCTATTTTATGGTCTATGTGTCTCATTTTATCAAATTTTACCAAGATATTACTTGTTTATCAGAACTATGTATTGCATTCATTGTTAGGTCTCACTGCATCTTGCTGATCCCCTTTGCTTTTCTGTAATCCAGCGTACAACAATGAGCAAGACTCGAGCTTTTGATTTGTGAAGAGAGTAATGGCAGCAAACACTTGCTAATTTGGTAAAGAAGGGGAGAGAGGAAACATTACTTCCCAATTCTAATGTCTGCTTCTCCATGGAAGTAATGCTTACAGTGTAAAACTTGTGTGCAAAAATTGTTTTTCAGAAATTCTTTTATATAAGAAGAAACCAAAGGTTAAGCTTCCTGCACTTCCTGCACATTTTACAAGCTGTGTGGATTAAACCAAATTCATTAGAAATGTGGTCACATATATTAATAATAAAAGCTGTATTTTGTCTGTGAAGTCATGAATTATATATAATATAATATAGTATAATATAAGGACTGAGCTCATTTGTATTCTGCTCTGCTAATTCATGATAAACTAAAATGCTGACTTCTCTTCCTTAAATTAAGCTGAGCTTAAAAGCAAAAGATATAAAATTACACCTGTTACAGAAGCTCCTCAACATTCTTCGCTTTACAACAGTTGGAATTTTCCTTGAAGTCACTTGGTTGAGGAAAAATTGGGAATATCTTCCAGAATTCATTTATTCTTTTGCAATATTGTTGCTAAAGGACAGGTATGTGATATTTAAAAACTCTTCTTCTATATCCAGAATTTAAGACTCAAATCTAGACCAGTATTCAGAGTTTAAGTCAATGTCCAGTTATACATATGAACCCTTTGCCCAATAGAGACAGAATACAGGGGGAAATAATGTTCCTTTGTGGATTTGAAGTATTCTTGTGTGTAGAATTTTAAAACTGGTGGTTAAAATAGTTTGTTTATAGCAAAATCAGCAATCTTGAGGATTGAAATTACTGTGATTTTTTTTTTCTCCCTAATCAAGCAGTAAGACATGAGTGACTATAATTTCCACACTTACTGCAAGTGGCCTGGGATGATTAAGCAATCTAGGAATTCAGTAATTACCCTGCAACTGAGTGTCATTTTATTAGTAGTAAATTAAACTTAATGCTGTATGCTTGAAGACATAGGTAAGCTATCAGACAAGCAGGTCAAACTGTATGTATAAGTATGAAGCCACTTCACAAAAGTAAACGCTTTAATCACATGGTGCTGTCAGTGCTCTAGTGTAATCAGTCACTCTTTTTGCTGCACACATTATAGGTAAGTAACTACAGAAGAGCCTAATGAGTAGTTTCACTAACGTGCATGTAGTATTCTTCAAAAAAACCCCACCATGCTAAACATTCTGATGTTGCCTTCACTAACCATCTAAAGTTAAATGGGGAGTTGCTTTTGAAAAAACATTGCACAGGGAGCTGTCATCTAGGAAATTGTTTTAGTCCTATAGTTGAATCAAAGATTTGCCAAGAGACATCAGATGGCGGCATCAGTGAGATCTAGGCATTTTGCCTCAAAGACAATGAGGCTCCTTGATGAGTCTCCTGCTTCTTTTCAGGCAACCTAATGTTAGGCATCTAAATATACGTTGAAAATTCTCTTCCTAACTGTTACTGTTGTTCTTCTTGAAAGAGTTTTTTGATATGTCACTGTTTAGTCATCACTGGCCTACCCTAGGATATCACTAACCTGGGCACTGCACTTCTATTATGTATTATCTGTGCTTGCCTGCTCTGTTACTCTGACCTTTCCCAACATTTGCAGCATGAATTAGAAACAAATACAATAACTCTTACTGTCTCTTAATAATAACTCTTACTGTCTCCTATTGGCTTTTGAAAAGCAGATGGTAATCCAAGCAGGGTTTGCTAGGGTGGGATGTTTTTAGGGGGTGGGAGGGGGGAAGTGCTTGGGATTTTTTCCTGCTGCTCAGGATTGTTTGAGCAGCAGCAAAGACATGGGAGATGCTGTTCTGGACTGAGTCTCAAACAGAAGGTTCTTTCATATGGAAACGTATTTTTATATTATATTTGTACAGAATTTTCCCTATTTTGATCTCCCAAAATTTTTAGATTTGCGCATTGCTCAGATTTGATTTCTTTTGCAAGGTGTTATAAAATATGTATTTTATGTTTGTTAATGTATTATAAATGTAAAGCTAAATCTTGCTTGTCTAATAAATGTGCACTGTGGCGGTATCTGTTTTATTGTTTTGCTAACTTGAATTCATTGGTTCTTCATATGAAAAGGAAAAACTTGAGTCATTGTTGTGACTGTCTTGTTAGCATAAATAAATGTATGGAGTGCATTTTTTTAAAAAAATAAATAAAAAGGGCTTAAGAAGCAGGTAATGACTAAGAATACTTGTTGATGACAAAAGTTAGAGTTAAATAACGTTCAGACTAGTATATAGTGTTCCCAGGATTCTTTTAAGATTAATCTTAAGATACATGAAATTTTTTTTTCATCTTGTTCTCCATTACTTTTGGTTATGGGTACTCATACTAAAGTGAGTTTAAGACATAGTAATTGCAATCTGATAACTTAAGTATGTATGAGGAGATGAGAAGGTCTGAGGTTTTGTGTTTGGGTGTATTTAAGGACTAACAGTGGCAGAAATATTTATAATGAACATGCAGATAATTTTGAAAAGGATTGAGAATAGATTCAAGTGTGCAAATTTATAGACTGTTAGAATTTGAGGAGCTTTGTTTCGCCCAGCAATAGCACTGAATAATACATTGTTACAACTCTAGGGGACCTGCTGGAAGCATTTTAAGCTTTAGGGGATAACTTTAGGCATCTCCACTTGTGAATAGGTGTGTTGATTCTTTTTTTGTTGCAAACTTTTTACTTCATTTTGAGCTGTTTTGTAAGTTTGATTGTTTTAAGCGCAAACAGCGGGAAATGTATTTTTCTAGAAGAATGAATGTACCTGGGATTTAATCACTACATAAAGCATTTAATTAACATGAAGGACTGTCCTCCTATGAAATATATTTCAATAAAGTTGTGTCTGAAATGTACTTCATTTGGAAAAAAAAAATTGAAGTCCTGAACACGTACTTACACTTACATGGAAAAAAGCCCAAACACGGGGTGAATAGAATTCTGAAATGTCTTTCTACAGGTAATAAGTATTAATTATTTAATGTAAGTTCTGTTAGACATTTGCAGTAAATGTGACAATATCTTATGTTACTTTAAAGAAAAATGTAAATAAGTGTCTGGGAAGGAAGTGAAATTAGAAAATATTGGTGTATGTTTCTGAAATCCAGATTTCTATAGCTAAGTCTGTATTTGCTGGCATTAATCATGTGTCATGGCTATTGAAAACCTGGACAAGAATGAACAATAGACCTTTCTTTGTAAATGGAACTTGGCAATAAAAATGGTGTTACTAAGAAAACTTCCTTCCCTTTCATGGGTTCTGTTGCTGGATGTGATGTGCAAGGACATTCAAAAACAGTGAAATGCAAAATTTGCAGAAGCTTACTTTTGTTAAGAAGAATGGTGTGCATATGTGAATGTCGGCACTTTAATCTTTAAGCTGAAAGCTGAAGTAGCCAAGGTATTTTTGCATTGTGTATGCAGGAAGGACATAGCATGAGAGAGAGAGAGCAGAAAAGAAGCCTGTAGAGGTGATGGAAAGTAGATGAGACCAAGGGTTAAGAGTGGCTGGGCAACATTTAAAATGTCTGTGAACCACTTTGAAAGTGCCTGTCATGTATGATTTCTTCCCCAAATATATCCTTGCACCCGCTGCCTCTTTCTCTGGTGCATGTTGCCAGTTCAGTATATGGATTAAATCCAACCGAGTTATTAGTTGGATTCTTGTTAATTAGCCTCTTCTTCTATAGGAATTAATTACAGTCAATATACATTCCTTGTGAAATGTTAGTTCTCAAACTAGGCATTACTCCAGAAGATTTCTTAGGAAGAAATTAAATCACATTGTACCATGAAATAAGCAAGCTAGGTATCATAGGTAGGAGACAACACTGTGATTTACTATAAGATGCAAATATTAAAACATAGTGTATTGGGGAAAATGAGCAGCAGAGGTAGGAAGCCTCAGGAAACACTCTACTTTTAACAACTGTATTAAAATAAACCTCCTCTCCAAATTTTGTAACAATTGTTTTAATAAGTTTTCTGGCAAGAGGCTAGAACAAATTATCATTCTTTGCTCCTGTGCCAATCACATTAACTCCTGCAACCAGCTTAGCTCAGACAATTGGGTCACTACAACCGTTCACAGTACTTATTTAATCTACCTAAGTTTTGAGCATACCTTGTAGTTTTAGACATTTTTCTAAGCTTCTTAGCAACCTAAATCTGCTTCAAATAAATGACCCAAAAATGAGGACAAATTTACACAAAGATGTCTTCATCCAACTAACTTAAAATCAAAATTTATTTCTGCAGTGAAACAACAGCTTGTTTTCCCGTCCTTTGTCACAATGTTTATTGCATACTAAAGGCGAGAAAAATGATGTGTAACTAGGAAACAGAGCCTGAGTATTCATCTGTCCTTATCGGTTATCCAAACAGGCCAAAAAAAATTAAACTGTGGTCTATGTGAAATATAAACCTTTATTTGGGGGCAAGACAGGGAGAATGATGAGATCAGTATTTTCCATTCAACAAGCACATTTCCCAACTTTGTAGAATGAGTCTCTGAGGACAGGCAAAAGCTTTCAACGTATTTCAAAAGATCTCATAATCTAAGCCTGAATAATAAGGCCTGATAATCTAAGAAAAAGGAGTTTCTGAAGGAGGAGAGAGGCAGAACCATCATAATGTCTTAGAGAAAAGAATTCAAGTCAGCAGAGGGAGGCCTACAGAGGACAAAAGTAGTCTCTCTCTTCCTAAGAGAACCTGGTTGTAATGATAATATGCACACACTTCTCCTGCCCTGAATAACAGTAAAAACACTCTGTCCAGCCTCTAATATTGAGGGGAAATTGCTTGCATCTGTCCTCTCTTAAACGCAGTAAAGAAGCCAGTAGACTATGCGATAACAATCAGACTTACTCCTGGCTGTCACTTGTGAACTGAAATAACTGTACTCACACTTATCCCATGTGCTTCACTCCTCTGACACATTCTGATAGACTACTAATTGATACTATAATATTCTTAATATACTATTAAGGCTAGTAGATAAGGTCTTTGAAATTACATATTGCTGAGAAGGGGAAGAAAGAAGCCAAAGTCATCTCAGTGGATTATGACAGGTACTTCTGTCAAATTTTGATAGTTTAGAGACAGCAGTCGTTTGCAGGTGAGCATGCCTTACCACCAAATGCAGCATTTTCCTGCCCCCTCCCCCCCAGTCCTCTTGGTGTCAGGCTGAGGGAGGTGGAGAGGCAAGAGGTCAAGGATGATTCTACAGTGTCTGATCAGTGAGGAGATCCTTCACAGCAGCATGAATTCACTCAGAGATTGTAGAGTCCTTTGTATTGATGCTCTTTTGTGTGAAGATTTCAATTTTTGTTTTGGAGTAGATTTCCAAATCCTTGTTTTTCTGACCTGTCACAAAGGCTAGAAACGTTTTTATTCAGTAGGAAATGAGGTTCTCAGGTAATACTGTTCCAATATTAGGATTCTAAGAACCTTTCCATAATAAAAAGACTCAAAATAAAATCACAAGAGCATATATCCTGTTAGTGCTCTTTTGACTCTGTTTTGCATCTTGTCTTAGGTTAGGTGTAGGAAGGATGCAACTGTGTATTACTTTTTCATTGCAACAGATTCTACGCACTTGGTAAAGCAGAGTTCCTCTTCCAATTTTTGTCACACATCAGGGTGAGATGAGTAATAAGATGCATAGGAAATTCTACTCAGTAACATGTACCAAACAATCAGCTTTGGAGGTGGATTCCGCAGCAGAGAGATGGTATGCTTAGCACAAGCTGTTTGAGTAGCGGGTATGACCGGTGAATTATGGAGATAAGGCTTGCTTTTTGAGTATGCAACACTGAGTACATTCACTGGGGTTTTTTTGGTGGCTAGCATTCAGTGTTTCAGTTTCAGTAACTGTGCTTCCTAAAATTTCTTACAATCAGAAGGTGGAAGGAAGGTCTTTTCAGAATAGTAAAAGTGGAAATAGAAAATTCTCTGTCAGCCTCTCTTATCTAATCTTCTAGTTTCTTAAAGGGGGTTACATAAATTTCTAATTCCTCTTGTCCTCTCTGCTTTTATGTAATTTTTTTTAGGACATGGAAAGGAAGCTTGATTTTGTTTGTTTGTTTGTTTTGGGTTTTTTTTTCGTTTAAGGTTTTAGAAAAATCACAAGATGGGAATCCTTTCATGTAGGCTGGTAAAATTGAGAAGAGTAGAATCTCGATTCTCTGATATTTAAAACCTTTCTCACATAAACCATAAAAGGGACTTTCTGTTATGATTTCAAACCATACAGTTCAGGAAGAGCTTTTTCATTTTCTTTTTCTACCAAAACACTTCATTCTCTGAGTTAATTTTGAGGAAAACTGTAGGCCTTTCTCAGCTTGTTTAAACTACAGAGAAAGTACTAAAAAGGAGAAAATATGACAAGAAGCTAATAAAAAAATACTTATCTGTAAGCGGTGGTGAGGTTTTTTTTTTTAAATACCTGAAAATGGCTTTGCAAAATTTTCCTACCAATTCTGGGCGCTGGTAAATGGATTGGGTTTGCATAGTTTTGCTTTAGGATAATATTCTGAAGGTGGAAATTCCATTTTGGGTGGTTAAAAGTGAACAAATACCCTAATAGTTCTCCCACAAACTGGAGGTGGGAAGGAATATATCCTCATTTGGAGGGAAGCATCTCTCTTAATAGTAGATGCCCCTTACTGACAAGTACTAATTGGGAGATCATGGTTAACTTGAGAACTTCAACAGGTTTTGGAAATATCCAATGATGAGCAAATTTACCATCTGCTTTTATGAAGTACAAGAGGTTTTTTGCTGGGGAATCAAAAAAAAACCAAACCAAAACAAAAAAATCCCTCAAGAAATCACCAATGCAGTTGATCTTTGAACAAAAAGCCACTGTTTCCCATGATTATTTCTTAGCGTGTCTTTTATTGGCCACACTAAGTAGAGGATTTTTTTTTTTTTTCGTTGCAATGTTGCTTCATTGTCTGGTCTGTTAGTCAGAGTCTAGGAGTGTTGTGACTCACTGTTGATTCAGCGTATGAAATGGTTTGGCATTTTTCTTTTGTTAGTGGTTTCTATTTAAGATCTTTATCCTCTCTTTCTGGGGACTGAGAGTGCAGCATCACAAATGTAGGTAACTATATTGTTCAGGTGTGCCTTGACTGGCATGCTGTTTAGTGGAGCAGGTTAACTGTCCTTTAGGTCTGCATTCATCGTGGGACAAATTGCACAAGTGGTTGTTGTAGCACATCTGGTGAGGGGAGGATGCCAATGAATAAGAACAAAAACATCAATAAAAAGACTACAAAGTAGATTCAAAATTGTGCTGGTCTACCACCCAAATGTTTCACTTGGTGAGACTGCTGGCTTTCTAGCCCTAAAGGGAGGCTTAGTATCAGATGAAAAAGCAGTTCCTTCTCCAACCTGCCCAGGTATTTACAGAGAGCAGTGCTGGAGAGCCTTGAAGTACTTTGTGATATGCAATCATAGAATCATTAAGGTTGGAAAAGACCTCTAAGATCATTGTGTCCAACCGTCAACCCAACACACATGCCCACACCATGCCCAAATAATATAAATTATTTCAGAAAACTGGTGGAGTTATTCTCTTAAAAAGAAACTAGACATTTCTGTCAGCAGCATTCTCTACTCAAGTTGAATTGAGTTTGAAAAATTTTAGGTTACTGTACAGGTCTGCTGTGATTGAGTGATCTAATAGACCCACTGCATCTGGTCACTGCTGAAGCTGTCTGCAGCTTGATCTATCTTGTCCTTGTAAGAGTTTACATGCATAGTTTAAAATAAACTTTAATGCCCTATTCAGGGGAGGACTTTCAAGTAAGACAGTAATTAGATCTTAATTTTAATTTTATTTATTTTTATCTATTGACATCCATGTGCAGATGGAACAAATTAAATAGAAATAACAGAAGGCAAAGCACCATAAAAAAATCTAGCTGGTCAGTAATCATCTAACCTTGTATTTCCAGTATTTGTTACCCTATTTGATATATCTGTTAATCTATATGAATAGTTTGGGATATGTTACGATTTGGGAATATTTGCTATGCACATCTTGTGATTTCTGTCTGATATTCTAAAGTTAAATGAAATCAGTGTGTTGCAGAGGGATTGTCTTTGAATGTGAGATTTACCTGCCACTTGTTAGCTAACACATCCCTCCCCAGCTAGTTCAGCCAATGGCATTGGAAATAGTAACTGTTGGTAAGGGTTACAACACCTTAGGGCAGAGAGTTGGCTAAGGGCAGAACAACCAGCTTGCTTCTACCTCTTTTTGTAGAGGCTTTATGGAAAATGAGAAATCACGCATAGTGAATGAACTCTGCCTTTTTCTGTCCATTATTCCTGTTTCTCGAAAAGGTCCCAACAAGCAAAATGGGAATTGTTGGATGGGAGAGGCAGTAACCTGAGAAATGAGCACGTCTTGCCCAGTGCTTGCAAAACAAGGACGGAAGGGAGCAATTTTTTGAAGGTCACCCTGTCTGGTTATTCTGTTCCTGCCTTCTCGTGGCTCTGGCCATCTCCTTTCTCCACTCTCCCTAAAGATGGCAGAGTGGAGATACTTTACTTGAGGTCTAAATGGTTCTTGCAGTGCGCTGTGCCCACTGATTCACTGTTGCTAGTGATACGTTAGATATGATAGAGCCATTTAAATGTTTCAGAGTGATTTCAAGTGTTTCAGAATGATTTCAAGAATTTATACCAGAAATCTTGGCTACTTGATGTATAATTTTGGTAAAACTCAAGAGTCTGATGCAAAATTTGAAGTTAGCATTTTGGGGTCTTATTTTCTGTATAACCAACTCAGGAGGTTTTTACATACATTTCTAGTGGATGAGAGTTCAAAAAGGTTCTTATATTTAAAAAGAAAAGAAAAGTTCAAGTGTCTTAAAATAATACAGTGGTTTCCAGAATCTTTAACAAGACAGACATACAATGTTGCTTATGTGCTTACAACCTTTTGAATGTTTAGGACTGCCCGCATCTCTCAAACCAGAGCCGTTTATTTGCTCCAGTATGTGTAGGCATGCATTTTTCATAGTAGGTCATACCTTAAGCTCAAAATAAAGTCCCTTTGCTTTGTCTGACTGGTCACAGACTTTGCTGCTCTATTTTGGCTTCTCTCTGGTAAGAAATTTGAAACCCTTTGTTAACTTTTGTGTAACTAGGTCTTGTTTCAGGTATTAAAGTTTTGAAGCTTTTAGAGGGAAGTCTTCTAAGTCATACAAAGAACGAAAATAATAGCTAATTTGACAGAACAGTCCAAGAGAAAAGAAACATCAGTATATAGCGTTTTATATGTAATCTTGACCTCTATTCAGGATATAAATTACTTAACTGATACTATAAAAAACATGTGTCATCTGTAAGAATATCAGATTTAACTGTCCACAGCCACACTTGCATTTAAGTCATGCTCTTTCTACACCACATGCATATTATCCTATGCAAACCCTGCTGCTGATGTGAGAAGGGTGTAACTTAATTCCAAAGTTCTTGGGAACAAGATGTGAGCGGCTTTGCTTTGCTGCTTCTCTATCATGCAGTTCACTTGAATTTGCTTATCACAGTTTATCAGCTTCAAGGCTTTCCTGCGAAAGTGTTGTTTGCAACCACTGTCTGCTACATAACTTGTAATTCTTACATAGCTGTCAAAATGCTTTGGAGGGAAATATGCTTGCTTGGCTCGGCTAAATTTTGGTTAAAATAGATCTTGCAAGCTTCTTTGTGAGTTTCTGAAAAGATCTTCATATTAAATGTTTTGTGGGGGAGGGAAACATGTCAAATTCTTTAAAACCACAGATCTCTAAACCACAGTCTTGGAGCTAAGCTTCCTCTGTTTTTTCTTTGAATCTGAAAAGAAAATCAGACCTGTTATGGGAAATCAGACCTGACTTTTCTATAGCTGCATTTAGATTAGTTCACATTGAGTGCACAGTGTGCGTGTGACCCTGGCATCAGGAGGCTTCACTTTTGCTTTAGCTTAATCGGACTTTGGACAGGTCATCAGCTTGTCTGTTCCTTAGTTCACCCTTTTCGAATACATTTATATCAAACAATTAACGGTGCACTTGTGAAGCTTAGTTCATGTTTGTAAAGCGCTTTGATGTTGATGCTGAGCACTAATCTTTTTAATTCCTTGTCATAAAGGAATGTTGTTAAAATTATCATTCCAGTCTTATTGCTTGCACCAGGTAATGTAGTTCCTGGTGAGTTCCTGTAACTTTGAAAGTCACCGCAAAAAAACTGTTTTTTCATGTGCACCATAACTCTGAGTCATCTGAACAACTTCCAAATACTAAGGAAAAAAGTCTTCCTCCTAGCTTCTAGGATTGTTTGATTTAAGTTTTGGTAATAATTTGCAATGGTTCGCTATTATCCAGTCTGATTAGTTCATGGTAAGAGTTTTGATGTTTGAAAAGAAGCCTGGTTTCTTTCTAATTTAAAAAAAAAAAGAAGAAAAAAAAAATCGGTATTTCTAGAATCTTTTCCATCCTTCCTGCTTCATACTAATGATAATAAGGAAATTATTTATCCTCTAAGACGACAAACTGAATGCATGAGTCAGAATGTTGAAACTGTTTTAAGAGTCTGTATATAGGGTAAAAGAAGTATGAAACTTAAGAAAGAAAAAGAAATTCATAAGAACAGCAAGATACTGTGAAAAGTTTGCCTTAAATTCAGCCATAGCAGTATGATGTACAGGCCATCTCTGCAAAAGCCTCAGGTATTAGTTGCACAATTATTTTGAAACAAAAAATGCAAAAATGGCACAGTTTAAGACATTACAGTACAAGAAAGGAACATGTAAACACTTTTAATCTGCTTCAGTGGCAGTCGAATGTCTTAGCTGAAACTGATGGGAAATGTATTTTGAAATAATGTGGAAGGATTGGTGTAGGTGAGTCGTTCTCAGACATTCCCTTTTGCTGTCTCTGAGTTGGGACTGTGACAAACTTCCCTTTAATAGGGCAAAGAAGGAAAGTGTTAAGTGTTGGTAAGCATGAAGAAATCTTTAACTGTTTGAGCTTGGTCAGTAACAGTAGTGAAAATATAGCATCCGTGAGCATAAGAACCCACAACAAAGGTCAAATACAATATATAATGGTTCATCAGAATAACTCTGAGCAATTCCACTTGATCAGTCTGTTGCACAGAGTATCTGTCAAAGACAGGGTTTCTGTACAGTTTTTCATGTGGAACCTTGTCTTTTAGAAAAAGATTTCTCAGGAAGCAGCTGAGAACAAATGGAATGGGAATAGAAAGTCTGTATACAGAAAGAAATAGAGAATTCCTTGTGAAGCTTTTTTAGATATTCCAAAATGAAGAACCAGAAGTGGCCAGCAGTCCAGATCCTGTAAGGCACTGTTAGCAATGAGACTTAACTAAGGCTCACTCATTATGTATTTCTCAGAACAGTAATTTAAACAGTATCCTGAGTGAATGAGGTGAATATATCTGAGGGAAACTAGTCTGTTGATTTTCAATATTTTCAAGAAAACAAACGCAGAAGTCACCATAGCCTGGTGTTAGAAGGTACTTCTGTCTGTTGGCAGGATTTCCTCAGCTTCCTGGTTGATAATGTACCATTCATTCCAGAAGCTGAAATTTCTGGATAGTCCCATGACTAACCTTATTAATGTGTATTTTGTGTACAGTATACACTCTGTATACACTTAATGCTGCATTCTTTCTTAATTTCTTACTGACTCTGAGCTGGATGACCAGAAGCTGATTCAAGAACTTCTCATTCTCCACGCTGTACTGCACAGATGTCCTTGATCACACTGAAACTGAAATTGTGCTGTACAGACATGAATTAAGAGCCAAACCCTGTTACAAAGAGTTTACAGTCTGCAGTGATGACTTGTGTGGAGGGTAGGGTATGTGACTTGAGTGTAAGGTAGTGGCATCGTTTCTGTATTAAAGATGAGGAAAGCATATCACAGGCTGGTTGCTCAAAATTGCACATGCAGTCTGTGGATGACTCAAGAACTGAACACAAAGCAACTGCCTCTACTGATGACTGCTTTGTATTTCCAGTGGTAAGAGAGATTGTATGTAATATCTGATGTTAAAATACATCTTCCAGACAAGTATGTATGAGGAAACTTTTCCATATAATGCTATTCCTTAGAATAGCGTGTTATGATGAGTAAATAGACGTTTTAAGAAAAGTAATAGGACAAACCCAGAATGATTGTTCAGCCAGTCTGCATGAGGATCATCTGGAATATTGCTTCAGCTGCCAACAAGAGTTGATTGAAGAGCAGTTTCCCATCTCCTCTGTAATCTGAAAAGTTCAGAAAAATATTACTGTTGACACAAAGTAGTGATCCCTAATCAGTCCAACTACACTTCTGCAGAGCCTCATGGGAATAGTAGCTGAGAAGTCTTCATACCTTTATGATAATTTATGTCTTTTCTTTCCTGTGCAGACTATGTATTTCATGTCATGCAGTGTGTTACACGCAGGGAACAGTGCTGTGCCTGAAGGGGGCTATAGATAAGTTTCAAACACGACTCGTGGTTTGTTACGTATGAAGTATCTAAACTAACAAATTTTAGGGGACACTAAATCAATAAAATCTATGATTTCAAGCCTTTTGATGGAGAAAATGGCAATGGAGAAATGGATATTTTCCTTTTTTAATGAGACAGTATTTAATTCAAAGTGTATTAAGCAACTTTCATGCAAGCCTTCCTTAGCCAAAATTACTCTACTAGTAGTCTTGCAAGAAGTTAGCTTTTCTATCCAACCAGACCAGAGGCACAAGGTCTTTCAGAGTTCAGTAGGATACACTTTTCCTCTGAAGAGAGCCATGTTGGGGGGGAAAGGCAGGCAGACATACAGACAGATTTAGTTCTGGCTACGGACATGTCAGTGTTAGCTCTTGTTATTCTGTTTTACGCATGGAGCTGTCATGTCTCTGAATTGCTTCTAGATTAGGGAAACAATAGGATAGAAAACCACAGTATTTCTCAACTCGGAGAATTAAAGTATAGTTAGTTCCGCAAATGAGCAATTTTCAGACATTGCAGTACAAACACCAAAATACACTGCCTTAATCAGTGTTTGAGATACAGTTCAGGCTTGAGTTCTAGGTCAGTTATTAGTTTACTGTTGTGATTTTAATTCTTTTTGTTGTTGTTTTTTGTTTCAGTGTAAGAAAGAAAAACGAAAAATATAATCCACACCACCTGAAACCAGAAAGCTGGGACATACTTCCACAAGCTCTGAGCTGGGCCTTTGTAAAAATACACTTGTGCATTTGCACTGGGATTTAGATCTGCAGCTGAATCCGGCTTCAGTCCACCCAGAGAAGTAAACTTGTTTCTCTTCACTCAGACACTCCTCTGACTGTGAGAGAGAGCCAGCCCTTCAGGTGCGTTTGGCTCACAGTGTGGAGGGTTTGTTTTGGAGAAATTCCAAATCTATATGCACAGTAAATTGTTCCTGTAAGATGTTTTATTTTTAGGTGGTAGATCCAATAATCACTAGATAGAAAATCAAAACCTGTATGTACAAGGCATAAAATAAGTACGTGGCCCTCAATGAACTTTGCAATCTTGGAGCAAACAAAGGAACTTGTTGCTCCATGCTGCTTCCAGAGTCAGTCTGGAACATGTAGTATTGGGAAGGTGGTTGGGAGCTTACTCTCTGAACAGTATGCCATAGAGATGGTTTGTAAAATGAGAGGGGATTATATCCCTATGCAAGAGTATCATAGTGCTGAGCAGCACTGCAGCAAGGCAGAGGCATCCTGAATTGTACTATCTACCATGCCAGGAAACTCCTGGACTTTTCTGCTACATCTTAGGCTTTGAATCTGCAAAGTATCCTAGCTCTGTGGCTAACAGATAAGCTTTTGTATAGCCCCGCTGATTACAGGAACTAAGTGTGTAAGTATTTTGCTGTCTCTTTCATTTGCAGGACCTAAGTGTGTAAAAAGTATTTTGCTACCTCTTTCATTCACTGAGGATTTGTGCCTGTCACAGAGGAGCATGTTTGGAGTGGTCCAGCTATACTGAAACTGCAGAACCACATTCCAGCTTCCACAGTATAGTCGCTGGCCTCTAATGTAAGATCCAGATGTAAGATTTATGTGGGGACATTAATTTCAACATTTTTATTAATAGGGGCTATTTATTTGTGTCTATATTAGTGCACTAACTTCAATAACACTTTTTTTTTGCCTTCGGGTATCATTTGGTGCACAAGATTATAGCTTGCAGTAAAATCTGCACAGCTTCTCAAAGTAAAAATACTGTTTTTTTTAAAGAAGTAAATTAATAAGCATGATCATAAGTACATATGTACATACATAAGTACATACAGACTCAGGAATGTTCTCTTTGTATCCCTGACTTCATGTAAGTCAACAAGAGCTGAAGTAGAAAGCAAAGTGAGGAAGTAGAGCATTACCTGCTTTAGGTGTTTGGTAACATGCTGACTTCAGTGGAATGGTTCTAATTCTTACTTCATAAGGGATTCCTGACGGACCAATCAATGACCTGTTCTGCCTGGACAGATACTCTGGAGTCTGTTTTGTTTCCCTTTTTTCTTTTCCAGCTCCTCTAGGATGTGGTTAATTCTACAATGTTGCAGTGCGGCTACAGGGGCAATTATTGTTTGTGTGAAACTGGAGAGAAATAGGTGGTTAAGTCTGCTTCAGATATAATTAAGCCTGAAATGTCTCAGTGGTCACATTAGAAGCACTAATTTTAAGCTCTCTTATTGGTTTAGGCCATAGCCATTTGTTACATAAAAAGGCAAAGGTTTTTTTTTTTTGTCCTTCAAATGATTTTCTGTGGAAATATGGAAAAAAAAAAAGTGTTCTTCAAAGCATCGACAGTAATACCCACTACAGACTCCTTGTCCTGCCAAAATAAATCAATTAAGAAACCCCAAACCATTTTTTGAATGGAAAAAGTATCTAATCATCCTTTTTTGTCCATGAGTTAAACAAACCATGCCTGCAAAGTTCATCCTATGGGTGACTATTTCACTATTTGTGTTCCAGAGATGGACTTTTAATGTCAAGTTAGTCATGCAGAAGCTTAAATTTAAATTACACTCAAGAGCGTGTTGTTTCAATATATTTTTCCTTGCAGAAAATGGTTTAAGAAGTCATTTTCTCCTGCCTTTACCTTGCAAGTTTCTATGTCGTTGTATATATTGATGCAACTCTTTCTGGGTTGTGAGTGTTGCAACCAGTGTTGATTAAAAGAGATGGATTTGAAAGTACAAAAATGTAAAATATACCAGATGGGGGGAAAAAAAGTGGAAATAACTCATGTGGAATTGTATTTTTGTCATGCTTGGTCCATCAGTGAGAACAAATGAAACACCATACACAAATTTAGCTTAAATAAATGGAACTGTGTCCAGAACTTCTGTATTTTGAAGTAGCCAGGGTGAGAAGTCTGTTTTATGCTTTCCCTGCCAGTGACCTTTGGACACAGTGCTTACGTCATGGAAGTTTGCTGATTCCCATCACAAAATACATGTTTTGGGCTGTTTCAGCAAAGTGCAGAATGTGTATAAAGACATTTAAAACTGATCCACAGCACTGAACAATTGCTGTGAAGGAATGGCCTTGCACCTGCTGGTCCATTGCAAACAAGAATAGATGTGGGTGGTCAATGTCCTTGCTTTTCTTGAGGAGCCTGGGAATGTTTGTGGAAATGTGTAAGAATCCTCCAGTTTGGAAACATTCCTCGCTGGAGTGCAGGAAACCTAAGGGTAAAGAGGCTATTGCTGAGAAATAGAAACTGAGCTCCTCCCTTGGTGATGGGCACAGCTGAACCAGGAGAATGAAAAGTGAAACTGTCATTCTCACTTCAGGGATTTCAACAAGGTTGGTGATAAACAGCAATTTGAAGTTTTACCTGAGTTTGAACTCAGAGCTGGCTCAACTCCTACAAATTGTTATTCTGCTTATCCACCCTCTAGCTTTCTGCTGATGCAGCTACAGCAGTTAATGACTCAAAACACAGGAGTCAACAGGTGCTGAAAAGCCTGTCTGCAGACTGTGCTGTAGCATGCCCACCACTGAAATAGGTAATTTCAAAGTTATTTCAGTTCAAAGTTGCTTTTTTATCAAACCACCTGTGAAAATGTATTAAAACATATATTTATTCCTTTTTAATGTGGTGTTTGAATTCCCAACAAACTAGATAGAGACCTTTTATATTAGCTAGCTTTGAGCCTGGATGTGTTATGCTGATGCTAACTTCGACTGATGCTACTAAATGGCCTAATTTCTCCTGCATTGCAGCCTTCATAGAAGTTACTTTCACCTTTATATGATGCTACATGCTGATGTGGTGATACTCCACACAGGTTATGTAATTAAGCCTAAGTGCCATAAACAGAATTGAGTGGATAACGTTCCATCTAATAGAAAGACAGCCCTACAAAGGTGTCTGTAAAACCCAGTTCTGTAATCTTACAAATACCTTAGAGAGATTAATCGCTCAGCCTCCAGGTGGTGGTGACTTCTGTTCCCCTTCTCTCCCCTGGCAGAACTGAATAAACCATTGAATATATTTCTAAGAAAACAGCACAACCAAAAGAATATGAGTGAGATGGCAAGTAAAATGCATGATAAATAACTGGAAAGGTGTAAGGGGCATAATCAATAACAGCAAAAGTCAGGAAGTGACTGCGTCTAGAAAGCCAGCCCTGGGGTTTATTCATTCCCAGAGCGTTCTGCACACCTGTGCCGTTGCTTCTGTAGTTCCCTGCTGTTCCCTTGCACAGTTCCTCAAAGACTCTGACAAGTTTGAGTGACAGGACGGAGTGTGGGGCTTTTTACTTTGTTTTCCCCCACCCTGTCTCCACAATGTTAACTTCCTGAATTTGGTACAATAGAAGCAAAGACTTCATAGAAGAAAGTTTAAGAAGTGAGTGATTTTTCTTTTTTTTTCATTAGGAACTAGACTATTTGATTTCAAGGAAAATTATTATTTGTTTTTTTACTGGAAATTTTCCTACCAATGCCTGCCATCAGATTACTGAATGAGCATCCACTCAGCTGATAAGTCAAATTAAATACATGTCATCAGTGTAACATCCAGAATCTGAGAGAAGGGCATTTTTAGCTGTTGAGAGAACTTAGATGACAAAGGTCTAAGGAATTTAGGAGCCAGATATACTAACATTTATTCAGTATCTTCCCCTTTACATCGGCACAAGGCTTTTTGAAAAAGGAAACAGCAAAGCAAAGGAAGCCAACTAAAGTCTGAAGGCAGAAGAACAGTTGTTGAAGCTTTTCAGGAAACAACCCTTTGATACTGCTGACTCCTTGAGTTGCTTTCTGAAGCTTTCTTGCTGATCACCATCTTATTTGAGCTGTTTGGTCTTCTGCTCTCTCATGCCAACCCTTTGTTTAGGTAATGTACTTCGACATGGTTCCCCAGAAAGGATTTAATCCTAAAACCAAAAAGTATTTGGAGCATGTGGGCACCATCACATTGGTATAGATCTGCTTGTCTTTTGTCCCTTCCCCAGCCTGGGTCTGTTCTACCTGCTTAGATGGGATACTACTCGTACAGCACCTAGCAATGACCCATGTTGTTTTTTGGGTGTCAGACCTTCTCTAAGAAACAGTGCTCCGAGTGATCAAGTGGGAGGGGGTAAGATGGAGTGGAGGAGAAGATTGAAACTTTCATTTCTCTTTGTTTTCTTGCAGGTTTGTGGGTGTGAATTGATGATGGTGTGGAGCAGTAATGCAGGAAAGGGAGAGGACAGATTGAGCGAACTGTGGACTTCAGGGCAAACGAGAGCAAGCAGAACAGTAGGAGAAAAAGGACAACATCTTTCTTAGATTCAGCAGCCACAATATGCAGATTAGTGTTGGAAGCATCCTCCTATATGTTCAGTGTGCCCAGAAAAGGGAGAAACAGGTATTTATGCCAAACCGATTCATCTTTGAGCCCAAGTCCCTCAGACTGACATCTTGTCTGCTAGTCACTGAAGATAGGTCACGGCATTCTTGGGAGAGTAACGTGCATTGGATGTTCAACTTTCAGCATGGAAGGGGAAGCTTTAGTAGCACTGGGAATAGTTAAACATATGAAATTCTCTTCTAGGAGTAGAATTCATTCAGCTTCTCACCCAGGAAATGTTCATTTATGCTGTTTGGTCAGGCAGGCACCTCCTGAGGGCACAGTTTCAGCTGACCCATGTAAACAATCACATGCCATTCTCTGACAGCACTTGTTCTTTATCAGCCCATTAAGCATGGGCTTTCAGCCAGTGAAAACATCAGATATTTGGCAAAGCATTTATAATTAGTAAGTGTTGTGGCAGAATAATGGAATCCGAGGTCTCAGAAACCATCAAGTGTGTCCTTTTCCAGCTGATAATCCCATGGAGACAACAAAATGGAAAGAGAAGAATACCAAACTGAAGGAGGCAGCATGCAGTGTTTGGATTTACAGCAGAGTATCTTGCAGCAATTCAGACTCTTTCCAGAGTTTGATGATACTCAGTGCCTGAAGACCTTGTAAAGAAGGATTTTTTCTCCCCCTACCTTGCCTGTGTTTTACAGGCATTACTGTGCCATCTTGCCTGTACCATTTGTTCCTGTCTTGTTCAGAAACCTTTTTGTATTTTGACAAGAGGTGCACTTAGGGAACACGTTTTCATAATCTTGAAATAGTTTGACATTGAGGACATGGTCACATTGTCGGGAGGGGAGGCAGACAGAGGCTTGAAGTATGCTTTCTCTAGGTGCGGCTGTGGAGATTTCCACTCGGTCTCACTGGGAATCTCCTTCATTTGTTTTGGCTGATGATCTAGGACCTTTCTGGCCAGCCATCAGCCACTTTCTGCTCCTAGGCATGGGATATCAAAATGTTGACTTTCTGTCAACCAGGTTTTTGTTTTTCACTCTCTTGGCAAGGCGTTTGACAAGCTTGCTTTGGCATCTTCCATGTCTCACAGCCTGTTTCCTAAGAACTGGCTTCCAAGCTTTTGACATGCTCTGACTATATGTCATCTTCCCACAGCAGAAGTTCTTCTCCCCTCACATAACTGTCCATTTGGTATTGAGAGGTAGCCTATACAGCTCAGATGAAAAGCTTTTCTGCACTCAACTTGGAGAGTCTGAAGACAGAGTGCTCCAGTGGTTCAGTCCATTAAGGCAATGCTACCCCTGATGAGCTAAGTGGGTTGTCAGTGTTTTATACTTTTTCTAGAAGGCTGCAAAGAACTGAGGAAAGGACTTTATGTCTGTGAACTTGTTTACTAGCAGAGAGGTTCAATATCTCCATTCTGTGAATAAAGAATCAAGTGACAGCAGCATGATTCCACATCAGCTTCAGCTGGTCTGCTGTGGGTCCTGGCAGCCCTTTCTCCCTGGTGTCCACTGTACAGCCCTACCTCTCCTCTCCTTTGCATTTATAATATTGCTCCTATGACTGTGGTGAGGGAGCTAATCTGCCTGAACTCTAACTGAAAGGAAAAAAAAATCCAAAATAATTTATTTCTTCTTACTTTGCCAGACCTTTTCATTATAGAGCACATAAACTTTACTGCTGGCACAGGAGAGAGATGGGGAGGGGTGGATAGGCACAGGACCACAGCATCTTGGCTGAGATTCACTTAAACTTCATGAAATCTTACTCAAAACTCTCAGCATGTCCCAGGCCCTGGGTGCCAGGCATGTGCTTTTTCTAATCTACAGTCTTTACTACTACTGCTGCTGCTTTCTGCTGCCTTCTTATCTCTAAAATGAAACCTATCATTCATTTTGTGACTACTGCATCAGTATCCAGTTTAAAGGAAGCCCTTCAGAGCTATGATTTAGTCCTTGTCAGGACTTGGTATGTGCACCAGTCCTGTGGGCTGTAGCCTCCTTTTGTTTTTACCTGTCATACAAATATCTGCGTACAAAGGGATAGGATTACTTCTGTTCTTAAAGTATTGAGTGAAAGGTGCTGAGCAGATCTGTGGAATTTGCACTGGCTAGGGATCAAAACTGTACTTGCAAGCAGTTCTTAATGGCATGATGACAGTATCCTTCCCGTTTAAAACAAGGGCTCAGATCATATGAAACAGATTTCTTCTAAATGCCTAGAAGGGTAGAAAGGGAGGGACAGGGGGAAGGAGAAAAGCAGAATGCCTTATTTTTGGGTCACTGTATCCAGCGTCAGAGCCAGCAGAGTCTATACTCTTCTGCTTTTCGTTTTGGTTCTGTTTGTTCTTTGGAGCATGAGGGACGGTCTAGAGAGGGAAGATGCTGGCTCGGCAGATGCAGGGTATGCGGTCCAGGGGCTCAGTTCCAAGTGCAAAAATTATTTCTCAAATGCTCATTTCTGCACTAACGCAACAGGCATGACTGGGCTGTGCCGTTACATTTAGGCTTTTCCCTCTGAAGTCTGGACAGTGCCTCCATCCGTGCATTGCCCACAGAATCTAGGCCCAGTGCATTTGAAGCGCGCTGAGGTACAGAGCACCCCCAGGCTATGCTGCTATAGCAGCAGCAAATAAGTTGGAGTGAGCGCTAGAGGAGATGTCTGGCAGGTCATGTGAATATTTTGCAAAACTTTAAACGCAGGAGTGACAGCATGGGCTGAGTACAACTGTATCAGAGTAATGCAGGTGCTCTGATCACAGGCCAGACTTTTACCATTGTTCCCATAAACTGCACTTAATGCTTTTTTTGTTACAAATGGGGTGAAGCTCTTCTCCCTGGTGAGTACTTGGCCCAGTCCTAGACATTAGAGTAACTTCTTACAGAGCAAGCCCGGCTCTGATTTGTAGTGCTGTTTTATTTTTAGGACTTGTGGGAGTTTGACCTTAGCACACTCGATGGGAAAGCAGCATTGGACAAGAAAGAATTGCAGGGTTTTTTAGCAGGGTAATTTCAGTACAAGACTGTAAGTTTCACTTTCAGGTTCTTGGATTTACTGCCTTTCCCTGGTGCAGTGGATGGTAGGGTGCTTGTTTAAATATAACTTTTCTTCTTGAGTTTTGAAACAGAAGTAGTAATCTTAAATCTTTCTATTTTGTTTAAATAAATAAAAACTTGCTTTCATGAAATAAAAAGATGGACCTCTTCTTATTTCAACAATTTAAAAAAAAAGATGTTTAGAAATCTCTACTGCTGTGACATTTTGCAATTGGCTCAAATTTAAGCTAACATTTGTAGCCTTTTATTTCCCAATTGGAAATTTCTGAACAAACCTCACTTTGTCCCAGGCCCATCTCCTTGTCTTCCTCCTCTGCTGCTTGTAGGTATAGCCTGATTCATTCTCCTTAAGGAAGTGGATGGAAATACTAATGTCTTCATAGTTATGGGAGAAAGCAGGAGGAGAAAACAGGAGCAGAAACAGAGACAACTTCATTAAGAGAAAGCAGTAGATAAGCTTTGGGATAAATAATGAAGCAAAAATGATCGGGTAGGATAAGGGGCAAAGGCTTATTTGAATGGGGACAACCTGGAAAATGGTTGTTAAAGAATGGATCACAGGAGACAAAATGCTCCAGAGAAATAAATCCACTGGTGCCTAACTTACAAACATTCTGCCTTTGCTACACAGATAGCATTAACCATAATTCAGAACTCTGTTATAATCCCACCCTTAGAATCAGATCCAAACCCAGCATGCTGTCTGGAATGCTGGTCAACTCAACACACAGTATTTAAAATCTGTAGAAGTAAAGCCAAAAGTGATCTCTGGAGTTATGAGCATCTTCAGGGCCCAACAATTGTTCAGCAGAATCACACACTCATCTCCATGCTTCAGTTCCTCTCAATTTTAATGTGCTTTGGAACAAGATGGAATAAATATCTGTATAACATGTAGTTGCAACTGAAGGACAGCAAGCAAGTAGCTAGAGAACTTAACCTTATACTGTAATGTACCATCAACAGCAAGCAGAAAAGGTAATTGTGAATTTCCTTTGTATTCGGTTTTTTCCTGTCCATAAATTCCTTGTGAATCCCTGGTAAAGAGAGGAACTACAAAATGAGGCAGTCTTTTAAAAACTGTACAATGCTTCTAGCCGTGATGCATGAGTATTTATGTAGGAATTATTTTACCAGAAGTACAAATGGGAGGGAGGGGTACATGCTGTATTATTCCCTCACAGAAAAGAAAAATCAATCCATTCTCATAAATAATATACAAAATTCTCAGCAAGATCTAAATTCGATACACTTAAGAAGTCACCAGGGTTCTAGGCCTGACTGGCCAAAGAGCTGGCTGGGGAAAGGCTTTATTCAGTTCAATTGCTGGCAAAATCTGGGTGGACCTGATCACCCTTACTGTCCATCACAGCCACTGGACAGAGGACAGTTTCTCTCTCTGGATAGCTTAACAATCTGTAAGTCGCTGCCGTAAGACGTTTGGGGAGGGCAGAGGGTCGCTCCTACCTACTTACTCTAGGAGATTAAGCAAAACAGCCAGGTGGATGGACTCTAGTGGTACATTCTCTACCTTCAACTGAAAGAATGCCAGACTTGTATAAACACAGAAATTGCCTAGTTTAATTCAAGAGTTGATGTTGTAGCGGTTTAATTAACACTAAAAGCAGTTTAATGGGCCAAGAGCTTTAGTGTTCAAATTAAAAATTATAGCAGGCCTTGTTTACTGGGGGTTGGGAGTTTTTAACCTGCAAATCCAATGTTAATTGTTCCATTTTAGATCTGTTTTGCCACTTTTCCTCTGTATTTGCAGAGCAAGATAACTGAGCTACAGCTTGTTATGAAAAGGCCATATACAATTACAATATATTTAATTGTTTTCTGGATAACTGACTAAATCAAGACTTGAGTACATTCAAATAGCAAAATGTTGAAATTGTGCTTCTCTTGGACTTCAGTGCCTTTATCAGAAGTTTCATTGATTGCTCCATAGCCTTGTTTCTGATGTTTGCTTTTAACTTCTGCCGTAGAATGTTGTAAAAGCATAGGATTTTAAAGCATAGGATTTTAAATCTAGAAGTATAGGAAAAGTCAATAGATCCCAGACTTTCCATCAAGTGTAGTTAGTTTAATGTTTCTGCTGATTCTGAGAATAATTGCCTGTGATGGCAATTAGCACACAGGTCTTTAAATGGGTATGCATGTTCAGGTGTTTCTCACTGAACCTCCTTTGAGTGTTAGCTTGTTGGGTTTTGATGGGATTTTTTTTTATGATTGTAAGTAAGTCTGAAGTAAGTCTGTTGCTATTTGTGCTGTTCCCTGAGTGGTTAATCTATTGTTTATCAACAGAAGTTGTGATACAGCAAGTTAAAGTGATAGATCATTAATTTTCTAGGGCTAATTAAGAAAGAGACATGGCTTTCTGCCTCTTGGGTAATGAGTGCAGTGGGAGAGCAGTTAGACTATTAACAGCAGACCTTACGGAACTGCATCTTCTTCAAGTCTTGTGTAAACTCCTACATAGATGTACTTTTAGCTCCCTCCCTGTCTCAGTATGCAGTGGCCTAGCCTCCTACTGTTGTCATGCACATGTGTGCACACACACGCATGTATGCCAAAAAAGCCACCCAAACTCACGCCCTCAGCACTCTTCACCATCTTCATCTACCTTTATTTAGCTTGCTCACAGGGCAGGAAGCATCATGTCCTATGGCTGATAAGAGCTAAGTATATGCTGGCTGTTGCCTCCCAAGTATGAGGTGGGCCATCCCAAACAAATCTAAGTTGAGCTGTTTGTACTTTTTCCTCTGAGATTAGGTGGGTAGAGAAGAATAGAGCAGTTTCCCCTCTCTTCACAACTGCAGGTCTTCAAAGGGCTGGAGGCAGCACATAACTCCGGTATTTCAAGCTTTGTAGCGAACTGGACTGGAATTGACCAACCCATTGAAGCCTTCATGGCAGGAATAGGAGGCAGAAGAGGCAGCACAATAACATGAACTTCATTTTCGCAGAAAATCAAGACAAAAAACCAATGCACTTTGGCAAAATTGCAAAATTCTGCTATGTGCATAAGCAAACAAACCCTCCCTCATCATTTTCTAGAACTGAATATGAGGATGGTTTTAATACCAAGTGCCCTTTTGTTTAGAAATTAAAGCCTCTTCCTTATCTCCAGGCTGCCAGATCTGTGAATAATGGACTTTTTTTCCCTGTACTAGGAACTTTTTTTAAAGCTATTCAAAGAGACCTTGGTAAATATTTCTCTGTCAAGCAGTAATTGAATAAAGTCCCAAGTTGCTTGATGCTGTCCCTCCCTTTTCCCTTGAGTTTTTTGTATTGCCTTTTGCCTATAAATAACACAGAGATAGCTAGAAAGGGAAACCTTTTTTGAGAGGTGATATCGTCATCTGGCAGCTACCTAGTAAGGTTCTATTGGCTGTAAGTCAGTGCTGAGCTTCCCTGAGAAAGTCTAATGTTAGTTTAAAAAAAAACCCAACAACCACCACCAACAAAAAAAAACCCCAAAACCTCACTGTCTTGTGTTTGCTGTTTAAAGGAAAAGGAAGAGAGAATGTTTTATCTTCCTATATAAGCAGGCATGGACAGACTTTAATGCTGCAGCTGAAAGCACTTCTCAATCCCTTTTATCACTGGAGATTATGTAGAGCAGTGGATGGTACTTAATGGCGGATAGACGAGAGCCAAGCAAACTGGCAGCCAAAGCACGAAGCGCGGTTCTAGGTTTTTGCCTGTGCAGTGAGCTCCAAGTGCTGGGAGTAGAAACTTCTCAGTACTCTGCATCTGCTTGAGTCTAAGCCTGTATCTCTCTAGACTCTGTGCTTCAGCTGCAATTAGAAACCCAGTAGGCCAAAGTTTTGTGATGTTTACCTATAGCTATAGGATGTCTTTCGTGCTATTGTAACTGCCTCTGTGCTCAAAAATAATACAGCAGAAAACTTGTATGCCTATGTGCAGACCACAAAATATAAATGAGTCTTGATTTAATGGTTGAAAACATAGCAGGTCAGCTTAGTGCCACTAGGTATTTTTACTTGCCCATGGCTAGGAACTGAAGTTGCGCAATGATCTGTTCTGGTCAACTAGGCATCCAAAAAATACTAACTACTTTTCCCACATCTTGTTCTGTTGTTTTCTTAGTTGCATTCATGCTTTTTTCTAAAACAGCCTCATCTGGTTAGTATTACTTCATCACATATTAGGATGTGATATTAGGATCATAACAATAGCATTTTTAAAGATTCTTGAATTCAGAAACTCCTATTAGAGTGAAATGGTCACAATGACTTTGTGAAAATGTCCTCCTTCCACCTTAAAATGTTAAAAGATGAAGTACCAAAGTTAATTACTTCTTAGTCAACTGGATTCTACTGTTTTTTCCCCTTCTCTGCCTAGATAAAATGCAATGTATTAGCACTCAAACAGCCATAGTTTATATATAAGTTAATGAGTTTGACACCTTCTCTGGCCTCTCTTTATTACATAGAAGCTTACCTTGGATTTTCAATTAGATATTACCATAGATATACTAGGATTTTTTTTTTTAAATTATTTTGAATAATATGGAGGGAGCAAACAGCACAAACATACTCTCCATTTTAGACAGGATCCCAGCCTGAAAATAACTTTGGTTTTGTAGTTTGGACGTAGCCAAGAGCTCATTGTAAACTTAGATAATTGTTTCTGTGCTCCAGAAAAGAAAAGAAAATTGAAAAAAGAAACAAACTTGGAATCAAACACTAAACATTAAGTTGATTGTTAGGCTGTAAACAGATTTGGGCATAGTCAAATAGTCCTTGTTTGAACTTGAACTCCTTGTTCACTGCCCCGTATTAAAATTCAGAACTCAGAAACAGAAATAAGGTAACATTAAGTATTTGCATTAAAATCGAATCAGTATATCCTTGTGATGATTCATGGCCCAGTACCTTTAAACCCTTAATGAGTTCTGTAAAGCTCATCTCCAGTTCACCCTCCCATACATCTTGCCCTTAATATGAAGACAGCCTTACACCAATTGCAGATGTTTCCATGCAGTCAAGGACCCGAGTGCTGTGGAGGTTTTCTGATTACAGTAGATTTCTGATTACATCTAACTAGAATCAACACACAAAAGCTGCTACTGGGGAACAAGGAGGCCATATAACCCATGCAACAAAAGGGCCTATATGAGTGGTTATATTTAGCGTTGCTAGAGGATGATGCTGGCTAGCCAGAGCTATATGAGCTGCCACCTCTTTTCTCCCATCTATATCATCTTTTGACTGTACCAAAGCCATGCATACTCTGATGCCTACATCTTGAACACAGCAGTAAGATGTACCCCAGGTTCTCTTACACCGTATTTTCCCAAGGCGTTTCTGGTTTGCACTAGAATGGGGGGAGGAGGATCAGAACTTAGGTGAGCTGGAAGAAGGAAATGATAGACTCGGATGAGAAGTGTCTGGAGAAAGGTAGGCTCATCCTCATATCCAGAAGGTAAACGATTTTGAGGGGATGGCTTGGGCTGCTACTTGGTGTTTGAGCTAGAGATTTACAGTGTAATTGAAGGAGACTTACAGCGTTGCTGGATATCTGGTGTGGATGAATGTGTGTCGATTGGCCTTAACAGTAAGGAATATATTCAGCAGACACTTTGTTAATGTGAAAATACAGAGTTTTTCGTGATTTCGAAATTAAATCATTGCTGCCGTTTCCTTCCTTCTGGTTAATATCACCAAAATTCCCTAGGAAATGTTTCCCGAAGAGGGACTATCCGCTTTCTGTTTCTGCTAATTGTTTTCATTCTATGAAATGAGTAGATAATTACTTGCTCAACTGAAGCATTTGGAAACACTGAAGTAGTATCTGATTCATCAGAAGATGAAATTTGATTTTCTTAATTGCTGTTAGGTAATAAAATGTGACTGTATAGGCTTTGTAACCGAATCCCCAGTCCATGATAAGCAAGTATGACAAGGCCAGGAAATAGTTGGTGGTTTAGACAGTCTTTTCCTGGAAAGATAAGGAAATAGATTTCTTTATTAAAGCTGGTACAGCTCAGAGTTTTGTAATGGTGCGTGACACTGCAAGGACAATGCTGAGACATGCAATTACATTTTAGGAATACAAAGCCCTGGCTGTTAAATAGAAATTGTAAGCTAGGACAACACTTGATTGTAATAAGGAAAGGAACAAAAATAAGCCAGATTTTCTGTAACTTCCCAGCAAGTCAGTAGAATGACTTAACAGAGAAATTTTCCTTTGTGTAAAGCAATACCAAGATAGGAGCATTCCCTTCAATGCTACCGCAATCCCTCTCCAGAGAGAGGGAGAGACTTTACCTGCTCACTTTTGAGGCTGAGCTCAGTGTAAGCATTATGATGGGGGGAGGAGAAAGGTTCCTGTTCTTTGCAAAATAAAATAGAGTGCTCTGTGTATGTTACAGTCTCCCTCAGGATCCTCCTGGCTCTGATAAGCTTCTGTGTCTGTTGGGGGGTTAATCTTCCTCCCAGTTTGTGAGCATTCCCTGGGCTCCGACTGCCCTTTAGAGGCCACACGGATGCTCACGAGCTGTAATTGCACTTCCAGATGTAGTTGGGAGGTGGGGAGAAAAGGGGGAATGAATTTTGAGGCAGAGGCCAATTTTCTTCTATTTTTTTCTGTTTATTTTGGATATTGGAAGTAAACCAACAGAAATCACAGAGAGTAATGCAAAGGATGCTTCTCAAATCGCTTTTTGGGAGAGAGAGAAACTGTGCCAGAAAGACTGCTGGAGATTAGAGCACACAAGCCAGTTCAGCCTATATAAATATGAGATCTGTGTATGTGCACATCTCTCTCTTTTCAACAAAGCATTTTAGCAAAGCTGACTAGAGGGAGACTTCTGCAAGAAGACAAAAGGCAGCAAGAAGTCAGAGGGCAGTAGGATGGGGCAGAATGATCAGGAGACCTAGAAGCTCAGAAAGCTACTGAGAAAGGCTTTGAGAGGATTTCCTGTAACTTCTCAAAGAAGGCTTACCTGCCTCACCCAGCATACCACAGTCTAGCTGATCTCTGTGCTGTGCAGTGAAATACCAATGAGGAAACAGTAACCAAATACTATCTCAATGCATTTAAATTTGAAGTACACACCCAGGCCGCTATTTTGGGGATAAATAATGAAGAAGACTAGAGTCCGTGAGAGGCATGACAACATCCCTTAGAGAATATCTTATAAAACTCTTTATATGTGTGTGCAGTCTGTTCTGTAAGCTTATTTTTCTCCTTTACTTTTACTCTCCTTTACTTCTCCTTTCTCTTTACTTTTTTTTTGTAGTGTCCTAAGAGCTGGGTAGCTTTGGTTCAGGCAAGGACAGAGTAGAAAGTTATCAGTCAAAACTGTTAAAAAATTATTTGACTCTCATCTAGGACAGTTTTATTCTGCTTAACCTTCTTTCCTCAGTAGATTCACTGAAAAAAATTAACCTATTTCTAGTTATCTCTTGAGTAGAAACTGGTGCAGTTTCAGTGGGCAGCTTGTTGCAGACTGTATCTTGTAAGCTTGATATTCTATATTGCATTGAATCATTTATCAGGAAGGAGCCTTTCAGTGTGGTAGCAGAGGTCTAGCTACTTCTGTTAAAGTCCACAGAAAATTTCCCATCTAGCTTTAATTTTGATTATGCTAAGCACTGTTACAGTATCTGAGGGAAGTCCTGTGAAATCGACAGGAGTTACTTCCTCCTGACTTAGTGGGAGCTACGGTATCTTGTTAAAGAAATCAGTGCAAAATGTGTAGTTCACTCTAAGCTAAGGTTTATGTGGTTTGAAATTATCTGTGCTGACCATAGTGCATCACCACACAGCTGAACGCTGTAGAGCCTGCGCTGGTGTTTGGGCTCAGCACACTGCACAGTAAATTAGTGCAAGCTAAGGCTCATGAGGCTGATTCTCTACTGTCCATGATCCTCTTGATGATCCTCTGACTGCTATCTCGTATACTATGGCTAGTCTATTAACTTGCCTCAAAACCAGTTGGTCTGTGGCCATCCTTCTGCATTTAGTCCTTTATTAAGTTATTCATTAAAAAATTAGGAGACTGTTCAGACAATTGCAAAAATCCTTTGTTAATAAAGTGCTGATTATGTAGCACTTTGATCAGAAAGTGTCCCAAGGAGACAAGTAGATGTTGCATCCTTAGCCAGCTGCTGCCTCACCTCTTCCTGCTGCCGCACAGCATGCTGTAAGGGATCTCTCCATTCCCAAGGAACCATTTTTGTTGCAGAGATGCTTCCATGTTAAAGATATTAACAGCTGGATGAAATTCCCCTGGAAACTAGTACAGGCTTGTTATCCAAACATTTCTAGGTATCTTTCAGATATCTCTATTTACATATTTTTGGCTTCTCAGCCTGGGCAGCACCGATACGTATTTTAAATTACGTTCATTCTAAACGTGATTACGTTTTTTGGCTCTCTAAGCTTTTGTTGGGAGTAGAACAGTCTTCTGAGAAGCTTGATAGAAAGTTTGGCACCACCATACATGCAATCAGGACATAAAACACTTTGTATGTGGTCTAATTATGGTGTATGTCAACACTTACATGCATCTACTCCGCTGGGATTGTGTTGTGTAGGCGTTACCATTCTGTTTAAATACTGCCCAGATCAGGCTATTTACAGGTGCTTTTTCTTGGAATTACCAGCGCTATATTTATCCTGGTACGTTACAGAGCAGGGTATGCTACCAGGCAGCCTGCCATGAATGCTATAGAACAGAATACAGAAGCAGAGTGGGTGTGATACAGCTCTTAGGATCCAAAGCTAAAATTCTGCTCCAGGCAAGACCAGGGAGAGGAAAAGGCATGTGAAAGCCGGGGGGGATGTTAAAAAAAAAAAAAAAAAAAGATACAACAGACCATAAGCTGTTGCTGGAAAAATGACTGTGTGGAACAACCCCCAAGATGCAGGATGCCCAGCAATATCAAATTGAAAGTAAGTGGCAGAAGATTCATAGTTACCAAAATAAGTCCAAAACATCATGGACTAATAGTTGAAAGAAATATTAACTGTACCAAACAAAAATATTTGGGCTTTATCATTGCTGGAAACATCTGTTATATAGCAGTTATCTGGGAAATCAAAGCAGTCCATGATGAATTGGTTCTTCACAGTATCTCTGTCTGTCTCTGATAAGAGAGAACTCTACCTATAGCAAGTCTGGAGGTGTACAGCACTCTCAGTACTTTCCATTAGATCCACCTTTACTAACTTTCTCAAAGTAACTTTGTCTCAGGCAAGCTTTTTTCATTCTTAACATCTTTCTTATTTCTTTACAGTTCATCGTATCACTGAAATGAGTTCTCATCCCCTGGGAAGAAATTTCACTGCAATTCAGACTTCTTCATAACATAGTAGTGTATAACAGATTCAGAGGTGCTGTGTCCTACCAACCCAAGTAAGTGTGTTTCTTGTTACATATTGCACTATAAGTGGTGTGAAACATGACTCACTAGGTTTTTTATGTCTCCTGAGTGCCTGCTGGATGCTGCCATCTTGTTAAATCGATTGCCTTTCTGAATTCTGCCTTCATCCACTTCTAATGAAAGTCACACAACAGGAGTTTCTGGTTGTAAAACAGCCTGTTGCAATGAGAATTGAAAAATTCTCTAGTCCCAGCTGTGGCATTCACCCACAGATTTTCTGTTCTTCTTTGTCTTTAGGATGGTTTCATGCTGTGCTATATAGAAAGGTGATTGTTATGGCTGACAAAGTAAATGCATATATAAATAAATGTTTACAGATGAATGGGAAATTAGTTTCAGTTTCTATTACTTTGTGCTTTTGGATTCTGCCCTTGCCAGCAATTAAGTGTTTAAATACTGAATTGAAAACAGAGCTCAAATTGATATTCTTTTGTTTATCGACTTCTACTTGTACATGAAAATTAGCTTTTTAAGTTCATGGAGATATAATTCCACTACTTGGTTCCAGCTAAGACAGAAATTTGTTCATACTTGATGGAATTTGAATGAAAGAATTCTTTACTTAGAATATGCTCAAATGTGGCTGTTGGTTAGGCTTACAGCTGCTGATAAGCAGAGTAGGCATAGGAATGTTTGTGCTAGTGTTACTTACTGGGTGATATTGTTACCACAGAATCAGACTGGTTGAGGTTGGAAGAGACCTTTGGAGGTCATCTGGTCCAAGCAGGGCCACTTAAAGCCAGTTGCCCAAGACCACGTCCAGACAGCTTTTGAATATCTCCAAGGATGGAGACTCCACAACCTCTCTTGGCAACCTGTGCCAGTGCTTGGTCACCTTTCTGATAAAAAAGTGTTTCCTCATGTTCAGAGGGAACCTCCTGTGTTTCGGTTTGTGCCCATTGCCTGTGGTCCTGTCGCTGGGCACTACTGAAAAGAGCCTGGCTCTGTCATCTTTACACCTTCCCTTCAGGTATTTATATACATTAATAAGATCCTCCTGAGCCTTATCTTCTCCAGGCTGAACAGTCCCAGCTCTCTCAGCCTTTCCTCACAGGAGAGATGCTCCTGTTCCTTAATAATCTTTGTGGCCCTTTGTTGGGCTCTTTCCAGTATGTCCATGTCTTTCTTGTACTGGGGAGATCAGAAATGGACACAGTACTCCAGGTGTGGCCTCACCAGTACTGAGCACAGGGGAAGGATCACCTCCCTTGACCTGCTGGTAATGCTTTCTGTAATGCAGCCTGGGATACCATTTGCCTTCTTTGCCACAAGGGCACGTTGCTGGCTCATGTTCAACTTGGTGTCCACCAGGACCCCGAGGTCCTTTTCTGCAAAGCTGCTTTCCAGTTTGGTGACCCCAGGATATATTGGTGCATGGGGTTGTTCCTCACCAGGTGCAGGACTTTGGACTTCTCCTCTCCTTGTTGAGCTGCCTGAGGTTCCTGTCAGCCCAATTTCCAGCCTGTCGAGGTACTTCTGTTTGGCAGCACAACCCTCTGGTGTATCAGCCACTCTACTCAGTTTGGTGTCATCTGCACACTTGCTGAGGATGGACTCTGCCCCATCATCCAGATGATTAATGAAGTTGTTAAACAGGACTGTACCCAGTATTGATGCCTGGGATACACCACTAGTTGCTGACCTCCAAGTAGGCTTCATACCAGTCTTCAATCCACCTCAAGGTCTGCTCATCCAGCCCGTACATCAACAGCTTCTCTATGAGGATCTTATGGGAGACAGTGTCGAAAGCCTTACCAAAGTCTAGGTGGACAATATCCACTGCTCTCCCCTCATCTACTAAGGCAGTCATTTCATCGTAGAAGGTTATCAAGTTGGTCAAGCATAACTTCCCCTTGGTGAATCTAAGGGGATTCTTACACACTACAGTTCTTTGAAGAAGTGTTAAGACTTGATAAGATATATATATAAAAATCTTGATAAGATATAAATACAACACGACAGAGAGGAAACAGTCGAGAGGTTCCTGGACTGTGTGGAAGATAACTTCCTGATGCAGCTGGTAAGCGAGCCTACCAGGGGAGGTGCCTCGCTCGACCTACTGTTTACAAACAGAGAAGGACTGGTGGGAGATGTGGTGGTCAGAGGCCGTCTTGGGCTTAGCAACCATGAAATGATAGAATTCTCGATACTTGGTGAAGTAAGGAGGGGGGCCAGCAAAACCGCTACCATGGACTTCCAGAGGGCGGACTTTGGCCTGCTCAGGTCACTGGTTGGTAGAGTCCCTTGGGAGACAGTCCTGAAGGGCAAAGGGGTCCAGGAAGGCTGGACGTTCTTCAAGAAGGAAGTCTTAAAGGCACACGAGCGGGCTGTCCCCATGTGCCCTAAGAAGAACGGGCAGGGAAGACGACCGGCCTGGCTGAACGGGGAGCTCTGGCTGGGACTCAGGAAAAAAAGGAGAGTTTATCACCTTTGGAAGAAGGGGCAGGCAACTCAAGAAGAGTACAGGGATCTCGTTAGCTCGTGCAGAGAGGAAATTAGAAAGGCAAAAGCCCAGCTAGAATGCAACCTGGCCACTGTCATGAGAGACAACAAAAAATGGTTTTACAAATATATTAATGACAAAAAGAGAGCCAAGGAGAATCTCCATCCTTTATTGGATGCAGGGGGAACATTGCCACCAAGGATGAGGATAAGGCTGAGGTACTTAATGCCTTCTTTGTCTCAGTCTTTAATAATCAGACCAGTTATCCTCAGGGTTTCAGCCCCCTGAGCTGGAAGACAGGGACGGTGAGCAGGATAAACCCCCCATAATCCAAGAGGAAGCAGTTAATGACCTGCTACGCCACCTGGACGCTCACAAGTCTATGGGGCCAGATGGGATCCACCCGAGGGTACTGAGGAAGCTGGCAGAGGAGCTTGCCGAGCCACTTTCCATCATTTACCAGCAGTCCTGGTTAACAGGGGAGGTCCCAGATGACTGGAGGCTTGCCAATGTGATGCCCATCTACACCCAAGAAGAGCTAGAAGGAGCATCTGGGAACTACAGGCCGGTCAGCCTGACCTCGGTGCCGGGGAAGATTATGGAGCGGTTCGTCTTGAGGGCGCTCACAAGCCAAGTGCGGGACAACCAGGGGATCAGGCCCAGCCAGCACGGGTTCATGGAAGGCAGGTCCTGCTTGACCAACCTGATCTCCTTCTATGACCAGGTAACCCACCTCGTGGATGAGGGATAGGCTGTGGATGTGGTCTACCTGGACTTCAGTAAAGCCTTTGATACTGTCTCCTACAGCATTCTCCTAGAGAAGCTGGCAGCTCACAGCTTAGACAGGTACACCCTTCGCTGGGTAAAAACCTGGCTGGACGGCCGAGCCCACCCGAGACTTGTGGTGAATGGAGTTAAATCCAGTTGGCGGCCGGTCACGAGCGGTGTTCCCCAGGGCTCAGTTTTGGGGCCAGTCTTGTTCAATATCTTTATCAATGATCCGGATGAGGGGATTGAGTTTGCAGTAAGTTTGCAGATGACACCAAGCTGGGCAGGAGTGTTGATCTGCTCGAGGGTAGGAAGGCTCTGCAGAGGGACCTGGACAGGCTGGATCGATGGGCCGAGGCCAACTGTACGAGGTTCAACAAGGCCAAGTGCCAGGACCTGCACTTCGGCCACAACCACCCCATGCAACTCTACAGGCTTGGGGAAGAGTGGCTGAAAGCTGCCTGTCGGAGAAGGACCTGGGGGTGCTGATTGACAGCCGGCTGAACATGAGCCAGCAGTGAGCCCAGGTGGCCAAGAAGGCCAACGGCATCCTGGCCTGTATTAGGAATAGTGTGGCCAGCAGGAGTAGGGAAGTGATCGTGCCCCTGTACTCAGCACTGGTGAGGCCGCACCTCGAATACTGTGTTCAGTTTTGGGCCTCTCACTACAAGAAGGACATGGAGGTGCTGGAGCGTGTCCAGAGGAGGGCAATGAAGCTGATGAAGAGTCTGGAGCACAAGTCTTATGAGGAGCGGCTGAGGGAACTGGGTTGTTTAGCCTGGAGAAGAGGAGGCTGAGGGGAGACCTCATCGCGCTCTACAACTACCTGAAAGGAGGTTGTAGCGAGGTGGGTGTTGGTCTCTTCTCCCAAGTAACTGGCGATAGGACGAGAGGAAATGGCCTCAAGTTGCGCCAAGGGAGGTTTAGATTGGACATTAGGAGAAATTTCTTTACTGAAAGAGTGGTCAGGCCTTGGAACAGGCTGCCCAGGGAAGTGGTTGAGTCACCATCCCTGGAAGTATTTAAAAGACGTGTAGATGAGGCGCTTAGGGACATGGTGTAGTGGGCATGGTGGTGTTGAGTTGATGGTTGGACTCGATGATCTTAGAGGTCTTTTCCAACCTTAATGATTCCATGATTCTATATTGTGATGTAACGGCTGGGAGAAGGAGAGCAGGAACAGAGATTGCTTTCTGCCTGAGAAACTGGAGTCTGATCCTGACTGACGTTATCATGCGGGAACCAGATATTTTTACTAGGCTGGGTTTTTTGAAAGGGGATAGTTCAGGTGTCTGTGTGAGGTATGAACTATATACATTAGTAAAACAGATTATACTTTCAGTTTATGCCATGCCTTTGACACTATTTTCTAAATACAAGAAGCTTTCTAAATTCCTGAAGCTTCTTATCCTGGTATCACTGGTGCCAAAAAGGGTTGTGGTCTCTAAAGAAAAAAGGGATTTTATGGCTATATCTTTGTAATGAGGAAACGAAGACTCAAATTGTTTAGAAACCTATGGGAATCAGAGAGCCCTTGACTGGCTTTCCTGCAGGAGGCAGCATTTTTCTCCTCCCAGTGCAGCAACAGGAGAGATATTTTGTGTCCTTAGCTTTTCTGCATTAGCAATCTCTGCTGCCCTTCAATGCCTGCCACAGTGCCACCTGCACGGCCACAGCGCACTCCTTCACCCTGGTGTCTTCATCTTCCACTTCCCCTTTCCCCGCTGCTTGCTCATCACATCAGAGAGCTTCTACCTCGGTCAAATATTAATAAGAAGACCACATTTCTATTAAAACCATTGTTGGTTTTTAAGAAGTGCTTGAAGGAACCATAGAAAATTCTGATCACTTCTCAGAAATGAGACTGAATTGCAGAAATGCAATTCTGTGGAATCATTTTACTGATGTGCTGCAGCATCAGTGCAGCTACTATGGCCATGCAGGGGATGTAAGGACAGAGCATTGCTGTGGGAACACCACGTTGTATCGAGTTACACCACACAAAACAAGCAGTTGCATTTTACGAGGCTCCTTGCTATGGTTTACTTTATAACAGCTCAAATGTGTAACATGAAACATTTATTTTATGAATTAAACTTTCTGAAAGAAAGGATGAGAATTCACTGGAGAACTTTTTTAACATCCTACTCCCAAAAGCTAGTAAGTTCTTTGCGTCTAAACTTAGGTTATATAGCAAGGTGTAGAGATGTACAGAGAAATATGAGGTGTGGTGACACAATGTTCTCCCAAGCTAAATAATTTTGCTTGAAAGCAACCTCAGAAGCAAGTTTTTCAGCACAGCAGTGGATTATGCAGTGAAAACTATTATACAATGCCATCCTTCCCTGCAAGGGCTTCACCTGAAAAGAACTTGCCTTGCAGCTGGAAAATTAAAGCAGCACGGTTTCAAAGAGACAGGGGAAGATAACCCGAGGAAGATCAGCTTAAGAGAAGTCTGGGGACCAGGCAAATGCTAATGATAACAGAAGAAAGGTAGTGTTAAAGACAACTGAACATAAGGGACCTTAGGTTTCTGTTACAGTTCTAACCACTGACACTGGCTTTTGGAAGGATCACTTCGTTTCTTAGCGTCTTACATACCTGGCCAGAAGTGTTGACCTTCACAGGGGCCTCTTCAGGCACAAACCAACAGTTATCTGAAGCAATGGACTGATGGGACAGCAAAATTATGTTTTGCATGAGCAAGAGTGTGTCTGTGTGTGCAAGAGAGCGGGGGAGGGTCTTCCCTGGCTTCTGGAGGGAGAAGCAATGCTGGCAGTGGGCAGACCCAGCAGTGAGGAGGACGGTGAGAGTCAGCAGAAGGACATTTGCCTCACTTTCTCTCAAGCTGCCTGATGATGCTACATTAAGCACATGGTCGGTACTGGGAAGGGGAAGGGCAGATGCGGGCAAGGCTGGGCACGCAGGTGGGGGAGACCTTTCCAGGGGCAGGAAACTGGCTCTGTGATGATGCCCTCAGTTTCCAGGGAAGACTGAGCCTCTGAGAGTTTTTCTGAAGTGCTGCCAGATCCCTGCCTATGATCAGATGTGGTACTTCATGGTATTGTTAGAGGATTTAATTAGCAGGCGCTAAGGAGTTTAGCTCCAATGCTGAAAAGAGATATATTAGTTCAAAACATAAAATATTTATTTGGATTTTATTGGTATTTACACAGCACTTTTCCAAGACATTTAGATATATATGCAGTGACTAGTGGTTTATTGTGATATGTGTAGGATGAGCCATGATGTCTGTGTGTTGATATCAAAAGTTACTGGTGGCCTATGACTGAGCCTTCCACCCCCAGAAACAAGGGATATGTGACAGCCTAATTAAGAAATTAAACGTGCTGGTAGAGATGAAATCCTGGGAATGGTAAGCAGAGGCTCTGAATAAAAAGGTTGAACCAAGGACAAAACTAGGGCTTTAATTGTGAGTTTCCTCTGTGATTGGTAGAGTGAAGCGTCTTGAGGAGCAAAAGTCTGATGATTCAAATCACTGACTGATCAAATTACTGACTGGCCTGGAGTGTCTTTGGCTTGCAGCGTAACAGTAACTTGGGATGTAGTGAGAAACAGTGCATTAATCCCCTCCCTACGGCCCTCCGTTCAGCAGAAAAAAGCCAACAATGTCAGTCTTGTTAAGAGAAGCTGCAGAGCACAACTGACAGGTTAAACAAAGATTACACAGCAAGTCCTTTGATTTTTGTGCTGCTTCTCTCAAAATCTAGCTGCAAATGGGGTCAGAGCAAAAGACAACTTGCTCCTGAAGAAACCAGCTGCGCGAGGGCTGCGGGCCCCATCCCGTCGGGTGATGGGGGGCCAGCACTGACTCAGCCCCTCTCCTGGAAGCTGGGATTGTTTGTGAGAAGTGTGTCAAGCCAGCGCCTAGCCTGGCTGCTCCCATCTGGGAACCTCATCCGAGCACAAATGCTGGAGCTATATTGGTCTTCCAGGCCAGTGAGTTAGATTTATGCCTGCTCTGATCTGCTTGAATTTACTGGAGTTATTCAAGGACAAGTGCGACGGCAATATACCCGGCAGAGCAGTATACCCATCAGGTTTGAGGATGGGGGAATAGGGAGGTGTGGGAAGAAGGAGGGAAGGTTGGGAAGGAGCCTCTTTCCTCCATATTATCAGGCAGATAGTGACCCCTTCCCCAGACACAGTGGACTGCTAGGATTAATGAGGCTTCTCTTCCTCTACGCTTCACAAGTTAAAGCTTTCATCTTCAGGGCTGGACACATAATGCTATGAGTCATTTTTCCTCATCTTACTATTAGGCACTTATGAATCTACCATACCGATGATGTACTCTATTCTCTTCTCACTGGTTCAAAGCTTTGACCCCTATTGGCACATCTTCTGAGCAAGGAAGGCGCTGGCCTTGACTGCCGGGCACATGGCAGTTGCAATTCCTGCCGAAGCGCAGTGTCTGCAGCAGGGCACAGAAGACAGTCCTGGTTTCACTGTATGTTGGCTGCAATCTGCAGGGAAGGGTTCATTTGTGGCAGATGTAGAAAAGACCAAAAACTCCCTCCTCCTATTTAAAATTAAAAATCCAGCTCCATTTTTTTTCTGAATCCAAGCCCAGCAAATGAAGAATTCTGGCCAAGATGCTGATTTTACCCACTGACCACAGATAACAGTAGAAACAATGCACTAGTGGTCCTCTGGGATACTCAGCCCCAAAAGACTGTGGCCTCTTCCTTATTTTTAACAAGCATATTTATGTGCTCATCCACAGGAATGAAAACAGCATCAGCTTAAATTCAGGTGGTGTGAGCGTGAATGACTTCGTCTGAAAAAACAAAATTTGCTTAGATTTATAAGTAAGCTTTACCAGTCAGCTAAATAAACCTTTCCTGCAGGGGAAAAGGGGGGCTTCAAGCTTCCCACCCCCCAACACAGGCACAGATCTCCTGTCACGTGAATGAAATAGGCTTGATGCCCTGGTGATAGAGATCCCAGCTGTTTCAGGATTTTCTCTTGGGTGGGAAGCGACTTGCAAAGCAGTCATGTTTGTGCAGGGAAGTATTATGTCAAGAGCAGGGAGAAGAACTCTGTGTTTGTCCTGGCATAACAATGACTTGGCATGGGCTCAGCTCTGCTCAGCAGCTTCATTTCTGGGGCCAGCCTATAAGCTCAGGAGGAAAATATCTAATCAGCTGGTCCAACTGCTGTAGGGTGGTTTCTTTTTAAACACTGCCATCAAGTTATAACATGTGATTTATCTTCTAATGAAATAACATCCCCACCCTTAAATCATAATTTAAGGACACAGAGACTCTGATGAGCCTTTTATAAATAACATTCATAAAATTATTTACATGTGTCCTATGACTGTGCTGGAGGTTGCTAAGGCATTACCCTTCTCTTGAGAGGAAGAGGCTGAGACAGGGTTTGAGTGTGCGTGTGGTGTCACACCAGGGAGGTGTGATGCATAAGGGTGTTGATTTACAGTACATTTTTTTCATCCCGGTCACCTGAGCTGGAACAGTTACACAGCTCCATAAGCTGAGTTCATGCACAACGGTTTCAAGGGCTGTCTGTGCAGAGCTCTTTTTTTTCCTACTTATTTCCTTTTCCAATTAAATAAAAATAAAGTAGAAATTAAGACATAACTGACATTGCAAACACTAAATTAATGATAATGGTGAAAGCAGGAGTGCCAGGGTCGTGGAGTAGAGAGCAGGATACAACAGAGCAGACAAGCTTGAAAAGGAGTCAAGGAACAGGAGGTTTACAACATCCTCTCTGTCTTGCTTAAGCCTGCCTGTACACGTGATCAGTGAAGGTAACTTGTGACGCCAAGCAGACACCCACAGCAGTATGCTACAGGGCAATAATAAAATTGCTTTCAGCTAATTATCGAAATGGTGTCCTTTGCTGTCAGAGTGCCAGTAGTGGGAGGCCCCTGAGTCACTCGTGCCATGTTTTCCTGACTCTGTTCCAGCAGCGTTCAGGGAAGATTTCCTTGCAGAGCACTAACAGCTGTGCTGGTATATCAGTTGTGCTGCTCCCCACTCATTTGCGGCTTATTTCTAGGCCTCCTCTTGGGGCCCAGTGTCATCATAACTGATGCACGACTAAGACCTCAAGGTTTAAGAAAAAGGGAACTGAATTTCTCATTCCAGACTTCAGTTTTAATCCCTGTAAAAACAAAATATTCTTCCCTCCTCCGCAAAATACAAAGACTAGCTGCTGAGGATCTGCCAGGTAATAAGTCAAGCCAGGAGCTGATCAGATCACCTGAAGGGATGTTTGTGTGTACCAGCTGCAGCAGAGAGCAGATGGCTCTGTGTATACCTGTTAATGGCTTTCCAAGGAAAACAAGGGATCACCAATATCTGGAGAGGCCACCTAAGGAGCAGGATGCTGGCACATCTTTGCCTTGACCTCAGAAAACTTCTCAGAAGAGAGGGCAGTGTTAGGAATAGCAGTTTCCCTTGAAAGGAAATTCAAATTCCTATAAATCACGTGTTCTAACACAAAAACTGAAGTAAACCATATGCTTCTCCTACCCATGTTTTTCTTCTTCATCTTGGTCCATTGTTTTTTCAGAGGCCAAGTTTTCCTCAGGCTACTTCTTCTTTGCTTTTTCCTTCAATTGAATTGGTTCTTTGTTTTCTTCTTGGAAACAGCCTCCCTCTTCCTACCCCCATATTTTTTTTTTACCCCCTTTCTCCTTTCCTTCTCAAAAAGAGCAGCTGAAAGAGCTGGCACCACCACACACTGCCTGCTTCTGGGGTAGGAAAGACCACTGGACGCTGAGATGCAGGAGAACAAAGGTGGAATTCCTCTCCCTGGCCACTAGCTACTTACAGCACGGATGTGTGTACTCTAAGCTCTTTTTATAGTCAGTGGAGAGAAATAAGCATTTTGAGGGCACAAATGCCCCAAAGTGTGTTAGATTATGCTAGATTACGCTTTAGGTTGAGATGAAACACATCTAGACTCTATAGTGTCCAGATCAATCAGGGTCATGACTATATTTAATCAATGCCTCACTCTTTGAGTCTACTATTGACCTGGTGGATGACTTGGACAAGTCACTTACCAATCTGTAAAGTGGAATAATGTTGTGATTTTACTAAAGACTATAACTTGGTTAAGTTTTACTTTGTCTACAGCAGGATTTGACTTTGTGCAGTGCTGTTATCCTGTTACTTTTGCCTTCTTTTCTAACCTTCAGACTCTTTTGCAATAGGAAGTTGTGTCATTTCTTGAATTGGCAAGGGCTTGTCTAACATCTGCAGCCACAGGGATCAGAGCTGGAATTTAAGACCCCTCTCTTTACAGGCCAGAGCTTCCTTTGTCCAGAGAGCAGCTAACCCCTCTCTTCTCAGAGGGCTGCTGCTGTTTTGGGGAAGAGAGCGATAGAGGATGTTGAGTGTTTTCCGCTTTCCTGTCCTCACTACTAGAGGAGGACAGTAGGAGGACACTAGAAACGTTCACTGCATCAAAACAGCCTTCTGAGCTGTGGCAGGTAGGAGAGGTGGTAGGTAGCGAACTGGCCAGGGTTTGCCCCTCAGTTCTTGTCTCCTTGAGGGAAGGTGAGGATAGGTCAGCTGGAAGCATCAACAGGTCACGTAGTGCCCAGAACACTGCAGCTGGGCAAGAGTACCTGAACTTGGACAAAGCACAAGGCATGGGTGAAGGGCTGAGCAGGATGCTCAGCAGAAAACCTGCCTGATGCAGTGGCTTTGGCAATGTTATCAGGTCTCTCAGTTTCATTATGGATTCATAATATTTAGTGATATAAAATTCTGAGTCTGTTCTCAAAAACAAACAAACAAATTCCCCAAACAAAAACAAGTTTTTGTCAAGGAGAAAAAGCTGGCAAATACAAACCATAAAGTCTGAGACTCCAGACCAAAACAACTGTTCGCCAGCAGGATTCAAAGTTAACTGTAAAGTTTCACAATTTTACCCAATCCTATCAATTTCTAAGGTCCAATTCAGAGATTTTGAGCATTCCTGAGCCTCCTCTGTTTTGTTGAGTGTGAAGACACATCAAGGTCACCCCATGATATTTTCTCTCTCACTCCTTGCTTTATTCCATTTTTTAATTGCATCTCAAATCTGAGGTCACCAGAGGCAGCTGTGCTTGCTTTTGCATAATTAATTAGCTGCAGATTAGCACAACTGAAACCATTCTGCTATTTTCATTCAGGCTGACTTTTACCCAACAACATTTATATTATTCATTTTTTCATTCCACAGCTTTACCAAATTCTTCTTTTGCCATGCAGTTCTCTGCTAGGTTGGATTCTGCCATGCATGATTTGCCCACAGGAACATCCTGACTTATAAAGGGAAGGACTCTTCATCCTCTGCTTCAGTGATTAATTGAGTTTACAGCCTCTGTAAGTTGAGGTGCTGGTAATGTCCTTGAAAAAAAAAAACCCACATGTTCAGTTCCATGCACAACAGATGAAATAACAGGATATCTGGTTATTAGTTTTCTTATACACTTCTGGCTTTTGGTACAGGATGTACCCAAAGGAAAGATCCTGCTCAGTCATCATTATGGTGACAGCTTCATACATCTGCTCATTGTGGAGGCATTTGCAGGGACTCCCTGCTCTTTCACCTCTTCCTGAAAGGCAAGAGAGCTGCACAGTTCGGAGTGCCCGCAGTTAGCAGGTGCTGTGCTGTTTCAGCAATGTGCAATCTAGCTCATGTATGTTAGATGGCATGAAAATGGCCTGCACCTGTCAGAGCATCGGCATTTAAGTAAGACATGATGGTACACTGACGTTGTGCAGTGTACTGTGGGATAGTGTTTCTAAGCTTGTCAGTTAGGTCTGCAGGAACTTTGATCTTTGTTAGCCCAAAGATTTACAACTTTCAAAGTGTGCTGCTGGAAAAATCTCATGCTGTGATGGTGTGAAAAAAAATGCATGAGAAAGAACAGCTTCTCAATGCAAACCCCTTTGGTTACATCTTCTCTGCGTTCGCTTCCTTCCCATTACCTGAGCAAAAAGCAAACACAGAACAGCAAGGACCACAAAAGCAATTGTAGTGCTGAGAAGCTATTATAGTTCTAGCTCAGCTGACTAGTTCAGTTCTTCCTACTGGTGCATTCAAGCTAAAGGAGAAGCCGATGCAGGAGATATGTTTTCCATATCCTCAGATTTTTGGCAGTTGCACACACTAAAAATACATATGAGAGAAGAGAACATAGTCTGAAACCAGCAAGGACTGCCTAAATTCGAGGTTGCAAAGTGACTGAATTTGCCTTGTATCATTTGGGAGTGGGCACCAGGGCAGGCTGTGTCTGTTAGAGTGCCTTCTCCAATTACATTTGAGTTGTGGATTCAGTTTTAAGTCCTAATAGTTAGCCCTGCTTGCAGAATTTACCCTGCTCCTACTCACAGATGCCTTTCCTCTATAGAGGTCTTTAATTATGTGGAAACACACTCTAAATATGCATGTAAGTTAACTCCTACTCTCTATGCTACTAGCAAAGCTGCAGCTGGCATATGGAGGCAATCTTGAAGTGTTCGGTTCTGATCGTCAGCTGTTTTTCCCAGGAAACATTCCCGGAAGAAAATACATCAACAATTTCCTGAAAGACATTTGACTAAATCATTTAGCGCACAGCGCATATGATATCTTTAACCTTATCTCTTAAGAGTACTGTAACATCTAGTAAGCTGCCGTTGCCTGCACAGAGTGTACTCTTCTGACTGAAGTTCTTGTTAGTACCGGCCGAGCTCTACGTAACTTGGGAACAATCTGTGTTTCCTGTAGGTCATACTCTGCTGCTTGTGCCACAAAGGCACTTATGTCCTGGAAGATCTATCCCACTAGGACAGCTGGTGGCTACCCAGTGCTTTTTAGTTTCTGGGATTTTCTGGATCACCTTGAAAGAGGACATATGGAACGCTGTTGTAAACAGATGTGCAAACAGCTTTGAACTGGTACCATAAGCCTTTAAGAGAAAGATCAGTTCCACGCTGATGCAGATACGCAGCCCTGCAGGCAGTGAAGAAAATGTTCTCTGAATGACAGTCTCTGCCACGGTTAGGAGTGGGACACAGGAGTGAGAAGCATTGAAAAAATGTTGGGGTTCAGGTTGATGCTAGGCAATTAAAACAAGGTATTCTCCCAGAATGGTTGAGTCTGAAAGTGAAGTACATAGAAAGGTCATTAATAACATGTAAAGGATCTTGCAGCCGCCCAGGATGTGGGAAAATAAGGGTGGGGGTTTTTTTCCAAAGATCATGTCTCATCTTTAATTCTGCATGTATAAAGCCCTTGCTTTGTAGTTTAAACAAATTGGTACCAAAAGTTAAAAGGAAAAAGCTGTTCTCAAGCAGAAGCATACATGCATAAGAGGTGGTATTTATAAGAAGTATGAAGCTGTTACTCCTTTTAGTTTCTACATCTTGTTCTAGAATAGAGACTGGTGTCCATCTAAAGGCAGAAGTCCTTGCTCATGTTATAATGAAAAGAGTCCAGCAGCATCAAATGATTAGAAATGCACTGAGCTGGAGGTGCCTTAGGCTAGAACAGTTAATTTCAGCTGGAGTGGAGAGTGGACTCCATATTGGGACATATACTGGTGTAACTATTTTGACCAAGTAATCGTAGCAGTATAAAACCAGGCTTGATCAGGCCAAAAGTTAGTGTGGAAATTCATTAGTAGTGGCTGACCTTGCAGAACAGTTTGTGCTTCAACTCCCAGTTCCTGCACTGATGTCTTTCTGAATTGTCACCTTGTATGGTTCATAAGGCTGAAAGTCAAAGACTTAGAAGACAGGAAGAACTTTATGTATTTTTAATGTAGACAGACTTTTGATGTACTCTTATCTTTGAGACAACTAAAATGGTTTAAATGTTTGCTTGCTATTTTTCCCCTCAAGGCACAGAGTCGATTTTGGTTTGTTGCTGTGTTAGGCCCATGGTTAAAGCCATGGGAAAGAAACGAGATACGAAGCTGTTAGGAGACAAGGCTGAGAGCAGTAAGCTGAAGAAAAAGGAGTATCCCACCTGAATGACAAGTCTGTGCTGCAGTGTTTCTCTTTTCACCCACAACCAAATCTTTGACTTGCCCTTTGCTAGTTGGCAGTCTTGTGATTAAAGGAGCAATTTGGCTTGAGGATAAGACTTAAGATCCTAGAATAGATGAAGCCTTTCATAACATGTTTGATGTTGCAGTGGGAGGGCTAATGCCTGCTCTCCACACCTAATATCAACAAAAGAGTATAAGCTTTATAACAGTGGATTGTTTGCTAGTATCATTAGTTTTAGCCTAAAATAATAGCCCTTAGCACATTACTTCTGAAGATCTGCTGCTGCTGTCACGCATAGGATTCTCTTCATCAACACACAAAGCTATGTGTCCCTGAAACAAATGGCTGCTGCGTGTGTGCTAATTGATACTGTTTCTGATGTCAACTAACAGGTCTATAGTCAATCTATTCCAGTCAAATGCAGATCGAGCAGGTGACTACCCTAAGTTGTGGATACTATGATGAAGCCAAGAGCCATGCTGGTCTGCAGCTGCTGGGGAAACCATTCACAGTTTGCACTTGCACACAAGCTCTGCAGTGTTCTGCTCTCCCCAGCAGCAGTCTAGGAACTGGATTTGGAATCACATGTTGTTTCTACTGTATGAATAGAATTGTGCCAAAATATTTTTTATGTTTAGAGCTGGAGCCCAGACCCCCTCTCCACACCCAATTTTGAAGGTTGGTTCTTGAAAAAAGAAATGTCTAAAAGGAGAAGAAAATGTTTTGCTACCTATATGACTCTTGGCAACCTCTTGCTTGTTTAGTTGCAGACAATGTTCAGCAGATGTCACTGAGTTAACCTCAGCAGGCTACTGTGCGAAGTTGTGCTTTAAAGTCCTGCTAGATGTATACACATTCTCTTCTGATCTAGTTCAGAACAACTCAACATAGCATTCCAGAAATCCACTTAATTGCACTCTGATATTCAATATTTTCTCCACCAGAATCTTTTAAATGTCACTTACCTAATACCCAGCCCAAGTTTAGGGCTGTTCAAGTGCCTGTGCCCTTTTAAGTTTGGGCCCCAGTGACAGAAAAGTTCTGTTATGTTAACCTTCTTCCAGGACTCTGCAGCATACATTCTACTTTTATAAAACAAATAAAGAACATTTTTAGAATAAAAAATAAGAAAAATAAATGCAGAAGAATGGGAGTCCTTGTAGGGTTCATAGGTAGGACATCTTACTATTTTCAAATTAATATCCAGTTCCTTCTCATCTCAGACCAAACTGTATCTAGTGAAAATGCCAAAGCAAACTAGGGATGATAGCTTTACCATGGCTATGTTCCTGGAAGCTACTTCTTCCTTACCTGTGTACTTAAATTTTTTCTGCACCTTCTTTCTTATTTCCTTCTCACCCCTATTTTGACCATATCTGGATGTTATTCTCTTTCAGTCCCCTCTAGCTTTTTGCTCTGGGGTTCACTGCAGACACTCCAAACTAGTTCTTCCCTTTTTCATATTATCAGTCTCTTCAAACATTTCTTTTTTGCTTCTCCGGACCTATGTGCATTTCCCCTGCTCTTAAAATATTAAAGCAGTGTCCTTTTAGATATAAGTTAGCTAAAAGTATTGTATATTAGTTCCATTTACTATGTTCTATAAAAAGCTGTTATAAATATAGCTTTTTCCAAAGGAAGTGTAAGCAGCTAAGAAATTCAGATCTGTCAGATATAAGTATAAATATCCACTTATATTAAACATACTCAGGAAGCTGTGAATAGGAGTATTTACCATGTGAGTCATTTCAGCTTGTGATTTACTAGAGCTAGACTTCGTGCAGGTTTTCTGCTGAATGTGATCTTGATACTAACTGAAGGTGTGTGTGTTTTTGTCAGTAGGAGTGAGTGGCACAAACAGAGTGCAACCTAGAGTGAAAATAGAAATGATGTTCAACTTGTTTATAGCATAGCAGCAGGATTTCCCCTTCTCTCCAGCATGCTACCTGCTGCTTTTTCCAATAATTTTAACTACCAGATAAGGGTTATTCCTCTGGGACATTTTCCCAAGCTAGTTAAGCTCAGTGCTATTGAATTATTTTTTCCTTCGGTGATGTTAAATTCTTCTTTGCTTACTCTTCTGTTGCTCTTTAATCTCTCCTCCAGGCCATTTGTCCTGATTATTGGTTACTATTTACTACATCAGGAGGATTTGTTCAGGAGAGGAAGGGCCTCTGTAGTCAAGAGAAGTTTCAACCCACAACTGGTAGATGCACACCTGGACGAGCAGCCAACCAGAATTAGCATCACTTAGCATACCCTCCACATCTCGCCAACAAGCTGGTTTGGCTGAATGGCTGCTGGGTGGTTTAAGTATCACCTAGCTGCAGAACTTGCATGGGAGACAGGATGTGTGTGCAGGAGGTATAATCTGAGGTAAATAACTTCCTCTTCCAAAATAGTTGAGTGGCATGGGTTCTGATGGGCTCAGCACTAAGGCACTGCAGCAATAAATTTCTGAATATTCCTGGTAACAGGGCTTGAATGAAATGCTCTGTCCTCTAACAATGAATAAACTATTTCCTTCTTCCTATACTCAATCAACATATAAGTGTGTAATCCACTTTGAACCTTGTTATCTGTTGCTAAGATGTGGATTGTGTCTCTAGCTGTTGCCAAATCCTGTAATTTCTATTGCAGCATTGGTGTAGCCTGTCAGGGAACGACCTGAGAAGAACAATACTATCTTCTGCCACTTTTCATCATACTGAGTCAGTACCACAGAGGATATGTTTTTTCCGGTCTAGTTTTTTTTGGTCATAAAACAAACCCTTATTCCATTACTGACTAGTTCTGGTGCTTAAGTCCAGAGTTTTCTTTCTCCAACTAGTGAACGTATAGATCTCCAGGACTGGGTAAGGGTTAACTGGAAATGGTGATTAGGACAGGGAATTTGAATATAGGAAGAAAGTAAAATGTAAGTCAAATGTAAACTACTTTTGAACATTAGTGAAGGTGACGCTTATTCAAAAGGCTTGGGCTTTGAAGTGCACTGGATAGAATCATTCAAGGAGGTATGAATTTTGGATGTGGGCTAAAAATAGCTGAGTCTGGAGAAAGCTGGACTCACATCCTGGTTAAAGACTTCAGCTTAGAATCTATATCTTAAAAGCTTCCATCAAAAAGCGTTTCAGCTCTGCCCCAGTCAGACTAGGCTGCAGAATACTGGGATCCATTTTTTTAGTTTCTATGTTGAACTTACCTCCAGAGTGGGGGGAATTCTCAGCATGTCAGTACTTTGCAATGAGATTATTGCTTAAAGGAAAGTTTCATATGTCTGGACCTGCTTCATAATCCCCCTGGATTTTGAGGAAAAACAGTATTTGTATCAATCAGTGCTCTCAATGATCATCACAGTTCTAGAAAGCTGCCAGCTGAGGTGGCTTGAAGAGTCCTGTGTTTTGCAGAAATGGACACCGAGAGAGATGCTCACTTAGTTTACTGAGCTTTAATGGAGCTATTTTGGGACCTGGAACCCCTACTCATCAGCCACATACTTCTGGGATAAATCATTCTCTCACCAGATTGTTTTCAATTAAGCTATTCTGTCTCTAATGGATTGTGGGCATTGTAGAGTAATTCTGGTTTGAATGAACAGACACCCAACTAAGTGACTTATTGCTACATATGTCTCTAGCTTTATGTGTATTTCTGATATGGGATCATACATTCAGCCTATGCGTAGGTTAAAGAGAAGTTTGCTTTACTTTCTCTTGTTCACAAGCCTATTGCCTGAACCCTCTCCCATCTGCTCGGCAAAGATGAGTTGAAGTAGCTATACTCTCCCTGGACACCATTTCTCTAGACTTACAGAAATGTTACTACAATAGTAAAGGCATTTGTAAATCAGATTTAGCCTGCAGGACACTTGCTTCTGGGCTTCTCATAGAAGACATTGAAAGCCCAATAAAATAGCAGGTCTTAGCTAGGCAGCCAAGCAGCACCATAATAGGAGATAAACAGAGATCCAGAGTGCTTGTGGCTGCCAAAGGGAAGGGTGGAGGGAGGGAGGGAGGGAGGGAAGGAAGGAGATGTAGTCCAGGTAGTGTAGTCATAGCTGCTGCTGTTTGAGAGTTGGTATCTCCCAGCAGCAGTGCCAACATGATGAGGGTATCTGCTTGCACAGGAAGGAGCTGCGAGCAGGAAGGAGTTGGGACAAAGCCAGTTGTAGTTCTCTGGAATGGGGGGAGACGAGGCTGGGGGTGTGTGGAGGAAGAAATCTTAAAATCCAAGCTGACACAGCTGCTTACTGATCCTTCATGTAGGCATCAAAGAGGGTTATAAAGAGGTCACTACGCAGCTGCAGCAAAGCTTTCACGTACCCTCAGTTGGACCATTCCTATAGAACACGACTATGCTCTAAGGGGAAAAGAAAGCCCATGGGCCACTTCTCTGACCAAGATCAGTATGTATTTTTCCCTTAGTTGTCAACGCTACAGACCTGACAGAGAGCGAGCTGTGTCTAAAATCTGCAACCAAGCTCTCACCAGGCCTTGCTTTCTTGACATTATGTGAATCCATTTGTGCAGTCCTGAAACCTCCCAATAAGGACAAGTTTCACTGGGGTTTGGGACCCCCCTTGTACATGAAGTTGTCTTCAAGGACTCTTTACAGTGCAGATTCTTGAACGAGAGCATTCTTTAGCCTGGGAATGACAGTGAAGATTTTGGGGTGTCTGTCAGTATGGAAAATGGCCTCTTGGCCAAACTGCACGTTTGTAAATTTTGACTGGTTTGGCTCCTTATTTTTTTAAACCCAGGTTTCCTCTACACAACAGCAGAAGTCTCTGAGGGAAAAGGAAAGGAAAGTTAAAATAATTTCCTGTTAGACATCTTTTAAGATTAACCAAAATAGCTTAATCACTAACTGTGTTGTGGCAGTGTTAAAATTCAAAAGGTGAGTCTCTTAAAGGAAAGCTTTAAGATTAAAACTCCCATCTTCAGCTGCTATTTCTGCTCTTGGTAGTTCACTCTGTGATTACAACAGATGAGGCAAGTAAAACTTAAGGAAACAGCCCACATTTGTTGATGGTGGGGAAAACAGAAATATTTAGCAGGGTGACTTTTGTCTTATGGACAGGGCAGGGGGGCAGTTATGCCCATGTATGTCTTATGTGGACAGAGCAAAGGGGCAGCCAGTTGCATTTATATTATGGTACCACAATACACCACAAAGCCATCAACCTATTTGTAGCATAAATGTAAATATATATGTAAGATTTCAAAAAGCAGATTAGCTAAATTTTCTTTTAAAAAAAGACCCAAGACAAACCAAATGCAACAATTTGCCTTCCTGCAGTCCTTTGCCCACAACCCCCTCCCCCCAGCCCTGTCACTGTATTTCTAAGAATATGCCACTTTCAGCTTTTCCATGTGTCACTTATACTGTGAACTTCTTAGAAGTTTTATACATAAATCAGCTTCTCAGCAGTACTAACAGAAACCTGGCTTGTCTCCGAGGTCTTTTGATATTTCAGATAATTTGGATTATGAGAACTACCAGCCATAGCACATCCACTTTCAGTGCTCGTTTCTTTGAGTTCGTGCTGTGTATTTCCAGGGAAGGATCAGGCCACCCATCCGCACAGCTCCGGTCGCATCAGGGAGACTGCCCTGAATCTTCAGTGAGTGAGGCTCTGGCCCTATCTACTGAGAAAATTTGTTAAATTATGTCCAGACTTTTGCAATGCCAACTCTTCCTCACAAACCTGACATTTCTGGGGGAAGAAGGGGGGGTTTTCCTGAGGCCTCTCATGTATCTGTCATGATGATGAGTTTCTTAAAAAAGAAGTAGGATTACTAGAACCCATTTACAAGCCTGTTAATAGCAAAACAGAAGCTGAAATTACATATGCAGTTCTGCTAATGAGAGATTTGAGGTTATTTTGTTTTAATTCAATGGCCATTTGACAGGAATGAAATCCACTGACTTACAAGATCTTTGTTTATTCAGAGTCTCTAAGGTGAAGTAATTTAAAAAAAAACCCACTCTTTCTGAGTTTTTTTAGCCATGCCACTAACATGTCACTTGAATCACTTGATAAAAACCCAATGTGATCTAAACCAATGTTACAAGTAAACACTGAAATGATAGAAAAAGGCAGCTACTTTACTGGAAACTCTTAATCCAGGGGCTATTTCTGCTGCATGGGCTCCAAGCAGCTACTGCACAATATGACGTGATTATCTGAAAGGCTGTACCTTGGAGTAAAAGGAACGCTATTGATTTTCATTTTGAGGAGTTACTGAAACCTAGGAGGAAAGGGAGCGAGGGATTGTTAAGTTCCAGGTAAAGTAAAACAGAGATAATGACAACTGCAAGAAAGGCAAGTGGATGGGCAGCCAAAATGTCTGGCTGCCTTTAAAGCTGCATAATTCTGTACCAGTAAACTTCAGGGAAACAGTCAGGTTTGTTTGCCAGGAAGAGATAATAATGTAGAAACCTCTTTCTTGTGGTTTTCTTTAATCACATGGAGGGATAGTGTTAAAAGCCAAATACGCACAGAGAGACACTCCCTTTGAACTACAAAAGCACGACACATCCCAGGCTCAGTTCACTAAACGGGTGCTTTACTGAAAGTTACAGTCATTTCTCATGTTGAGCTGACCTCCTATACCTCTTTTAAAAACAACTATTTTAGCAGCCCTTGCTGTTACTATATTGCCAGGACAATTCAAGCATGCAGAGATCATGTCACTGGAACTGACATCAACGTGCATGTGCCATGTTGCATGTTTCTTTTCAAACATTTTTGAGCATATTTGACAACAGCTGTGCAAATCCAGTTAAAATATTTTCACTAGCTGAGTAGTCATTTCTCCAGAACCGTGCCTGGGAACATTTTGCTGATGTACCATAGTGTGCTATTTCATTTCAGATTTGTAGGTCACCACTTGCTTCTAGTACAGATTGAGCTGTCATTTTTTACAAATGCATGGGCAAAAATAAATCCCTGTCTTGTATCCCTTCGGTGTTTCCTAGGAGGGCTGAGTTGTTTGGTGCTGTCTGCACTACATCTGGAGCACCTGTAGAAAGCACAGGTATTCTGCTACAAGCAGAAACACAGAGACACATCTATGATCCTAGCAGGGATCTTTGTGTCACAGAAGTGCATTGCTACTCAGCGGAACAGTGAAAAAGTTAATTTGCCCTGCCCCAGCCCTACAAGGGCTGATTCAGTTGCATTGAGATGAGGTAAGACCGTATTGTGACAGAGCAGTTGCTCTGCTAGTTAGAGTTAGGCAGTTAGAGCTAACAGGGGGAATGGGTTATAGCTCTTTTTGTCCCCCCTCTGGCCCTTATTAAAGCTATGCTATCTTCTTCAACCAGAAGGCATAACCGAAGCACAGCAGACTCAGGCACGCACCTCCTAGCTGCTTCCCTACCTGGGAAAGAACGTCCTCCAGTGAGATACTAACTACTGCCCTGAGGGGTTCCTCTCGCAGATGCTACTCTCTTACCTCAGCTATGTTCCAAACACTGAGAAAGCTAAAGTTTTTAAAAAGTATCCTGCAGCAAGAGAAAAGGACTTAACAGCTCCTGTGCAAGAAAATAAGAGCATACTGGCCTAAAGCCTGCTTTCTTTTCAGGGAATTACCAACAGGCAGATTACAGCAATCATTTTCCAAATTATAGTAACCAACTGCATTTTCTGTGAAGATGATCTTGGATTCCAGTAAGTAAAAACAGTTACTGTTGTTTTTTCCCCCTCCTTTTTTCCTTCTTCTTCCCATTTTTCCAAGAACTCAGTATTGTATTGTATGCCTGCTTTGAACCAGTGATGGTCTGTATGTATGAGTCATCCAAACAAAGCCTTGTGGTAGTCCCTGCACGTGCCTGCTGTTGCCAAAAAGGCTTCGATTCTTCATGCACTCAGAAAAGACTCTGCTATTTCTTCCTGTTCTGAGGTCTAAATCTCCACAGATCATTGGAAACTTTCTCTCTGTTGCCAATGGCCTTTGGATCAAATTACTCAGGCTCTTATTCAGCTGCAGCCCTTCCCCTGAGAGAACTTAGTTTCTGGAAAGCTAACATCTGATGGCCCTACCTATGAAATCACAAATTAAATCTGACCTGATGCAGATGTAACTAGGCAAATAAAATAGGCTGGTTTTCTCCAACCCCTCAATTAGTTTTTGTGCAAAAGGGATTTCTTATGTTTTAGCAAAAACTCAAATACTTTTGAGATCTCTTTTGAATTCAGTTTTGCAATCACCGTCAACTTTCTGCAGCAACTTCAATGGGAATTTTGCCTAAAAAAGTCTGAGGAAAACTGAGGCCTTAACTCTGTATTGCTTGCTAATGCAGTTCACTGTAAATCTGAAATGTTCTTGGATTGGTCAGTGGCACGTATTTTCTCTTGGTCAGTCTTTTATTTTACTCCATAAATATTCAGCCTTAATTACAGCTATTTTGGTTTGGGTTGTATTTTTTTTTCCCAATGAAATCTAAATTTAGCATTTAAATTATTAACTTATCCTTCCTGGAGAATTAACAGAAAGTTTTGCACTCAACTTTTTCTTTAACAGGCTTTTCATATCAGTAAGGCCATTCCCTTTTTGTGACAGAAGTAGCAAAGTCAGTCACTTTACATTTTTGTTTGGATTCTACCTGCCACATTATTAAGAGATTCTGAATGATTTCTCTCAGCTATTGGGTACATGTTTTCAGTTCAGCATTTTATTTCCAGTATGATCCTGCCAAACTCAACTGCAGGCTCCTGCAATAGCTGTTCAGTGACTCTGGTTTAGATTGAGAAGTTTGTCTTTTATTGACATTCTGCATGACTGATTTGCCAGATCTGGTAAGCAAACAGGAGCTGGTACATCCTACAAGCTCTACTTGTTCTGTAATACACAAGGGTATTTCTTAATTACAACAGTGTGGAGGTTAACACAAATAACAGAACAACCAGTAATTCTAAAATCTGAAAAATTCTGATCTATCCCAGCCATGTACTCCTGCTGCTGTTTTGCACTGGTTCTGACATTTCTTGGACGCTTTTTTTAGCTATTTTAGCTCCTTAATGTGACATGACTGGATTATTTTTTTTCTCTAAGATAGCAATTCGTCTTGGCTCTGGAAGGGTTTGAGAGCCATAAAGGATGAGGTGGGATTTCACGGCCCAGGAGCAGGGATGGAGAAAGAAAGGCCAAGTTGTGGAGGAAGTTGCTGGGTTGCCTCAGCTGTCTGTGGCGCTACACTCTTGAGTTGTTTAAAAAACACCCTGCCTACATTGTTTCTATCACATGAAATATACAGCTGGCAGCCTTCTAGTTACTGGCTCACGGGAAAGAGCTAAAATTATTGAGAAAAAATTCACTTTCAGGAATGCAAAATATAGATTGGGACTGGTTTTACTTACCAGGCTTGACCAATGTGCTAAGAGAGGACATCTTGATTTAGAGCAACTCAAAGAAAGGTTATGCTGGCCACGCTGTTGAGGGTCAAGCTAGTTGGACTAAGTCCTTCAGGTTACCTTTAACACTTCGGTGTGGGGGCTATGTAAACAGTATGGATAAGCCTGCTTTTTCAGAGAGTGTCTTTTACCTGCTTATCAGTTTCAGTTTGGAGGATCAACCACTAGCACAATATATGCCTTACAGGAATGTACTGAAGGCACTGTAATGTTTATGTAATTCTAGGAGGAAAGTGGTATAGGTATAGGTATAGGTAGAGAGAGGAGCAGGATCTGCCACCTATCAATGGTTAAAGGAATTACCTTATAGCTTCTTGGATGAAATGAGACCCTTTTTCACTTCCAATGAGTCAATGCATTTGCCCTACCAAGTAAGGACTTCAAAGTGTATCAAATCATCATTTTAAGGAAAATCATGGAAATTTCACATAGCAACATCGTAATGAGTGAATGGACACCACTTTCCCAATGCTAAACATTTCCATCATTACTTTCAAACAGCTCCAGCAATCTCTGCTTTGGCTCTCACTTACCTGAGTACATTCCCATTGCCTCACCAGATATGGGAAGAGTCATCAGCCCATCACATGTCTCCGTGTGCCTATCTACACCACAGCCACCTCCTCTCTTTTGCTTTCTCCCAGTCACTGGCAGCATATGTTTCAGCTGATACGGGTGCCTGGGACTCCTGCTATAGAAGTTATGTCTGTGGCAGGTAGATTCAAGCTTGCTAACCAGTAGCTGGGTGGCTGTATTTAGACCATTATCAAGTCAAAATGACTAATGCTGGCTGAGAGCCAGAGTAGGTTGGCTCAGAGCCAGCTCCTCCTGTACTACATAACTTCTTACAGGTGCCAGTATAGACACAGAGGGAGGAAGTCTACCTACCTCTGTCCTTCGCTGTCATCCAGATCCAGCAAGTCCGGACTTGCCCCCTCCGCCTCTGAAAGGACCGGGCAGATTTCACAACTCGTGTAACAACAATTTTGGAAATCCCATAGGAGGAGACACACAGATAGCGAAATGCCATGATAGTTTCCTTATAGACTTCTCCTTGGGAAGAGGGGGGAAATCACCCGCTCCTTACTTACAGGTAAGGACCTGGCCCCCTTCACCTCCAGATTTTCCAGCTTTTTGAGGGTGAGGGAGCCAGGGTGGCCACCCTTGTCACTCTGTCCTTTCTCTGCCTTACTTACTTGCAGCCTGCTTGCAATGCATCAGTTTTACAAGTTTTACAAGCCAGCAGAGGTTTTTTTTAAAGGGGATTCCCATCCCACAGATTGTGTGTGAGTACAGATAAACTCTTTGTCATTAGGATGGGGAGAAGGTGAAGGGTGGAGAAGAACAGAGAATGGGTTTGTGACATGATTTCCCTGTGTTGCCTCTGTAGAAAGTTCTCTGCAAAGCCTTGTTTGTTCACGTAGAGCAACTGAGCCCCTTTCCATAGGAACTGGTAGCTAGGTATTGGTCAAAAATCCAGCTATTAGAATTATAGGGCACTAGTAGAATATAATACACAAATTCCTCTCTGATTTCCTCTTCCTGCATCGACAAGAGAGAGCAGTGGCCTTCATGGGACAAAGTGTCCTCCCAGTACACCAAATTCTGTCATTGAAGAAGAGTCTTGACACAAGGCTGCTGCGTGCTAGCTGGAGAGGAAAAGCTGTTTCGCTGTTGGGAGCATGTCTCCATGATCCATAGCCCACAGCAGATCAGATCGTTTGATTGCACAGTCGTCAGTAGCAATGTATGAGCAGAAATAAGTCTACATGGAACAGCATAAATGTATGATGTATTTCTGTAGGGGACTAACTAACTAGGACTTCAAGAAAGGGGCCTTATCCTCAGCATGGGAGGCTTAATAGGTCTTTCTTATGTCTTATGGCAAAGCAGTCATCCAGATGACCATACCTAAGCTTGAAGTTGTGCATTAGGGAAGATATATATGAACTGAAGAATTAAAGGATTACAATTATGTGAGTAAGAGCCTTCTGTGAAATAGAGGAGCAGAAGAAGGGAAGGAAAAACCCTCAATAACACTAACAAAAGCATGTTCAAACAATACTATTCCCAGGCGAATCATCTTTCCAAGAGAATTAATTCCAAGAGAATTAATAATCAGATGTGAAAATCCTGAACCAGATATCAGTATGGCTTTTAGCCACGTCCTTTGGGATTTTCAAAATAAAACAAAGGAAGGAGAAAAATCCTGAAATGAAATCTCAATGTTACTCATAGCATGTGCTAGAAAGCAGAACAGGGCCTCTAAACATCTGAGCGCTGGCAAGCTGCTGAAATATAAGAGCAACCAAATTCAAGTTTATCATTGATGAGGTGGCAGATAGAAGACTAATATCCTGGTCTGCAGCCTGATTCTCCTAAATTAGGTCATACATTTTCTGTCTGTGTGCAAACCCAAGAGTTGGCGAGGAAGCACTTCTGACTTTCTTGTACTCTAACACCTGAACTTCCTGTCAACTACCGACATCCTGTTTCTGTTACTGTCAGAGCTACGCAGACACTTTACAGTCAGATCTGATTAGCGCAGGCCAGGTGGCGTTATTTGATGGGTCATTATACAGTGAATAAGCCTTTCTACTGAAATCAAGGCTCTTGACTAGTCCTAGGAGGGAGAATACCTGTTGTGTCAGCCTGATACATGCACAATCTAGTCCTGCTTTTGCTGCCTTTATGATCAATAGCAAAACTCCCCCGACTTCAGCAGAAATTCATCAAAGTATTTAGTTCTTGAACAGTTCTCCTTTTCATACTTTTGCTCTTGGGAAATGGTTGTCTTAGGTATATGGACGGTCTTGCCCTTTCGCAGCATTCCACAATCAAACGAGAGTCCTGAGATGGTAGTCGTATTTGCCAAGAAACACTTCCCCACCCCTCAATAGTCTAGTAGCCAGAGCACTTGCTTCCAAACAGAGTCAGTGCTGGGAGAGGGTTTGGTTTAAGTCCTTGTTGCCTCCCTCAGAGGCGAAGTCCTGCACTACACAGGCTTCTGTGGGGGAAGGGAAGGCACTTTGCTCTGTGGAGGCTGTACAAACAGTAGTGCATCTCTCTGGGCTGAGCAGAAGAGAGCAGGGGAGGTCTGCAACCTGCTGCTTCAATTGCTCCCTGCACCTGAGAAATCCTGTGATTTACTCATTGCTCCAGAATTATTTCTGGATTTCAGTTATTCACAGTTATTCCTTCTCCTATGCACGCTTAGGTCTCCAGATACTTAATTCCTTTTCCTGGACTTGCTCCTGGTTTATCAACTCCATTTCCTAAAGTGGCTGAAGCAGAGGTCACAGACTGGAGTATTTCCAAAGCAGGACTAGTGTTTGCAAGTCCGAGCTCCAACTTGATCATATGAGGATATTTCTTTCACTTAATCTTACAGCAAAATTAATAAAACTGGACCAGGTTTGGAATATTGACTAGCTCATCCTTCTCAATCTCTTAATATTGAGCCATACAGAGCAGAAAACCTGAATTGATTTGTAAAGAAACTGAGTTCACTGAAAAGCTGGTTGTTCCCCTCCTCCACCATCAATAACATTAGTAAGTATTGTTTAATGATGCTTTTTTCCCCTTCTCAGCCATTAATTTCCTGGAGGATCATATCTGACCAGCAAATTTAGAGGACTGTGACTGTGAGATATGTTCTTTAACTGCAGTGGTTCTGGTGTAGTTGTTTTACAGTAAAATGTGCCGTTTGTGGTATACCCTGCATGGAACAGGCCACTGGCTGTTCTGTTTAGATTTGTAAGCATTATGTCTCTTTAAAATGACATTAATAGCAAACATCATTACCACATGCAATTTAGCTGTTTAGTGGTTACCAAGAGGAGATAGTATTTATGCCAGCTTTTTCGTGGCAGGTCAATTATTTTGTTAGCACAGGCAACAGTATATTTGTATTGTGCAACTCTTCCTAGGAACTGAACTGTGCTGGAGGAAATCATGGGAAGCAGGATGGACTTGAATTAAAAGGAAGGGATTTGTTTTTGTGTTTGGATGCCAATGCCTGTTGAGCTAGAGATCTGTGCTTCTCATTATGCAACTAAGCAAAAGGAAGACCTGCAAGAGATTAAAGTAAAAGTGAGTAGACTGTAGTTATTCTTATTTTGAGTTTAGTTTCTTTTCCCTTAATCTGTTTTGACGTGGTGACACATGGTCTCCAAAAGTCAAACCTCTAGATTCTGGAACAATTTTGCAAGGTGCTATTTATGGAACTTCCTGAGCTGCACTTGGCCAAAGCTGTCCTAATCTCAACATATAAATGACCACCTAACCCAATGGACAGTTTTTAAAATCCAGCCACTTCTGTATGTTTTATAACTAGTGAGGCCAAGCTATTTTCATAATCTACCTGCTACATAAAGACTTTATGACTCAGACTGGTGGAGTTTCATAAATACATTGCTCATGTTTATTTAAAAAGACACTGTCTTATGAAGGTGTTTAAAAGGTGTCTCTTCCCCCTCCTTTTTTTCTCTACAGTCAGCACATTATCTTAATTGTGCACTTAATGTGAATTAAGCTTGAATAAAAGAATACATTCATTTTAGCTCAAGCTCTAGAGGCTGTTAAAACTGACCTGCAATAAATTCAAGCTTTAAAAATTTGAACCAACAGTAGCATAATTTGTATGGCGATTAAGTAACTTGCTTCTCCAAGTCCTCAATAAGTTCTCAGGCCTTCACCATTGTCAGTGGAAACTGAGCAGTTTTAGGACTATGCTGGATTATGTAACAAGTCTGAATCTTGGAGTAAAAAGCTCTAAACTAGCTGTATAATTGTTCTGCACTTGGGACTCCTTTTTTATAACAGAGATTACAGCTGGCAAGAGAGCTTGTGAGAACCACCTGTATGCCCTTGCAGCTGTTATTCCCTCTGTGCAATTCTTTCAAAACCCAGCTCATATTTTCTCTGGCTCTCTCAAATGCATTACCTCCTTCCAAAATTTCACAGCCTTCCGGGATGCTTTCCTCTGACATGCTACAGTCTTCCCAGATTTCACACAGAATTTTCCTTTAGAGAGAAAACATTTTCTCTCAAGGTTAGTTTTGAGCTCGGTTCTGTTGACTTCACTAGAGATTGAATTAAGCCCTGTAAGAAACCCTGAAGACTGATGGCCATTAGTTACACCTTGCATTTGCTTCAAGCTGGCCCTGCAGTGATTTTTTTGTTCCACCAATGGCCAGCATTCAAGCTAGTGGAATTACACATGCACTCATAAGTTCACTCAAAGCCTATTTATACCAGCTTGGAGTATGCCTATGGGTTGTGTTTAGCATTTATATGCAATTGCCTTTGGGCTTCAGCTGGGCTTGTATACAGTATTAACAGATAATGGTTTGTATACAGTGTAACTACAGCACTGTATGCAGCAGTCAGCTTTTCCTTTCACCTGGATCAGAAGTTCAGGTCTGGCAAATGAACTGTGGTATTTTAAACTTTAAGGAGTCAGAAAAGATTATTCTTCCCCAGTAGAAATGTCACTGCTAAAACCTATCTATCTGGGCTTCCAGTCCCAAAACATATTTTGGACTGATGTGAAATGTGCTGCATTTTAAAATCACCGTCTTTTTGAAACTGTTTTGAAATTACAAAGGAAATGAGATATGAAGGAAACAAGGAGAAAATAATATGGATGGCTGAGAAAGGCAGCCCTGGACTGTGTAGTCCTCATTTTATACTTAGTATACAGACATAGCCTTACCTGTACTCTTCACTTGTGTCTTTTAATGCAGATTTGGAAGTCCTAAGCTATTTCAGTATCTGTGATTGAAATTGCCATTGTATTAACCTTGGCAATGAGCTTGTGTATGGTTTTGCATACAGTGCATAAATTACACTTACCTGGAAGAGAGATTACCTAGGTTTTATTAGTTCCAAAGCATAATAAAAAGGTACACACTACAGGTTGCGCAGTTCACGTGGACAACTTCTTCCTCATTAGGCATATTTGTTTTAAACGTAGATATAGAATAAAACTTAGACATATGAGAAAATAATCAGCAAATACTTCTTGATACCTAGGCCTTTGTACTTTTATTCCTCAGAGTTAAAGGCTCTTCCTAAATACATGTGTGGATACAGTAAGTCTTCCAGGACTAGCGCATGATACCCATTGCACAGGTAAGGGAATGAAGGCATGGGGAGGTTTAGAGACTCAGAGTTTGAAGCAAGAGACTTTTATCTTGCTGTCAGAAAAATGTGGAATTTGTTCTGGTTTCAGGAGGGCATCTGTAAAAGGACTAGAAAGAGAATAGGCCGTAATGAACTAAAAAAAGCCAAACTTCTCTTTACTGGGTACTCTGTTACTGAAACCCTTGCAGTGTTGCCTAATGGTCCAAAAAAAGATGCTAGACGTACTGTTATGTGCTGTGAAAAATCACTCTAAACTATCCATACAGTTAAAAGCTAGGGGGAGATTAGAAGGTAAAGTAATATGATGTATAGAACAATTTGTTGGCAGAGTCCAGAGTGAAACTAAGGGTTCCTGATGCCTTGGAAAGGGCTCTGTCCATGAGGCTGAGCTATAACGCTTCACTCAAACTATTTACAAATAGATAGTTTGTACAAACTATATAATGCAGATTCCAGAATCACAGGGCAGGAGATAGTTTCCTTGTTTGGAGTTCAGAGTCCCAAGCCTCATTTCAGCAGCACTTCACCCAAAGGTTGAATTTCTGTTCTTTCCTATTTTCTTTTCCTATCCCGAGTACCTCTGTGGCTAACTGGAGCATCCTTTGTGCCTTACAGCTTCAATAGGCCCCGCTATTTCACACTCCTCCTCACTCTCTGCTCCTAAAACAAAAGCCGTCCTCCTTTATTTGCATTTAGACTCCAGAGAAAATCCCTCCGACCACTATGTACATGGCTTCTATTCATAAAATTCAAGGCCAGAGTGGCATGTGCGCCACTCATTCAACTTTGCATATTAGAAGATGTCAAGTGTTCCCAGTGTGTTCTGTACTAAGCTTAAAGTCCTCAAAACTGTGTGTCCCTGGCAGAAAGTTGAAGACATTTAAAGTCTCACCAGTGCTTGAGACATCTACAGCTGCAACACAGAAATTGGGTGAGATATTCTTATTTAATTTCCAAGGGCAAATGACACTGCAGCCTGTTGAAAAAGCCATCCCTTAACAACATCCCTTAATTGCCAATCTGACCTGGACTCAGGCTTTAGAGAAAGATAGAGAAACCCAGGAATCACTGTCCCTATGTGCAAACACTCATATCATCTCTGAGCCTTCTTCTAGACTCCTGCTGCTTCAGCTATCCACTCCAGAAAGGAGTTAACTGCTTTTTACAGTGAGCTGATGAATTACAGCAGCAGATGTACACACATCGGTTGTTGGAAGCGTATACAAACCCAGTGTACAACAGCATACTCAATGCTATAAAACAGTTTGTGCATAAGGCTTGAGACGATAGTTTAGACAGCTCTGCCCTCTGGGCTAGTAATGAATCCCCTGTAAAGTCTAAGATTTCTCTCATTGCAGCCTTCTTTTTCTTTTCTTTACTGAATGGAAACTTAGAGGAATCATTTGGCATAACTGACAAATTATAAGAACAATATTGGTTGTAAATGCCATTGTACACCTGAACATTTTTAATTAATGTCCATAGAGAGGAAATCGATAGCAAACTTAGGCTGAACAGCAGGTTGATTGTATGCTCTATTAACACAGCTCAGACAGTCACTAGCTTTTTCTGTGCAGCAACAGTAATGAGAAAATTTACAGCAGCCAGAAACTCTTGTATGAAAATGTGCTGGGCTGAGAATACTGAAATTATTATCTTTAAGAAAGGCACCATCTACTTTGCATACAATTATACAAATATGGTACATGCCAAATACATATAGGTGATAACTACATGATACGTTGCAGAGCTGTGGACTACAAGAGTGTAGCTTGTGCTCTGGACTACTGTGCTCTCTTGTCTGGGAAAAGCTTCTGTTTGCTGCCAGTTTTACATAGACACTCTGACAAGTATTTTCTCCTCTTCCTACAAAATCATAATTCTTCCTGCTTTTCCCTTCTTCCTGGTTTTTCAAAACAAAAATACCTGAATTTGCCTAAGATAGTAATTTACACATGGTACATTTAGTCACACGACAGTGATGAATTTACCATTAATCACATAATTCTTGCCTAACTGTGAGAGATTAGATGAAGACGACCCCTCTACTTGAAAAGGGAAATTCCTATCTCATGGCTGAAAAAGGCTTGAGGTACTGAACTGTAGTTTCAGTTTGTTTTAAACAGAAAGCAATTGCTGTGTAATACTTGTAAAGCTTTCATGGCTCACTTCATTTTACTTTGTATAGCTGGCCTTGTTGGGAACCAGGGAGAAACCTGGGGAAGGGTTCACACAATGTCTTTTAGGCACCTAATTTACAGATCTAATTGCCCCCTGGCACTTAGGCATCTGTCTCTGAAAGCTTTTGATTTGCATCTAAGTCAGCTGTTTAAAGTAGCTGCTGTGAACAATTTACCTGGTGAGAGCAAATGGGAGTGTAGGGGGGACAGAAAACCTAAAATAATCTCTGAAGCATTTGTCAAAACTATTTCTGAACAGATTGTGTATGTATAATGCATGCCAGAAGAGTCTATCAAGAAGGGTTACTGGTTTTTATCTGGGGAGAGGTAAGAAAGTAGCTACTAGCCTTACTCCTTGTGTAGCATATATATGTCCCAAATTCATCCTAGTGATAATGTTAGAGATCATACCTATCCTACTTGGGTGTCATGAGTCTATAGGATATACCAACTCCATCTCCAGATCTCTCTAGATTGCCTGAACAGTGATGGTATATGGGCAGGTCAAGAAATAACCAAATGGGACTATTTTACTGAGTGTTACAGAATCTGTAAGCCTTAGTCAAGTCTGTGTTGTAACGTTTTTGGGAGAATATTTTATGTTCACTTCTTTTTTCAGTGCTCTGTCTGGGAACCAGAAGTTGTTCAAATCCCAAAGAGGATACCTAAAATCTCAGCCTGAAAGTTAAATCTGACTCAAATGCCAGTAATAATTAGTTTCTGCTGTAGGGAAGTTGATTTGGGGAAAGTTTGGTTAGGGTGAAAATGTAACATAGTTATCAGTTTCAGTTTGAAGGGCACAGGGGAGACTTGCAAATACTCTGCAGAGCTGGAAGGAATGGGGGCAGCAAATACACAATCTTGTATACACACTCTCAGTATCAAAACCGAACAGCACAGATATGGTTTCACATCACCCTCAACCTGTGAGTTAGCTGGGGCTCTATCAAGTAAGAAATCTTCGTGCTGCAACCGTAGCTCTTCGATTTAATTTTAAAAAGATACTTACTGTTATTTAATAATATTATCTATAGAAAAGTTGATATTTCCTGAAAATTGATTTCACTGGAGCTAAGATTTCACTCCAGACATTTCTGTGTTCTGATCTGATAAACCTGCAATTGAATATGGCTAAAATTTTTATTTTTCCCACAACATGTGTAAGTGTTGCGACTAGAGCAGATTTACCAAGAGAAATAATGGGTCCACAGTATCGTCCCTATCTCTTCGCATTCACACTGTGTCTTGCAAAGTGTCCTTCAGTTCAGCATCCGTGGGAATGGTACAGTGCTGGGAACTCCTCCGCACTCCCGTGCCTTCATGCAGCCGTGGCTGTCCTGTGCTAATGCTACCTCTTGGGTGCCTGTTAGACCAGTATAGTAAAGCACCTTATTTTCGGCTTTAACTTTGTGAAAGATGGAAGGGCTTGGTGAAATTATCTAAGATTTTCAGTCTAAGATAAAGGTAACTGAATTCAGAGGCTTCTTTTACAGTGACAACGTATTCATCTGCCAGTACACTGGTAACTTTTCACTCTATCCTGAGTTAACCTGGGAGCATTGTAACCAAATTAAAGGATGGCTTTATAGCTACATGGAAAGTACAGACTTTGAGATTTGATCCCACTTGTGCCTTTCTTCTCAAGCTCTCTCCCTATCCCCTATTCTCTGCTTCTGCTGACACCACTACTAAATGTCCCAGCATTCATCACAGTAAAGCCACCCTTTACTACTATCTCCTCTGAAAATTTGCTCATTATTTTTCCTATTTTTTCTTGGTTGCTACTAAGTTCATTCTTCTCCTTTCTCATCATTAACATGTTCACCTGTGTACATATATGTGTCTTGACTATTGAAAACACTGATCTCTTTTCTGCTACTCAGAGTAGAGTATCAGGAGGCCAGATAGCGGTAGAATAAGGAAGGGCCAAATAGTTGTTTGTTTTTTTAACAGAACCAGGATGTCCATTTATACTATGAAAAGCAACTAAAACAGAGCACAGAAATTCCAAGAGATTTGACAGCATCTAAGTAAAGACCTAAATACCTATCCTACTTACCTATCCAACTAGGTGCATCTTTCCAGGTCTTTTGTCTGTGTGGCCTGCACATCTTATTTCAGTACGGTAGTTACAGTTTCTTCACGATCTGCATTTCAGCTGCCTGAGAGAGGGAGGAACTTGATTTGAAACAACTTCAGATTCCTCACCTTTCCCAATGTCCTTGACTAAGACTGATGATCAAGACTTTCCTCTTTCCTCTCTTGTTACCAAGCTCAGTAAGTCCTGGATGGCAACTAGCTCACCTTCCATAAAAGAAGCCAGCCTTGTGCCCAGTCCTATTCTGTCAGGTAAGGAAAAAAATGTCCCACCATCTACTTTAGGGCTTTATTCCCTCTCCACCTGCAGTCATGCCATGCTACTATTGTAATCCTAAATGGAAAGAGAACTGTGACTGCTGGACATGTTGATGATCGGAAAAGATAAGGTGCATTGTAATGGAGCCAGTGTATTAACTGGTGGAAGAGCACATGGAAGAACACAGTAAATTCTTTAGTGCTTGACATCCTTCAGTTGAGATTGGTTGTCTGCCTAAAAACTCTACTAAGTTTAATTACACATAACTGGCTTTGATAATGTTCACTTACGCAGCAGGCACAACTACGCGCTTTGCAAGAATAACTTCTGCACTGCAGAAAATTCCTAGTGAAACTTCTGAGGCCTTTTTTAATATACAGAAAGTCAAACTAAATTAATCATTGGTATCTTCTAGCCTTCAAATCTTTATGGCATGCAAAGATGCTGTAAAATATAAGTAAAGGAGCTTTGTGGGACTAATGTCCCACCGATGATCACTAGATCTGATCCACAGGTTGCCTTAAGCTAACAACACTGTGTATACATCCCGAGCCCACGCAATACTGTATGTGCACAAAAGTCGGGGTCAGAGTGTCCTCTCAGGCATCCTGGCACCATTCTGGATCTGCCCATGGGATAGCTCACTGAAAACCTGAGCGTGTTTTGGCCCACTGTATTCAGTGTAGACAACTACAGGCTGTAGAATTCAGAATCATGTGTAAACAAGTATACTGTTAAGATTAAACCAAATAACCCTTCCCTGTAACAAAAATAGAACTAAAAAGGAATTAATTACATTGGGAAGAAAGAGGCATTTAATGAATATTTCTGTGGAAGAAGTGATAAGTCTTTGGCAATAGATAAGTGTGTAAGAAGCCTCTGATTAAAAACATACTGAAGTTCCCCTTTTTTACCACTCAGTCAGAACTTTACTTCCACAGCCATGTCTGGAGGGATTATGCACACCTACAAGCACAGCACAGTGGCCAGTGGATCTTATTCAGCAAAAAATGAGCAAATCTTCACAGTTACTTTATTTCAGTTAGCAGCAGAGAACAAAAAAACCCCAAAACACTCTGTTAGTGAAGATGAACCTTTGTGCTCACAAGCAGAAGCAGGCCAGGCAGTAGTGATTCACAGAAGGAGACAGAACTCTTTAAGAGTGATGACTGGATTTATCATTCTTCTACATGGCTGGGAGCTACAAAAAATATACCTGTAACTGGGATTAAAATGACAACAGAAAGGTGATCCTACTTTGCCTTGCTAATAGTATCAAGAGGAGCAGAATGAAGGAAGCTGAGCAAATGTGGCTCGTGGCACAGTTAGTTATTTGCTTTATTCTGTTTGGCTGCTATTCCATCCTCACAGTATCTGCTCTTCTCATAGCTGAAGACTATAGGGTAATTGCTTTGCTATTATGCACAAGCATCATCTCTCTCATTCTTGTCTTCAATAATCACATCCAAAGCATGTCACTAAGGTCCAGACAGAGAGGAAATACTTTTGGTGTGTGGCTAACTCACCCATCTGTCAGTCAGGAGTTTATATTGCAACTCTTTGGCCTTTGCTACTTTGCCGTACTTGAGCAGTGGTTACATGTTAGGACAGGTGGGAGAAGTTGGGCTTTTCATTATGCTCCCTGCTGGCCTGTGCTTCTGTTATTCCATAGTGACACAAAGAGCAAATTGGACCCAGGTGTAGCAAATTTGGCTGCTATGTTGGGAAACAGCTGTGGAGGAAAAAGTCAGATACACTGACAGGATCCAAGTACTGTGCAGAAGTATGACAACAGACAAGTCAGTGGCAATGAAAGGTCTTGAACGGCACTTCTTTGCAATTGGGAGAAACATCCTGGAAACCTACTGCACATGCAGTTGTTAGCTTCCTCTTTGCAGAGAAAGCAATGTAGAGTCTGAATTAAGTTGCTGTTACACAGCCTTTGACTCAAAGCTGGAATTAATGAATAAATGCATTGCTCACACAGCTGTCAGCACCATGAATGGAGGGGTGGAAGGAGAGCCAGGGACTGAATGACAGCCCAGTACAACAGAAAGGGCAGACACTGGATCTGAAGAAGGTTCAGGAGGTGGATACACTGTTCAATAGAGGATTAAATACAAGCTGGGTTAGGAATATTGATGGCTAGATATGGTCAGCGTGTTGCCCTAGGGGACACTTTTTTCTTGACTGTTGAAAATAGCATCAGTGCTGACTGCAGCTGAAGCCTCACTTCTTGTAAATGACTTCAATCATAACAGAATTAGTGTGACCACAGATTCACAGTGGGTAAGGTTATGCTTGTCATTCAAGAGGCTCCTACTGAGCATTCAATAACTTTTCACAGCTAAATTAACCAGGTTCTCTGAACACCTACAGTTCTATTAATTAGCTCTATTCGTTAGCAAGTTTTACAGCTGCAGCATGGTATGTAAATTAACCTCTTGTGAAAGCAAATGTGTGTTTCTGTCTTTAAAAAGCGAGGAAGCCTCAGTCTTGCTGCCTGTACGGTTACAGGGGTATTGCACTGGAGCAGGGCTGGGGTGGTGTTCCAGCAGGACCCTGCTGCACAGAGACCCCCGGGGTCCTTGTGGGGTCCTTTGCTCTGCTCCTGAGCGTGGCTCAAATTCTTCCATAGTCCTTTACCAGACTGACTGTTTACTTCACTTTCCAGCCACAGCCAGGAGTGAAAAGGTCAGAGGAAAGAACTGGGCAAGAGGGGGAGGGACTGGAAACACCACTCTTCACATACTATTTAGCAGGGAGGATTAAACTGCACTGTTACGTGTTTCCATTGCTTTAGGTACAGAATACAGCAAATTCCCTATTTGACCTTGCTGGTACTTTATTAAACAGAGGATGAGAGATTTGACAGCTGGAATTACTACAGAAATCTTCAGGAGACTCCTACTATGCATGATAGAGTCCTTAAATCAGTGCACACAGATAGGCAGACAATTTAGAGAGCCCTTCATAGCTCTTACAGAGGGCAAGTCAGAGTGACATTGTGAACACACATACTGTGGTTAGAATTTCTTAGTTGCTTTGGAGCAACCTACAAATACCTGCTAGAAAGAGGATCTGCCTGGCCACTGTATTGTATGCTAAGGAGAGAGAGAGAAAGAAGGAAAGGAAGGAAGGGGAAGAAGAATAAGGCAAGTGAAAAGATATGTAGTTTAAAAATACAAGCCAGCTTTGTCTCCTCTTTCCTTAAGAGCTCTTTTATACAATTCTGACCTTCTTGTTGTTATTTATAGTTTTGATTATTTTTTTTTCTGAGCTATCCCGCATTTGCATTTCATATTAAAGACAAAATGAAGGGATTTAGGCACTTCATGTGGGAGGATATGGATAATTTCTGCTAAACTTACTCTATAGCAATAAAAGGGAGAGAGAAAGAAAGTAGGTTTGTTTCTGCCAGGAAGAAAATGAAATGGGCTCAACCCTTATGCTTTTCATTCCATGCCTCTCAGTGGGAAGCCCTTACCATGTATCCATGTATCTACGTCGTTTTGGTTTTTATCAGGGGTAGTGGAGAACCTTCTAAGCTACATTGTGCTTGTTCTACTACTAATGCTGTCATGTGGACGCTTATTTATATAGCAAGGCAAGAGTCATTAGTTTGGGGCCTGAAGGATTAAAAGATACTACAGTGTGGGGCTGGGAAAAGAGGACAGAGAAAGGGATAACAACCTCTGCTGACAGCAAACCAGTTTGGCAGCCTTGACCCTGCAAAGACTTCCCCCCCCCAGTTTAACTTCTTAAAGCTATTCACATTCAGGCAGTTGCTTTGCTCTGCTCTTGTATATCTGCTGCATAGCACAGCATTCACTACTTCCCCAATTTATATCCTTGCAGCTGCTGTGGGAAAATGCATCATTCGGCAACTAATTCCAGCTTCAGAATTAAGCAGAAATGCTGTCTGCTAACCTCAGCCAGGATGGCTGACAAGGGAATGGGACTGCTAGGCAGGACCAATCCAAAGAACGTTTTTAGGGAAGCAGCACAGTAAAGGGTCACATGATACTGCCTCTATGTTCTTTCTTTTTCCCTTTTTCACAATGTCTGATGCACTGTGAGTGATTCTTAGTCATATTTGAGGAGGAAACCTATTTATTCCAAAGAAACATAAACGATGCAAGAGCTGATTTTTGTAGAGTAAATGATATTAAGCAAATTATTCAGTAAGGAACACTGTATAACACATGCTCAGTGTTTCCTAAAAGTGCCTTTAGCTTTAAAAGGAATGTGAATTACAGTAGAGGGAGAGACCTTTTATCTTCCAAACTCTAAAGATGACTTCATTTACTGCTTACAGTTACTGTAAGCCACGTAGATCTGTGCTGATAGAGTACATTTCTGTGAAAGACTCTGTGCCTTCTTTGAAGTGATTTGGTTCAGGTGGTTTTCTAAGTCAGCTTTTCATGGATTTCAGGAAATGCTTGGGGGAGGGGAGAATCACTTTATCGTAATGCAGGTGATTTTGCCAAATTAGGCATCTCAGGTCATTCACAGTTACAGCTCTATGGGGCACTGATTTTGCATTTTATGACCAGCGGTGCCTTCACCAATTTCCTACAAATGGCATTACAAAACAGTCTAATGTATTTTAACTTCCTCTGAATGCAGTTTAGCCACTAGAAATTACAGCTGCAAATCTATAGGCTTCTGCTCTCTGGATCCCGTCATGGAGCTAAGTCAGAGATTCTTTTAAAGTATCAAATCTGTGCTCTGTAGATCACCAGGAATTTAAGACAAGAAACCCCTTTTTGAAGTCTAAAGATGTCTGCACCTTTGCCATTTTGTGTATGCCAATTTAAAGGGCTATCCTTCCCCCAATGCATCATAATGATACAGTGTTCACAGCCTTTTCAAGTGTCTGAATGGCATTTCTGGACAGTTTTATTTTTCCCCACCGACGTTCATGTGGTTTGGTTATGTCAGACAGCAACCTCTTCTCACTTAGAGCCTTCTAGCTTTTAATAGCAGTAAGGCAAGCCAGAGTTGGCGCAATTAGCTCAGCCAAGGGTTTGATTCACTGTTTCAAAAACTATGCACTGCTGTAGTCTTAATACACTGTTCCTGCTCTCATGGATTAAGAAGAGCGCTAGACTCCTGGGCAGATTCATCCCGAGTACATTTTCTACTCACTTGCATCTTTCTATTTTAGGCTTTTTGGGGCAGGAATCCTCTGTCTGCTGGACTAGCACTAAAACAGGCTAGTTCGGTAGGGCAAAGAGGAGGACCACATGGAGACCTGTCTGCGCTTACACACTCAATTAGCAATTAAAGTTTGTCAGCAGGATAGGTACCAGAGCCTTTAAAACTAAAGCCAGAGATGCTATTTTTTTTTAAAAACTTTCACAATAAAGTTTATTATGTTAATATCATTAAAAATATTATAAAATAATAAAATATTCTGCTTGGCAGAAAAATTATGCCAGGGTTTTAAAACCCCAGGTTTGTGCAAACAGTTTTTGTAAACATAAGAAGTCAAGTGTTCAAGTTCCATCCCAAAATACAGTAAATTGCTACAAAAATAAGTTTGCTCACTGTCAAACATGTTTAAAAACCCAGGAAGCTGGATTTCTTTACACATCTCTCACACGTCCCTACACAGTTAATGCTGTACTTATATCTGAAATGGAAAGGATTTCAGATAGTCCTTTAAAACAGGATTGAGGGGGATCTGGTTTAAGTTCTCTCTCCCAAAAGTCTTGACAATGCTCTTCCGGCAGAGCTCCTGCAGGGGCTGCACACGGACTTTGCGCAGGGGGGTAACCAGTACCTTCCTCGGGGAGCTTAGATAATGTTCCAGCAGCTTAAAAAGACAGTCAAAAGTCTCTTTGCTGCCATCCAGGCTGAAACGCCCAGTCTGAAAATTTATCCGGATGCTGGTGGGCCCAGTCGCAGTCTTAACACTGATGGCAAAGAAGCAATTCTTTTGTGTGCTGTCCCTGATGAGGAAGGTGCCCTCAGGCTCAGACTTCAGCTTCTCATGGGCAGCATTGACAGTCAGAGGTCCCCAGTAGAAGCCACAGGCATCCAGCAGGCTGCTTGCTCGAGTGATGCTACTAAAATCCGCTTGCGAGCGAAAGGTTCGGAAGTGCGTGTTGCTCTGTGCCTGCACAGTGCTGGGCCGGCCTGGGCCGTGGTAGCCTCGAGCCTGTGAACGATCCCGTGCTGGAGGGTCAAGTAGACATCTCGGGTCTGCTGCAACTGCATTATCTGCTGACACCTTGCTGTGCGCTACCATCCTACAGCCTAGACCAGCGGATGCGGTCTTCCATAGCGTCAGCGGCTACGGCAGGGCAGCTTTCCAGCAGCTATTCTGAAATGCCAAAGAGAGACACAGTGTGAGATTCCCCAGAGAAAAGCAGCTGCAATCTCTGAATGACCAAGTCTTCCATTCACATGCCTCCCACCCATTATAAAATAATAAAATATTCATTTGCCAATTTACACTGGGCAAAAAAATGCTTGCTTTCTGATAAGATTAGCAGTCTATCACTATGACAAAGTCCAAAGCTCCAAAAATATTTAGCAAGGATCATTAACAGCTACAGAGGATAATGCCGTTTCCCTGCTATAAGTGCACAGAAGCGCATCAGGACCTAGAGTGAGTCAAATGACAGGACCCTCTTAATGAGAAATCTTGTGTACAGTCAGATTCTCAAGTTTTTAGAGAACAAAGCAACAGGGTTTTACAACTGAATTACCAATTTCTCTGCATCTCCCTCTTTCCCTTCCCCAATCCCAACCGAGATGTCAGAACTCAGACAACATCAACATTTGGTGCATTGTGTGAAAAAGAGAAAGTGGGTGAAGGCAATGTAAACTCTGCAGCTGGGTATGTCTCTGGATAATTGGCGGAGGGTGAGGTGAATAGGTGCTATTGTGCGACTGAAGTGTAACTTGGACCGGCAGCCTGTAACACTGCCAATTTACACAGTAATCTTAAAACTACTTTCCTCTCTCCTGTTAACCTGAGGCTCAGCCATAAAAGGCAATTTCCCATTCCCCCAACTCTCCCTTGGGACAGCAATGCTACAACCTCACTAGCTTACACAAATCAACCTCTATGAACCCTTAGAGCATTACTCCTCAGTCTCTCTCTCTCTTTTTTGTATTATATGCACTTTAAGTGGCCCAATCTAAATTGCTTCCTATTGATATATCTTTCAGCATGAGGGACTAAATTCATCCCTCGTGTTACTTCAAAGGAATTAGCAGTGCTGCACCAGGAATGAGTTTGGCCTGAAACGTCTACCTCTGACAGTGTGGTTCGATACATCTCCGCTGGCTGCCTTGACCTTACTGGCAAGCATAGATTTTAGGATTTATCCCTATAGTCAGATATAGATCTGCAGCAGCAGCTTGTTGAGAAACCTTGAAGTATTCTCAGAAATGAATCCCTCAGCCATCTTACGGTTCAGGGTAACATGCTAATGAGGATTTCAAAGAAAGTATGCAGCTGGATTCCTGTCTGTGCTAATTTAACAACTTGATGTTTGGTTTCATTTAGGTCATATTACCTCCTGAAACAGCAAAGAGGGTTGTAAAATCTTTATGCTGGCAAATAACTTAACAGGCTGAAAGTAGCATTAGGCTTTCTTTACACAGCAGAAGGAAACTGATGTCAGTTTTTCCAATTACTGGGCCAGGATTACCGCTCAGTATTTAAAGTTAACAAAAATTCAATTTCAGGGCACGCTGCTGAGAAATAACCACTAAGCCCGAGATCTAAAAATCGCAGGGCTCCCTAGCAGAAGTCCTCCATAGCCAAGAGAGAGTTTGCAGTGCCTTTCCAAAGGGCACTGAGCAAACATGGGGCACGCCAGTCTTTGGAGCCTGAAAGCCAGAGCTGGCGTCCGGTACAAGGGTGTCTCGACTCCGCCGGAGCAGACCGTTCGGCGGGGGCCCGCCCCGGCCCCGGCCCGTCCCGCCGGCGGCGCCCGCCTGGCCGCCGCGCTCCAGCCCGGGGGCTGCTCCGGCTCCTACCGCGTAGCGAGGGCGCGGGGTCCTTGGAGGAGAGCGGTGCCGTGCAAAAACCACTGCGTGTTCGCTTTATTGTTTTTCCCGCTATTTTATAGCAGGCACGAGAGCTCCGTTTTGAGCACGGACATTGAGCCAAAAAGGGAGGGGGGAAAAAAAAAAAAGAACAAAAAAAAAAGGGCAAAAACCCCCAAAGCCACCACGCTCTTGCACAACAGGCAGGGCTCCCTTGCCGTGCCTCCGAAATCTGACCTCTTCTAACTGCGGCGCAGGAGCGTTTCGATGCACGTCGCGGTTCGCGAGGACCCCGCGAGAAAGAGACCCTCCCTTACCTTCGCCCGGGGCGCCGCGGGTGGGGGCCGTCCCCGAAGCGCGCAGCACACGCGCGGGCTGCGGACAGGGGCGCGCCGGAGCCGGCAGCGCGGCGGCTAGTCCTGGCCCCGGCGGCCGGCTGAGCATCCTCCGCGCGGGGGCCCTGCCTGGCGCCGCAGCGAGCCGGGGCTCCCGCGGGGCGGGCGGGCGGGCGGCACCTCCAGCGCTCTGGGCCCGCTCATCGCCTCTGCTTTCTATTTAACGCGGCGGCGCTTTTCTGCCCGGCGGCTCCTCCCCTGCCTTCTCCGAAAACACGTGGCCGCCGCTTCACTTTCACTTTCCGAATGAGTCACGGCCGGGCCGTGCCGGGCCGTGCCGAGCCGAGCCGTGCCCACGGCGCCCGGGCTTCCCGCGGAGCGCGCCCGCAGCCGCAGCTCCCGGCGCGCCGAGCGCGCAGCCCCCGCTGCTGCCGGGCGCGGGCAGGCGCTGCCCCCGCTGCAGAACCCCGGCGGTGGGGCTGCGGCGTACGCCCCCGCAGGCTCCCCGCCCCGCTCCGCCGCTGGTGGTGGTCTCCAGCCTCGGGTGACCCCGTTTCTTCTGTCCGACTAATTCTGGTTTTACTCTTTTTTCCTTTGTTTTTTGGACAGCCCCCGCGAAGTGGTGGTGCGGAAGGTGCCCCCGGGAAGCGGCAGGGAGCGGGTGCAGGGTCAGGCTGGCCCGGCAGGAGGTGCTGCCTGGGAAGCCCCAGCACAGGAGAGCTCTGAGACCAAAGGGAGGCGAGGGGACACTAGAGGTAGGTGATGAACAAGGCTCTGACCTGGCAGCTAGCTCAAAACGTGGGGAAAAACGGCAAGAAAAGCAAGCAAGCAAGCAAGCCACGTGGAAAGTTTTAACATGAAGATAGCTGCTCTCCTCAAAGCTAACAAGTCAGCATGGACAGGTGAGAGGACTTAATGTATAACTTAAATGTCCTAAAGGGGAGGAAATTTAGACCAATAATAATTTTAAAGTGAGAAAAACATTCAGAGAAGTCTATGATCCTTCCACTGAGAGGACTGTGCGGATGCTACACTGGGTTTTGAGTTCTCAACAGAATTTCCCTGGGGTTTCCTACAGGGTAATCAGATTTAAAAGTAACTGTTCACATCCCCAGCTGTATTTATAACCTTGTCAGCAGCCAGTGCAGGAGGCTTGGGATGCTCTTCTGCTCGCCCAGAGGGAGATTTGAAACCTCAAGTACCAAACCAGTGTCTTATGTGCTCCCTTAAGTAGGCCCCAGTAAAGCATGCTTTTTTCCAAGGAGGATGTTTCTTAAAGTAGTAACCAACACCTGTTTAAAAGGCCAAGCATTCTGTCTTCTGATTATTCCTTGTCTTTTTGGAAGCCAAGTGCCCTAATATGTACCTTGCACAGTAATCCATCTGCATAGGCATGTGCAAAAATACAGAAACTTTGTGAAGAATTCCACAGACTCTTGAGCTTCCAGAGCACATGCGGTTCCAGAGCGGCATGCAGTATGACATACAGTTTTTGCAGCCAGAATGCTTCTTTACATCAGGAGCAGAGAGAGGATGTTTTTCCCCTTGCAGTCAACACGATGTTTTGTGACAATGAAAAGGAAATGTTTCTGTCAAATGATTCAAGCGACAGGGGCTGGCAAGGACTTGTGAGTTGTCCTTTGGGATGAAGTTGAAGGAATGTATTTCCTGCTTTGAGACTGAATATTCTTTTCAAAATCCAGTGTGGTCAAAGACTGAATTAACCTGATGGCAATACAGCGCCTTACAGTGATGTGCAGCCAGTGTACAGTAGGTGAACCTGGAAATTTCTGATGATGCTTTAGCCACCAAAATTTGCTGCTTACATTCTGTCCTGTGAAAGTATAGTTGTCATGAATTTGGAGAAACACAGCTCGTCATTAATTTTAAGACCTGGCACAGAGGTCTTCTTTCAAACAATTTTTGAGCAACTGAGCTTAAGCTAAGGTTTGGCATACGCAGCAGGGGGAGGGAAGCTCAGCTGCTTTTCTGTGTAAAACAAAAGCATGAAGGAATGGTGGAACTGAAACTTACTTTAGAATTTGAACATGCAATAGTGAGAAATGTTTTGCCACTAGTTGCTTTGGTGTAGTGCATCCATGCAGCAAGTAGAGTCAATGGCTGTTTTGTATAAGGCACTGTTCATGTTCAGACAGGTAGTAGAACCAGGCCTTGCCCTTAACAGCTTGAAGTCTACTTAGGTAAGAAAAAGTTCCCTTCCTCCCTGCCACCCCTCCAAAGAAAAGAGATTTGAAGTGCTTAACTGTGTCACAGTAAGGTAAATCAGTGCCAAAAGTACAGCTGAGATCCTCTAACTCCTCACCTAGCCCCCGAGGCACCCAGCTGAGCTACCTTCCTGCTACTGCACCGTTGGCTCCTGCATCACTGTGGCTTTAAGGAGTGGAGCACGGCATGGCTGTAATGCAGCACAGTAGTACGAGTGTTTCTCAGATGAGATGGAGGTTGGCTGCAGGTTGCTGTACGTGTGCCAGGAAAGCTGTTCCACTCTCAGGTAATTTTTAATTTTGTAAGATCACAGGGGAAAGAAAGATCCTCCAGGTGCACGTGCAGTCTGTCTGCCATGTACTGAGTAGTACAGCTGACAAAGTGTCTGTCCAAAAAGTCTTCTTCATTGAGCAGGAATGTGGTAATATCTAGTTGCAAAGCTTCAGAGCTTGGCAGGGCTAGAATGGGTAGGTGAGCTCCCAGTCGCTGAGGAGAGCAATGGAGTGAGCCTGCCAGCTCGGACACAAGAAGCCAAGTGCGTCAGGCTGCTGCTTACGGAGTTTGATACCATCTCTACGTGGAACACAATGGGAGTGGTCCGGGGTGCTCCATAAGATGCCTTAAAAAGGCTTGCCCAGGAGAAGTGGGCATCAATCGTAGTATGTGAAGGAGATTTGTACAGTGGGTGAAGATTTTGTGATTGGAAGAGCTGGGGTTTTAGACTTGAGGGTCCCACAAGTTGAGCTTTCTTGGGATATCTTCAATTTTACCCACTCGTGTTTCCTTTCGCAACCCCCCATTCCCATCCTTCTGTATTCTTTCTTACCCCATAATCTGGGCCTTGGAAAGAGCTCCATGCCAGCAGGATTGAATAAAATGAGATTCCTCTACCCAGTAGAGGGCAGTGCATCAATTTGGAGCCGGCGCAGAGCTGCTGGGCAGAGCACACAGAGGTGGTCTCTAGAAACGACTGAAGTTGAAAGCACGGCTGCCAGTTCAGATGATTCTGATCTGTGCTCTGTCACTCAGCTTAATGAGCACTTATTGCTTATTGCAAGGTGAATTAGATGCTCCTTAGAGTCCGTTTGGTAAGTAAAGCCTTCCTTTTGAAATGCCTTTTTTTCTCCTCTTCACAAAGTACCATTTCACGTGGAGAAACAAATTGTGTTCCCTTTCTTCCCTGCTGATGGTCTCAGAAAAGAAAGGCAAAGCCTGGCGAGAAAGAAAATGATTGGGAGACATTATCCCATACCCCCTTTTCCCTTGTTTCTTGGGGCAGGAAAGTAAATGCATGGGTCGTATCAGTAAATCTCCAAAGGCTAGGATAAAGAACAAACTCAGCTTTTGTTAAAAATAAAAGTCTTTACCCCTATTTTGTTAACATTGGCTTGGAAAATGACAGAAAATTCAGAGGAATTGCTAGGCATTTGTGCAGCAAGAGCATGGCTTACTGGCTAGAAACAGGGCAAAGGCTAGAGGGAATCTGTTCACAAAGCTGGGAATATGGATGCCAGGAGAGGTCTGCCAGAAGGCAGCAAGGGAAAAAACATGGTTCTGAAGGTGGCTTTGAAGGTAGGAGAGTACTGTATCAGTTGGCAATACATGAGACATTTGCCTGTTTGTTAGTTTGTTTTTCAAAACCACACTCTTAGCTCTTCTAGCAGCAGTGTAATGCAGGCAGAGCTTTCTTTATTTATGCTCTAAGCCTTTCCTCACCCTGTGAAACCACCAAGAGGGAGGAGGTTGTGATACCATGTATGGTATTCCCCAATATAAATTCCCTTATGGGGCACTCCACACCCTGCTTAATTCATCCCCCCTACAGGGGCAGTCCTATGGAAAAAAACAAACAAAAAAACCCACCAACCTTGAAAGGCTTAGAAAATCAGCAGGCACTCCTCATTCAGATTTCCCCATTTGTTCCTAATTTTTGAGAATAGAAGCAGATACTGATTCTGTTATGAAGCTGCATTAATTGGCAAGCCAATGTGTCTGTGGAATAGCATGTTGTTTAGAATTTGGCATAGTAAGTGGGTAATCTGCATGGGAAATAATATGGGAATGTTAAATCAGCTCAGTTGTGTTATTGTTATGAAGACACTTGTCAATGAGTAATCAAAATATTTTTCCAAGTCTAATAAATTGCTATTTTCTTATAAGAACAGTTCAAGTAAATAGGGTCACATATTTTACTATTAGTGTTTTGAGGTTAGAGCCTCTCATGCTGATATTGTAAATGGTAGCTCTTACATGAAAGCACTCATTATCTAAACTGACGAAATCAGCAACATCATCTTTAGAAAAGGGAACTGAAGCACCAAGAGATTCAGTGATTTGCTTAAAGTCACAGAGTGAGATAGTCTGCAGAAGAGCTAGGACTGGAACATAATTCAGGTCTTCAGAGCCCCATACTAGAAACTTAACCACAATACCATCCTTCCTGTTTTAGTGGGTTTTGTTTTCTTCGCCAGAATCTGAATTTTTATTTAAATGAAACCCCTGAAATCGGAATTCTTTGATTTTGCAAGTAAATTAGACACCACACTGTTTCTGAGTCTGCTTTCAGATGGACTGAAACCGGCAGCACTGACGGAAGTGTGAACCCACTTTAACTAAGTATTAAGGTCAGAGTTTGACGTATTAAATGGGACATGCCCAAAAGATGTAACTATTGTGACTAGACATTTCTTTATACATCTCCATTTCTATACTATCCATACTATGATTTTCTAAGAGATAATAAAGTGGGCCTGATGAATACAGCTCACCCTCTTATTCTTTTAGTCATTTACTTCCAGGTGAAATGGCTATAAAAATGACTCACTTCACACTGATATTAATTATCATGCTAGATATCACTGAGGAATGATGTGTGTATGGCATGATTGTCACAGCATATACAAGTCATTATGCCAAGAACAAAGTACATTTTGAGATGTCACCAATTTGTTATCAAGCCTTAATAAGCATGGTGCCTATACCTAGAGAAGGGCTAGCCAGTTGGTACAGAATTAATAATATCTGTCTGAACTGGAATTCGTGCTGTTCTGCAGATAATGTACAAGTCAGATCCCATCTAGCTAGGATGGATGATAGAAATTTAGTGGGTTTGTCTTCTAAAAAGGATTGCGGTGAGTATTAGTTGTGAGAAAGTGCACATGTCTACTGGCTAGTATGAAAAGCTGTGTTTTTTGGAAGTTAAGTGAATTAAACTTAACTGTGTGCTAAAACTGGGCAAGAGTTGAGCCTCTCCCTCCCGTAAGTTCCTTTGAATAGTCAATATTGTCTGAAATGTATCTCTGTAAGAGATACAAACGGTTATACTTCAAATAAGTAATAAATTAACTGTCGGAGGCTATGAGGAAAGTGTCTTTCTAAGCTGGCTATTCTGGAACTGTTTATTTTAAATTATGTTAGTTCCTTCTTCTGGGGCAGTAAATGCCGGTTGCCTTGAGCCCAGACTAAATGGACCCTGTCTGATGTTCAGTGGAAGTTCTTTTGTGGATATTAACTAAGTCAAATCCAGATTCGCATTGGTCTCATGAATTCAAATGCTGAACAGTTAACCATACAAAGATGTGGTTTGAGTTTTCTATATTTCAGTAGTTTAGACATCCTCCTTGGTAATTAGTTGAGTGAAGAAGAAAAAAAAAGGAAAGCTTCAAATTGTTGGTAAAAGCGTTGTGAAAGGGCAGCCTGCTTTCTGGTGGTTTTTTCATACAAATGAGAGATTTGTGTTGCTTGGTTGTTGTGCGTGTATGTTGGTGCTAATTGCAGAGGTAGCACGCTGCCGTTCATACAGGGGAACTGCTGCTATAAATACTGAACTGGATATTTTAAAGCAGAACCATATGAAGGTAGTTTGGTTTCCAGATACACTTACTGGACTAGAAAGGTTTCAGTGCTGGCTGGAGGAACATAGACCTTGAATTTCAGAGCCAGTTGCTAATTTTACTTCAGTCTGGCTACCGCAATACCTGAGTCATCCTTTCCAAACTAAGCAAGTTACAGACCTCTGCTCCCTTTCCATTGCCTCCCTCACTGCTCCGGCAGCTCTCTCCCTTGCTGTTGAAGCCACATTCTCTGTTTCTCCAGTTCTCATGTCTTTTGAGATCCCAAGCCATGAAAGGAGAGTGGTAACATGGCACAGGAAAATTAGCCATGGCACCGAACTGTGCTGTGCGTTTTGGAGCCGAGGTTACTGTTTGTACATGCAGTTAGAGTCCTCAGGCAGTTATATATCCATGTAATATGGGAAAAGAGCACAGGAGAGGTCATAAACTTTGGGGAAAAATTATTTTTGAGTGGAAACCTTGAGGACACCAAGCAAAATATCAATTCATAATCCAAAAAGGCCTCCAGTGTCTCTTTATTATTTTAATGGTAACTTTACTCTCTGCTCTTAGAGTTTCCCATTCTTACAGGCATTTTCTACCAGTTCTCTGTGTTTTCAATGCCTGTTTAGATTGTGTCCTGCACAGTTTACGTGATTATGAATTTGCATTTGCTGCTGAAGGTGAATGGTGTTGATACCCTTTCTGGTGCTCCCATGATTCCGTCTATTCAAACCACATGCAAATGCTGAGCTTCTGATGAAGTAATTCAAAGGTTGTGGAATCAGTTTCTGATGCATTTCATTCATGAGCATAATCCACATATGAGGAGATTTTTATGGTTGGGGTGAGGTGGAGCCAAGGACTCAAATGTTCCCTCACCTTTGGTTTTCAGTCTGGTTTTCAGTCCACAGAAACTAATTAAAATTCATTCTTAATATGGTCAAATGGACCCAAATCTCAGTTCTATTTCCTTGAATGTAGAGAGACTCAATAGTCCAAATTAAAAGGAAAAAAGTGGTCTTATTCTTAAAGTGAACAAAGACTGATACAGTGCTGTTATAAGAGATAGAAGTAGCACATACGAAGCTGAGAAATCAGAAGGTCATGGCACAGCAGTATCTTGCAGCTTCTCATCCAGATCCAGGTGGACAATCATATTTCTTTCACAATGCACTGAGACACTCTCAGATGACTTGGTTGGATTTTTAATACTTGAAGTCATCAAGCCTGGATCTGAATACTATGAATACTCAGCCTTGAGAAAACATCTTTCATGGGCTTTCCTACTTGCATGATATGCTGACCTCCATATTCCTACTGTGATTACTGTAACCTATCTTAATTGACAGATCCTTTTTACAGTTGCAGTCTAATCTCAAAATCATAAACCACCCAAACTCTTATTTTGGTGGAATATATTAGGGTCCTGCAGTATCTACTAACTCCTATACTCAACAAATAGAAACTAGTGAATATGCATCTTTAATGCTACTGTACAGATAGATCCTACATAGATTTTATAGATTATAGATAGATTTTCTTATGGCCTTGGCTAGTTATGTAACACACATTTGCAAAGATCTAGGTAAGAAATAGCTAATATGAATTTTAATTTCTCAGTTTTTAAAGTATTGAGAAATTAGCCAGATTTCTGTTCCTCCCCTGTCCCTGGAGAAAGGATAGGTCTTGATAGGTGGCTCAACAGTCTACTTCAGAATACAAATATTAATTCCTCATTTCCCAAGAAAAGGAAAGGAAAAAAAACTCCACCATAATTGCTCTTGTGGAAAAAGAATTGGATTTTTTTCTTCAGACATTCTCCCTCTCCAGATTTATTGCGAACCAATTTTATGTGCGAACTCAACAAGCTGTGTTCAGAATAGATTAGCTTCACCATATTCCAACTCCAGCAGAATTTCTAGGAATCAGGAGAATAACCTGGCTATTTCTGACACAAAAGTCCTTTAAATGTAGAATTTTTGGCATCTGTCGTTAAAGGGGTAAATTATCCAAAGATATTAATGAAGCATTCTCTAATTTTAGAAAGATCTATATTAGTTAGATACAGACCTCACCACACACGCTTTTGGATTAATTAAGAAGAAATATTACATTATGTAAAATTAGTGTAGCTTACATGCAGGCCTTGACGTCCCCTATCAGTAAATTAGGTAACTGAGAATATGAAAGTGGGAAGAGTGCCCAGCCTGGAGGATTTCCTTCCAGAGTTCTGGAGACATCTCACTGAATTGCTCTTGGCGGGAGGTTTGATGTCTGTGGTGACTCACTTTTTAAGGGCAGCTTTGTCCTCTGACATTGTGAGAAGTCCTATTATCAGTTATCTTAAACTGGAAAGAAATGCTATGATGTATTTCAAGTGCAGATCTATTTCAGTTCATAATAACTTCAAAATACTGGCAAAATGTCTGATAATGAGTCTAGAGGAAGTGTTAGACTTAGTCACATACACAAATTGAATTGAGCTTGCCAAGGTGACCTTCAAAAACTTACTGAACATATGAGTAGTGACATGTGATGACCTCAAACCACAAGTCATTCTAATACAACTTTACTCCCAGAAAAACCTTTTGGTAAGGTGGCTGGAGCTATTCTTATATGCAAACAGTTTAAATTTGTACTTCTCTCTATTTCTTTGCTCCAGCTGTCCTGTTCTGGCTCTGTCTCATACCATGACTTGGAGTACGGCCTGAATAATCTCTCAGTTTCTGCAGCAGTACCAAAACTATGTCCATGACTTTCTGGGTTTACTTCTAAACAGAATGATCTGTATATTCCTGATATTACAGCCCCATTCAACATAAATTAATGCAGCCTTCAGGTGATTGCTGTTTTAGTATATATCTAAGCTGAAGTTCTGTAATTAGATTTCTCTAATCACCAGTTTAAAAATTAAGATTAGGTGGGTCATAACTTGTCAAGAAAAAGCAGATATAATTCTTCAAATGTCAAGTGTTGGGGCTTTTTCCCTCAAGAACTTCTTTAGGCAAACAGATGCAATTAAGCACCTACTACAATAACACCAAGAAATACCAATAAACTGACAAATGTGAATTTAAATCCTGTGCTCTCTCTAATGATTTACCATATAAATAGGTTTACATCCTCTCTCCCTGAGTCTATAAGGGAAGGTTAAAATACTAACAGGGAGTATGGATTTTCCAGTTAGTCAGTGAGAGCTCTGTCCCTTTCTAATGCTCATACAGTGCTGTGACTTACACGTGGCAAAGGTGGAGCACGCACTTACAGACAGGGTCCTGCACATCATGAGAGGTTTGCCTAGCTTCAGAGGCCTGCCAGAGACCCAGAATTTCTGAGTACATTAAAAATGCTCCGGTATCTTCCCAAGTCCATGCTTACAGTATATGCTTTGGTCAGGAGGAAATCTTTTGTGAGTTTAAATTTCTTTGCTAAAGGCTTGGCAGGAGCTTCATCAGATGCCTTCAGAAGATATCCAGTTATAATAGTATATAAACACAGTAACAATAGTACAACGTCTGTGATCTTAGGAAGTTTCTCAGGAATTTTTTTCTTTGTTGAGCAAGGTGAACGTTTTGTTCTGTAGCATGTGCTGGTTCTTTAATAGGAATGTGATGGATATGCCGTGACTATGGAAGGGTGCAAATGTGACTTCACATTAGACTTGACTTCTGCATCCAAACTTCTGCATCCAAAATGCTGCTAGTGGCAGCTGGGCAAAGATCTCCAAGTAGATGCTTTTAGCAAAATGGAAAAGCAGATTTGCATCCAGAATAGAGCAGTGGGGTCCAGACCTTCGCTTTACTGCTAAAAATAGCTTATTTTTGAAGAGATGAAAAACAAAGGCATTTGAAGCTCATTTCTAGATATATTTGTGTTACAAATGTTGAATTATCTGAAAGGACACCACCTAACTCCCTCTGTTTTCCTCCTTTCATTCCGACTTTTTATTCCTCTCATATTTTGCCCTTACTTTCTTAGTGTCCCATTTTCCCCCACACAGTCATTGACTGTTGGGCCGCAAACCAGGGAAGCCCAAGGCGAGGCTGTGCACTGTGCCAGTGGAGCAATGCCAAGGGATCCCTGCACTGGGGGGTTCCAGGTGTCAGGGCTTGGAAAAAGCAGCTTGCCTGGTTCAAGCACTGGAAAAAAACATGTCCTCACTTCTTGCTTGCTCATGGGCCATACTAAGAATAGCTCACCACTGGTAAGTCTGCTATATATAGCAATGTGGTATTCCAGCAGCACGTTGCATAGCATTCTATGCTTTTCCTCCTCTGTTTCTGTATGAAACTCAATAAAAAACTTAGTCCAATACACACACATACGCAAAAGAATCATTTACTCTCAGTGGCTGCGTTTACCATCAAAGTTGGTAGTGTTTCCTGAAATTGGTTTCTGATCCCCCTGAAAGACTGTGGGTTTTTCTTTTTTTTCTTTTTAAAGGTTAATTTCAGGGAAACTGAATAACATACATGAAACTCTGAAACATCAACTGTGCAGATAAACTGTGGTATCAAGCGTATAATGCATGTGATCTGCCTCCAGTTCCCTGAATTCCAGTGAATTCCCAGTTTCCACTAGCGAGTGGCAGGCAGATCTGAGTGTGGTTATTTTCTGTAAATTTTGTGCCAACATGTGGTTATGGTGGTGGTAGAAGGGTAGGAGGGGTGTGATTTGGGGGAGAGGGAAACACTAGACTTGAGACTGGGGAGGTAAACCCATTGGTTTTTACGGTGTTGCACTCATTGAGTTGTTTCAGATCACATATGAATCCTCTTCATGTGACAGACCCGCTGCATAAAATACCAAGAATGGTACAGCCTACAAATCTTTGGCAAATAGATCATGTCTTGTGATTCATTCAGCATCCTTCCTCTGCTCTGCGTATGATGATCTCTGACATGTGTACTTGAAAGGCAGGGCTAAAGCTGAATCTGGTTTTAAAAAATGAGCCAGAGTTTTGTGCAGCATAAAAAAGAAAAAGTGATCCTGTGTGTCCAAAGCTGCCAACGTGGATTTCCAAAGCAATTGCTGCTGGACTGAACTGGATGTTTTTACTGGCTATTTAGAAACAGCTTTAAGAGAGTTCCCTCTCTTAATTGCACTCATTCCTTAACTTTGAGACACGGAGAGTGTGACTGGCAACTTCCCAGAGATCCTGTGGCTGATTCTAATTTGCATAAACTTTTCTGTATACTGGCAGAGAGAAATGGGTCCAACTGAAGTATTTTCTTGCCTTTATATCTCTTCCCTTATCTCCTCCCAGCCCCCTTTTTCAGGGCTCAGGAAATATGACAGCATGTTTGCGCAGGAAGAAGCAGATTTGGGAGGATCTGTGTCGTGGCGTTGTACTCCACTGGGTTTGCTACGCCAAGGGGCGCTCCATGAACGGAGACAAGTCCTCATCACTGGGGATTCAGCACCCATTCCCCTCTGAAAATAGAATTTTGGTGCAGTCATGAGGCTGTGCAGAGAACCCATCACTTGTTCCAGAGAATCGTTACCCCATTTCCTCTTCTGTTCTCCTAATTAGCAGTTTGCACTTCAGTACAGCACATACCACAGCCTTCCTCCTGGCTTGCACGCTGGCGCACACACTGCACTGATGTTATGTGGTTTACAAAGCCAAGAACTGAAAAATTGGGCAATATCAGATTTACATTTGCACATGCAAATCTGCCCACTCATACATCTGTGCACTGAGTGATGCAGGGGTGCTGGTGAAATGTGTGATCTTAACTCTTTCACAAAACTAGGACAGAATTTGCAGGAAAAGACAAGGAAGGCCCTGTCTAAATTTTAAGGGCTAGAATTTGCAAACAATTACTTTTTTTTGACATAGCTTTCTATACATAACTACATATTTTACAAAGAAGGTAGGTATAAAAAGAAACTTTGCTTGCATTGCAGAAAGTTTTTTTCCTACAAACTTATTGTTGTTTTAATTATGTTAATTGCCAGAAAGATAATGTGCTGTATGCAGGAGAGCAGGACTGTCTCTAGGTGCTGAATGTAGAGATCACTAGATTGAGGTGGGATAGGCTGGCAGACCTGTGGTTTCCCCCACCTTTCCTGGGTCTTTGAGCTCCTGCCTTACTTAAGAATAACGGTGAGACACCAGAATTGTCCAAATTTTTAAGATAAGTGCTTTTGTGCTACTATAGCTGCCTGTGCTGGTAAGGTATACAATGACAGCATGCTAGTTTCTAAACAGATATAGTTCAGCAATGCAAAGCATGCATGCAGGTCAGGAATGACTTAAACAAATCAGAGTGGATGGAGAAAAGGTACTTTTGTACTGGAGGTAGAAGGGGCAGTATTTTTCCATCTGAAGTGAATATATAGAAACCTCATGAAAAACCAGTGCTAATCATATGTGGCCTTTTGGAAAGTGCCTCTGTGCAAATGCATCCACAACATCTAGAGTGATAAAAATCATCTACTGAGCTGAGTCGAATGGCATAGTTGAAGTGGAGCTGTAAATAAAGTGGTAGGCGGTTTCCTGCTAAAACTCCCTCGCATGTCCAAGAACCCACTGTGACTCAGCCGTTGCAGTCACTGGGAACTCAGCGCAGACACCCTTTTCTAGTTGGGTATTTTTACTTCTCTTTTTGCACCATATCAAGAGGGGCTCCATTCATCCCTGGAGGAACCGAATTGACAATATGACCCATTATTTTTTGTTGTCTTAAGGTAATGATCTTACAGTAGATGAAGGAGACTGTTTGGACTTCTCGTTAAGCTGTCTGATTATCAATGACTCATGCCTGCAGAACGGTTTGTCTGCTTGGATCTTTGTTAGACCTTCATGTGAAAGTTCTTGGGATGTACATTAACATACTTTAACTGGGCTCTTACCTGCACCTCTTGACGGCCTAAAAATCAAATTTTCGATTGCTTTCATTTCATGTGCAAGAAGACTCAGGAGTGACTGTTTTTTTTATTTTAAAGACTATGCGTGTAAATATGCTGAATGGAAGGGAGACAATTACACATTTGCTTATAATACATTTTCTAATGTACCTACTGTTCCTTCAAAGAATTGGCATTTTTGGAAAGATGAACCAAGCTGGAAGAAGCTATGCCCTTGTTAAAACAACAGCAGTAGTAATGTCTAGTAGTTTTTAGGTCAGCAGCATCTAGAGTCTTACGTGCCCTAGAATATTTTATGTTTGAAGCTGTCAGACGTCATCTTACTCCTCTGGGCTCATAGTTTTGGTACATCCCTTTGTCATTAAGATAATGCTTTCCGTGATCCACTTTGAACCTGCACAGATAGTTGCCTCTCCATGTGAAAAGTTCTGTACCCAAAAGGCTTTAAACTTGTCATTGGCAATTAATAAAGCAGATTTGGGAGTTTTCCCATGAGGTGAGCTAGTTCTTTTTCCCTCTTTATCCCATGCAATATTTATTCTGTTGCGTCTTTGTTTCCTCTTTCATTTCTAGCCTGTCTCCTCTCTGCCAGTTCACAGTCCTTTTCCTTATTTTTTTATTTTTTAATTTATTGTACTCCCTCTGTGCTAGTCCCAGCTAATTCCTTATTGGCTTCTTCCATAATACTGCTGGAAGTTTGTCCCCATCTGATCTTTCTCTGTGTGAACAAATCCCAATGTCCCAGGTTTAAAATTTACTCCACACTCTGCTTTTTTTCTGCTTTCCAGCCTGATGTTTTCTAATTGCTTCCTGTAATTTCTGTTTAATACCTCTTTTAGTTTCAAGATGCGCTCTGGGTTTTGCTTTCTTTCTCTCTGATATTAAGTATACTTCATACAGGTTTTTTTCTGAGAATTAAGTCTACCTTCTCCTCCAGAGTCTTCAGTTTAGCCTCTGAAGGTTATCTGTGGTTCCTTGTTAGTGAACTTCCTTTCTGGGAAGTTCAGCCTCCTTGTATTTTGACTCAGGTCTTTAACATCACAGTAGATTCTTTTTTCTTGCAAATTCCCATAACTGCCCACCTTTCTTCTCTTTTCTCTTCCTCAAACCTCTCCAGTATACAGCAGTGCTGTGCGGTGCATTGCTTTATGAAAGCTGACACCCAGTTGCTTTCCCTCAGACAAGTCCTTTTTTGCCGCTCTTACAGCTGTGCATGGTGGAGGACTTGGTATGCTTTGAAATCCTCCCATCTGAAAAGCAGGAGTCAGGGTTTTCACAAAGTGCACCCGAGGAGGGGATACCCGAGGAACTTGTGCCAGGAAGGAGCTCAGATTATTGCAGAGGCCAAAGGGAACAGAGGGGTGGCTGGCACTGGGGGACCTGACACTGGGGAGTGGGCCAAAAGGCAGGGGCAGTGCTGGGAGAGCCTGAGGGTTATGAGAAAGCAGCTCAGGGGTGATTCCAGGCAGGCAGAAAGGGAAGGCCCAGGAAGGATGTGTAGCCCAGGGTTGTTGGGTCAGTGGAAGGCTGGATATTTTTATTTTGGGAGAAGAAAGGCAGCTCTATAGAGAAGGGAGTGGTTTTGAAATGGGTTTGGAGAAGTGGGGTAAAGGATGTGGAGGACACCGGGTCCAAAGACTGGGGCAACTGAGAGCAATGGGTGGAAGTTTTGCAGATGTGGTATGGATGGGAGGACTCAAAGGCAGGAAGGGCCGGAGATCACCATTTAGCAAAGCTGGTGCCATTAATTGGGATCCTGGTTTGGGGACTGAGGACACACAGTGATCTGCCACATCCCCCTTCCTCCCAATGGACTGCTGTAACCCTCACAGCCCATCTGTTTCTTCTATCAGAAATATGGTGGTATATAGTATGACAGTAGATAGTACGTGCACTTCCAAATAGAAGGTTTAGCAGACAATCTGATATCCACACTAAACGATAATTTTATTTTACCAGGTGACCAGGATTCTCATCCTCCACCTCTTCCACGTACTCTTTTTTGAAGTATGTTAGTACTTAAGGAAAATTACTGGGCTACGTGGGTGGTGACTCTTGTACCCCACAAACACGGAGCAGCTGCTGAGATCCTGCCTTCTGAGAAGCGCTCACCAGAATGACCGGCGAGGCCAGTGAGTAGGCAGAGCCAGGCTGCTGCAGAGTGCTGCACCTATCAGCGTCCCTGCAAGGTGACTGCTGCTGCGCACGTAACAGGACAGCCTGTGCTCGTGTCCGCGAGGGAAAGTGTTGCACCCTTATTGGTCATGGTGAGTCATTTGCACCTTCTGCTACATCTGGCATGAATTTCATTTTAAGTTACTCTACTGCATCGTTATTTTCAATATTTCCTCAACCAGAAGCTGGAGCCACAGAGGTGAAAATAATTACATTTACCAGAATCTGTCATTAAAATTGGCAGCTAGTTCTCACTAGAAATAGAAGAATCAGATTTTGAACAGCACTGAACAGTGCCATTAAGTACTCACATGTGGAGTAAAACTCTATTCCTCAGAAGTAATAAAGTGAATATAATTCCCAGGTATTCCAATGCACCTGCCTGCAGTTTTTTCTATGTGAGTGGAAATCAAGCAAGGAAACAGTATTTGGGGGACAAACCCAATTAACCATGAAAAAGAGGAATTTACCAGAAGACTAGCCAACCTGTTTTAATTTCAAGAGAAATTTGTGTCATTCTTTTGTCTTGATGTAACACTGTGTGCAACTTAATACTAAGCATTAGCTTTAAATGTGCTTCTGTACACCACCACCTCGGATTACCTTAGTGGTTTTGGCCTCACCCATATTGTGAGGTTGCCAGTGGCTCTTGTGGCCATTCAGATTTATGTCTACTGTTTAAAACTACAAAGTGGCCTCAAATAATTAGATAACTGTGCTGTAAACTCCTGGACCACTTGCATGACATGTCCTGCCTTCAAATACACAGCTTTGTGGTGGCTTGGAAAACTTTCCACCAGGAGTTTATCTCAATATCTTCCCTGTTTTTTTCTTGGACATGTATTGAAGTAGTTTACAGGGATAGGTTTAATAGGAACTTGGACTCAGCTTTTCAAAGGAATTAGGAGCAAAAACTTTTTTACTTGCACACTGTGCCTGTAGGTATAACTGCAAGGGCTTTCTATTGAAATAGAAAATCCACACTAAGTAAGGGAAACAAAGATAGCCAGAACAACACTCAATTTGAATTGTGTCTGTTTATATTTGAATCTCTTGTTTGTAGGAAGTTCTGTTTTTATCTATAATACTATGCAAGTTCCTGTAAAAGTCAGTTTAATTTTAGTATTACTCAATTTCCAAATAAATCGTTTGGGTTTGTGTTTAGAAAACTTAACTGCCAAGCCCCCTCTGCTGGACAGAAAAATCATGTTTTCATCCCTGCATGTTGAAGACCTCTAGTAAAAGCATTCCAACTTATTACTGTTCAGGTAATTACAGGCTCAGCGTTCACAAGACTCTCTCTCTATTATTATCTATTGTAAACTGTTATGAGTTGAGCTTTAGAGAAGAGTCAGCATGATTGCTGCAAATGTGTTCAAATCTCTCTATTTGAATGAGTATTGAGTCAGTCTGTTAAAAACTCATCCTGTCATCTGATTATTTTATCACCCAAGTTATTTTCAGTAGTGTCCCCCCCTCTTCACTTCCCACTATCTCTCGTATGTATTATTTACACCTTTTGTCAGTGATCTCATTGCACACAGAGTGTACTTGCATAATATGCCTATACAGGAAATAATAAAAATCTGAATCCAAGAAGCACACGTGCTTTTCCAGGGCAATTCAATATGCAATGACCTGCTTTGCTTGTCTTTAAAGTGTGACAAGGGAAGTTCTTCAGGTGAAAGACAATACTACGTGCTGTTTAAACCATGCTTGTCATTTGTGTATGACAAAACCTTTTGCAGGGATCAGCTTTATATTTACAGATCAGGAAATAGGCCCAGCAAGGAAAGACAATCCATTAGCTTGAGCACTAAATTAGGACATGGATTTAAGCCCTGCTCTAAAACAGGCTGCCTGGTGACCTTGCACTAATTAATTAGGCTAAAGGCCAAAAAAGAAGCGTGCCACAATATGTGCATGAGAACTATTTCAAAGCTCTGTTATTTCATTCAGTTTGAAAAAACAGTGACAATTGTCCCGTAAAAATCAAACTGTAGCAAAACTGAAGGAAGGAAAACCATACTGAATTGGTGTTTTATGTTAAAAAAATATTTTTTATGTAATTGTATTTCAGATGAAAATGTGAACTAATTAAAGTTTCCTAGAATATACTGTAACTACAGCATGTATCCTGGTGAGGTTAAATGAGTATTCAGTCTTAGCTGTAGTAGCCAATAAATGCTAAAATTAACAATAGGTTTGGACCAGAAAGAAGTCTAAAGAGCCCTGAGTTCTAGGGAGTTAGAAAACCAAGCCCGTGTTTGGAATTTATGTCCAACCTCTTCACTCACAAGGCAGAGGGTTAAATAAAAGTAGTCTCAGTTTTGGTGTATGCAACATTTTGTGACTATGCAACATTTCCTGTCTGCTGAAATGCAGCTGCATTGCCTCCCAAGTTTAAGTCATTTGTTGCTTTATAATTGCAGCACAATAGAGAGTTCCCTTTCCTTCTGAATGAGGTTTTATTGCAGGGTTTGTGCACGCTGAAGGAAGAAGACAGGAAGGAAAAAAAAAAAGGAAGCAGAAAGTACTTCAGTCCCAAGCAGCGGGTAATCAGAGACAGCTCTGCAACCGGGGGAGCAGTCCTTCCTCCTGAGGCATTTGGCTAAGCTTAGATAAACCTCAGAGTTTTCTAGGTCTGCAACCTAGATGTCTCATCCCACCTTCACGGGAATCTTGTGCTTCTATGATCAGAGCTAACCACAGAGGCCAAACTGTGGCCAACCAAGCTGTAGCACTTGGTAAAAGCTGGGAACAGGAGGCTGAAGCTCACTCCTACCTGAGTGGGACAGAGGACCAGGGCTGACTTGCCACTTTCCAGAGGCCTTTTCATGCAGAGCCTGTTCTCTTCTGACCTTCTGAAATGCACAGAGTGCCCATTTATACAGAGGTGCAACACAAAGATACAACTTTAGAGCTATTAAGTTGAGGTGCTGTATATTCAGATGTTTACAGATAATATAAAAGTGTGAAAGAAAACCAGCGAAATGAAAGCCATGATGGAAACTTGTTCTTCGGTATGTGCCTGCACGAGAAATGGCTACTAGGAAGGATAAAAAGCATTGCTCCTAAAGCATCTGCCTGTAACTTTACTGATGAAACAACAGGACACCCTTTCCTACTCATGTACCAGGAATTTAATGGGCTTAATGCAAGATTACAGACCATAAACGATAGTTTGAGATCATTGCGAAGAGTGCAAACTGCTTTGAACTCAAGAAAAGAAACTTAAACTTTCCCCACAGTTTAGGAGTAAAAACTTTATGGCACTGCTTCTTTTATGACTTCACAAGTACTCTTTACAAATGTTATCAGTTTGCAACACTCCACAGCTGTGTGACCAAGATTGCAGAAGTACTGGTGGAGGGACCTCTACTGACAGCTGGGAAACGCAGCCTTTAGAAGGAAATGTATCTATCTATTTTACAGATCGGAGGATGAATGAAAAAGATTCTCTAATTACTTTCAGTTCTGCTTCCTTTGGCCGGAATTTCTGTTTTCCCCAGCCGATCGTGTGTCCAGCCGGAATCCAGAGTAGCACAATGACATTTATAAGAAACAGAAGGGAAAGTAGCCACAAGCAAAAGGGACATTCCCTGAATGCTGCCAGCATTGAGTAAAATGTGGTACTATTTAAGTGAACATTCCTGTGACTGTGAACTTTAGAGATTTTCTTAACATGGACTGTTTCTCCCAACCTTGATTTTGCAAGTCACAAAATCTTGGGCTGATACCAAAGGCGGCTTAAAGTATGTAGCATGTCTCAGAAGGCACTGTGTACCTTTCAGAACAGGGCCCAAGTCAGAAGAATCCGTAGCTTGATACTGAGCAGTGCTGGTTTTATAGGTAGCATATACTGTAATTTAACTGGGCCAGCCGAAGTATTTTATGAACTCTACCCACATTATATATGTTGAATCTAACCAATATATCTGAATGCTTAATTTTACCAGGCAGGGCAGAGCAGTGGAACTGGGGAGTGATTGGGGCCAGCCCAGTTGCATTTGAAAAATGTCTGCCCTAAGCTATTAATTCCTTCATCAATACGGTTAACCATTGTTAACCAACCTGGATGGAGGAAAAAAAGGGGCCTGGAGAATATTTTTGCCATCACCCAGATGTTCACCCAAGTATCTGATTTGGCAGAAATGAGCGTAAAAGGAGTTGCATCAAATGACAGCGTGAACACAGTACTGACTGTGCTTCAGCCTCCTTAGCTTCACTGGTGAGTGCTGGAGGCTCTTGTGGTCTGGAGTGGACCGAAACACCACTGAGTTCCCAGCAAAGGAAGAGCCAGAGGTACCAGAATGCAAATAAATCAGTGATCTCTGTCAAACAGTAGGTTCAACTATTCAGTTCTCCCTCTGCCTTAAAATCTATGAAAACAATGAAAATTAAAATACCTAACCCACATTTGTTAGGATTCTTTGTTAGTAATCACAGTATTATCTTTTAAAATAGTCTAGATAATGCATAGTCATACTAGAGAGATCTGTAGATAAGAAAAAGAAACTACTTTGTGCCTTTCACTTTCACCCTGCACAGTTTCTCGTAAATGAAGCTGTAACCGGCAACTGAGCATGAGTACTCTGACAAGCTTTGCCTTGCAAATCTGAGGTCGTGTGCCGTCCTTTTCCGTTCTAAAGTGTCTATTGCCTGAAATTCATATCTGTTCAAATTGTAGCAGAGCTACAGATCTTCAAATGCTCCTGTACAAAATTTGAAATTATTTGAATATAAGTGCTTGATGCTTGGAACATCAAAACTCCAAAGGTGCAAGAAAAAACGTGCACACATTGTTATGCCTGCTTTGCACAGCCACTTTATGCTATGTGACGTTGCATGAATCTTAGACACCATGTACACTGAACTGATGTCTCCTAGTTGGCTCTTAAAGTATTGACAGTTTCTATTTTGAATAAACAAGCACTGTTGGCTTTTGCAATAGAGTGCACTACTGCAAGTCTGGTTTTGTGGGCTCATCAGGTTTTGAAAATAAGGTGTACTGGTTTTGCATTTATCATTTATTGCTGCTTTTCATGACAAGGTGAAAGCTTGCTAAGTTTTTGACTTCAATATTTTTAAATCCCAATATTTTTGAATTTTTGAAGAGTTGCTTTTTTGGTTGTATTTGAATTTCAAGTCCAAGTTTTGTTGTTTAGTTTGGAGGGCTGCCCTATATAGAGCTACAATTAGAAACAACTATTGTGTTGCACAACTATATATGTTTTAGCCATCTACAAAAAGTCAAATATATTTTTAAAATATTCATTAATAATTATTTAAATTTATTCACATAAATAAATATTTGTATAGTTGCCTCACTGCAGTCTTTATCACAACCATTATTTCAGTAGAAAGGTTAGGTTACCTGTACATAAGAAGTGATTTTAATATTTTCCCATGAAGTGGGTCCTTTTCACAATTTCTTTGTACGTTCCTTTGGTTCATTTTGTTTTCTGGTTTAGTTCATAACATGAGGTCCAGAGTCTCACTGGAATGAGCTGATGAAAATCTTTTAGCACCAGTAGATATATTTACCTTAGCAGAAAGCGAGTACCATGAAGTACTCATGGATCAGTTGTCAGTGATGGTTGTTCAAGACTTCAAATGTCAGCAATAGAAGTCTGACCTTCATTCCATCAAATACATATTTGACCCTGCATATTACGGGCTTAGTGGAAAGACATGGGTCTTAATTAGAGAGTTTCAATATAGTGTTTAATATAAGGTGCTGTAGAGACTACAAAGTAGAACCTGTGATTAAAATCACTTAAATCAAAAGGTGCAGGCAGTTTGTGACATTTTAATGTCAAATTATATTTTAAAATGTGACATTTCTATATGAGTCGTAGAGGTCTTTCTAAGCTGAACTGATGAGATGCCTCACAGCTGGCTCATGCAATCTTGTGTCTTTTGATTTTTTAATAAATTAAAGAAGCCTAAGAATGTGAAAACATATTTCAGCAATGATACATTGAATGTCCTGATTTAGGAAGAAGTCTGTGATTTTACTTAACATTTTATATCTTCTCTTAGACCTATTAAGAGATAAATAGGCCTTGTATAGCCCATACACTGAAGTGACTTTCATCCAAAATTAACACTATTATACACGGTAACATTCATTCATTCATGCCAGTAGTTGGGGGAGCGAGCTGCTATTTGTAGGTGGTATGGCAACAAATGCATTCTAAGTCCGGGCTTGTAACTACTTCCATTTTTGAACCTTGCTTTACAAAATGCACGCCATAACGTAAGAAATTGAAAAATCAGCTTATTTAGGCCCAGTCCATCTAAGTACATAAAAACATGTAAGTGCTATTATTGAGCAGCTTTAAACAAAAGTTTCACTGCTGTTGATTTCCTCTTTACATTATTTCTGCTTTTTCAGTCATTCAGCTGTTTGTTCTGAATTCATGCTCTGCTTCCCCGCTGCAGAGAAGCAGAAGGCCAGCTGTTCCTTCAGCTATGATTTTAGCTTTTGCTTTCTGAAGTACCAATACCAGTGCCTTCCCGCTCAGCACTTAGCAGCATTCTTCCCATTCACAGCCATTTCTGCTTTTCATCCCAGTATTACTGCCAGCACCAGGTGAGTCAGGAGACCAGTTGCTCAGAAGTCGTTTCTAAAGCAGCCAGTGCTGCTAGTGCCCTGTGTCCGGTGCAGGATCCGTTTTGTCTAGCATCCCTGGGCAATCACATGGGCAAAGCTTCAATCACAGCTTCATAGAAAATAAATGCAGCCATGTTACATGGAGTTTCTCTGACCTCAGAGCAAAATTTGGTTAGTTAAGGACAGTCACCACATCTGTGTCTTAGGTGATACTCCATGGGAATACAAGTAAAAAACATTGGCTAAAGGATAGGGAATAGTGAGGAGTATTCACTTTTCACACAAATTTTCAGTGACTAGAAAAGAGCTGACTGGTCTGCTTGGCTGTGTGACCTGCCACCAAACCTGCTATCAAATGCCTGGCTCCTGAAGACTCTGCAAAATACTCCCTCACACAGCAACAGAGATGTAAGCTTTCTCCTCTCTGGCTCCCTATGACCTCTTGGAGGCTCACCTCAAACTTTCCTTTTCAAATAGCTTGATGTTAGTCTTAAAATTCCGAAAGTTTTTTCCTGAATGAATGCAGGTGTGTACTAAATGTGAGATTGGTATAAAATTTCTGAGTCATTATATCAAAACTCTGAACTACTTTTAATCCTGTTCTAACATTTTATTAATTTCAAATTATCTTGATTGAAGGTGGTGTAGCTGTAACGTTTTTGGTTTAAACAACGTAAGGCTCGTAGGGAGAGATGGTCTCTTTGATTGGACGTGAGAAAGATCTTGCCTGCTTGAAATTTGACTATTAGTAAAAGCCTCTCCCTACTAAGCACCAGAAATTTATTTCATGAATCTTTGAACAGGCCTTGAATATTGCAGAACTCTGCTAATGTATGCTCTGGAACCGCTGTAACTTCTCAGCCTTACTGGCCTCTATGTATATTTCTAATATTTGACATCTCAGATTTTAAGTTTTCAAAAATAAAATGCCATTCTTCTGGTTACTTTCCTTTAGGAAAATTATTCTGCTCTCACTCCACTGGATGAACTGGATGCTGATGATGCTAATCAGAGTGTATTTATGCAAAGCCAGTAGCTGTCAAGGGAGGACACCATGGTCTGTATTCCCCTACACTGCTTATAGGGGCTCTCCAGTCCTGTTAAGCTTCTCCTAAACATCCAATTCTTTTATGAAGTGAAATGAAGACAGAAAGGCTGAACGACTGAAGTCGCCTAGCTACTGGCTTCGCTTCAGTCAGGTCGAAGATCTAACGCTTTGGATGCCATTCATATTTCCTGCTTAAAAAGAGTTCTTTTTTTCTTGGTGCAGGAATTTGAATAAGCTCATCTGGAAGCCAGCTTTACAGACTATTTCCAGAGCAGCAAGCAATACTGGTAAAGACTATGATTAATTCCTTTTTTTTTCCTTTCATCATGTCATAGTCCTATTCCATAGAATGCTGATTTATTTCAGTTACATACCAGCATATTTATAGCGTGGAAAGGAATAAACAGGTGACACCCACTTCTGCAGAATGCAGCTGGAGGTCTCTAAGCATTTCCTTTAAGTATTCTTTGTAAATGAAATGAGTCAGCTAAGCTGGAGAGCATCACACTGTTTTCATAGCCTGTAGGCTACCATCTGTAGGGATGTGTGGTGAGTGACAGGAACTGGTTAAATTTGCGTGACGGTGAGAGCAGTGAAATAATTTCTCACGTTAAGGCTGGCTGTACAAGCTAAGGTTTCCACCCTCTCTGAGGAGGTGCCTGAGCCAGATGCTGTTTTTCCTCTGCCACACACTGGGTGCAGCTGTCAGCTCCTGGCAGCTGCAGGAGGACTCTTGCCATAATCCTCTACTGATTCCACTAAGCATATGCTGACATGCCATGTACAGCATCTGTACTAGGTTCTCAAGAAAAAAGAGCGTGAAAGGGTGCCTTGCTAATGCTTTACCTGATACTATTTGCCACAAAAGTTAGTTCATCTTATTTTAGAGTGACCCCCATGCAGTTTTGACAACACTATGGGAAAAGCCAGACTCTTCTTCTTGTTGTTAGTAGTAGTATTGTGATGTCTGTCTGCCAAGTCACTTCTAAAACGTCACTTATTCAAAGCTACCTGCTAACTAAAACTTTGGCAAGTTGCACCTGGAGTTTTCCTGTTTCAGCAGATGACTTGCCTGGCTCCAGGTCTTTTGAAATTGCTGGTTGAACGTAACTCAGCATCCATATGCCAGACTGATCAGTCCCAAAGCATACATTACAAGCAGCAGACGTTCAAATTAAGTATGCAAATATGACTGACTTTCAACCCATTAATTCCAACCCATTGAGCCATTAATTTCAAATAATTAATTAAATTCAGCGATGATGAGGTAGCCTAAAAAAAAAACCAACCCTGAAGGATGAGGATGTTTTTCCAGTCTTCATCCAGCATGTCAGCATGTTCACATTGCATCTTTTATGCTGTACAAAACAAACATCAGTAAACAGTTGAATTTTATATTCTTGCAATTGTTTCATATAGTTCTGTGTGCAGTATAAGAAAATAAGGATAAACTAGGATGGATCTCTTAAAGCTGAAACTTGACAGTTCTTGTCTGTGCTGAAAGTTGTCCTTCACTTAAGTTTCATATGAATACCAAGGAAAGGAAGACAGTTTGTCTCAGATCCCTCTTCTCACTTATGGAGTACTGCATTTTTACAAAGTATTGTTTTCTTATCTTGCTTCTGTTACGCGTAGCTCCTGTATGCTGCTTCCTTTTACTGAAGGAGGATATAAAAGACACAATCATATCGCTTTGCAGTTTACTCTGTGATTGTGGGCAGCCAGTGTCTGCAAGAGATGCTAATGCAGAGCAGCACCTGCCAGCAGGTTGCAGAACAGAGCAGGTGGAGAGCTGTCCCCATCACACTCAAATCCTCTGAGCTTCTGGGCTGCCACAGACAAGTTTTTCTATAGTGTCTGTTTTGTGGACATTTGTGGGCCATTCTGACATTACCATTATGATCCATGTATTTATCAGCTCCACGCGTCATGACTTTTCTTCCATTCATCTGTGGAGCTTCCAGGTAGCCCTGTTTTGAAAACAAGTATTTAAAAAATACTAAAATATATATGCAAAAAAAAATCTTGATTACTTGGATTCCAAATTAAAAAAAAAAAAAAATTAAAACACACCAAAACTTTTTTTGAAGTCTAGTTAGTGACTTCTCAGTACTAGGAAAGAGAAACTGAGAAAACTGAAGAAACTTTTCTGTACACATTAATGGACTGGGACAGAGCTCTTTTTTAAAACTCTTTTGGGTAGGATGAAAGACTGTAAAATATCAGAATTTCTGGCCAAGGCAAAGAAGGATTTTTCTTATTGTGTAATACCAGCCTTTTACCAAAATTAGAGAGGGGAGCAGAGAATTGCTTCCATTTTAAGTAGTACTTAGTGAGACACTGAAAAGATACGTATGACCTGGACAGAAAATTTCAAGTTGCTGCTTCTTTGGAAAATCATGAAGATCTAGGGTGAAATTCTTTTCTAAGTTCTCTTGACACCATACCAACAAAACAGTGCCAGAGTAACTGAGGGAGACCTGGCTCCTGCTACGCTCTGGACTATCTTATCTATGTGTAGTCTGACCTTTTTTTACCTATACTGTGACAGCATGCCACATGCATATCTGCATGAGGAATAATGTCCTTGAAGACTGCTTTGAAGAAAGGCGCATATTGTAGTAGCAGGGAGAAAATTGATTCCTTCTTTTTATCCACACAAACCAAAACTCTGTCTCATCCAGCACACTCTCAGAAAATGTGCTCAAGTTTAAACCAGTGTAATTTACAGCCTGTCAGCCACCAACTCATTGCCTTTTCCAACTGTGTGCTGAGCTTCCTCTGCTACCTTTAAATCAGAGGAGGATCGCTGTGGCATCATCTCCAGAAAACAGTCTGTTGAGGCATCAGACATTTTTCCTGCAGCTGCAGAACGTGTCTCCACGCTGAGCTGAGCCAGTTCTTCGGTAAGACCTTTGCAGATAGTTCAGTATAACTTTGCTTTTTACTGAAAGATAAGGACTGTCTGGTTTAGGAAAACAAATCCATTTCTTGGTGCAGATCGCCAGTGCTTCTGTGCTTCTTCTCATAACACAGTTTCTTCAAGGCAAATCTTTTAAAAGGGACCTTTTAGTCTCTCCTGCAGATTACACTCTTGTAGGGGTCTTGCCTTCATCTGTGGATTTAATGGCTTAATAAGCATTAGACCCTCCTATTATACAGTAACAAATAGGAATACAATACTTATATCAATATTTGGCACAATTAATTTTTTTTTTATGTGAAACTAAATATTGATGCTGTCAAGTGACTGCAACTTAGGGGCATAAATTACAAATATTCTTCTCCTGTGAGCCTTGTTCAAATTTTGCATTCATATACAGTAACCATCTAATGTCTTTCTATTCCTGTAAGCCATATGATTTGATTGCCAGATTACATGATTCTGTATTGTGCTTAGATGTCAGTGTTTTTATTGTTATTACCAATATTATTTTTTATTCTTACTGTAAATGGTAACAAAGTTAACTGCTTCCTTACACTATAAAAGGAATAAAGTCCCATTTACAGAATGTCTCTAAACAGAAAATATCTCTGGAAAAAAGATATGCTGAATAAATAATTCATAACATGATGGGTGAGTAGAAAAAAGGTCTTTTGATGTATTTTGCTACTCAAAACAAAACTGGATTTTTAAAATAAAGTAACTGGCTATTTTAATGGAGAACAAAATGTGCTTTAAAGAAGAATGATTGCAGGGGAGTCAGTTCTCTATGTATTTTTACCCATTTTGCACTTTTGTAGGTAACACAGAACTTGTGAAATTGAGGAATCCATCCCCTTGGTCTTACTGATTCTTTTCTTTTTCTTTGTTCCATTCTCCTGTTTTTCCATTAGCTTATTTCTTGGCTTATTTTCTAAATGAAATGTCAACCCACCCACCCAAAGGAAACCGCAACATACGAAGGATTTCAGATTGTGGCAAAGCGAATTAGCCCGTCTGTAATATAAACAGACAGCAAATAAATTCTTAAAGGCCTTGGAATTACCAAGTCTCCCAGCTGAAAGCTGCCTATACTTTCAGTGCGTTATGCTCCAGATTTCCATATAAGTATATACAATAAGAAGATATCCTGAAAGCATCCCTGAGAAGATCAGCATGTGCATTTTCTTTTTTCTCACAAAACCAGAGGATCTTCATCAGCTGAACAGTAAACATTAAATAATCGTTTCTTGCCAAGTAATGAATACATACCTTGGAAAAATACCTGGGTTGGCTCCAACAGCCTGGGAGGAGGTGTGGGGGAGTCCTACACCAGGGTAGCCCCGGGGTGGGGGCAAAGAGCAGAAGCCACTCTGCAGGGCGGCTTTACTGAGGTGAAGTTGAGACACAGCGAAATTATTTCCTGCTCAAACCAAGCCATTGAATCAGATTTCACCCTAGTTTTTGCACATAAAGGAGTCAATCCTGAATGGAATTCCGGTGAAATGAGAACCAGCTGGTCTAAAACTCTCGGGAGGCTCTTAACAAATGATCACTGGGGGAAGAGGGGGGTGCTGGCCCAGAGCTGTGAATTACACATCTTTCAGCAAGTCACCAATTACAGCCGCTGGAGCAGCTGTGCACGGGTGGCTTGTCGGGAGCAGGTAAACCACCTGGGAGTAACTTCTCGTTTGCAATTGGCATCAAAAGTAGCACACCTGTGCCAAGTACTTTATTATCCATATAAGCCATTTTTGTTTTTCATGCAGAAAACTCGGCAGCAGATGCGCTGGTCGCGTGAGGCGGCGTCTCCAGTTCGGGGAACAGGGTGTATGTGCTCCCTCACCAGGTGAGTGGTTTCTCGCCGGCGGCGCGGCGGTGGCGGGAGCAGCCCTGCAGCAGCGGGGCAGGAACGCCGCTCGTGATGGGACAGTGGAACAAAGCGGCGCGGGGCACGGCGCAACAACCACGCACAAACAAGCAGACTGCTACTCCTTATCTTTATTTTAAAGTAACGCGGCCGGCCGCCTGCCGCCGGGCTCTGAGGCCGGGCCCCGCCTTCCCCCGGCCCCTCCCCGGCGGCGCCACAGCTCTCCCCTCAGGTGGCGGCGCCGGGGCCCGCCAAGCGCGCGGCGGCCGTTGAGGCGCCGCTAACGTCTGCCGCTGGGGCGGGGCGGGCCGCGCGCCGCTTCCCGCCCTTCCCCTCCCTCAGCGGTTGCGCGCGGCGGGCAGCGGCCTCCTCACCCGCCTCAGGCCGCCCGCGGCGGCGGCCTCCCGGCGCGGCAGCATGGCTGGGGACGCGCCGGGGCCGCCGGTGAAGGTGCTGGCCGCCCAGCTGCGGGGGGCGGTGCGGGGCCCCGGTGGGACGTGGCAGCTGGGCCGGGCGGAGGCGGGCCGGGCGCCGCTGCGCCTGCGGGCCGTGTGGATGCAGGGCACCGTGCTGGAGGTGGAGCGCGACGGCGCGCGCGGCGGCTCGGCCCGGCTGCAGGACGGCAGCGGCCCCTTCACCGTGCTGGGGGTGGAGGAGGTGCCCAAAGGGCGGCCCTGCCTCAGCGCAGGTACCGGCCGGCGGGGGGTGGTGGGCACTGAGCGGCCCCGGGGGCGTGGGGACTCCGCCCGAGTGTTGTGGGGCGCTTTCCCTCCCAGTGTTTATTTTAAAGTAATTCAGCAGATGGCTGTCGGGTACCTCACCTCACGCCGCAGGAGCCTGTGGAAGGTGTCACTCCACAGGTGGGAGAGGTACACAGGCGTGGGGCACAGGTAGGGTGCGGCACGCAGCCCCTGCGGCGGTGCCGGGGACGGCGGGTGCACCGGCACCCTCCCGCGTACGCCCTGGTTGCGGGCGGCCGAGGGCGTTCTCGCTTGCAGCATGGACCATCCCATGCGGCTCTCTTCGGCACGTGTACACGAGGCATCTCATGCCCACTAACGTAGCGGTGCTTCCTGCACAGGGATGCTGGATGCTCCCGTTGTCTGAAGGCAGGAGACCCTTGCAGCCCCGCATAACCACTGGCTACATAGGGGGTTAAGAATGGTTCTTGGCTGTGTGTCCAGTATGTGTCTGGGGGGCACACTGAGCTTGCGCGGCTGCAAAGAGGGCATGCTTTCACATACACCATCATTCATAGAAGAGGCATCCTGAAAAAGCTGTGCTGCTGTAGCAGTCACAGAAGGAGCAGCGTGTGCTGCAGCAGGGGAGTGTGTTTGTGGCAGTACAAAGACTTACGCTGTCTTCCCATATGAGTTCCCGTAAGGATAGGGCCTGTTTTCGGTTCTCCACAGTTACAGGAAATGTTTGATCAAACTGAGGTGCTGCAGAGAGGAGCTGTGAGTCTAGGAACAGGGATAGGGATTTTTTTTTCTTTTTTTTTTTTTTTTTTTTTTTACTTTTCCTTCCCTTCACCAGTACTGTTAATTCAGCTGGAAAAGTGCTGGATTGCAGCATCATAGGAATTGTGGTACAAAATAGCCACATTGCTTAATTTTCAGTCTTCTGAATTGTCCTCCCTCCACTTGTGTGCCAGAAGGAGGAATTGTGTGCTGGTTTTGACTCTTACTGTATGTGAAAATCTAGTAAAATCTACTGTAAAAATGGTTGTATGGATAATGAAGCCTTTTCCTGGAATTTAGCGCTAAGCAGTCTTAGTTCCTTGAGTTTTCTTGCAAGTATTGCAGCTTTAATTCAAACGGTTTAACCTTTCTGAATTAAAAATAAAATGAAAATACAAGGGTAATTGAATTTCGTGCTTGCTTGTTTTTTTAGGGAAGTATGTAATGGTGATGGGTGTGGTGCGGTCCTGCAGTCCTGAGCCTATTCTTCGAGCAATAAAGATGACGGATCTTTCAGAAAACCCTGCGCATAAGAATATGTGGAGCCTTGAAGTGGAGGATTTGCACAGAGTCATCCCCTAGATGCTTTTTCTTGTGCCTGAAGTAACTGGAAATGTACTTTTTTTTTTTTTCCCCCCACCCTTCTTTTTTTTGGTGCAGAACATTGGGCCATTCTGTGTATTTGTGGTTTCAAACAACCACCAGTTACTCTTGGAGTAAACCAAAGAGAGGAGTCAGGCTCAGAGTTAAGTGGAGGGATCTGTGCATATCTGATAATAATCACAATGTTCATCTCTTTCACAGTCTCTTTTTATACCAACAGATTTGAGAAACACTTATTTGATGCTTTCTGAGTAACATGTCTATGCTATCAAGAATACTACATGTTTCAACGTATGTTAGTTGCTGTTTCTAGGATCATGTGTTTAGATAGTCATTCCTATAGCGGTGTATTCTTGGCAGCGAGAGCTACACAGAACTCGTGTTACCAGGGTGAACTCGATACATGGAATGAAGGCAAAATGTATTTCAGTCCATTTAGATTGTGGTTGGAAGTAACATCTTCGCCTGTGTTTTCTCTTTCAGTAATAATCATGTCAGTAAACTCTACTTGTAAGACAGATGTCTCTTTCTAACTGTCAGCAGAGTCTTGTACTTAAATACCTCTCTGGTTTCTGTGTTTCTGAAATACTGAAAATGGTACAGTAATAACCCATGTGTTCCAGTGAAGTGAAATTAACTGAAAAGATGCAATGCAGGATTCCTTGGAATAGCTTCTCCAGGTTCAAGATGCAAATACTTTTACCACCTCGTGAAACAAGCTTGCTGTGCCCAAGTGCCTTTTTCTCTGTGAAGGTTTCCTTTCTTGTTCCAGTGTATGCTATTTTTAGTTGTTTAAGTCATTCTTAAGTATATTTTATTTTTATGTTTCCTTCTTCCTCCTGTAAAAAACAAAACAAAACAAACCCAAAAAAACCCTATGAAATCAAATCAAAAAAACTTTAAAAAGCAGAACTATTACTACTCTTATTTCGCCTCTTGGGTCCTAAAGAAAACATTGCATTATGTGTGTGGTATGGCTTTGTAGTTTGGGACTATATTGTCCAGCAATACAGTTACGTTAATTAGGAATGCGTACAGGAAGGGAAGATGCTCTAATTGTACTCTGTACAACTTAAGAATCAAGTGGTGGTAACTAAATTTTTAAATTGTGGGATTATGTTTTCAAAGCATATGGAGATTAAATACTGTCTTTTAAGTAGATCTTTAAATGAGATCTTTACAGATTGAGGACTAGATTTCAGAATGCAATTCCAGCCTTGAGTTTATATTCCAAACCAGACCACATCAGAGGCAGTTGTATAATGGAAGTCCTATGCTCTGAGACCCTGCTGATGAAATGCCAAAACACACACACAATACAGAATTTTGGCAGTCTGGGTTGATTTATTGTTTTTAATGCTGGGAGAAAATCCGCTTGTGGAATGCTCTAGCCTTTCAGAAATGCTCCACGTGGTCAGCATATTGGCTGGCAACTGTTTTTATCTGATGATAGGTACTTTTCCATCTGAATGCTTCTTATGCCAGGAACCTGAAGCTCATTCCAAGTAAGTTCACCTTGCCATGCTTTCTAATGAGGCAGTAAAACCCTGGAAATACAGCTTAAAAAAAAAAAAAAAAAAAAAAAAAAAAAAAAAAAAAGCTAAAAGGTCTTCTGCACCTTGCTAGTGCCAGTAAATTTATGGCAGAATTAAATATGGCTTGTAGCCCCTGTCATACATAGTTGGTGAGTGCACAATGTAGTGGCTATGGGGAGTGAAACTACTGTTAATCCATCTGGCAGTGAAGCATATTCACCGAATGCCTCTGAAAAGTTGTATTTATATAGGATTGGATTGGATTTACGTAGGGCTGGATTGGATTTGTAGAGGATTTCTTTGCATCTTTTACCACCCTCTCTTATCCAGAGGTTCATGAGTCAAAGCATCTGGGGTTTCTTGCTTGCTAACAGTCAATTCCAAGCATAATAAGATCTAGATCTCTTCATTGCTTGACTTAGGGTGTTTCAGTATCTGTCTGGCTCTGTATTGTTCACTTGAACTCACTAAAAGCCCAGACATAAACTCTGGTTCCAACCCCCTAGCAAGTTTCACATATTTGATCAGTTCAAAGCTGTAAAAGTTGCTTGGCAGTTGACTGGAAGGAGATCTGCTGCTGAACTGAAGTAGTGCTTCAGAAAGGCCTGCTATTACATTAGTAAAACAGCAAATTTTAAGGGTTTTAAAGCCAAGACTGATGCTTTTTTATGACAACACACATTAAAAAGTGCTCTCCTAGGAACTCAAAGCAAAAGACACTCTTAGCAAAGTTGAATGTCGAGCTTCTAAACAAAAGACTTCTAGTGCTTGCTTTGACTTGGAGTTTAGCTGTGCTTTACCTAATGAGTGGCTGGTGCTGCTTATGGCTGTTGGTGGCTTCTGTACCACCGAAGTTTAAGGGTCGGGCTGAAGTGCCTCATCTCTGGGTTTCCTGGGAGAGAGAGATACAGGCTCATTCCTGCAGCAGCTCAGGTCAGCTCTGTGAGGAGTTTGGCACTGTAGGGCTCTACTGGGTAGTGGGAATTCTCCCTTTTCCACATCTTAACTCCTGTCTCAAGTTCTACAGTAGAATGTGGGTTTGTCTGTGATTTTTGCTGCAGAGCACGACTGAGAAGTTACAGGGTGAGGGGCTTCTCTAGCCCTGTCTTGTGGAGGGGGAGGTCAGAGCTGGGACCTTGTTCTAAGAGTGCTTGCTATTCAGACCTTGAAGAGGGCAGGAGAATGGCTGTAGATTGCAGGAAGGCTTCTGTGCACTCTGTGTTAGCTCTGCCATAACTGGAACACAGCTGGATTTATCTCACAGTATCTGGGGAAATGAACTGGCAGGAACATGAAGCCTCATGCATTTCAGACTTTCTCAGCTTCTGATAGATCCTCAGAACCTCAGCTTTGCCACTAAGTTTTGGGGCATAAGAGTGTGCGTGGTATGCATAAATGTCTGTGGACTTTGTAGATCTGGAGTTTCTGTATATATGACCTATATAAAGGACCTGTTGAAGGTGAGTGGTAGGCATTAAAAATACTCACACTTGGAAGAATGACTTAACTTCTGTGCTCCTGCAAGGACAGCAGCTGAGTGTGGGTGGGTGTGTTCAGACTGCATCTGTAACTCGTGCTGATCAGAGCAGGAGTTCCTGCTCTCCAGTGAGCTGGGAGGCAAGATCAGAGCCATTTGTATTGTGTGATGTATAGATCCATGAGCTATGTAATGGATTTTATGCTTTTTCCATAGGACAACGTAGTTTGTGTACTGCATTACTTTCATCTGAAGCATAAACATTTCAGATTACTTCAGTCAAGGTGTTCTAAAATGTGCAGTATTATCAGTAGTTGTATACTACAAGTTTAGTCCTGATAAAGCCAGGGGTAGTGCAGAGAAAAATGCCAGTTTTGAAATACTGAAACGGAAGGCTTGACCCAAGAAATGATTCAGTCAAATCCTGCCAAGGGGATCCTTCCTGGAGGATCATGTCCATGAGGAACCACAAACATTTTAGTTGGCTTGAGGGATGCTTTTTCCACTGAGTCATCACCTCATCTTGGCATGCTCCCCTGCAAGAGTGTGTCAACTTGCGGCAGGCAGGGAGGCTGCTCTCCAGCCATCAGGGACTGCGGGAATGCGCTTCCCCACATAATCCTCTGTCACCTTTCTGTTCAATGACTTGTTTGGTAATATGAGCTGCCTTACAATGTAGCTGACATCGTGCTTCTGTTGGGCAGGGAGGGTGGTGTATTATTTCCACTTTTTAATTCCTAAGATGAGATATTACCATGCAGTTATTAAAACATACTTAAAAGTCATTTGGATTGACCTGTGACAAACTCCTGCATGTTTGTTGCTAGTTATTTTATGAACAGACATGAAAAAGAGATTGCCTTTCTACTAACATCAGTAGTCGGTCTGGCACATAGGAAAGGCATCACTGCCAATACAGAAAAAAAAGGAGACATGACTTTTTTCATGAAAGGTATGTATCAATGCTAAACTCAAATTAGGAACAAGGTATTGAAAAATGAAGTGTGGGGTTTTTTTCCCCTCATGTGCCCCCCCCAGATCATTATCTGTTAGTCCTGTTCTGTATAAATGGTGCTTTGTACTGACTTCTGGTGCTGGTCTGATGCAGTATGTATTGTTGATGTGGTGAGTGGAGTCTCTGGGTACAACCCTTGGAACAGCAGGGCAGGAGGGGCTGAGGTTCCTGTTCACCTAGCTGCTGGCTCTGCCTGCTGCTCGCGGAGCCCTGCCAGCGTGCAGGGACCTGTGCCCATGCTGACCCAGGCTCCCGCTGAACTTACGGGGTTCACGTGTGGTTGGAGGGGCTGTTTGCGTTCGTGCCTCTCTAATGAGCATCTAGACACAAAATGTGCGTTTGCATAACCTGGGAACATCTCGGTGATGTCGATCAATGCGCTGAGCACAATGGTTGTAGTTTAAAACATTTATTGGTGTTTAAATGGCCGCTTTATCACCTGTGGTATGTTATATGCATCTTCTAGGAGACCCAATATCTGCATCCATCTCAGTGTTGCTGTCTACAGTTAGCATATAGTTAAACTCTTTTCTGTATTTCTGTATCCCTAACTGCACTGCAATTAGCTGAAAAGTAAAGCAGCTCTTCTGAATCTTTTGCTCTACTTGCTGACATTTTACTTTGTTCTTGCAACCGTCACCTCTATTTTTTCAACAGCATTTGGCGTGCTTAGCATGCATTAAGCGACTGGGGAGAAGGTGATGCATTTTTTAATCAGTAACTGGTATAAATATTCTTTAACTTTCGGAACTATTTAATACAATTTTGGCTTCATCATAAAACACCTCTTCTCTGTAAGTAAGCAGTTACAAACTTACTACACAGGAAGACCTGATTTCTACTATGTTTTGTATAGCAGTACCTCATGGTTGTGGGAATCCTAACAATTGTAGGAATTTTTCCTGACTAGTGTGAGAATCCTGTTTTACTTAAGAATTGTATAAAACTACAGTGTAAGTGTTCAGAAAGCGAGCGTAGGCTAAAGCAGCATACACAAGATAACTGAGGCCAGCCGCTATTTTTGTCTCTATGAACAACTATAGGAGCCATTTAAACCCGGCCAGTTCCAATGCTGTAGATCAGTACAACTTTATTCTTAGGAACAATCAGTAAAAATGTACTCCCACATAAAAATAAGGAAGTCAAATGTTTATTAACATTTCATAGTTCAGAACATCATTATTTCAATGTTTGCATGTTATGCAAAGACATCTGAAGGATTTTGCAGTGTTACCTTTTATTAAGGAATTGCATTCCTGGTACTGTTTGGAGAAATGTAATGCATTTTTTTTTATCAATAGACTTACAATAGAGAAAGTAATTTAACAGATGAGACACTTTCACACAACAGTATCTGTTACACCTTAAGACTACTTTATGAATAGGATAGGTATTAGTCACCTTTTCCCAACATACAAAGTGATTTCTGAGAAGGGGGTTTTAAAGACACAAATGGAGAATGTGAAACTGGTGAACAGATACCAAGAAGGCTATTTCTCATTTAACAATGTGCACATTAACAAGGGAGAAATAACCAGCATAAAAATGAGAAAATGATTAAATGCTTTCAATTATTTAACCATCTTACTTCTATCATAGCACTCTTGCGTGTTGGGGCACTTCCCTGGAAAAAGGTCACTTTCTCCAGAATTTACTGAACAGCTGAGTTTCAGTTCTGAAGAAAAAAGAAGTCAGCATCTCTGCACAGGTTCAAAGCTGACACGCTGCTTTCACAAAGTAGCCCACTTGTACTAATCTGAGCTGGAAAAGACCTTTTGTCATCCTTTAAATGTATTCATGCTATGGTTCAAGGCTTGTGAAGAGGCAATTTTTCCACTGAATGGGAGAATTTTTTTAAAGTAACTGATACTCGTGCAATTTCTTCTGGTTGATTATAGTTTCTTGTCACTGTACTGAAATCATTCCTCTTACCTTCAGATATTTCCGAGTGAAAAGCTTTCCTTTTATACTATAGATGCTTCATTATATTCATAGTCCTAATACTAATTCGTTCACACTTTTGCTGGTCTCCCTACTATTGCTTCTAGCTCATCATCTACCTAAAATAGCTGTTCTATTTTGGGTGCTGAAAGGGTTCTTCCATGCTCGGGGCTGGTATCCGCCATTCAGAACTGGCTCAAGCTGAAACGAAGAGGAGATGAAATCCAGTTAAGTTGCTATAAGTACTTAAAGGATAGAAAGTAACAAGGGACATGTAATACAAGCTGTTATTATGAATTACAAGAAATCTGTGAAGAGAAAAATAGCATCAAATATATTTATGACATTATCAAAAAGCTGTGGGAAAAAGTTTTCTAGCATTTTAGATACAGTTTTATCTTAGATACGCTAAATTGAAATAAAGATGTAAGGTTCTTTCTTCATGTTTTATGATAAATTCACATTTAGGAGGCAAGGAGCAGCATTATTACTAAAGTTTATGGGATGTGGCTAGTTCCATCTATCCAATGGAAGATCCTTAACAAGAATTAATTTCTAGAAAGTAGTGCAGAGGTAGCTATTATGGTCTGAAATTTTCTCTTTTGTTCTCATGGCCTTAGATGGCTATCGGTTACAATAGCGTGACCAGCCTGGCCACTACATGCTCTTTCACAATATCAAACCTAATTCTCCCTCACTGCAATGTGGTCTGTTACAGTTCCTTCTCTTTAGTGTGTTTACGTATTTAAAGACTTAACTCATATCTTTCCTCAGCCCTTCAATTTTTTCCTCACAGAGAGACCTCTGCACTTTCCTCAACTGGTTCACAACTTAACTAAACCATGGTGTCCAAAACTGGATGCATAAAATAAGCTGAATAGAGAAGAATTATTTTTCATCTTAAATGTTTATTCATATCTAACATCTCCAGTATATTTTGCTTGTTTAATAGCATGTTATTGATGTTAACTGAGCTTGTGATCCACTGTAATTCCAATCCCTTTCCTCAGAAATGGGATAATGTAAACTAGCAGCACTAGCTGACTTCAATCTTTTGGCTACCGAGCCATTCTAAAACTGTTTTCAACTGAATGTTCAGGCTCAGATTTAACAAAATTTGTCTAGAAACTATTGGAGCTAAAACCACTTACTGCCTACAAGATACTACTGCTTACACACTGTGAACTGAATACATAAGGCAGAAAATGACGTGGCATTACTGCATATGGGAAGGTATGCATGTGATGCACTTACATATATATATATATTGACTGTTCTTTTTCTAGGTTTTTATTTTATGGCTAACAGAGTCATCTACAAAGATAGTTATTCCCTTCCTTAATGGGTGAGAATTCAGCAAATAATTGTAAATTGTTATTTTAAGCATACCACAAATATGTTTGTAGTTGCCAAATCACTCTTTGGGGGGGGGGGGAGTGAGTTTACAAATGCAAATTAATAACATTTCATTGCATGTATTAAAAAACCCACTCTCTTTTCTCATTACCAAGCCTTAGTAAAGCATGGAGCATAGAAGTTAGGAGTGTAAACCCAAGTGCTTCATTTCAAGCGAAAGCGTAATTGGCTCTTCTGCATGATTCCGTCTACTTAGAGTAAATGCTTTCATTGCAGTCTTGTAAAAATATAATTACATCTCAAGTTATTACTTGGGCAAGTGTATCAGTAATTAGTATGACAATTTGTATTGTGTGTTTCCTTTAATGTTCTCATTCAACGAAATACAAGCATATAGCAAATTTCAGAGAAAGCTTTGTCCTTTTTTTTTGTCTAAACTAAGGAATAACAATGCAGATGAATTAAAAGGGAGTGTTGGGGATGTTCTTGGTCATTTCTTTTAAGATAGCAATATGTGAATACTCAACAATATTACTCAAGTGGTACAAGTTATTGTTTATATATCATTATTTATATAGCAATTTGTAGCCAACAAATATCATAGCTCAAAGAAGGTACTGTACACAGAATATCCAATGGAGACAGAGTTTAATTAAAAAACCTGTAGAAAAGATGTATAGTGCAAATTAGTGAATATACATAATACAGAAAATGCCTAAATATACCTTCGCTATCATCCTTAAATGGTAAGGTGTTTCAGAGATTACTGCAGTTCCCTGGCACAGACAGCCATTGTTCTTTAGGTACTTACATTGCAAAATAGCTAAGTTGGACTGGCGTAAGATAACGCATACTGAAAATGGCAACTGTATAGTTGAACTCTGCAGTAACACTGCAGTAACTGAAGAAAGTAAGAGGGGACTAAATTTTATTACTAACAAGTATTTTGGGGCTGTGGACTTGTACAGATCTTTTCTTTACACAAGAATAATTCTTTCCTTAAAATTCTGCACTTACCAAGTAATACAGATACAGTTAGGAGACATGACTCCAGTCTTTTAGAGCAGTAATCTAGTTTCTGCACCAATGTGCAATGCAGCAGTGTGTGCACCTTCACCAAAAAATGTGAGGATCCATAACTAGTTTGTGCAGTAACAACAGAAGTGGGCAAGGATTGTAATGCCAAAAATTTCAAGCCAGCACTACTGCTCTTTTCAGCTCTCTTTGCATTTTTAAACAGATCCCCGGAAGACAGCTATCCGGATGACAGCTGCATTAAAATACAAGTATTGATAATTTTGAAATTCTAGGTTAAGTTTAAAGAAGATAGATTTCATTAAAAGAGACTGAAAAGTACAGAAATAGGTCACTGAGTATGTTCAGTGTGTCTATATAATAAGTATTACTGTTAAGATGAATCCAAATGCATCATTCAGACAAAAAAAAGATTGAAACAAAAATAGTATCTGAGAAGTGGAACTCCTAGGGACAACCACACCATATTCTGCAAGTATCCTTCTGCCTTCTCCTACATAGCAAATTAGGAGGAAATAAGAAAGCCATTTGAGAGTATGCATGGGATGGGTTATGGTGTGCTTCTGAGTGAACAGCAGAAGGCGAGATAGATAGACAAGGAGCAAGAAGACTAATTCTAGGAATAGGATCATTTTTGCTCCTGCCCATAGTCAGATTCATTAGTTTTATTTTCTGATGTGCTCTTGAGTAACAGACATGAAAGTACTGGAGAAGTGCAGTCAGAATATTCAGGATGAAAAGAAAATAAAACTTACCACTGAGGAGGAATTTCCACAGGGACAAAATTTCGGTTGCACAAATGAACAAAAGCTGCTGCTAAGCTGCAGGCAGCCTTCAACTCATGTGATTCACAGGTGTCGTATGTACACATACTGTAGAATGGTTCAGGGTCCACCTTTAACACAAAGGGGATTGTTTAGAGGAGCAGTGTGCAAGGTACATCTCTTCTGGAGACAGCAATCTGGCAATACATCTGCAGGTGAGCTGAAAAGGAAGTTTGATTTGTGCCTCCCTTGCCCTGGCCCCTGTTAGGACCATTCACAAACTTTTATTCTCTTCCTAATGAGGGGTTTATTTGTATTTCCAAATTCTAGACCTGTATGCTGAAGAGTGGTGCAAAGTCTATATCCACTATTTTGTGGATATCAAGGACCTTAATTTATATTTATGTGATATAACGCTTTTTTTTCTGTCTGGATTGTTCTGATTGCTTCTGAAGCTTTCCGCAACTAAACTTCTATATCCCTGCAACAATTATGTGTACTCCTTTGAAGTATGACATTTGGATATTCAGATAGTCCTTTGGTGGCTGCAGTTATACTTACAACTTTGAAGCAGTTCCTAAGAAGTGAATGTGATTCTTCAAAAAACACTTTACAGACTCTTTGCTTAGCTGTAATTGGGCATGGCTTCACTTTCTTCTGTATGAGACTGCACTTGTTCACCTGGGAAAACAGAGTTACTCAAGTTGGGGTTTTTTGTTTGGTTTTTTTAAACATCAGTCTAGTGTGAGTTCTTCAGATTTGCAATGTGAGATGGTTTGAAAGAAGACAGAGGCAGCTCAGTACACTGCTCTGATTAACGTTTATTGTTCATTAATATTGAGAAGTACCTTGCACTTTTCATAAACAAAAAACGTATGTCTCATAAATATTACAGATTACAGACATTGTTTCCTTTTTCTATTGATTTTGTTATTCACTGAAGGATTTTGGTGGGTGGCTGCTGACACATTAAGTAGTTGGCTAGTTGTATTTCATTATATATGACAGATCAGAGTTGTGCTTTTACTGGATCTTTTTGTTGGAGGGAGAAAAAATCTTTGTGTCCTTGCTGGGTTATTCATAGGTAATAAGCAACAAGAAGGCTTTAAAAAAAAAAAAAAAAAAAACAAAAACCCAAACTGGAGGTCCCTACAATTACAAGCATTTTTGGACAATAAAATGTGAACAGATTTTTGTTGTACATGGTTCCGGTAAGGTCCCTGAGTGCACCAGTCAAAAGCTGACGATACGAAATATTAACAGAACTAGTAATGAGCAGCATTTGCTAAAGTTTGTTAGGATTTGTTTTGACTGAACGCTGTTTTTAGTACTTTGCATCAGATCAGCAACTTACTATTTTTTCAATCAGTAATTTCCTGGCAAATCTTTGAATTTAGATGTTCTTTAGGCAAGTGTAAACAAAAGCTACTTTAATTACTAAGAAAAATTAACTGCCAGTTTAATCTCTCAGATAACCTTCATCCTGCAGGAGTCAGTAATTTGCAGTCTTCTGCAAGGTTAATAAACCTCCTCATTTTGTACAGCAGCTGGTCTTGTAACATCAGAACCTCACTGATGTTATTTGCAAGATCCGTGTATGATGAAGGTTTGTAATAAAGCTCCTGGCAGCGAGTTTATAGCTCGATGTGAGGTGACTCCAGCAATGCAGAGTGACAGACTGCTTGTATTTCAGGCTTCAGTACCTGGCCAGATTTAACCTGATTGTGTTTTCGCTTTCTGTATCGCATATAGTTGCTAAAACTTCTGGCCAGGAAGGATTTTTGCAAGCTGCGTTTTATCAGCACAGCTGAATACACTGCCTGCTTGAAGTGGGTATTTCCACTGTATCATCTCTCCCTACTGCTTTAGAAAAGTTTCTAAGACTTCGCATGAACTCCTGACTTGGCACATTTGTATTTCTGGCCATTGCTTTAATGATATATGACAACAGTAGATTATTGGCAAGTCAGTCTTTTTATTACTTTCCTCTGAATTGGATATGACTGCAAACGGCACAGAGTTCAGCTAGTCATCTATAAATTTTTCTTGGCAATATGCAGGACTGCAAAGATGCCATGGCCTACAAATAAAACGTACCAATCAATAGTGTAAGCGCAGCCATTATGCCATCAGCCACTTAAAGAAGGACATACATGACTTCCCAGCTTGTTTATAACAGTAAGTTTCTTATGTATTGCTTTTAATTGATTATTATTTCTAGTTCAACTTCTCTGGGTAGTTTTGCATTAGATGGTTGCATTTTTATGAATCTATTAGAAGTTAGTATTTGTAGCAATTAAGAAAATTATACCTACAGTCAGTCATGTTATGATCCCGCCCTATTATTAACATAAACATAGGCTGCAAACTCATTAGATATATCTCTCCAACAGCAATGAAAAGTACAAGGTACTTGAAGCAATCCCCTTTTTTAAAGTAAAGTACTGAAATAAAGCTGAAAATAGTAGTTTTTCTGTGGCCAGAACTCAGTCATCTTCTGGTGAGAGAAGGTAAAGGGAAGAGTCACAAAATCTTAGTAGTAATAAAATGCTCATTTCTTTTTTTTGTAATAGATTCTCAAGTTAGGCTTGAAGGGATTTAGAGAATCCTGTCAACATGGCTTGAGGGCACAGTAAGGCTACCTTTTTTTTTCTCAGTTGCATTCACAAATGGCTATGTACACCTGCATGTTTTCATATTTAGGTTATTTTCAGCTGAAGATAAATTACATGAATTAAGATTAAGTCTTTTTGAAGCAAAGAGATAGAACATTACTGGTGTAAGAGTAAAAGAGTTACAAAATTTATTTATAGTTATAGGATAGTTATAGGAAGTCCTTTTATGCAAGTTAATAACTGAATCGGTAGCAGCTAACCCATCAAAAGTCTCAGCACTTAGTGGGATGGAGAGCAACTTTACTGGTTTCTAAAGTTTTGTTCCTTGATAAACTGAAAAGCAGGAAGAACAAAAAAAATTGAAGCTTAACATACCCAGCTACAACAAACAGCTCTAAAGAAACTTCAAGAGGGAAACCTTCCTGGTACAAACTGTGGCCTGACTGATGAACATACAGATTTGTCCCAGACCAAGTACCACCTGGCTCTGCATTCCAGAAGGAGGTGTTCGAAGAAGGAGAACATCAAAGATGATACTTGATTCCAACATCACTTTCTTCTAATAGCAGAAGCAGCCTCCATGTTTTACCTTACCACTTAGGCCAAAAATGCTCAATGCCTATCTACAGGGAATTCTTGTATGGTTTTTAGCAAATACGTGCAACCTTTTCCCTGGTTAAGCACAGGAAAACAAATTATATCCAGTATGCTGCTGTTTTCACTATCTAGGTTTAGTTCATCTAAGCCAAAACAGTATGTCGCATGTTGCCCCTTGTGCTTCAGCACCACTGGCAATCTGCATAGAAAGAAGCCCTTCAGCTCGTTACCTGCCAGCTCTGTGTGAACTCTTGCACGTTGTCGGTGAAGGAATGATTAGGAAGTATCCATTCATTTCCAGCTTCATTATCATTGGTACCAAAGAGCCCAGCTGAAATACCTGGAATGAAATTGAAATGGAGTAAAATAGTAGTTGTCATGAGTAGACACAGGAGAATTTTAGAAGCTGTCTCCTGGGCTCTGATTATTCTGTACAGCAGAGCTCAGCTGTAATGCGGAAGAGGGAAAGTATGCCCAGGCATCCATTATGGATCCTTCTCAGACTGCATTGCCATCTTGTTTGTCAGCTGTTCATTTGCTTCTCCTGACCAGATAAAGGTCTCTGCTAATCTCAGGGGTCTGAGTTTTAGAACAGTGTGGGGAATGTATTCCAAGTATACCAAAAACCCTGGAAGCTTTTAGGCCTCCCTGTTTCATGCTCTTGCAGGTTTGACAAGCTAAGCCTGCTACAGAGCAGTGATTCTCAGACAGGGTTTGGGCTTGGGCTGACTGCATTACATCTACTCCCCCATTTTTATCTGCTTTATTGCACTGAAACAATAGTAACCTAGGTAAACACTTGCTGTTCTTACTGGAATGAGACATACCATACTTTATTTGGCAATAACTGGGAACGCCTAGGGCCATTTCCAGGGTGTGTATAAATGAAGAGGGAAAAGCAAGTAAAAGACAACCCACATGCTGCTACTACAGGTGATGATAATTTGGAGATACAGAAAAAATGACTAACAGCTGACAGAAGCTGTATGATCGATACTCACCATGGTGCCATCCAGCCAGAGTGATGGTACAGAGATCATACTGAAAGTCACAAGACACCGAAACGCCTTTCTGATTAGACACCTGTATTTTGTTGGTTTCTCTCCTTGAATTAGTGGTATTCTTTTCAAGGGATTGATCCAGTACTCGGCAGTCCTCTTCCATAAAGGAAAAGTTATACATCTTGGATATCTGTTTTAAAATGAAAATGCAATTTCAAGTATGTCACAATAAAAGTTCAACAACAGGCAAGCTCAGTCTGGGTTTGCAGGTGGGATGGGGTCAACTTTGCTCAGCCCAGAGTTAGGGAATAAGAACGGGGTTGTGTTAAACTTCTGAAAGAGCAGGAAAGCACAAAGCCTCCCAGGTACACTGAGGCTATGGGCCCAGTTTGTCCTCCAGATCTCTCTAACTGCCATTCTCTTAGACCGTGGAAGAGGAAAGCTGTAAAGTTCGTTGAGCCTCTCTTATTTTAAGCACCCAGAGAGCAAAGAGGTAGCCCTTGAGTTAAAACTGATTTTGTTTTGGGGAGTTACGTCCTGATTAAAAAGTGGTTACTTTCTAGCACTTACATCTGAGAGCTGTTCTGATCTATGTTTTGAGCATTAATATTTTGAAGACTTTTTTCTTTCTTTTTTTTTTCTTGTTTTGTTTGAAGATAATTTCTAGTCTGCAAAGGAAGAGTGTTTGACTTCCCCCTCCTACCTTCAGTCTTGGGTAGATGCTGATCACGGTCTGGTTCATCTCCACATACAGTGATCTTGAGTTACTAGTTTCCTCGTTTAGTATTACAGTGAAAGTATTGCGAACAAAATCCTTGGCAAGAAGTACACTGCACTTTGATGCCAAATCATAAATTTTTCCATCAAAAGTCATAAGATGCTTGGTCCCCATTAACATAGCATGATCTAGAGAACGATATTTCAGATGACACATCAGTGAGTTTTGCCACAGAGCAGTAAGTGCTGTGCTACTACTTGCACACTGCAACACAAACAGCTTCTGGCTGGCATACTCTTAATTTCTCAAGCTATTATTACATTTTAATAAGTTACAAGCTGCTTTGCAACAAAAATTTCTCCAGAAAGGAAACAATCTAATAATTTCTTTTTCATTACAGATCCACCTGAGAGTCCTAAAACTTTGAGAAACATGAATTAGGATTCAAAGCTCATCTTACTTCATAGTCATGGTACTTGACAGTCATATTTGTAAGCTCCCTGCCCCTTATATACACATTATACATTCCTATGCAGAAAACAGCAAGAATATTAACTGTCTCAAAAAATACCCTGCCAAACCAGAGCATCAAGCAGAGTCGCAGTCTAGGAAACCCTGCTGATACATCACTTAGACTATTTGGTCACTAGGACCTACTTTCAGTGCCCTCTGTTGTGCCTGCCTACTGGGAGGAAGACTTTAAAAATGGCTCTTTCTGGAAAAGCCATTATCTACAAGAGACAGTTGGGACTGTTAATGCAGTCTTTTAAGCATTTAGCAATGCCTTTTTCAGGTAATATTGTCTCTGAAGTTTTGGTAGGACTGAGCTTTTTCATCCTAGAGTCAAGAGAAGTGATGTCACCAGTTTCAAAGTATGGACAAAGCTTCCATGGCAAGACCCAGGGCCAACAGGTGAGACTGGTATTGAACCATAGCATCAACTTGCAAGAGCATATAGATATGACAGATAAATGCCACCTGCTGATTTCTAGTCTTAACAGTAGGAAGTGTAAAAAGCTGCAAAATTTGCATAGATATTAAGTAGAGGAGTGTTTATTACATGTCAGCTTTACCCAAAGGGTTGATATTATACATACAATTATTGTTTTACAAGAAAGACTATATATAGTTTATAGGAAAATTATTAATTAGCCATGATCTCTATGTAAACTACTATTCCAAATATGATTTTAGAACTAAGTGGAAATAGACCCAGTTACAAAACAAAGCAGCAGTTTGAAAGGGCTTACATTCAAAGGGGCTCTCCATCATCCTCCGTTTGAATCTATAATACTCTGCAACTATGTTGATATTATAGAGGTCTTGGAGAGGCCTCATTAGCTTTTCTTCAATGAGATAATTAGTAATATTTGCCAGATCCAGGGAGCGGGCTGCTTTAGGAAGTACTGGCAGTTTTACTGCCACTGAACAGTTCCTGTAGAATACAAACAAAACAGCATATGCCTTATCTGCTAAGCTGATGAAATGCAGTCGCTTTATTTTTAGAAATGTGGAAGTGAAATATTCATTAGAACTGTAGTCTGGTTAGAATGGCAAAACAAAGATATACAATGGCTAAGACCTGCAATACACCATGCCATATAAGGCTCGTTATCATAGTTATTGCTATTCTGTTTGCTGCTGAGTAGCTTCTTTTGAAATGCAGCCTGTCCCGGTAGCCAACAAAAAATGAACATTACAGTGTGATGCCATGTGCCCAAAGCAAAGAACGGTCGGGTGGTTGTCTGCAACCCTCAGCATACAAGCTGATGTAACTATGCACATATCCATTTAGAACACTACCTGGCAGCAGGGATCCTGCAAAAAACACCAATTACCTGGCTGAAAAACTGTAAAGGTTGAGTAAGGGCTTCCGGATCTTGCTCACAGCTCTAGAAAACATGGCCTCAGCCCACCTGAGCATCTGCTGTGTAGTCTATTGGAGAGCCAGAAAAGAACATTACAAAACTGATGTCAGCACGGCTTCAGGGCAGGGTCAGTGCTTGATAATGAGTTTTAAAGCAATAGTCAGTGAAACAGCACTTTAGTCTCTCTTGCATTTGTCACTTGCCTGACAGCATCTTGTCATTCAGAGGTTAATATCCAGAGACAGACACTAGTCACTACAGCAACAAATAATGGACAGAAATATATCCTTCCTAAAATAACATTACTTGAAGTATACCAATACTTCACTGAGTTAATGTATTTCAGTAGCTTGCAAAGGATTGATATCTTTGTTAATATAGATTGGTGTCATAATATATCCTTTATGCTCTTCGTTTCAACTAGATGAGCCCAAACCTACTTGTACATTATTCATTGGAATCACAATCCCTCCTCTGTATGGAAGAAAAGCAAAAGCTACATGAATGACAGATTACTGCTGCTGTGATTTCAACCAAAACTAGTAAAACAACCCCTCCTCTAGCTGGAAAAGTACTGCTTTCAAAGCAGGTCAAATATTTCAAGAACAGTAAATTAGCTGCGCACAGGCTTGCTATGTGGAAAGATAACTGCACTATTTCCATAGCAAAAATATTTAACTACTTTTGTGTATCCATAGTTCAAAGCTGAGTCTTAAATTTGTAAATCTTGTCTTTCAAACCATTAAAAATGGAGAATTGAATTATACCAACCATATCCAAGCCTGCTTTCACAACCTTTAATGCCACCTGGATTGGTTCCATTAGCCACACATCTTTTACAATCCTGGGCAAAAAAGCCCGTATTTTCTTCATGTACTCTTCTGTCTTCTCTTGCCAAACTTCATCCAGTGGCTTCAAGGTTACGTCGTAGTAGGCATCCTTCAAAGTTGCTAATGGCTCTGAAACAAACACATTGCATGAAACAAACCTTAGCTGGTATGTCACAAAGTGGCTGTTTGTTTGTTTCTTTCCTCACAGCTTCCAGCATAAGTGACAGAGGGACACAGAAAACAGGAAGAAGCAGCTTTGTTTTCATGGCAGTTAGGCACATTTCACCACTGCGTGCATGGACACAGCGTTACGAAAAACCGAAAGAGGCATTTAGCTATAACTCTGAAACCACTCATATGCCTTGTATTATAAATACATTGCTGCTTTCCAAAATAAATGTAAGGAATGCTTTGCAATATGCCACCATCAGAGCTGTACAGGACAGATTGATCACAACTAATTTCAGACATGGTATATCAACAAAATCCCACTTTTGAGTGGGAAGAGTCTAGAGGTAAGTGGCCCAAAGTGAGGTTTTAATCTTGTGCAAACTGAAGGTTCTCTCAGCGAACTGCAGCTGACCACATTTCTCAATGGTTTCAATATGGGCCATAGTCCAGCTGAACAGTGAATTAGTGGCTACTGGACAGACTTGAAAAAAACAGATCAAATGAAATCCGATTAGTACAGGCATTCAAAACTCAAGGATAGATATGAACAGCCCTTTGGGAGGAAATCCTTGCCAGGGAACTGTTAGCAGAAATGCTTCAGCTGAGGAATTAGGGCTCTGTTCTCATCCAACTGAATCCAGATTCCTAAGTCCAAGAGAATGCCTCTTCAATGATTTCATTAGAAAGGTGGTCACACTGACGTTACTTAGAGCTTATTGCATCAAGGCTTCCACTCTGTAAACCAAGAGCCAAGGTCAGCACTTTTTGCTAGATCAAAACAGAAACATTTGTGCTGTTCAGCACCTTTTATACTCAAGTTTGTTTTGCCCTGCACTGACATTGTCCTTATTCTCCTTGCTTTGCATGGTTTTGCTTACTTTGCAATTCATTCTGCATTTGCTGGACAACGTCTTGAATTTTACCCAGGTAAAGTGGCAGCTTGCTTCTCAGTATCTGCCTGATTCCGCTTTGCTTCCACACCTGGGCGACAGCTCTACCCACTCTGTGGAGGAATCCTGCTACTTTTTGCAAGGCTATTGAAGGCCAGCCAGCTGCTTCAGACAGAAAATCAACTTGCTGCACCTACAGTGGTTCCCGAAAAAGAAGAAATATCAAAATACATAGCAAACACAAGCAAAGCTTTGACTTTGTTCCAAGGCAATTCTGCACTCCTCAGTGTTGGTGCAGAGATACAGGATCTTTACCATGTTTTTTGTCTATGTATGAATTGCAGGATAGCATAGGAACAACCTTTTAAATGTTTGAGTAAAACAAAACAACTGTATGCAATATAATGATTTTTAATTAACACTGCATGAACATTTCATGGTGCTTTCACAGATGACGTACAGATACTTACTGATCTCCTCAATCTCCACATATATCCGTCAAACAACTTCTTTCTCTCCATCAGTTTGGCTTTCAGAAGGCTCCCAATTTCATTAAGTTTGTACTGTGAGAAGATGAATAAAACTTTATGATTTAAAATTGTTTGTGCTGGGTCCAAATCACTCAAAGTTTGTACTAGTTTAAATGCCAGCAAAGATCCACAGTGGTCTCCCATTTCTCTGACTTCTGCGTTATTCAATGGTTAGAAATGGGAACAGAAAAGTCTAACGATGAAAACTGAAAAGTCTCCTCCAAGCAAAGAGTATGCGAACCCTATTAGAAGTAAAAGCACATTCAGGAATTCTAATCTTAGTTTTGTAACCAACATGCTCAGCAGCCCCCTGGCACATTACTGCTGCTCTCGCTTTATTTACTTACCCTCTTCAGAGAATACACCCTTTAGGAGAGGGTCCCATATTTTGTATGCTTTCTAGGTATGGCTAAACTTTTTAATTCGCACTATGGTATCTTTTCACACCAAAGTGAAAAACAATGTTATTATGAGTTTAAAAATTGCATCATTCCCCTGTTTGCCTGGTTACTCACCAAAACTCACACCTGAAGCCTACCTGGAAGATGCTCCATCAAACTAACAAGATTAAACAATATTTTGGAAAAATCACACCACAATTAACTGCCACTGAAGGGTCTCACCTCAGCCTTAAGAATTGGATCCCCACATCCATGAGCCAGAAAGCTCAAGCTTCCATTAACAGCTGTTAGAGTCATTTGTCCCATGTTTTCTTGCCTTTCACCATTAATGTTGAGATAGGTATTAACTGTAGCCATCTGTTGCCCATCAGTACAAGCACTGACTTCCATTCCTTCTTCCAAATCCCCTTAGAGAATGAAAAAGGAGAGCTTCATTTGCAGGAACAACACTGACAGACATTGTTTCAAAGCCAGCTTTTTAATTACTTAGGTGATCAATCAGTGTCTGAGTTTGTTGGGTGTTTGTGGAAAAAAAAACAAGAGGAGATAAAGAGGAGAAAATTAGATCAGTGTCAGTGTTTGATTTTTCTCTTCTGTGTGGCTTGTGAATGATTTACAAATACAAATTTGCTACTGCAAAGAAAGCACTGAACTAATATAAATCTAAATAATTCCCTCAGTTACAGTGATTCACAGCCTTTTTTCTACTTTAGTCTTCCACTGTCCCTTGTCCCTGACATTTCAAAACAGCTTAGACCATAAATGAAAGAGTGTCAGTCACTCATCCCCCATCACACACATAAATTGTTTCTGCCCAAGTACTGATGAGCATAAGCAGAAATGGTTGGTGAAGTGCACATAGAATCTGGGTTGAGAGAGTTGAGTTGAATCATTTCTACAAACTTCTGACTTCAGTAATTCACAAACTAATGGTCTTAGTATCAAATACATCACAGCACTTACAAGTGAGGCCATGAACCTGAGAGAAATTCCACTGCAGAAGCGTGGAATGGCAAGTCCATAACTGAAACTAGGACTGGGATTGTCAGCAACATGAGTTTGAGACAACTGTCATACCACCAAATCTATCTGATTGGCACACAAATCTAATGTAGCTGAAAGGTGGATGAGTCACAACAGAAGCGCTTGCAGCAGGTCTCATTCCATCAAAGTTTAGTCATCTAAAAGTTAGGCACAGTCTGAGCCAACAGCCCTGCTTCCTCTCCCTTGCCAGTCAGAATTAACCGCTGGTGAGAGAATCACCTGCAGAGGGCGAGTTCATACACCCTATTTCATACATCTGTTTCAGCATGGGGTAGTCAGCCTCTGGAGGTGCCCTTCTCTTTCCCTTCATTGAAATTGGAATGGAATGATTATCTTAAATGAGGCACAGAACTTTAAGATGGCTAAATCAAGATGAAACGAATCCTATCTTTGATCACCATCTATTATAATCCTTCCCTGGCTAGTAATGACTCAAATGTCTCCCAAACTGACCCTCCTATAACAAGTTTTGAGCTTCAGCTTTTCATTATCTGAAAGACCATAGCTTGAATGGCCATGAAACTGAGCTAGCTTGGCACTAGAGAGACATGGCCTTTCCTCCTCTTCATACCAATGACAGCTGTGAATCATAGAATCATAGAATATCTCAAGTTGGAAGGGACCCATAAGAATCATCAAGTCCAACTTCCTGCTCCTTGCAGGACTTTCTAAAACTAATATGACTAAGAGCGTCGTCCGTGAAGGTACGTACCTTTCAAATACCCCATGTAGTACTGAAAACACTCCTTTCCTTTAGAAGCAGCTACTTTTACTTTCTCTTTCTGATCAATAATCCCCTCCACCAGGATTTGGCTCTGAACAGATGAGGAAGTAGCAGTTCCTGTCAGGCCTAGCCAAATATCTTCAAAGGCTCTTAACTGCAGCCATAAAGGAAAAACATTTATTCAAAGCCACCACACAGAATTAGTGAATGTTCAGAGATGATGCTCAAATATCAGTGATTCCCACAGCAGGGTAAGTGGTGACGGAAATGTTTTCCAATGCTTGTGCACTGCACGGGAGTTAAACTCTAAAGAGAGGCACTAGGATGATTGGCTTAAGAGCTGAGTGACTGGATAGCACAAGGCTTGTGGACAAAATTTTAATGATAGCAATGAAAGAAACATACTTTAACAGTCAATTCCCTGTGAGGCTGCTAATTTGTGCCGTTTATTCCAAAACAAAGAATAGAGAAAGCCCAAATAGAGCAGCTGATACTTCTTTCATCTCCCTTCTTTCTAAAGAGAGAGGGAAAAATAACTTAGTATTTACCCTAGCCTGTTATCGATTAAATCATCATCATTTTATTAAGGAGCGGCCTATTGTCTCAGTTAATTATGACTGACTACCCACATTCCTTCTAATGAAGAGTTTGGATGATGCTGATCACATTACTTTTCTGCCCCACTCTGTTGCCACCACCAGCTTCTTCACCTCATTCATTTCACAGAAAATTAAGAGCAAATGCAAAATAGAGGGGGAGGGAAAAAGGAAGAGATTTGCCTCAGGATGAGCATCATATTAGCTGTTCTGCGCCTTTCTTAAGGCCAGTTCTTTTTTCTGGCAAATGATGCTTTGTACAAGCCTCACATTTCGGGTTTTTTTTTGCTATGGTGCAATAAAATGCACCTCACCAAATGGACCAGCCATGCTGAAGAAGGTGAGCTGTAAAACACACAGCCTCTTAAAACTTTTATATACTCCAGCTGATATATACTTACTATATTTGTCACTGAGCTCTGCAGATAACTAATGTTGGTGCCTTCCTTTCTCTCTTGATCATACTGCATGTACATTGCATAACTGCTCCTTTAAATACAGAACTAAAGAAACCAGGAATATTTATGTTGCCTGTACTTGCCTGCTGTTTTACAGTCACTGGCTGCACCTGGTCAGTTTGGAAGATAGATGGCAGTAGGCCTTTAAAAACCAAAAACCAAACCCCAGTGCCACTAAAATCAAATAAAAACTCACTTCAATTTCCAAAGAATAGTTCTTCACATCAGCTGTGCTCTGATTTTTTATGGATACTCCAATCAACCCCCCATCTCTCCCATCAGCAAGGTGGAATCTGCCCTCTGATTGCAAAATGATGTCATCTTTGTTGAGCTGGTGTTTTCCAGAGAAAACAATTACCTAAGTATGAACAAAAAAGGTGTTAAGCTTAATTCTTCCAAAGAAATGGGCTCTGCATAGAGTAGTAAGAGATTGTACAATGTTAGCATTCTCATGAAATTGCACAATGAAGTGATGAACAAAACTCGTAGTTTCAGAAACCAGCACATCCTCCTCCTCACAGCTCTGTCTTCATTACATCTTCAGTTTCCGTGGTATAACAAAGCATGTTCAGTGATTACAACCTCAGACAAGATGAACAGCTGTAATATATTTTATTAAAACAAGTCCTTTTTTTTTTGGTCTTATGCTTCTCAACTACTCTAGCTAGGTGTTTTGGTGCATGCCTTTGAAGAAAAGGACCCAAAAGAATACAGAGGCACCTGATTTTGAAGTAATGTGCATATACCTTTTTTGCATTATAAACAGGCACTAACACATCTTGGTCTTGGAAAAAGTTTTCTCTGGCATCAGAATTCGGCTGCTGTTTCCCATTGCTAACAGGGTGTGACCTGCTCTGACAGTAAACGAGGAAACCAACTGAGATTCATTTTAGCCACTGGGAACTGGAAAGAGACCACATTTATTACAAGTTCGAAGTTTTGTGTTTGTTGTGAATATCTATAGGCAACTTTGGGGTCCAATGTGCACCTAAGGAAGATCATGGGTGGGTCTTCGGATTATGTGTGTCATATAAAAATAAATGACAGCTATAAGGTTACACTGAGGTTCAAAAATCCATCACTATCAGCAGAGCAGCCATAAAAACCAGTAAACTTTCACCTACAGGGGAAGGAAAGCACTTTTATTCCTCTCTAGTTTCCTTTTTGATCACTCATGAGCCTGTTTTGATATTCTCCAGAAATTAAAAGACCTTTGAGAGAGGAACAGGAAAGAAAGAACATGGAGGAAGTGGGAATGTTTACAACTGTAATAGGACCTATAGAATATACTACAGTGGCAAACACAACCTTTCTGCCTCAACCCATCAAAAGACACTGTTTATTTAAGTTCGTTAAGTTATAGAAGTATGGCAATTCTCATGAAAAGTTGCAGCTGAGGAAACTGAGACCCCAAAACAGTAATTACATTTAAAGTGAAGTAGGTTCAATATGTGAGACTTACATTTGGAAGGTCACAGAACTCAAAGCTCATATAATAGTCCAGGCAAGACGAGTAGTTTGTTTCTATTTTACCCAGAATCTTCTGTTTGGTGCATGAGGTCAGGAAAATATTTTCCAGAACAGCTTCTAACTGAAATTTATCAGGATACAAGAATTGATTTCTCTGCAATGAACCAAGAAAACAAAGTTAGAACATGACAACAGAATCTTAGACACTCCTCCGTGTCCACTCACCCCAGCTTTCAACCTCATCCTGTCCCCGTGCTGTCTTTTTTTATTCTAGTAGCTTCAGGGTTTTAATGTAACATTTCCAAAACTTGACACTTGACAACACACTTGCCAATGTTTTGGCTTATCAGCACAGTTACTGGTCCCCATCCAACATAATTAATTCAACAGTTTTGCAAATTTAGGCACAAGTGAGGCCTCTAGTTTGTAAGAACTCATTTTTTCTTAATTATGCTACATTTAGCTTTCCTCCTATGCAGAGAAACACGCAAAAGGTAAAATGAAATAACGGTATTTCACAGAGAGCGGTACTCTACAGAAGCTTTCTTAAAATCCACTCAAAATTACATATAAAAATGAAATAAATATATTAAGAACAGCTTCCATAAAAATGGTGAGTTAACAGATACAACTGCCTTCTCTTACCTCGTAAGTGAAATTGTGTTTGAATTTTTTCTCATCCCAGTTCAGATCTAGATATTCGTTAAACAATGCTGATCTTTGCTCTAGAGACCCACATGCATGCAGGTGTTCCATACTTAATACTCTCTGAAGCTGGAAGAGGAAAAAAAATTAAGACATACATATTAGTAATTTTCTAAAAAATATAGTATATATTAGAAGAGTATGCTTTCTGGGCAAAAACACACCCCTGTGAGAACCCCTGAAAGGTCTATATCCATAAAAGACAGCTTCAATCTTTACCAAGAAACCTAAGGCATTGACGATTCTGTCCTGAGGGAAAACTGCATCCCAAACACAAACATATCTGGCAACATGAAACAGAATTCTTCAGAGGTTTTATTTTTCTTCCTCTGAGACATGAAAAGAAAAATCATGAGAGATTATAGAATCATAGAATAGTTTGGGTAGGAAGGGACCTTTAAAGGTCATCTAGTCCAACTCCCCTGCCGTGGGCAGGGACATCTTCAACTAGACCAGGTTGCTCAGAGCCCCGTCCAACCTGACCTTGAATGTTTGCAGGGATGGGGCATCTACCACGTCTCTGGGCGACCTGTTCCGGTGTTTCACCACCCTCATTGTAAAAAATGTCTTCATTATAGCTAGTCTAAATCTACCCTCTTTTAGTTTAAAACCATTCCCCCTTGTCCTGTCGCCCTTAGGCCCTGCTAAAATGTTTGCCACCATCTTTCTTATAAGCCCCCTTTAAGTACTGATAGGCCGCAATAAGGTCTCCCCGCAGCCTTCTCTTCTCCAGGCTGGACAACCCCAACCCTCTCAGCCTTTCTTCATAGGAGAGGTGTTCCATCTCCCTGATCATTTTTGTGGCCCTCCTCTGGACCCGCTCCAACAGGTCCATGTCTTTCCCGTGCTGAGGGCCCCAGAGCTGGACGCAGCACTGCAGGTGGGGTCTCACCAGAGCAGGGTAAGGGGCAGAATCACCTCCCTCGACCTGCGGGCCACGCTGCTTTTGATGCAGCCCAGGATACGGTTGGCCTTCTGGGCTTCAAGTAAAAGATTTTCACATGATAACAAGTGCAGAAAAAACTAATTCTGCAAGACTCAAAACCAGAAATTTAGCTACACCTATCCTTTCTTAGACTCAAAGACTCATACCTGACCTGAAGAGAGTGTCATACAACCATCCCAGGCAGTGACGTTCATCTTTGATTTATCCTCCAGGGTCAGTCGGATGTCAGCAGGCTGCCCACCATTCCCTGTGAGCTGCAGCTGAAACCAGAAGAAGAGGATTTATCCGGTGAAGCAAGACCATAACTAGCAGAAGAGCCTGCAGGGTGATCTAGCAGAACGATCTCCACCCAGTGGAGAAAAAGAGAAACACAATTAAAACTGCAAGGGAACAATGTTAAAACTTCACTGAACTCCACGTGGCCTGGAAGCTCAGGGCCTTAGACAAAGACACAGGGAAACTGCACTTTTACAACTGAGGCAACAGACGTCTTTCTATTACCTTCTCTGGAAGGTGCACTGGGCCTATCATGCATAGCAGTTAATGACACCAGTGGAATAATGACACTAAAGACAATTTATTCCTTTAAATACAATGCTTGAGACATACTGACTACTTAGCGAAAACAACCTGTGAGCACCCTGCAGCACCACTATGAGTACCAGGAAGATTCCAGATGAACAAACAGACCATGGTAGAGTTTGTGCAGCTTAATATTGAGCAGAAAGTCTTCAGCCTCAGCAACTGGAGTGTCCTGGCCCACGCAGTGCATTTTCACACAGAAAATATTCTGTAGTCTTTGATCTTGAGGGATGATTTGTGGAGTTCTTCCTCTTTTTCCCCACATAAGCTTTGCAAGTGCACCTCACAATTGATTTTTAAAGTCTTTCTAGTCTCGTGCATTTTCACACTCGTGTTGCAATTTCCTATACAGACAAAAAATTTAGGTTTGCTCTACATGGGTATCAAAGGGTTACTGGCTTGCTTTTTTTTTGTGGAATAGGAGTTTGTTCATTACTCTGTGGACAAAATTTGCCTCATTTTCATTGCTAGGCTGGCTCCTGGGCACTCCTGGCTTCTTACCATCCAAAATGGGACAATGCTAAAACTGCAAGGCAGATACTGTCAGCAGACAACAGTTATGCTTAGAAAACGAAACAATGCTGGTGGTTTGGACACAAGGAGATAACAGCACTCAGTGCTCTTTACATTTTTCAGGATGATATCTGGTTCTGCCATTCTTTGAGATGAAAAGTACACTAACAGTAAATATAGTATTACAGCTTTGTATTTTACAGCCCTTTCTCATGATCTCACCTGCTGGTTGTACTTTCTGCCTCTTCTTTCTGACAGGGAATGGACCTCCAGTTGCTTCAGAGTGTAATTAAATGGGTGAGCAATAGTGGCTCTGTAGTTCGTATGGTCTCTTCCAAACTTCAGAGAAGATGACACTGATACCTGATCCATAGCAACAGATGTAAAAGGAACTTGTGAAATAAAACACCTCTCACATACTGACCTCAAACATACACCTAGTAAGACTTCCCTGTGCCTTTTCCTCAAATGAATTACGTGCGTAAGTCGTTTTTAAAGTAGTGAGGCAAATTAATGTTCAAACGAGGACATTCTTGCTACTTGAATTTCCTACGTGGCACAGCTGAAAGCAAAACTATTCTCTGTATTTTACTAAAATCATGAACCATGCTTAAGTTTTATAAGGCTTAAGTTTGGTGTCATCTTTAGGCACTGAAGGCTCCACTGCTGCAAGAGTGCTCAGATGCAGCTTGCAAAGTTGAAGCGCAAGAATGTTGCCGGGAGCAAAATATTTTTGTGCCAATTTAAATAGTGGCGGCATTCAAATAGTTGTGGTAATTTAAGCAGTAGTACAAAAATACATTCTATACAACTTCTAAAGTAAATTTTGGAATTTTAGCACTTTTTAAAGAAATTGAGAAATTCTAATTCTTTTTGCAGGCACATTTATGTTTCGGTATGGTAACATATTTTACACATTGTCTTTTATCTTTCCTTTATTCAGAAAATAATGTAATACTCAGCCAAAGTATTTCAGACACACATATAATGATGGCATAGTTAGTTGCAAGTCAGTAAGCTTCCCCACTGAACCACATTTGCAAATCAACTTAACCAAAATTCTCCTAGGTCTGTCTTTTTTACTGTTTATATTTTTAAAAAATAATGCTGACTTACTTTAAGAAAATAAAAACTGGTTTAAACTGTGCCAAAGTTGTCATTCTCACTAATAAAGAGGAGAATGAAAGAATGAAATACAAAAGAGCTTCAACTGAATCAGTAATGCTGAAAACGCTAAGCACAGATATGTGTCACACTTCTACGTGGGTAAACATAGCAACAGGTAGGTTCTTCATCCTTTCCAACCTCACGCTAATGCTCACACTTACTTGTTTGTCTTAGATTTTATTTCTTTCCCACTAAGCTGCTTTAAACATGACGTTTGTGCTATTCTTTCCACCTACTCTCAAAAGATGTCCTAGAGCCTTTGACAGTGTTGGGAATGGCTTTATCCAGTGCTTTGGACCATATGCATTTCATTGCTTTAAGTTATGCAGCAAGCTGTGGGGTTACTGCAAACAAAAAAAACATTATTGCCTGAAAATGCTTCCAACAAGCTGCTCATCTTTCACAGTCATAGCCTTTTATACATCCAAGAAGGAGGACAGTTTGCCTCCTACTTGCATTCCCTGGCTTGCTTAATGCCTTTTTTTTTTTAAACAAACAAACAAAAGAAGAACCATTTGATATTCTTGTAATTCTCCTGACATTTACTTGCTCTGGGCTGCTGTACCTGGTCCTTCTCATTCCAAATGACAGTAAGATCATCCCGGTGACTGTGTGCCGAATGCTTCACATATAAGTTGACCCTGGCATGCCGTGGGAAAGGGATGGAGAGAGGATGGAAAAGTTCCACTACAAGGAAAAAAAGCAAGTAAGTTTTTCCCCATCACAAATCATGACTGTTCATTTTCTGATAAAGAAAAAGGCATAGGACATATACTTCCACCTCCCAGCTAAGTATCCTAGCACCTTGGCTAGAATGAAAGTAGCTGCAATACTTTAACTCTCTTCTCTGTTTACAAATGGTATCTAGTCCAAAACAAGTTCCTAGGTTTTCTTTGCTCTTCATTAAATATTTAAAATAGTCAAAAGCAAATATAAAAATAAAACCAAATGTTTCATTTAATCCAGAGCACTTCTGAAATTTGTTGTAAAATAACAATAGACATTTTCATTTGTTGATGACTTTTTACTCCAGCCAAACTTTTTCCTGGCACTACTAAAGTTTATTTAAGCTTTACATTCCACATCCACAAAGCAGAAATAGTGTTCTGAAGTGGACGTTTCTAACAGCCAGACATCATGAACTTAAAGCAAGTAAGATCTTAGAAGGCCTGGATTGAAACCATTTGAGTATGCATTTTGAAATCAGATTTATGTGATTTAGTTTATTTTAAGTCTGCTATCAACACTGGCAAAAGACTTGAGAAACCTACCCTGAATGTCATGACCTCCAGGCAACTTTGGGAAGAGTCCAGTGTAAGTGCCCGTTACCTTTATCTCCTTGCCATCCCACACAGCAATGTGCCTCAGCATACGTGTTCTGTTGCCTTTTTGGTAAACCATCAGAAACACAAGCTGCCTTGGAAGAATCTTTAACTAAAAATAAAAGAGGGGAAACATATGAAATCCCAAGTTCTCCGAAAAGTGAAAAACTTAAGCGTGTAATTTTGATACTGTAAAGTCCTATGGAATCTAGCTTTAGAAATGTGTTTATAAAAGGTCTAGTACAATGATACCCTAATGCCCACTGCTTTTGTATAAGCAGCTATTCATTTCTACTTGACTTCATTTCTACAGTAAGTCATCTTCCCACATAATGGAACATACATAAACAACTGAGTATTCCCTTTACAATAATCTTTGCTTATTATGTATTTTGATTTTCTATCTCTTTTTTATCTCACCAAGTAATTCTTAGAACATCAAGAGCACCCCTATTACAGAATAAATCCAGCAGATATGTCACAAATAGATATTATTATTTGTGCTATTTTCTTCCTGATTTAGAAAAAGAAATATGTGTGGTACCTGCATAATAAAAATTGGCAATTGGCCAGTTTGTAATATATTCTTTTTCTTATTTCCTATATATCCTATATATGTGCTCCATCTATAGGAGCCAACAGATATAAAACCAAACAACAGTTTATATCTTTGGACACCTAATTAATCTACAGTTGAATGTTTGCTCATGCTACCGGAGAAATCAAGGGCAAAACACCTCATAGCGGCTGGAGCTGCATTTGACCTTCACTGTTTGGCAGCCAGCATCCTGAATGCCATACTGTATAAACAGGGCCAGTCACAGCTTGCCTTTTGCCATCTGAGTTGATACCAACCTGGGATATCGTCTGTATTACTTCAATGACATTAGTGTAGCTGGTTCCAGTGAAAGTTAGCTTAGCTGTAACATTGAAATCCCTTTTTTCCATCCTGAGGTAGAGTTTGCCTTTTGCTTCACTCATGTCATAATTTACCTTTTCAAGTTCCCATTAAATTAAAAAAAAAAAAGAAAGAAAGAAAGAAAAAGAGAGAGAGAGAAAGAGAAAATAAACTTAAATATTGTGCTCGCAATCTTTGCACAGTATGTTATGTTATGGTCCTCAGGACCTAAGAGAGATCTGATTTGTCATTTTCTCTTATGTTCAGATTATAGAAGGCACAGCTACAAAACAGCGTAAACTGAGTAACACACGTAAGAAACTAGTTTTTATGTGAGCAGGAGTAACTGTGCTGCATTTGACTGACAAATAACCCCATTCATCTTCCTTGCCTATCCTTGCTGTTGTGTATTTCTGCATTGCAAACAGCCAACATCCAGAACTACTTTCTGCCCAGTCTGTCTTTTCTTAGTAGCCAGAATAATTAAAAAGGTTCTTGAGAGGAGTCTACCAGAAGTCATAATTAATGCAGTTGCACGAAAGCAGAGTCAAATGGAATAAATCCTTTCCAGGAGGTTGGGATTCTTCGCATCCTTGAAAACATGAACATCCTCAACAACAACAAAAAGGTCAGAGATACTAGTACTAGAAATAATGCAGCTTGACTCCTAAAATATTAGACAAGTCCAATTTGTAGTGATGTATGTGACAGATAGCTTGCGGATATTACCTTAGAAGACAGTTCTGCTGCACTGGGGAAGTACTGTAGAAAGAAGGGATGAGTCTGGAGTGCTTTTATATTCAACTCTTCACTAAAGGGAAGAAACGCACTTTTGTTCAACAATATTTCAGAAAGCCCACTCTCACTGACAACACAAGTTCATCTGAGTAATATCTGACCCCGCCACAGCTTTTAGAGTTACAAATTGCAGTCCACTGAATGCTTACCCAGCATACATTTTTTGATGCATTCATACAAAGGTAAAGGAGACCAAACAGTAGTGCCACCTCTGACCTCAATGAAAAATTTGCGTATGCATCCCAGGGACAGAATGTGGCCCACTGGATCAGAAATTACTTTGGCTAGTAATTTACTAGCCATAGTAAATGCATCAGCTTTTTATAAATGAGATAGATATTTTGGAATCTGAATTTGCAAGCGTTGTCATGATTTCCAGACTTAGAATTTACAATTATTAGAGAGTTTAACAGAACTTACAATACTTTGCAGTGCAAAGGTCTTTTGCTAGAAAGTTAAGAAGTATCTGAAATTCCCCAAGGCTGAAAATATTATCCCTCTTAAACACCCTCAAAAGCCTACAGTTTTGTTTATATGCTATACCAAATATTTCTGTTTAGACACTGATTATCAGACACTTTTGAAGCAAAGAACTATTCTATTCATTCTTCATTTCTTTGAATAACTTTGAAAATTTTAGAAGACAGAAAAAAAAATAGAGAAATTAGCACAGCAGATACACCCATACTGATACCAACTTAGAAAACTGAGTCTCCATAATTTTACAAGGTTCAACTGTGTCAAAATGATTTAATAAGATTTAAAGTTATGTCAAGATAAGGTGTATTTTTATGTATTTGTCTGGCTCAGACCTAGAGTTTTCTGGATTATTTCGCTATCTGCTACTTCGATGCTGTGGGAGCAGACAAAAAGACAAGCATGCCCCAAACTGTGAGGAGGTGAATCTCTCTGCAGCCCTTCATAAAACTCCTGAGGTATACAGACTGTTTGGTGTGACTATGCGCTTTATCAAAGATTGTTATCCATTTCACCAGTGCTTTGGTGACTAAAACAGTAACTTTTCCCATGGCATCGCAGTGGCCTAATGACATTTTTACAGTGCTCAGAACAACCCTTTTACCCTTGCTGGTCTTTTTTCCTCCTGATGGTAAAGGAGAAGTTTGTGTTTTGTTCATAGGTCAGCCTCAGAGCTCCTTCAATTTCATTTTCAGTTAGGACTTCTTGAATTGTCATCTATGGGGAGAAAAAAATAAACAAATCACACGCCATAGCTTCTACCCAGCATTTCACCTAAACTGAGCACAATCTCTTGACTGACTAAAAACCACCATCTTGACTGAAGTTTATCTTCCAGACAGGCCTTCTAGATGCTTTCTAGACCTAAATCAAAAGCATCAAGAGATGTCTTCCTTTTTTTCTGTAAGTATGTTTCCATAGCTACTCATTTGCATTATTGACAAATATTAGCCTTACTTTCAATGTACCCTTATCCGGTTTAAGCCTAGAGCCACTGGTTCTTGTTTATGTCTCCTCCACTCTTCTTTTTCATATACTGTAAAGAAACTGCCTTTCCTTCTTTTTTTGATGAAACAGATGGAGCTCCACAAATCTCCAGGGTATTTTCTTCCTCCCACAGCTGCTGGCTCCTCTACAGCGTTATCCTGAAACTGCTAAAGAATCCCTCTGGGGAAGATGAGCACTGTCTCCCACACTTAAGTATCAACACATATTGTGTTTGCCAAAGTCTGTGGGAACAGTAATTTCTGAAGTCCCATGATTACACTCATACCTTATATATGAATAAGGCACCTGAAGAATTAGCGTCTGTTTTTCTTTTTTTTCACTCAAACATTTAGAGGATAAAAGACATTTCACTAAAGATTAAGGGGGAAGAAACAGGGGATATATCTAATACCTTTTAATAAAATGTTAGCATTAAATATTCACTTGAAACACTGACAATATGCAGGTTTAATATTGATCTAACGTTTATTTTCAGAAAAGTCTACCTTTAATCTTGTATCCTATCTACATATCCACTTATTTGAAGAGAAGGTGATGGATGACTTGGATGTGGTGTTCTGTGTACTACCCTCCAAAAGGGAAGGAGACATTTCGACTAATACTTCTTTCTCCCAAGGGATGAACAAGTACAGCCTTTGTTCATCCTATCAGGTAGTTTGGAATACAAATCTATTTCCATTTATTCAACACTGAAACATTTTAGGTATCTATGCTACAAATGGTTTAACCAAGCCAAGGAATTCTCTAGGTATGAAGGACAGCTGTTTTCTACCAAAAGTCCTTTCCACTTTAGTAAGCCGTATCAGCTAGGAAGTGACAGTAAATGAGTGTCTTCCTGAAATGATTCATTGGGGATTTCAGGTAAATTCCTGAATTCACTTATTCCTAAATTTCTAATTTAGGAATTTACTAATTCAGAAATTCACTAATTTACTAATCTAGAAAATTACTAATTCCTAACTTTCCTGAAATCGGGGATTTCAGATACCTGCTGAGTTTCCTTGGAAACAGACCATTAGCTGTGTACTTAAGTTAAACAAGGATTCAGATAAACTGGGCCAAGTCACCTCTCATCTGCACTTGTATAAACCCGGAGTAATTTCACTGAGGCCACTGGAACTGCTCTGGATTCATGCTAGTGTAACTCAGATGACAGCTCTAATCAAAGCACCACAAAAGATCTATGGTTTATTACCTTAAGAAAGAAGGGAAGTCCCAGATGATGGAGAAGTGATATTGAATGCTTTACCTCTGCCGTGAATTCAAATATACCATAGAGTTGAAAGTCTGTGTCAACATCCATAGTCACAGTAATATCTTTGTCATCATATTGGATTTCACAGATAATCTTGGCTTTGTTTTCTAAATAGCAAGAACAAAATAGTGCCATTTTGAGGGGCTCATTTTCAAGGAATTTCAGTACTGCCTGCATAAAATCAGTCCAGCCAGCTTTTGGGTTAAGACATCTATCATGACAAAATCTCCATTCAGGATGACAAGAGTTTCAGCCTGTGGTTGGAGCAGCGCAGAGTTTTTTGGATGTCCTTGAACATAAAAAGTCTTGAGTTAACAGAGCTTGCGTACCCACGTACAAGTGTTACGTGACAAGTCAGTTCCCAACAGTAATGTGTTTTTGCAGCTAGAGCTGACTAGCTTATACAGCCAACTGTAGCACTTGGCAGGTAGTAGCCACTTCTTCCAGAGAAGAGCTCTGAGCTGTTTCGACCTCTAGTGACTCCCTCAGTTCCAGCTACAGTAGACCAATCCTGCTCAAACAACACGACTTCAAGACCTTTCCCCCACTTTCCTACCAGCTTTTCATATTTGAAAAAGAAAATACACACTGCTAAGAGATAAAAATTAGATGAGAGATGTGAAACCCCAAAACTCTTTACGGAGGAGACAAAATCACAGACATGTATGCAATCATACAGTGACCACTCTGGCAGCTGTCCTGAAAGCCACCTGTTGTCCTGTTACTTTTTTCAGAATGGGTGAAAGGAGATGGTGCCACTAACATTAGTATTGATTCAGTGCCTGCTAACCTCAATAATTCCTACTCTTTGGTGGTCTCACAGTTGTTGGGTTTTTTTTCAGCACGAATATACTCCCATGTGGGCATTGAAGGTACGTGACCACAATGTAAATTGGCAGTTGAGGGATAGGCACGTAGGATTTACGTCAGGGCAAGTTTTAAGGATAGACTGGCTTATTCAGGATGGGTCTGTCTCCCCTCCGCACATCAAACAACAAAAGCCATTCATAATTATTTTCAAAACCCATTTTAAACTACACTGGAATTCACGTTTTTTGTGCTCTGTAACAAGGCTCTTTGTGTGACACTGGAAAAGACAGTTTCCTATTTTATATCTTGGAGATCACCGGTTTTACCAGGTGTTGCACCATATGAGATCTTTCCCAGAATTAAAAACACAGATGTAATGTAGCTAGTAACAGATGCAGTTTAAGAATGACAATTTTACTTACATACAAGAAAAAGCCCCTTTTTAGGTACTACCAGCAAATCTTAGTCAGTTTGTAGCTGTTGAAGGAATAGTTGAAACATCCTCAAAGAGCTATTATATACAAGAAAGTTGCAAGGAATGACAGGTACCCACCTGATTTCTGTAAACTGAGAATCAAGTTGATTGCCTTAGGGTAGCCAGATGCCTGCAGTGCCTCGCTACTATGTACACTTTGGCAAAAGATATCCACTTGGTGACCAACATAATAGGAGTTTATTATGTATGTGACTGACGTTTCTCCAGCTGCAATGTGCATGTATCTTTCTTGAGTAGTGTTTCTCCCTTGAAAAACCACATCTATCTAAAAAATGACATGTAGATATAAGTTCTTGAAACAACACTTAAATACTATTTAATTTTAAAATAGAAGACAAATGGAAGTGAAAGAAAGTTCTCTCTTGTCTATACTTATGTCAAAAATCTATCCATTAATAAAAAAATCTTAGCCTTTCATTAATCATCTATGACTTTCCAGTATGAAGTCCATTCAAATGAATGAATTTCAAACCACACCAGCCTCATTGATTTATGTCAAATTCTTATTAGAATCATAGAATCATAGAATTATTAAGGTTGAAAAAGACCTCTAAGATCATCGAGTCCAACCATCAACCCAACACCACCATACCCACTACACCATGTCCCTAAGCACCTCATCTACACGTCTTTTGAATACTTCCAGGGATGGTGACTCTTTTATCCCACAAAAACATGACTCCCATTATATAAAGGATCCTTGATCCATCCATACTGCCAATATTTACCAGACAGTAAGCACTCCAATACTTCCCTGAAAATAGCACTTAAATTAGTACTTCATTAAGTATAAAATTCCCATTAAAGAACATAGGAGCAATATTCCAATTCCTGATACAACATGCTGAAACTATTCTCCTGTAGAGTTACAATATCAACAATATACATTGTACTAACACTGATCAGAATGGAATAATCTGGTCCAGAAAGCAGTCAAAAAGAAATTTTCTATTTCAGTAGTTCAGATTTTTAGCCATCCATGGTTTTTAAATATCGGAAAATCTCAGTTTCCATCCTGTACCTTACAAAATGGTAGTTTTCATTCAAGCCATGGGCTATTACATTATAATAAAGAACGGTAATTTTAACGGGGGGGGGGGGGGGGGGGGGGGGGGAGGGGAGAGGGAGGGGAGCGGAGAGGGGAAGAAACTACCTGTAAAGATGATGGGACTCTGGCTTGTAGCAGCCATGGCCAAGTATGATGGAAATTCCCAGTTATGTTGGTAGTTGTTTCAAACTCCTGGATTTGTCCTTCAAGAACTGTTAAGTGAGCACCATAATGCGCTTTCATACTAAAGCTCTTGATCGCTTTCAGGTTCAAGATAGCCTGTGTGCAACAAAGGTAAATTGTGAAAAGGCAGCTTTGTAAAAGGTAAAGCTCCTGTTAGTCAGGGTTCTTTCTTCGGTTCAGGCAGTATCATCTCAAAGATGTGTCAAAAAAATTAATCTTGTATAATTTTATAACACAACATAGTTACAGATGTCCCTTTTATTTTTAAATTCAACATTTTAACACGTATTCTCCAGTATGGCCATGCCTTAACCCTATTCAAGCAGTTACACGATTAATAAAGAGTAAGTGTTGCGCCGTACACTTGTGTATCTCAGATAAAAAAATATGCCAGGAAATCAGTCTGGGAGGAAAATACCATTTGGAAGATAAACCATGAAATCATATCAGTACTCACCTCTGTCTAGTCTATACAAGGTACACTGCAGATCTATCAGACAGACTAGGCGTATGCGCTAAAATGCACTGCCCTCCTCATGCAGTGCATGCTGCAAGCTCAGCTGTGGCTTGGGCTGTTCACACACTGGGAGCCAACCTCCAACCTCTTATTCCTATGAAAAGTTCTAGTCCAGCAAGCTATTCTCCCAACCCCTTGAGAGCAAACTGAGCTGCTGGACTTCCCTCAAGAACAAAGTGAGCATCTGGACTCCCCTCCACCCTGAACTTTAGGGGGGAAAAAAAAAACATGAGAAAGAGAGCAGGAAGGAGAGGGAGGAGGCAGAAAAAGAAAATATAAATGTCTTTAAAACAGAAGCAGGCAGTATGACCCATGTATATTGGGACAATAGCCAAATTCAGAAAAATCATATTCCATCAGGAGCATAAGGAACAACGTGCTTTTCCATCTCCATGCCCCACCGAGACAGACAGCACCTTCCCCAACTTCCTTTCGCTTCTGATGGGTTACAGAACTCAGGACTACAATCTGCATGGCAAGAAAGTGACTGATTTGTTACCTGTCCATTACAGAGTGACATTTCATTTTACCACCACCACACTTCTCTGCCTCATCTTATCCCAGCTCTTTTCAAGATAGTCCTTGTATGCACAGGTACAGACTTCAAATGTCCCAGACCATTCGTTTTGCACAAAAAATTACAGTTCGCACATCCTGCAATGCACTTTCATGACAAATACTCCACCATACTTCAAATTACACATTGAAGGACAGAAGACACTGCTACTCTCTCTGGCAACTGAATTAAAGATAAGGAAGGCCCAACTTAAGTAGAGTATAGGTAAAGAAAGCACTGGGTCTAGAAAAAATTATAAATGAGAATGAAAGCTGAGGTGGTGTGACAACACGGACACCTTAATTCAGAAGAATACTTTACTGAAGGTTAGATTGTATTTTAAAATGTTGAGAACAATCTTTCTCACTTGTACCTGCGACATTAGGTAGATTCTTTATGGTTGTGGTTTGCTCCACTTGGGCTATATTTTGGAGCAACAACCTTTTTCTCCTGTATAAATCTTGATTTTTAAGTGAAGCAGTATTATGAAGCAATTTTGAAATCTGTGCTATGATCTTACGCAAGATGGCATAACAGAATAGAAAAGATGATAAAGATGCCAAAGTTAACAACTGAATGAGTAAAAATCTACCCTTCTTGACAGAGAGACAAAAATTTCACCTAAATAGCAAACACACAAAGTCATATCTACACCCTCTGTTCTTTGCCACCTGACTTCTACAGCTACTGCTTCCATCATGGCATGATTCCAGGCTGGATTCATGTCTCCCCTGTCATTGCCTGGTAACTTACCTGCAACTCAATCCTGTCTTCTATTTGCAAAGCCTTCAGTGCCTCTATGTTATGAGTAAGTTTGTAGTTAAGAGACACAACATCCAAACTCTGGACAAAGCTCAGTTCTTCTGTGATCTGCTCAGTCCAAATAAAATATGACAAAAGTTAACTGTGGCACATCTCATATTGAGACTGTTCTGATGAATTGTAATTATTGTATTAATTACACATTTAATTATGAAAACTATGAAAAATTTATGGTGAAGAATTATCTAATTTTTTTATAAGTCCCAACTTCGTACTGTAATAGGGAATATGCTGCACCAAGTGAAGATAAGAAAGGTTTGATACAGTTTGCAAATGGGAGCCATGGACCATTGCTGATGTCAACTTTGTTGCTAGAAGGGATTGCACAGGAGTGGCTGAAAGATACTGCCTTCATTTAATTAAGGCCTTTAAAACCAAACTAGTCTCTTATAGGAATACCAGAGTATTCCTATAAGGGCCTCATGCACAGCTATTTCAAATGGAAAAACAATATTTACCAAATCAATTACCTCACTTTAACCTCTATTTCACATCTTACTAATACGGAGGAGACACTTACTTGCTTGCTGTTCACACAGAAGTGAATAAGTCCTTTATAGAAGTCGCTGTTTTTTTCTGATATCACATCAACTAACATCCTCATAGGAATGCCAACGTCAGCAGCTCCCTGAATGTTATGGGTTAGCACCATGTCCAACTCTTGTCTTTCCTGTTAATATTTCACATATAGCTATATGTGCATATATAGCAAAGCATGTGTAGAACCCAAAGCTTGTCGCAATACACAGCTCAAAACAGAAATTTAGCAAATCTGTCTGTCCTACATTTAATACTAATTAAAACCAATTGCACTGAACTTAGGGAAGTTACACTGGGAAAAAGAGAAAAAAAATCAACCCTAACAGGTAGTATAAAAAAATATATATTTCAGCTAAGAGGGAAAAAGGTGTAAATGCTTCTCTCTTGTGGCAAAGAACTCCCACTAGCTATCTGTTTCTCTACAGCACAGAAATACTCAGAAATTGCCAGTTATGGCAGGAAAGTGAATGATCAAAAGGAAGAAGATACTTTTCTCTGTGTGTACTCTACTCTCCTGCACTGATGACAAGAGAAGCCAGACTTGTAATTGTCAATGGGAAAGCAAGAGATTCATAGCCTTTCTCGTGGTGTTGTCCTACTGAAGAAACAAACAGCAGTGTCTCAATTAATCGCTGCCTCCTGGAGAAGAGGAGGCTGAGGGGAGACCTCATCGTGCTCTACAACTACCTGAAAGGAGGTTGTAGCGAGGTGGGTGTTGGTCTCTTCTCCCAACTAAGAAGCGACAGGACGAGAGGAAATGGCCTCAAGTTGCGCCAAGGGAGGTTTAGATTGGACATTAGGAAAAATTTCTTTACTGAAAGAGTGGTCAGGCCTTGGAACAGGCTGCCCAGGGAAGTGGTGGAGTCACCACTGGAAGTATTTAAAAGACGTGTAGATGTGGCGCTTAGGGACATGGTGTAGTGGGTATGGTGGTGTTAGGTTGACGGTTGGACTCGACGATCGTAGAGGTCTTTTCCAACCTTAATGATTCTATGATTCTATGATTGTATTATTCTGCAATGTAAATCACAGTCACCTCTCTATAAATCGCAATCATCTTGTGCATTGCTGTATACTTTCATGATGAATGAAGAGTGTTATATTGGAGTACCTGTTGTATATCTGGACTAAGATCAGCATCAGCATTTGTGGGCTTGCATGTCTTACCGTATTTGCCACATAATGTAAGGAACATCAAATAGTACAATATAAAAAAAAAAATATACACCCAAAGAGTGTAACAAGGAAATGGTTCAGGAAGTGCTACAGCCTGCATCCTATTATCCTATACATGTGTTTTACTGCACGTTATGGGTGCCAGATTTTTAAAGACACTATTTTTATTCTGGCATTTATTACTAAAGCTTGACTATTTGTTCCCAATAAAATAGTTTAGAGCATGTCACTCAATACTTTGTACATGCAGTCTAACAGTCTGCAGGACACTTACATCAGTGACTTTTAGTATAAGGAGTCCTTGTAATTTACTTTCATCAACAGTGATCAACGTCTGTGAATCTAGGTTCATTTTATCCATCAAAACATAGCCTGAACTGTCAATTTTTACTGGTGCTCCAAGATCCTGTACAGGGGAAAAAAAAAAAAAAAATTTAAAAAATCACCACTTTCACACTTACCCACAGATACACTATACACCTGAAACTTTTTATTCCTAATAAGTAGCTCTAATAGCACCTAGCTGTAAATCTAGTATATCAGGCAGCATACCCATAGGATGTTTCAGAAATCTTGTCAGCTTTTTATTACACTTTATACATTTTGTCTTTTGTATTTTGAAGATGTCTGACATATTTTTGATAAGTGAGCCAGCATAAATAGAACACAGGACAATGTAGCAGCTCTTCCTGCCTAAGTCAATTAATTTTCTGGAGCTTGGCATTGCTCCAGTGGCCCAAAGCATCCATAAATCTAGTGAAACCAGACAGTATACATAGGTTTATTATGGCAGCTCTGTTTTTGGAAGAGGGCAAGTGAATCTTGTCTTTGTATATTCAGATTTACCCTGACTTGCATATTGAATCCACAGATCATTCTTTGATAACATCTCTCTCTAACTTTCCGTACACTTCTCCTGTCCTTTCCATTCCTGCCTGTATAGCACTGACTGGTGGGATCTGTGAGAGGCCAAGCGCCGTGATACCAGGATTTCCAATAGCAATGCAAATTTTCAGTAAGAAAAGTCAGTGTGCAACCCAGCTAAATTTAGAACTGCTATTTCAGGAAATCCTGCTGCAGAATTTCTCCCCCTCTACCTACCTACAACAGTTTGATCTAGGAAAACAAATTACTGGGCAAGAATTGAGAGGAAAAAGTGCCGTTTTTCAGTCCTCCATCAAAAGGCAAAAGGAGCTCAGCGTGTCATGCTAACTAGCTGAGAGAGGTCATGGCACACTGCCTTTCTTTACTTGGGAAGCTCTGAAAGCCTCCTTGCTCCCCAGCTCACACAGCTCCTGCCAAGCAACAACACTGTGGACTCCTTCAGAGATGGGGACTCCCAGGACGTCTGATGCCAACCAGGTCGACTGTCCCAGAGACAGGGCTTCACTTCCTTTGCTTTGTATAGAAATGAGACCATACTGCAAATAATGGCACATTCGTGTGATACGGAGTGATGATCTTCCACAGAACTCCAGTTTTCACTGTATTTTTCTACTGGCTAAATCTTTTCAAAAAAGAAACTACTTTTTTTCTTATCCTACTAGTTGCTGCTCAGACTCAGAGTCTATAGAGAGATTCCCACCAAACCCAGAAGTTCAATCTCATTAACGAAACAGGAGGTGATTTGGTGGTGCTCCGTCAGGCACTGTAAATGGTAAGGTTCAGCTCAGGGACAATCATATAGCCAGCATTTGCAAAAATTACCACAGAGAAGTGGCTCACCAGGGCAGTCCAAACCAGCTTGTTCACAATGTCACTGTTTGTTTTTCAACTAAATTCCCCGAAATATTTCTCAATTGAGGTCTTACAGGAAATCGTAACTGCTGCTTAATGCTGGCTTTTTCACTCTGTGTGTTCCCCGCAATGGTTTTCATACATTACATATCAGTTTGTTAGCAATTTCAATTTTCTGTAAAGCTGAGTGAAAATCTTCTGACCTGAAGGTTATCTATTTACTTTATATATTTTTAAACTATTTCAGAGTTTGGTTGTCAAACTGCTGAGAAACTATAATTGCTGATAAAGCCAAAGACAACTTTGAATACTCATTATTTCTGAAGATTAAAACTCTGCAGATTTCTCAACCATGCTTTTAAAAAAATACATCAGAGTTAGTACAAGCAAGCCCATTAACTGTAGGTACTGATTCATAGAAAATTTGGCTTATACCATATAAAAATACATTGAATGACGGCCTACAAAAGTAAGATGTAACGTTAAAAGAAGAGAATGTTTTTCTTGTTTCTCTGCTACCATTGAAATCACTAGCCTATTTTCTTTTGACTTTAGTAGGTGCAAAGATCCTCGTTTAGATGTATAAATTCAAGAGTAAGGCAAAAAAATTCCTTTCAATACCTGAATTTTTTGGCATTTGTTTTCTATAAACATTTTCCACTGAAGCTTCTTTTCAGGGTCGAAGTCCCCGTTCATTTGAAACTCACAAGCACCCAATTTCATTCCTATTCCGATATGATATTTTAACTGGTTTTGTGCAGTGATGGACAACTTATTTTCCCTTGGGATTTCCTTCAGTTGAGGGAGGTCATGCATGAACTGAATTTCCAGTGTAATCTTTGGCTTGTACTCTGCTCTCACTTCAAGACGAGCAGTCTTGCCTTCTGTTTCAAGGACACAGAGAAGTTCTGCTTGGCACTTGTCTTTCTGAATAGATCCTATGAGCCGTGACTGAGTTGGAATACTGAGATTCTATCAAGATACAAAGAAAAAAAAATCCTTTGGATTATACATACACTTGAAGACAAGTCAGTATTGAGTCTTTTTTCTTCTCCCTTTAGCATACGAGAAAGGAGATTTTATGCTTCAATATCAGACACAAAAACTACAATCTGCCATTTTTCTCCCTTCCAACAGTAAGATGGCAATTTTGCCTGAATAAGGTCTGACAGAAGATTTTAGGACTGCCCTGCAGAATTTTCAACTTCTGTATCTATATGAAGTTTTACATTTACAAAAATACAAAAGTCTGTTTCTTCAGAGTGGCGAAGTTTACTGAACATCCTCTGCTTCATTCAGACCAGACCAATCTCAATTGTCAAACAAACTAACCCACAAAAAATAATAGGCCTAACAGACATTCTTGCATCTGGTGTTTTAAGGATTTTTTTTTTTTTAATACTAAAACTTCAAGCTTGCCTTGTGCAACATCCCAAATGAAATGTTTCCTCTCATTCTTTCAAAGTATTTGTAAAAACACTGAAAATTCCACTATTTTAACATTTTAAGTGGTTTTCATTCCCTTTTCACTATGGATGATGTACACTTTCCTGTCATTTTTGGTTATTTTGGTCACTTTGCTACTTTGTAGCTGAAGAAGTTAAAACTGAGGAGTTAAAAGCAAAACATAAATGCCAATGAACACCTGGAAATAACCCCTAAATTTGCAATAGTCATTCTTTCTAATGTAGTCCATGAGGCTAGATGGAAAACCAAGGAAATTCCACAACTTCTACTTTGATAAAAAAGACAGCCCAGAGAACGTATTTTTTGACAAATAGTTCAACCTAAAACTGCTGTTCAGCCTTAGAGGGCAGTCTCGGTCTGCAAAGGCAACAACCAGCAAAGACTGAACTAACCTCAGTCTACAGAGAACGCCTATGAACAGGATACATTACAGACTTTCTTTGCCTAATGCTGTAAGATAGGTGTGTCTTTAGAGTGGCTTTCTAACACTCAAACATTGTTATTTTAGCTAAACCCCTATATGGCCGAGCATTTGATCCCAAATCTCTCTTTAAAAGCCCCCAAGAGCTACCTGCAGAAGCTGACATTCTGTTTCTGTTTCCAGTGTCCATTCAGCTTTATTTTGAATACAGAGATCTCCTCTAGCCTTAAGTTTGCATTTGCCAGCCTGCAGCAACAAAATGCCATCAGTGGTGGAGTCTGTGGCTGCAGATAACAGGACAGAGTTTTCAAAAGGCAGCCCAAGCTGACTCAGCCAGTGAACTGAATGCCTGAGCATCGCTTGGAGTGTATATTTGTGTTCACAGGAAGTGTCTATCTGCACATCAACTGTTCTGCCATCACACTGGAGGTTCATGAACAAGCCAACATTGCAGGTGTTCTGTTGAAATGAGCCCCCAAAGGCTACAGCACGAGGCAATCCCATCCTCTGCAACAGAAAAGATTATACTATTTAAAGCACACAAGGTAAAGCAATTGTCCTCCTAATTTGTTTTTAATTAATGAGAAAACATTTCTTCTTTCTGAAGCAATATGCTTTTGGAAAGGACCATGCAAGACAGTTCGTTTCGCAGAGAAATCAGAAACTTCTCTGTGAAACAAGAGAAAAAGAAACCAAAAATGGTATGGGAAAAAATCCTACAACAATCTTTTCATAACCCCAAAGAAAACCTCCAAAATTTCAAACAGAAAGGACATGCTTTTCATTAGATTCTAGGACAAAAGTTTATTTTAATTAAAAAGCTATTATTAAGCAACTATTTTATGGCAACAGTAACATCTGCCATTGTATTACTCCAAATTCTCATCTTCCAATACACTCCCTCTGCAAGTGCTCTGACTCACTGCTCTGCCAGAACAACTTTAATGATCAAAAGTGTCCTTTCCATACGTAATAGTGTCAGGAGATAGTTCTCTGTGACTCATAATGATCTGAAACACACAGACTGTAACGCCATACAGAAAACAATCTAGGCTTACCTCTAGACTGACGCACTTGTTTCTAAAAGTAAGTACCCATTCTGTATCTGTTTCATTGTTTGCCAGGCTCACTTCTCCATCAGCTTTTAAACTACAAGGCCCAAGGACAATACCAAGCATGCCGTTATACTTGTCACTTCTCATGGCTGACACCTTCACTTGGTTCTCTCTGGCAATTCCCAGAGACTGAAGCGAAGGCAAAGAATGCTGGAAGTCAATTTCCAAATGAGGCTGGATGTTAGTGGTGGCATGGAGTTGCAGGCAGGCAAACATGTCATGAAAAGAAACATGTCCAAAGAAGATGACAGTAAAGTTGCTGGTAAACATTGACCCATTCAGTGAAACTCTTGCTGGAGTCTGAAAAATTACAGGAAAAACTGTTATCAAGTTTGTTTTCCTGTCAGGCCATATACTGTTTTTAAATGCTCATGTTACCTAAAAGAGAGCTATTTCCCTACTAACCTGACACCATTTTGTATTCGTCCTACATATTTATAAATGCCTAAACAGATGGAGAGATGGCCTAAAATCTTTAGAGTTCCATAATAAAAATAACAAAAAGCCAACCAACTCCACAACTCCTTTAAAACAATTACTAACACCAGAAAAATCAACTGCTATTGCTTTTACTATCATCACTTCTGTTTTTACTATAAGTAAATAGAGCTCTTGCAATGTGAGAATGTGTTCAATTCCCCTCAGACCTCAGCAGGAGTGACCAGTGTTATGCAGATTGTACCCATGTTAAACGAGGGAGGAACTGAAATGCATTTGTCTTTTTTGACATTAGAACATACACGGGAATCAGAGTCACTGTGATTACTGTCTTTCTAGAGACAAACGTAATCTTCTGTAATGTCACTCACAGGAGACGTTTTTAACACGTCCTTAAGAATACGTCAGATTATAAGGTGTATTTTTCTCAAACAGCTCAAGAGCCACAGGGATTTTCACAAACAAATGGTTAGCTAGAAAGAGCAGAAAATAGAGTAAGAAGTACTCTATTTCACAGAATGTGAAATTCTCAGCTTGTGCCTCCTATGCTCCCTTGTCCAGTTCATATCAAGTTGGCTGCTCAATAACAGAACAATACCATTTATATTGAGTTCAGTTCTAACTGACAGAAGATACAGTTTGGAGACTTCAGCTAGAAACATGAATGTGACTCTTGCCTTTCGCCTGGCACACACCTCTTATCTCATGATATTAGTTCTTCTGCTAGGTGCAAGCTCTTGCATTCAGCTTTGAAGCAGCACAACTTGATTGTTTGCTGTCGGCCAAAGGAATATCGCCTTTAAAATTGCACCTGTTGGGCCCATAAACATCCCTTACCTCTACTTTGTACTCTGCACTTGGTGCACAGCTGTGCACTAAAGATGTAAATCTGTATCACTTGAATGCAAGTTTGTTGACAATTCTGATTCAGAATAAACAATCCACTGCATGATGGCGAAATTGAGAGCAACCTTCCCCTCGGACTTGTACAGTTTTTGATGGAGAAGTAATCTGACCTGTTTGAATCTGTGAATATTACGGGAGTGAAAATATCTGAAAGTGTGTACAAAACTTCCAGCTAACTCAAATCCATTTCTACATCTCTGACACCTTCCAGTGCTTAGATTCCCTCAGTGGTAGTTAAGACAGTATGTTGTTGACAGCAAAGTTTATAAATGAAGCCAGTACCTCAAAATGATTAAATGTAATTGCTCCACTGCAAAGGCCAGAAAGTTGTTTGTTAGCAGATTCTCCACTGCAAGCAACCTGTTGGCATTATCAACAAAGCACATTCAGAGCATGAAGAAAAGCAGAGAGGACTAAAATACAAAGGAGCGAGCTAAAAGGCTACTTTCAGGATAAAAAGCATGAAGATAGTGAAACATAGCTTTAAGATTAAAGGTTAGAGATCAGTTTCAAAAAGATAAACAGTTTAGTCTATCTGAGGCTAAATCATGTCTCTAATCTCGCATTACCATGCCAAAATATTATCAGCATAGATAAAGACAGAAGAATATCTTCAAACAGTAGGAAACCATTACCCACTAGACAGAACTATTTTTGATACTCTGGCTTTTGATTTTGACAGGAGATAGTGGTATTTCTTATGTTTGGCATAGAAAATACCACTGCCACAAGCAGACATTCAGTGTTTCAGATGCCATCAGCTGTGTCCCCTGTTGCAGAAAGTGAAGTCCTTGGGGAGTGCTGTTGGCTGTATGAAAACTACTGCTGTTATTATTCACTCTGCTGTCAATATCACTGCACCCACAAACAAGCCATGTGATCCACCTGCAAACCCTGCTTTAGCAAAATGGAAAAGCTGGGACTGCATGTTATTGTGCCTGGGCAAGCACCTACTCCAGTTTCATAACATAAATGTTTTGTTACCCACCACATCTTGAAAACCTGCTCTTTATGGCTAAGCAAACAATTTTTAGGCTTTCTGTACTGGCCTTGTTTGACAAAAATCTCTCTCCCTTTCTGACCTGCTAGCTTGCTCTTAAGTGGTAAATTTGAACAGTTGAGAATGCACAGCAGAAAGCTACATCAAATACACTACACAGAAGGATTTCTGCTAACCTCTAGCACACGTGGAACAATGTCAATCAGTCCTCCCACATCATGGTGAAGTGAAAGAGAAATTTCCACAGCCCTGCCAGTGGTTTTCTTCTCTATTTCAATTTTGAGCTTTTCCATCTCCACTGTGGTTGTTATCCCTGCAGCAATCTTTTTGGTGAAATGCTATACACAGAAGAACCCAAATCATGAAAAGAAACAAACAACATCATCCCAGCAACAACTGGCAAAGGCAGAGTCTGTTTCACCATGCTTAAACATCACAGCCTGTGTCAGGGCAGCAGGACTGGTAAAATAAAAGTGCAAATTCATCAAAGTGGCTTCATTTCAAACAGAGATTTTCCTGTTATGCTAGACCTTCTGAATGCTGTGTACCAATAATTCCTTCTGGCTCCAAAACACGTTAGGAGCGTTCAGTACCCTGGAGGATTTGAGTCCTAAGGCATACACGATTAAAGCAGTGAAACTACTAGTAAGCAGGGCAAGGGGAACTGTATAGAGTTGTTCCTCCGCACACCTCTGTGTCTCACTGTACCACAGTGGCTGAACCCACCACAAATGTTACTATGTTAGTGACTTGAGCCTTCCAGCATATGTTAGAACAAGCAAAATATTTGAACCCTTCTTTTATGGAAGGATAATTTGAGATGCAAAAGAGCTATACGTTGTTTGCAGATCTATAGCGGAAATGCAGATAGACAGAAGACTGGCCAAGCAACACTGTACCAGGAAACATGATCTGTGATGCTTCTGTGGGTAGAGATTTTCAAATGGAAAGCCATGCTAAACACTGTTCCGCTCTTCAGCAGACATCCAAAGGATGACATCCGAACTAGTTAAATTTAGTACCAGATGCAATGCAGTACCTAGGCTCACTGACACTTACCTGATGGCTACACACATTAGGCCTGCCTGTCCACTTCCCATTTATAGGGGAAAAATAAAATTGGACAAGACTCCTGTTCCTATGCAGCAAAGCACTTCACTTAAATGAGAACTGAATGTAGCATCTCATTTAGTCTAGATTCAGCTCCAAGATGTCAGATGACAGGTACGCAGTATGACAAGAAGCCAGAAAACATCTTTCTTTCACATAGTAATTTAGTACATCTCAAAAATGCAGATGCTTTTGCAATAAAGTGCACAGGAATAACCTACAGTTATTAGAAATGGTTCTGCCAGAAACTAAATAATCACAGGCAGAACTCTTCTTACCTCATAATAGCCAGCAGCTTCCACAACAAAAGGGATCCCGTGTTTCTTTATCTTTGAAACGTTGTGCTTTAAACTCACAGATAGCTGGGATTTAGAAGGCTCTGTGGACAGTCTTTGACCTCCAAACACAGCGGTAATCCTTTCACCGCCACTCTGCAGGGTTATAGTGATGGTGTGATTTCTAGTGCCATGGTCACACGTGGCAGTAAGAACGCCATCCAAGGGCAATCCTACTGACAGGGAAGGAAGCAAAATCAACACAATACTTCTGGGTGTCATTGTAAAATACAGAAAAGATGTATTACAGATTAAGAGAAGCCTTCTATAGTTTTTCATAAGAAAAGACAGACCTTTTTTTAAAGTGTGATCATTCAGTTAGCTGCACTTACTGATATTTATAATAAGAAAAGACATTACCTACCATACGAAAATCGTATTAAAAAAGGATTGTTAAATTAAAATATGGCATGCACTTTGGAAGTCAAGGATTTTTCTTTTCTTAATAAAGGATATCTATCAATGGGTATTATGTCCAACTCCAGTAGTCAGCTGTTAGAAAGTTTCAAAACGGATTTTTTCAGTCCAAAGGGACAAAGGCAATTTACCCACTCAAAATTATTATAACTTCAGTTCATGAAAATCCTTGGGTTTGCTTAGGAAAAAACACTTGGCTTGTTTTAGTCTTCAGTGTGATATTTTCAATGACTTTCAATGTTTCAATTCTGGCCCAAATCGAAACAGGCATAAAAATATGCTTAGAGGAACTGATCAGCATGCAGGAGTACAGATGTACAAGAGAGAAATAATTTACTTTGAAGTAGTTCAAAGAATTTTTAAACAGTTTTGTATCCATTTTATTGTATCTTCTCAACAATATTAAAAAGAATGTTGCTAAGACTGGATCACATTTTGTTCTGGTGTGAGCAAATGCAACTCATCTATTTCCACTGGTCTGCACTTATTCAGATAATTTTACCTTGACACCTTGTTACACCACACCATCAAGTCACAGTTTTCTTCATACCTGCATTTTTTAAAAAGCTGATATTATGTGTGAAAGTGCCACTGACTCTGCTGTGCCCACGACTCATGACATTGGAAAAATCTACAGAAAGGGCTTTCTCATCCACCTGGAAGCTAGCCAGCCCCCTTTTCATCTCTTTATTCAGCTCCAGGTGTCCTTTCAGTTTTGCCTCCATTGGGATTGCCTGACTGCCATTCTGAAACATAGCAAAAGTGATATTGTGTACACTGGTATTCCCAAACACATTTCTGTTCCTGAGATGGAGTCCATACAGTGTTTTGTTGATCATCACATTGATGTTACCTGTAACAGGCAGAAATGATTACTGTGGAGAGAGTCCTTTGGGACAGAAATAACCAGGATTTGATAAGCAACATATAAATTAACCATTAATATAATACCAGGAGGAAGTAAAAGAATTTCCCTTTATTGTAATAGATACTTTAGCCTAATCCAGAGTGTGAATCAGTTTATTGTAGAGAGAGAGCTTCTCTACTAGTAGAAGCATCTGTTTAAAACAAATTACATAATAGTATTTCTGGCAGCTGTTTCTTTTTACTCAGCAAGCTGCTCGTGCCTTTAGGCCATGGACTACACTGCACTGCCTTCTGAAGGAAAATTTACAGAGGGACTATGACCTATCACAAAAGCTACTTGTGTAACTCGAGGCTAAACAATCCCTCTGAAGCTCTGCAGAGCTCCACCCATGGAGCCATTCAGAAGAGTAAGGGCCTCCAGTCAGGGCCCCCCTCCCATTTCAGAAGACCTGCATAGGAAAGATGCCACCCACTATTTCCTTCAATCAATGAAAATATGAAAATTTTCCAACTATGTTAGTTCACTAAAAAGTAGTTTCAACCCAATGACCAATGGTTCATTTTGCATTCTAAATACTCTCTTCTGTATTATATGCAGTTCAGTAAGGAACACATTAAAATTAAGAAGTTTCCTTGGATAGCTGCAGACTTAGCAGCAAAACACAAAGCAAAAAAGTACCATCATGAATGTTGGTTTTGCACTTCAGTAATCCATTCAGAGAAAGAAGATGAGGTATGGCCTTTAATCCAGGAAATGTGTGTTGGACTCTTCCATTTAGGGACAAAACAAAACCAACTCTCTGGTCCCTGGCTCCCATGAAATCCATGTGAAGCTTATTTTCATTAAGCTTCATTTCAGAAGATATCAAAAGTCTAAAAAGACAGAGATAAAAATTGCCAGTAAGATATTATTATGTTTAACTCATGATTGTCAAGACAGCCTCCCTCTCACTCAAAGCAGGATCAATGAGAGCAGGGTGCTCAGGACTGCATGTAGTCAGGTTTTGAGTATCTCCAAGTATGGAGACTCCAGAGACTTTCCGGGCACTTGTTCCAGTGTTGCGAATCAGTGAATCAGGTGCCTTGCATGCTATTCACCAGATGTTTATAAAACCACTCAGTAAAACTACTCAGTAAAGCCTCACAGATTGGCAGACTGATTTTTCTTCAAATTTCTTGGATGCTTTTGTTACAATCCCTAATAAAACAAAAAGATAGAGTTGGACAGAGTTAGATAGAGTTGGAAATGAACTCCCCTCTGTCACAGTATGAAATCTCTCTTCAGTGCTGATTTAAAAGCAGCATTGAGAATTCAGCTTAAACAATAATCTTAAATGCCACCATCATTTGAGTTTGGTAAATGAACCAACAATTATTTCTTTGTATCTTAGCCCCAAGTTGAACAGTGTTGGATAAACACAGGACAGCTTTTTAGGGAAATCTGCTGGAGCAACAAGAAACTTAATTTTCAGTGTTTCAGGTGTAAGACTAAGACACACAATTTTCACATTGCCTTCAACAAACAGTCTGTTGAAATGTCTGACTTTCTAGACTCAAATATACTACATAAAAGTGAGGCAATTGTATTTTCATATTGTTAGACAGCCCTCCTAGAAATTGGAATCCTCTTGAAAGACTGATGACGAGTAAAACCTCAGTGAAAATCCACTTGATGGGAAGAACTGAACTACATAATTCAGGGAAGTTGGATTAATTTCATCAGTCAGTGACTGAAGTCTGTACAGGCTGCATCATTTTATCAATTCCCCAGAAATCTTCAATCTTTTGATTTTCTCTCTTTTCTCCCTATAAAATAAATCCCAAATAAATTGTCATTCCAGAAATTTTAAGTATTCTGTTTTACTTCCTGTGAAGTGAGCTGCAATAAATTGCTACCCTGGTATTTAAACAAATGAATGTACTATTGGAAGCCCACAACTGCAAATAAGCTGCAGAAAAACATGAAATGTCTTTCTTGAATCTTTTATCTTATTTTTTCTTTTACTAGTAAATCTAATGAGCTTCAACTAAATTGTAGTAACTTCTGATTTCTTTAACTCTGTCTCCTCATTCTCCTTATCCCACCCAACCCCTAAACTGCTAAACACTGGGACCTCTACAAAAACATCAACTCCTTCACTGCACACTTCTGTATTTGTGAAACTTGAAAAATCAGCTGGAAGACAGCTGAACTTGAGAGCGCCAAGTTTCTATTTCCCACCCCTTCCACCTCAGAGCTTTCCACAATACTTAATAAAACTTCATAAACACTGGGACGTGCCCTCTTCCACTGGCATAGCTTGTAAATATTAGTCACTTATTTCTGAGAGGACAAACAATGGGGGGAAAAGAACAACTGCTGATCTAAAACCAATACAACAGTACCACCCATTCATTCAAGTTACCTCTGAACAAAGTCCTAGAACACATTAACATAACTTACTATACCAAATTATGAAACACAAAGAGCAAAAGTATTTCAATAACAGGGATAACGCATGAAATGGCATTTTCTCAGTGGCTTCTGCTGCAGCTGTATGAAAGTAGTTACATTTAAATACGTATCACAGAACGCTCTTCAGCTCCTCTATTAAGCAAGATTCTGATTTCTCTACCTTGATGGAGATATTTTGCCCATGAGCTGAAATTGTATTGATTCTGGGCGTGTCAGGATTGTCTGATGGAGGAAAGCCCTCAATTCGACAACTCTGGCATTCCTCCTGTTTTCATTGTTCATATGAACCTCCAGCATCAGCATGTCCCTTCCATTGGAATGAAGGTTAAGAGAACCATTGAAATTGCTCTCACCGCAACTCTTTAGGGCTGCCTGGGCCTACAGATAGAGAAAAAGAAGAACAGAACATTAAGGATCTCAAATCATAACAGAGAATGCTGAAACATCAGTTTGAGGAATAAGACTGCAGACAACAATTGGGGCCTGGGAAAAAGGGTGGGGAAGGAGGAGTGGAGGGGAAAGGTGGTTTTAGTTTTCGTCTTTGTTTCTCATCATCTAACTCTATTTTTATTTGGCAATAAATTAAATTAATTTTGCCCGAGTCTGTTTTGTGCATGAAGGTAATGGTAAGTGATCTCCCTGTCTTTATCTCAACGCACAAGCTTTTTCATCTTATTTTCTCCACCTGTCCTGTTGAGGAAGGAGGGTGAAAGAGCAGCTGGGTGGGTGTCTGGCACCCAGCCAAGGTCAACCCACCACACAGGATAAAGTTAATCCTAGAGAAATAACCTTTCGAATTAGTAATAAAAGCTACAGGTGACACCTGATTTTGCATACAAGCCTATCACCACACTAGAGCTTTCAACAAAAGACTATAAACTACATTGAATTTTAAAGTATAATTTAACTTGACTTTCAGAGTTTTCTGAATTTCAGCCAAAACATAAGCCACCTGTTCCAACTACATGTAGCCATCTAGCCAGAACAAACTCTAACCACAAAAAGTTGTTTCCCTAACAATTTACCCCTCTCCACTACACTCATTGAACTCCGTATGAGTTGACCAACTTTGTAGTAATACACATACATTTGTGTTCCTATGCTTGAAAGCAGTTGCAAAGCAATTCATAGCACAAAGTTAAACAGCTCCCAGGTTGACATGTATTCCTAATGCATACGACAAGCAAGAGACTCAACACAGGTCTGAGTGTATGAACTGCAAAAGCCACAAGTTCAAGCAATGAGACTGTTATAGTCAGGGAACTGACCTGTGAAGACATGTTCTTGTTGATGATGGCTTTTACACTCACACTGTAGTCAAAGTGTTCCAGTTTAGTCTGCCTGGAAAACAGCTCCCCACTTAGGCCCATTGCTTGTGGAAACTCAAGCTATTTGACAAAGTAAAATGTAAACATAATCACTGCATTCCCATCAATCGCCTCATGTGATTTGATGTCTCAACTTTTAGCACGAAGTGGAGGATGCATATAAGCAAATGTGTGTATAAAATTTTACCAATTTTACCCAAAGACACTAAAAAATAAATTAAATTCAGTAAAAAAAGTATGAAAACAGAAGGTCAGTGTGTTTCTTAAAAGACATTATTGATACAGATTATGATTTGATCTGCTGAGATACCTAGGATCTTTGTGAGGGCCAGGACTTTACTGAACTAGGAAGTTTACAAGCATAAAACAATTATAATTCTAAAGACAACGCAGGAAAACAGTCAAGACATAAAAAATGAAATGCCATAAATGAAAACATCCAATACCTGGAATGAATGCGTCACATCCATGTGTAAAAGATGTCTAAAATCCGCCTCGCTGGATCTGTCCTGATATCTCCCCAGGAAGTTGAGAACATCTTCCTTATTGACCTTCAAGGTAGTCTCAAGCTCATGCTTCACCTATGTGTTAAGAATGTGAATAAGCTAATTGGATCGGGTATTAACCCTGTATATTATGAAAGATGAGAGAAGTCATCCGTACATAGTATGAAAAATGAAAGCGTTGAGAGCTATTACATTGTGACTCAGAATGAAAAGCGAGCAAAGCAGGAAAAAAATAACTGCATTTGGTAAGAAAGATGAATAGATACATCTAGATAAGGATGAGAACCCTGAATCCATTCTTCCCCAGTATTTGTTATTATTAATAATATTCATGCATAATAATAGTTTAAAATATTTTATTAAGTATTATTATCATATATTACTACACAACATATTATTATATATTATTATACAAAACATTGTATTAGGGAGCCACCAACCACGTCATTGCCCTCTGAACTTTTTGGTTGCAGCATTTACATGGTGAGGAACTAAAGACCTATAGCAAGTTAGGTCTGAAAAGACAATAAACTGTAAATAAACAGGTAATGAATCTCTCCTTCTAACTGAAATTTAATGGGAAATTTACTCACATTTTGGTGACTTTGAGTTAAAATGCATATTTCAACATCTTTGGGGAACAACCTGTAGTTATAAGGATGAGTTAAGCCAGCACAAATCTAAAAATTGAGAGGAAATGCAAGGAACATAAGATATATACAGTAAATCACTCATTTGCTGGCTTTTTTGGCATGCCAGATTAAAGGAAATTCTTATATAACTCACATAGGGGTTTTCAGGTTGGTAACCAAGTGTAAGAGTTTGAACTGTTTCCTCCACCCCATTTATCAAAACTTTTGTTTCCAAGAAGTAGTGCTTTTGCTTTTTGTCAACAGTAAATGTCTCCTGCAGAAGGAAGCTCTGCAGAATGGGCAGTTTAAAAGGATGCCTGGAACAAAACAAGGAATAAATAAAGTGTAAAACATCTTAATAGACAACCACAAAAAGAAATCATGTAGAGTTCAACTTGAACCCCAAAAATTTTCAATTTGCAGATGCCATTGGGGTGCCAGGTACAGAAGCAAAACACATAGGACCAGGACCTCTAAAAAATTACTAGAGCATAATTACAACTTCATACAAACCACACATATTTACCAGAATTTCTGATAAACAGTTTCCAGACTGGATTCAGGAAAGGCTTGGAAGAGCATGGGAGAGGATGATGCTCTAAAATTCTGACATGCATAACTTTATATACCTGCATGGCCAAGACTTCATTTCAAATAGGACAGTGTCCAAAAGCTTATGGCAGCTTTGAAAATCGCACCTATCAACCACATTTTATGCTTTCTGTAGAAACAATATCTGCATGCCAAGAATCCTATGCAACAGATGTTCAGCCAATACATAGTTCTCCGAGTAGTTTACTACTACAGTGTAATGTTTTATGGACTTTATTAAATATTTCTGCACATTCACTTAGTTGGATTTCTTGGAAAAATGCATTAACTTTTATAAGCAGACATTGGACTGCCTTTATACACCTTAGGATATCTGGTACAGCAATTTGTTCTTCATTTACGTATTTTTTCCATTACTGAAAAGGCATCCTGCAGTTTTTTAGCTATCTCCAAGATGCACAGTGGCTCCTAAGGGAGCTTGTGCACTCCTGCTGACCTTACTATGCCTTAAGAAAGCTGAGATGTCCCTGGAGATGATCCAGATTTCTCAAGTCTAAGCATACATTTTTACCAAGGCCTTCAAAGCTGTGTTTTGATAATGGGTAATTTCAGAGACAGCCAGTATCATTCTCATCAGGAAATGGAAACATCTTCCAAAATCTAAACAAGACCATTTGTTACGTGTGTTAAGAGGGATACCTTTGGCTTTAGAATGGCTATATTATTCCTAAGGACTAGAAAAAAAGGCATCTGGATGGCACAGAGGATCAGATCTGGATTTTGGAACTTCTCACCACTTCGAAGTTTGGACACACCATAAATCCTGCTGTTTTCATGAAAGGAGGCTACACATCCAATAGAGCTGCCAACAAACTCATTGCCACAGCACTTTGACAACTTTGTTCACTATCATTTCAATAAAGAGGGCAAAACCTAAATGGATGCAAATAACCAGCGCATGAAGTCGGTGTGCTTGAGCAAGTTCAGACAGCCAGATGGGAGGAAGCGCAGGCTTTGTGCATATGGCACTGCCACTTTGTAAAGCCCAGAACTGTTCCCAAGAGCATTAAGACGCACATTAAATTTAGGCCAAAACATGCTTCAGAGATAGAAATAGTAAGACTACTGAACCTGAAATGGAGGGTTCCACGTTTTTGATAGAGCATCTTCTCCTTCTTCAGCTCTTCTATCTGACCTTCAAACTGCAGCATGACAGGCAGACTTTTATAATCTCTCCATACAGTTTTCACAGAAAAGTTTGTCTTCTTAGGCTGCAGTCAAATCATGAGAGCAGAAGAGGAAAAGGGCAATTGCATCAGATTTACTGCATTCATATTCAGGAACATCAATATAGAAACAACATTCAACAGGCTGCAGCGAGGCTGTCATTTCACAGATCAAGCCCCTTCTGCTTCAGTTTAAATCCTGATCTCCATCTACATAGGATTAAAAGTGACATCGATAGAAAACCACTGACTTCAGCAGAAGACAAATGCCCTATAATGTATCACCTGAGTGTAACCTATTTGCAATATGAGCAAGCTTTAGCTCTGGTACCAGTACATTTACTTACAAAAAACTGATTGGATTTTCAAAGCATGGAATGCTATGACTAGAAAAAGACTTTTTGTTTTAAGATGTCCTGCAAGGAACTGACCAAAGTAAGTGATCGAAGTATCTCTTTGGAGGACAAACTGCTGATTACCCTTCCTGTGCTGCAGACATCACGCAAGCAAAGCAAAAATGATTTTAAGATTGGAAGGGATGCATATAAACCCAGGCTGTTATTATGCTCACTAGCAGGCAAGGTATTTTGATTCTCCAAGACAGTAGAATCTTCCACATCTACCATATATCTGCATCAAAAGGTAAGTAATCACATCTACAACTCTCTAGCCATGTAGTCTCTCTTTGTCCTCTCCTCCCTGACTTTCTGTCTGTAGTTGGCCTCCCAAATAGGTGAGAAGTACTCAAAACTACACCACACAAGTTTTTGTTTGTTTTCTTTTTGAACTTAGTTCTACATTACAGGTTGTCAAAACAGACAAAAATAGAAGCAGCACTAGAAGTGTTTAAGTTTCAACACTAGCAATAACATCTCTCAGGAAGGTGGCAGACCTGAAAAACACAGTGCTGAGTCAAATTGCATTTGTATCTCTTTCTTACCATTCGCAGATTCTGATAGCTGGCTGTGAAGTTAAATTCCTGTTTTGTACTCTTTATCTTAAAGCAGAGAAATTTGGCTCGTTCATTATTCTCCAAATGAATCTCATTCTTCACAAGCCGATTCCACAGAGATATCATTTCACTATAGCTATGCAGAACATTCCTCCCAAGATGATTAAATGTGGATGCCTGAAAAACAAAGATGAACACATTAACCTGGCTGTGTTAAGACAGACAGAATCCTATTGTGCCAGCAGCACAGCGCAGAGGTGAAAAAAATGCATTTTCTTGGAGATGATCATATAAGAACTATTAGAAATAGTACGCCAACTTTTCCATTATCAAAATATTCTGAATTACCATAAAGATCTCAAAGTTTATTTTATCACCTCTAAGAAAGGAAGAGTGAAAAAGCTAACTAGTTGAAAAGAAAATAGTTGATGAACATTTTTTTCTCATTCATGAATATTTCTCACAATCCTCCACGCTGTGCCTGAACCAGCAATGATCTAACAAGGGAAACCTGCAGTTCAGAATAAAGGAACATCTTAAACATAAACCTAAGTTAAAGATTTAGACAACTGCAGTGGATTCTAAAAGAAAGGCAAAAATTCCAGGCTCTCATCTCATTTATACAGAAGCAGATAAGAAGTTAAGCTTCTCCAAGACAAATCTACACTTTGCATAGTGACAGAGGTTTTTCATATTGCTTAATGCACAGCAACTGTGATGAAATCAGTTTTAAATCTCTATTGCATAGCACAGTCTAAAACAAATGAGGCAGAAGCTTAGAATCCATAGACTCAGGGCACACTGATTCCATCCAGTAGACAATCATTTTATAGAAAGTGAAAGAATTCCAATAGAAAAGACAGAAGACTACACTTGAGAACCTGCTATTGAAGGTTCTCACACAGGTTTGTGGGAGACTGGAGTCATTCTCTGAGTCACAACAAAAGAAATAACCTTTCATTTCTCAGGATTGTTCCCAACCGCTGAACTATCCAGCCCTCTAGCCTGCAACAGGATTACCATTTCTCCTACTGAATCTGTTCCTATTGCAGAGCTATCTGTAGAGATACTTAACCATTTTGTAGAGATACAGTGGGATAAAGAGTAGCAGCAAGAACACCTCAGTGGCAAAGGTGTTCTTTTGCAAGATCAGAGCTCTAATATTAATGGAGCTCCAAATACACATGGAGAATTTTTACAAACGGTGCCATATCAAGAGGCAGCAAGTGCCACGATCTACAAGACAGCCTATTGAGCAGGATACTCTCCAGGAAGAGGTGGGTTACATTCTTCTCAGGCAGAGGATGCCTTTAAATCTAATGCCTCAAATTTAGGCGAATGCTGTAATCACTAGGTTCTTAATTTAGAAGTTTGGCTATTGTTCTTCCTACTTTTTAAATGAAAGACACTCTCAGCTGTTTCATATCACTAAGGAACAAGCTTTAAACATTTCTTACATGATGATCCTATTTTCCTACTTCCTGAAACTGTTAGCTCATGGTGGAGGCAGGGGAGAGAGAACTTTAAAATAATAATTATTGTTTATACACTCCTAGGCAGAACTCTGCTATCATGTATTTGGGCTTTGTGCAGGGAGCAATAGACTCTCATTCCAAAGAGGGGCAGAGGTGGTGGCCCTAACACTTTTTCAAAGCTAATAAAGAGACTCTGGCTGTGCTGATTTGGCAGCCCCAGAGAAAGAATGGCTCATCATACAAGCACAGAAAACAGATGAACATAGGCATTTCAAGATCCTCTCTTATAAGCTGGCACACAGTGCATGAATTTCTCAAACAAGCTACTTTACGTAGCATGCTGAACAAGTATTATTTCAGTATGATGACAGTTCTGTTGGGTATCTATCACAAAGCTCTATCATCAAAGCCGTACACTATAGGAAGCATCACGTTACTAACCTGCAAGTACGTGGTAGCTGGAGTGTAAATGTTAACTCTCCCTTCCTTTTCATTGCCTTGATCTTTATAGATTAGTTCCACTACGAGATTCTTAATGGAGAGAGCTTTTCCAGTTGTCAGTTCCATAGTCAATAAATAAGCAGAATGCTGAGGCTGATGTAGTTTGTGAGCTGCATACAGATATAGCCATGGGGTGTCTATATTTAATCCACCTGGAAGGAACGTACATTAAAGTTGGCAGAAAAGTAAGATTTCAAGCTACCTGGATTCTAACTCCGCAACAAAGCTGTAAGGTGCTGAGGTTTTGGAAAGAGGCTAAAATGCTACTATCAACCTATTCTCTTCCAATTGCCAAAATCTCTGGACGGTATATAATGAAATTAATGTCCTTCACCAGCATAACATACTGCATAGTGTAACACATAGGGAGGTTTGCTAATAAATGGAAATTTATGAAGTCCAGTACCTAAATGGCACCAGGAAAGGGTTCTACTGCACGATCTGCAACAAAATGTGAAATCTTTACCTGAACTGTAAGTCTGTAACCATTATTCACATAATTACAATAATGGCCTTAATCAAAGCTGTTCTGACACATGTCAACACAGAAATTCAACTCTGCAATACATACATTTTGAACAAGATTTGTAGGTTATTTTGGAAAGTAGTTTATAGACAGCTCAGAATGTTTATATCTGACAAGCTGCTGAAATTTGACTAGTAGACTGTTGAAATTTTGGTGGTTATTTATCAAATTACACCATTCACTCATTGTGATGCAGTTCAGTAACTCATGATTATTTTATGACAGATACTCACAAAGTAATCTCCAAATTTTTAAAACTTCAGAATTAATCTAACCTTAGTTTGTTTCACATTAACAACCAGAAAAACATCTGTTAATTCAGTCCACTGTATCAAGCCAGTTGTTTTGCATTAATAAGGATCCAAGTTTTTGCACATATGGTGTATACTAGATTTGAAAAAAATACATCTTAACAGCAAATCTACACGCTGAGCCAATCATTGCCCTGATTTATACAGCTTCATCCACTGAAGCATAAATGGTAGTGGCATTCAATCCATCTTAAGCACTAAATGTCAGAAAACTGATTTTTGGCACACCACTGGTAACCTAAGCCCTATCTGAGAAAGAACTCTAAGAATGTAAAATACGGCTTATTATCATAAAGGCCTACTCCCTGCTGTACTTCATGAAACAAAAGGTCTAAGATAAAAGTGATTGTTAAAAAATATCCATACATATACACAGGTGTTTAATTTATAGCTTAAAATACACCAGTAGAATCCTGCTCAGTGTCCCATTTTCTAATGTTCTTAAAACAAACTTGAACACTTTCTGGAGTAAAGAATTTTTTTAAAACACGGTTCATTTCTTGGTCAGTTATCTCAGTCAAAATCTAACAGGACATTACTGGTCTATGTTAGGAGCATGGCCGTCAGACAAAGTTACTCCCCTTTGCACAGCACAGGAGAGCTTATGTCTGCAACACTGGATCTGGTTTTGGAGCACCCAGATCAAGGTGGATGGTAAGAAACCAGAAAGGTTACAGCAGAGGGCTGCTATGATGATAAAGGGCCTAGACAACAAGACCTGTGACAAGAAGAGAGGGAGCTGGGCTTGTTTAGTCTGGCAAAGGAACAGGGGAATCTAATAGCGGCCTACAGCTAACATGAACGTAAATGGCAAAGATGAGGAACACAAACCCTTCAAAAGAGGCAGACAATACAAGGGACAATGGCCAGAAATTACACTTTGAGAAGCTAAGGAATTGATGGAAGAGGCTAGCCAGCTAGGCTGTGGAAAGTTGGAAGTTCAAAAACTCAGCTAGACAAAGCCAGAGCAGATGTGATCTGCTGTTAGGAACAGTCCTAATTTGAGCAGGAGGCTGGTCTAGATAACCTCCAGGGTCTGTCTCTTCCAAGCAATATGTCTACATTGTGTTACACCCACGCAAAACCATCTCACAAAATCCCAGCAACACTTCCAGTGCCTGCTTTTCTAATCACAGACCGGAAATGGTTTGTGGTACTTCACCTTCCCACTTCTTCAGGCCATTTCTGGATGCGTCCTTCCACTGCAGCCCAGCCACAAATGGCACGTGGTCATTATACTGCACCTCGAAGTTGGTGCTGCTCTCCAAATAAACCTGAGAGTTGTACGAGTGCTGCAGCTGGGTTCTATAATTCACCTGTTTTTCCAGGACTTGCATGGTAAACTGGAAAACAAGTGAAGCAAATTTAAATAAAAACAGGATCCCATCTTTAGGGCAGTCTAAGCTGACACACACACACATAGTAGCAGGAAGGTCACAGCTAGTGCCTCTGCTCTGCACATTTGCCATTCACTTTATAGCTTTTCATGCATGTTGACCAGTTACAGATTGGGATTTCTTTAATACGCATTTGCTACATCTGCTGGAGATTCAAAAAGGAAAATTCCCACTAATTTTTAGACCATTTACTTTGTTGAAAAAGAAAAATAAAAAGACCATAATTCTAGGTCAGTCTATGCTGCGATCACAGGTAAATTCTATGCTTACAGGTACTCACTATGGAAATAGAATAATGACAACCCACCTCACAAAACCATTACCTATTCTAAGACAATAACAGAGAAGACCTGCAAGTTCTAAGAATAACACAAAAATTTACAGGAATAGTTTCTGTAGCTTCTGTAAGAACTTTCTACAAATAAAACAAAAGATAACATGGTATGCCAATATAAATTTTTTTTTCTTTTTGTAGCCCATAGAATGTGCTTCAAAAGAAGGCATAAACCCTCTCTGAGGCTTTTAATTATACTTTACGACATTGGAAAACTTTTTACTGATCCAGGGTAGAAATCAATTTATAGGCAAAAAAAAAAAAAAAGGTCTGATCTTAGTTCAGCTACTGCATTCCATACCAACTTCCACCTAAATGCTGTAATATTCTGAGTTATTATAACCTGCACCCTCCTTCCACATTGTGTGAGCAAGGCAACCTTCATAAATCTCTGCGACCATTTTATATGCGCAAACTCTGCAAAAAACTCAGACCACATTACACCCAAACATTTTTAGTATTTGAAAAATCCATCTACTGGTTTTCTCTTGTTCATTTTAAGTGTCAGTGATCTCTATGTGCCTGGGTTAAGACCTTACCTAACTCAAACTTATTAGGTCTGGATATTTGACTTATATTATTAATACATAACACAGTTAGGAAAAAAAAGTCTTAATAAATAAATTCATCCCAAATTTTTTCTTAGTTTGTCTGTTAAATATTTGAAGTGAAGGTCTTACTCTTCAACAATCATGATTACCTCCATGAAATAGTTGACTAGAGATGAACTGGAACTGTTCTTAAATGCTTGGCTGATCAGCAGTTTCTTCTTGTTGTTTATTTCATCCCAGTGTTTCCCATAGTTCACTTCCATCTGGGACGAAAGCCAAGATGCACTCGCTTCGTGTTTCAGGTGAACCTAAAGAACAGAAAACCACCTTTTTCCTGTAAGCCATGCTTTCTCTTTTATTCACTGCTGTTAACTGCCTGTAGAAATATTCCCAAGTAGCAAGCAAGACTAAAGCAGAAAGGGTTGCAAATTTTCTGAAGAAAAATCATAGAATCATAGAATCACTTAGGTTGGAAAAGACCTTTAAGATGATCAAGTCCAACCATTAACCTAGCACTGCCAAGTCCACCACTAAACCATGTCCCTAAGCACCACATCTAAACATCTTTTAAATACCTCCAGGGATGGTGACTCCACCACTTCCCTGGGCAGCCTGTTCCAATGCTTGATAACCCTCTCAGTGAAGCATGTTCCATCAGAAGATATAAATTCAGTGTACAAAGTCCAAAACTTTTAGTCTATGCGCTGCCAGTCAAATTGCTTTTCTCAAAAGCTAAGGTAACTCGGCTCGGGTACTCCTGATGGACTGCCCCACATGGATTCACTGTGCAGCTGCAAAGCCTGGCAAGATCTTGCTTCATGGGAAATCCTAATGCTTCTTGGCTTCAGTCCAACTTGGACCAAAAGCAAATCTGAAAGGATACAAAATTTCCCTTTAATTCAGAAGCTTATTTTTCAGCCCGTTCTCTGTTCTGCAGCAAATACCCAGTATTAATGGTGATTTGCCTTTAAATTAACCTTTGTCTTCGTGCCATCTGTAAAGGAAGAAATTTTAAACAGATCTGCTTTTCTGCATGAGAGGGTCACACACACTGGGATTTCTAAGAAAGCATAGAAATCTGAACGAGAAAATTAATACCCAACATTGTAAAATGCCTTATTTTCCAGACATACAACTTCTGATGAATAAGCAAAGACAGTTCCTGACTTTTAGTTACAAGAAGGATAGAACAAGATAAATCATAAACTTATTAATACTATTGTTTTATATATCACAAAAATTTTCACAACAAACATTCTGCAGAAGTTCTGTGAATTAATACATTAAAAATTACATCACTGGAGAGTTCCACCACTTACAGCCGTAATGGACTGCACAAACTAGCAGCTTGACTAGATATCTTTGTCTACACAGAAAGCAAAGAGAAACAAGACGAGAAGAAAAAGACTGATCCAAAAATTACATCTTGGGCATTGCTCTGCATACCCCTCAGGATGTGAGTGACACAAGGGTACTCACCACACAAGTACACAAGTGCTTTGGTCAGTATCTCTACCTTGTGATTATAGGTCGGAGTCTGCATACAGTGAAATTCATGCCCAATATCAAGTTTGTACATGCCATGTGCATCTGTCTCCACTTTAAACTTTTGCCGTATACTGCATTCATGATGAAGATTTTTTGCCTCTCCTGTTCAAGTTAAATCACAAAGTTACCTATTCAAATAAATCAGAAGTAAACTTTCAAAATGTTAACAGCATAAATCTAGTGCTGGCTTCAAGGTTTCTATTTTTCAAAAACATTAAAGTAAGATTTATCTATTTTTACAGAGATATATTTGTTGATTTATCCTACGAATCCAAAGGAAAGCACACATTTAATGAACCTGCATTTAAGAACAGTGAGTTTGTATTTGCTAGATAGTGATTTACATCTATGAAAATGAAAACGCTACCACAGTAAAAAGTAAAAGACAAGTAGGTATTTAATTCATGTAAAAAGTCTGGCAGTATGTTCTGCAGTCTAAAGGTACTGACCAAAATTTATGAAGATTGGTACCAATACTGGTATAACTGCATTACCATGAAGTTCAGCTCAAGAACTATCTTCACTATCTCCTCAAGAACTAGACGCATTTTACAGACTACAATGTTGTTGTCAAAACACTGTTTCTGACACCTGATTTATTTTCCTGCTACACCTATGTCCAACCTAACAGCAATCAATAGCTTTGCGCTTCTGACTACAGATATGCTGTATATGCAAAACAATCTGGAAAACTTTGGAAAAAATGCATTAGGCATTGCAAATTTTGATTTTTTTTCCACAAGCTGTACTACAAATGAAAATCCTAGGAACAGTCATGTTACATGCTTTACATGTAAGAGTTTGGGCCTTTGTTTACTTTATACTCTATTAAAATTTAAGATGTTTTTAAGTTCAGACAATTAGAAACAGCTGGTTTGTATTAAGAATGGAATGAAAATGATCCAATGATTTAGGCCATTTTTGTTTAAGAAAAGCAAAGGCTCTCCTTAGATGTTTTCCGTATTTCCATGTTCTTTCACTCACTTTTTCTTCAGAAGCAATAAATAAGTAAATAAATAAATAAAAGCAGGCACTAAATTTACTACTTAAATGGACTTTTACCTGAGTGAAGTAAAAGCACTACAAACTAATCGTGATCAACCTTTGCAGCTTTCTTGGGGTCTCACAATATTTGATGATTTTCTGTTACCACTCAGCACCCAACATCATCACATTACATCTTAAACAAAAAACAATAATGAACTTCTAGTCCTTCTGGTCACCGAGAAAAAGCTTAAAATAATGAATCTGAAGTTTGAACCAATGAATAGGATTCCTTTTTTCCTTTTTTCTTTTTTTTTTTTTTTTAAATCCAGTACGTCTACAAGGAAACACTTGCTGACCACTTCAGGTAGAACAGTTGCCCAACTGGGTTTATATCAAAATATGACTTAAGCTCTAAGTATATAACTTCATAGTTAGCTAGCCATAGCTAGACATCATCTAATACTGTTCTAAGTGTTCAGGTATGTTTCTGTTTGTGTATATAAAATACTCTGATCAGCATGCCATTTTTAGCAAAAATATGGGGTCCTACCTGTGTAGTTGTAAGAAAACTTTACTACTTATATTGCTACGTACTCTCTCTGAACGTGCAACATACTTTACATATGCAATCACTCTATAATGCTTACCATGACTAGCTACTACAAGTATTTAATACCTTGATATAATTGTACTGATGTTCACCTGCTTTGTCCAATAAAATTAACGCACAGTTCATACATTGCAGCCAGGATAACACAGCCAACTGTTTCCTAGAAACAGTCCCTCATATTTTTAAGTGTATGTATGCAACCATTCATTTTGTATAAACACCGGAGAACACAAATAGATTAGGAGCAATTCCCATTGAACAAGGGATTTTTAATCAAATGTTAGGATATACTTGTGAAAAGCACATTAAAAAAAAGAATTGTCTTTTATATGCAGACTCAAAGAGTAAAGTTTATCCAAGTGAAAACAGAAACTCCTCCTCCTAGGTCTCAGAACACAGTTTAAAAGTCAACTTAAATCTTTCTTGTTAAGAGAAGGCATATACGCAAATATGCCTCATACAGACAAATAACTTGCAGAAAAATGAGACAAACAATGCTTTTACTTTCCCTCTTTTTCACTATACCTAGGAGTCCATATTTTATCCTCAAACCATGAGACCACAAGCCCTCATGTTGCTGGAGAAGACCGATGACATGAACTCCAAGAACACCTGGAAGGTAAGTCTCCCCTTCTAATGAGTATTGTCTCAGCTTATCATCAACCTTTTTCTCCAGAAATGCTACAAAAAGAGTAGAAGTGATTATGCAGTGGAAGAACATGAAGTTAATTTAGCTAGTAAAAGGAATACTACAGTGGGAAAAACACAAATGCATTCAGTCTCATCCCATCTAACTGAGGAGCCCCATGATGTATTCCTTGTGCAGTAAACAAAAAGACAGTGCTGGATGTTCAGTCTCTTTCTCCTACTACATATACAGCCTGTAGACCGTATGTCTCAGATACTGCTTAAAGTTTAGTGAAATTAATCCAGCCAAAGCTGCTTCTAAAAGGAAATAAATCTAACAGACTGATCTTTTAATTAACTAAGACCTAACATGTGAACATGTGGGTATTTACTTCTGTGTTAAGTCAGAGCAAGGTTGTGGCTTTGCAACAGAAGAACTGGTGCAGCCTAGTTCTCAGGGGATAAGTGTGAAATCAGACCAGAACCATTTTCAGATGCAGTCACTGGCAATCCATGTGAAAGCTAAGGATGAAGGTTTCACCAAAAGATGATCTCTCAAAAACCAAACTAGCATGCTGCATTCCTTAAAAGTTAGTTTTATTTGAAAATATTGTGTAATCTCATGACATTTCAATGTCTTTACCACATGGAGACTACAGTAAGAAATACTAAGGAAAAAATGAGCGCCTTAAACTTAAATTACTGGTTCATCCCACTGTATTAAGTTATCTTTTAACAAATTGATGTTATAGAAATAATAAAGCCCTCTTTCTGATACTTTCTCTTATATTTTCCTCTTAGTATATTTGTGAGAAAAAAAAAGATTTCAAGACTTTTAGAACAACGGGTCTTAAGAGATATTTAGTGACATATATGTGTCTCTGCACTGTTTTGTACTAACAAAAGTGAAAAACAGAAAATATTCTAAGAGCTGTTATTGTTTTGGCGTTTTTTTAAGTGAATCCTTACATCTTATTTCCTCCATCCTCTTCCACAGTAATTAAAAACAAATTTAAAAACCAATTTATTTTATAATTCCCATTATTCTGAAATACATGTTAACAAGGACAGTAATTTTAAAAAGCAGTCTTACTAATTTGAAAGGAACTTTAGAAATATGCATCCAAAACCAGGCAACCCTAACATATAAGGGCTCCAGAACTTACATTTATATGGCAAATACTTATTGTCTTCTAACCTGAAAGAAATGCAGCATCCTTCAATAAATTATTCAGGGATACCGAAAAAGTTATCTTCTTGCCAAGTTGTTTAGTGATGTTTCCGGACAGAATGATAGGACTGCTTTGCTTTATCAGCTTTACCTCCAGCTGGGTCATGTATCTCTGCTCTCCACTCAGCATCTGCAAATCTGTCATTCCCTAGAATAAACAAACAAATAAAAAATCAAAAACAAAACCCAAGCCACGCAACAGTACCAATTGATTAAGTTTTGAGAAAGCAATAGTACAGACTTGGGCATTTCAGAAATGAGATGAGAGGAAGAAAAGAGATTTTATTTCTATACACCAAACACCGCCCCCCCTTTCACCCGCCCCCCGACCATAAAACTTGCTGTTAGTAAATAATGGGGAGGAAGGATGGATTTGTTTTTCCAGTTATGCAAAAATCACAGTGGTGTGAGATGCTATTTCCTTCACCTCCTGCTGGCTTCAGTAGTGACTAAAATCACTAAGAATGTTACAATACTGGGCCAAAAAATAATATGGTGTTACTGAAAATATTGGCAGTCTGACAGTAGGTAACTAGATTTAGGTTGGACTAGATGCAAATACAACAATCTGCAACACTAACTAGTGTTTGGGCTTGTGAGAAACATCCAAAAAGTCTTTATTGAAATATTACTCTAGAAAAAAAAAAAAATCTGTTAAATAATGTGCTCACTGTAAGAAAATGCAGTGTGTTTGAAACCGACTGGCTTTGGAGGCCCACATAAGACATGGCATCCTGCTGTGGGTATCAACTGCATAATGAAAAAAATGTTCAAGGCCTGGAATGCAAACAAAAATGTCAGTAGAGTTTCAGTGATAAACTCCCACCTGCATTTTCGTTTGCTTTTTCATTTCAGAGTTCAAACATTGGCATTCTCTTGCTTATTCCCCAGTGCTTTAAAAAAAAAAAATTCTATGATATAAGAACAGTATCTTAGAGATTCTTATGTCTATAGAGTCCACAAAAGTGAAGAAATGAGCCTGGGCTTACTCAGAGTCTTTACCCATGGTCAGAATACAGGTGTGAAAAACTGTGTGACTATATATGCACATAATGAGCCAAAGTCCACAGGAGTCAATGTGATCTTCTCTACTGACTTAACACTGGAAGCAACCCAAAGGTTTTGAGTACCTCTGAATGTGAAAAAATTGCTTTAGATTATTTGCAGAAGCCATGCCTTAAAAGCTTTTAAAACACAGCAATTTAGCACATATTTTTCAATATGTGTGTTTTTCATCGCCTTTATTTTCTGTGCTTTTATTTAAGTATTCATCCTAGTATGAGAGCTCATGACCTGAAAACATACCTTAATGTAATATACATCTCGGTCATCTACTATCAGGTCCAGGTGTCCAATTCGTGAATTTTTAGAAAACTCAATTCTCCCTTGGAGAAAAATAAAACTGTTTACTTTTTCTGGACATACACTGTTCAGTATATGATGCTTCATAAAACTGTACCCAAAATGATAATTGCCATTGTTGTGAACAATATATTTACAAAGTAAAAACATAATAAATATCAGAGCAAAGGAAAAAAGTTAGTAACAAGAGTTTGCAAAGACATTGAAGTGTCCTCAGAAAACACATCTAATTTTGAAAGGACATTCTGAGAATACTAATTGAGAAGAGGCAACGAAGCTGTCTCCAACAAACCAGCTTAGTTCTGGAAGTGATTTATATACTTTCTTTAGGCCTGTGCCAAAACTTGTAAGCTGTGTTGTGCTGTGGAGACATTTCACAAGCTCAGAACACTGAGCACCCAGTGTAGGTAAATATTCCATGCAACCCATTTGAAAATAACCAGGATCAAAAAAAAAAAAAGTATCTGGAGGGACAAATTCTAAACATGTGATATGCTAGAATACATCAAAACAAAACAAAACATCACTTGACCACCATGTCAAAGCAGCTGAAATATGTTGTCTATATTATTACCACATATTTATCAGTTTATATTTCATCAATGTGTTTGTTGATTTTGTTTTCTATGTTACACAGTGATTGAAATATTACTTTTCATTATAGTGCACAGCAATATCATAGTCAGTACTTAATGGATTTGGCAACAAGTAATTTCATATCATAACTAACAGAATACAGCAAACTAAAATTCAGGAACAGTAAGGCCAGTTCAGCATATGTAAAAGATTACGGAACAATCCACTGCGTTCCTTAGCCTTAACTTCATATATACTGGTAACAGCTTTCCTCTTTAATGTGAGTTTGTGAACCAGGTACTGAACCTCTGACTGGGCAAAACAGTCTTAACCAAGATGCAAAAACCATTGGGAATGGGTGTTACTTAAAGCATTGAACTGAATGGCTATCACACAATAACGTAGTTTTAGCATTAGGCTATTGACTGAAATATATTGATATTTCTCTGTTAATTCTAATGAAGTTCTCCTAACTGACATTAACTGATGATTCGGTTCTTAGTTGAAAAACCTACCATCAATCTCGATTTTTTTCTTAGGTTGTATAAACTGGATTCTGAATTTCTTCTGTGGGACACTAAAATTTAGGTCAACACCAATATCCCTTTTCAAGTCTGACTTTGGAGTCCCAATGAAGAAATGAAGGACAGCTTCACTTGGGATCCATGAATTCTCCTGAAAGAAAGAAAGGATAACCACATTTGCAATTGGCACAGCATTTACAAAACAATCTATCATACTGAATTACATCACACGATCATAGCCACCTTCACCGCTACAATAATTTTTCACCTATCTGCTTTTCAAGATTTTCAGCAAGAAATTTCTATTTTTCCCAGGATGTATTTTCCATTCCCTGCCCAGTACTCGTCTTGGGAAACGCTGTCTGAACACCTTGAATTTCACAGCATACTGACCTCTTGAAATTATGCTGAATCCTGCCAAATTTTATGGAAAATCAGACCACACTTCCGGTTATATATTTAAGCTCTATAGCTCAGGCCTAAGTGGCTAGAATTTGGGAGGGCTGCCTTAAGCCCTTACACTCTGGTGTCAACAGTGGGATATGGCACACAACAACTGCCTTAGTTGACAGTTTTGGCCTTGCCCTGCCTGCAGACATCAGATTCTCTGGCAGAGGAAAATGCCTGTTCCCTTTCCTGCTTTTATTAGAGAAAGTCAGAAAAACAAAATCACAAAGGGAAAGTTAGTCTGCTTATTGCCCTTATCTCACTGTCTTAGAGATACTGAGCAGTGTTTGAATACAGCCAAAGCCCAAATTGTCTCCTCGTAAAAAAGAAATAGCTCAAGTCCAGCAGCGTACGTGGGCTGTGATAGAAGATACAACTCCAGCCACCGCCTGCGTTAAACACCTATAGTATCGTTTCAGAAAAAGCCATAAATTCTTACTGTCCCCTGCAGAAGCTGAAAACCATTCCTTCCCTGGGCTTGCCCAAATTAACATATTAAACTGACAGCCTTCTGGAGTGGCTTCACTGGAGCCTAGCTTCTGCTTTTAAACAAGGTGTTTAATGTAAATTAACGACTTGGGTTGTGAGGTTTTTTGTCACAAAGAGAAACAAGTCACCAAAGTGAGGCCAGGTTGTTTAGTACTGGGCACCAAGTCAAAAATCCTGGTCTCTACTTCCAGCTCTATCGGTCTTATCTAACCAAATTACTTAATATTCATGTGCGCTGTTTTGTATATGGAAATAGTATGTACCTACTATCAGCATCACTAATTTGTTTTCAACATATTTTCCCACTATAATGGGAATGGAAATAATAGTAATGTAGACCTTGAAAGCCAGTTAAGTTGAATATACAGTACTGAGATATACCATTCTTTCATCAGCATAATAAACTAAAACTAAAGCCAAAGTAAAGCATGCCATAATGGTACCTGAGGAATATAGTTATATGCAGCTTCCACAATGTACTGCTGCAGGCCTCTGTCTTGCTTAGTTAATGTGACAGCCACTCTCAAAGGTCCAGTAAGGGGGAAAACCAAACTTCTGGCTGGGTCAGGATACGACATTTCAGAACACAGCTGCCAGCCAATAATCTCAGACACTTGTGGAAGACAACAGTTGAACATTCAGTTAGAACAACAAACAAAGAAAACATGCAAATGAACATTGCACTGGAGACCTTTTAGAACAAATATGTAAAAAAGAAATTCTACTGAATAAAATGATCTGTTGTGGATATTTCAGAATGATCAAGCTTTCTAAGACAAACATGATAGCTAGACTCACCTTCCTCCCTAGTGCAAGATCTGGTTTCTGTGTGGTCTTGGAAAACATCTATATCTTCTGTCTCATCCACCATTGTGAAGTAGAGTTTAGAGCTACAACCAAGAATTTCAAACAGTCACAATTATGCTAAAGTTACAGCAATATTTAAACAAAATTCTCAGTTATATGCCATCTTCTCCCAGATGGGAAAAACCAGAAAGATTAAGTTCTGCTGAGGTCAGTCTGCATTTCTACTAATTAGCACTGATTTTTATCCACAATTCCCATGTTTAATCTGTCACTATCTTGAGATTCTTCTGCAGTTCTTCATAGCATTAGATTTCTCTGTTCTGAGGAATTTAGTATGGTCAGCTTATTGCAACTCCACTCACTTCCTGGATTCTAGACTTCTTTTTTTCCCCTTACGCTATGTATGGACATCAGTTTTGTTCCAGTCTTGAAGTTCTTCCAGAACTTCACTAAACTGCTTGTACAAGAATCATGGTCTCTTGATCATGGTCACTCCCATCACTTGATGGGAGCACGAGAGTTAATGCAATATCTAATAGATTCTACAGTCAGTCTTTTGTTCAGATAATGCACAATACCAGTTTGTAATTATTTCGACTTTCACTCTGGTCTGTCATCCATCCTAGCTGACAGAAATAGAATTACATCAGTAAGTTTCCTAGAGTCCTAAGGGAATGGATGGTTTAAATGCGAAGTCCAGAGCCCTTTAGCTCTTTTCTGAACTGTATATTCTATAGTACCGCAATGTCTCAAATCAAGAGAAACACAAAGGAACGACAATCCACATACTGTAAATACTTCATTCATTTGTTGTCATGTCTAAGAGGCATGTAGTTGACATGTCATTTACAATATGTCATCACACTGATGACCTCAGTGCCTTCTACTTGGACTTCTATCAAATCTAAAAGTCCAAAGAAAAGAGAAAGCCAGCAGAAAAAAAACAGCTAAAAAGCCTAGCTTGCATTAACACAAGTAATTCATTTGCTTAACATCTGACAGTTGTTGAGGCAGTATTTTACAACGTAACCTTTACCTAACATTAAAGAACCTAAGTAAAAACTCACCAGAAGGGTATGAGCACACCTTGTTAGTACTATATTCCAAATTACTCCAGTGCTTTCCTAAACACCATTAGAAGTAATGCTAAGCTTTTCCTCCACCACTTTAATACCCTGAACTAGATTCTTTGGACACTAAAGTTCCAGAAACAGCACTGACATTCAGTAGGAAAAAACAGGGGAGTATGAAAACTTCATTTACATCTTTTATCACATGGCTTTGATTTGAGCATTTCACTTCAGTGGAACAATGTATGTTTTTATGGTAAAACAATGTAAAATGCACAGAACAATTTCCCCTTCCTTTTCTTCTGAATGGCAGATTGAAACAGTTTGTTTTCTGACAAAATATATTTCTGCTCTATTAATGAGCCTGCCAGTTAAGTTCTGATTCAAGAAAGTTATCATGGTTACTATTTAGGAAGATGTCCTTGCTTAATCTTACCTGAAATTAATTATCTCCATAGATTCTTCTGGAGTGTTCAAGAAAACTTTGAGCTCTTGCCCTTTTTTTACCTGGATTCCCCCATCAAGACTAGTAGATGTCCTCATTCCAGTTAACCAGCTTAGGCCAGCTTGTCCCAGCATCCCCACAGTTCCCATTTGGACAGAAAGCTGGAGAAATGCACTGTTGAAAGATTCAGATATATATTTTTCTATGAAAAAGCACTTTCTTTTTAAAGCACTTTATTTAAACCATAGGCTGCTCATCCTCTGCAATAAATACATAGCATTTGATGCTGTAACACAGTATATTCTAACATTAAAATCATGATGACTATTTTGTTTCAGGAAATAACTGAAAAAATTGTATGTACGCAGACATACACTTTCTAACACGAATTAAAGTATAGTTTTACTATATCTCCTAAGTAAGGGATGTGAACCCAGACTTCAGCATGAAATATCAGGAAAGGGAAAGCAAATAGGATTGAGTATCATGGTGTAAGTTTATCTCTGTCTATACAGCACTTAGTGAAGTTTAGTAAATGTATTCAGTATCTATAAAAAAACTACAGCAGCCAGATAAGGAAACGTAAGGTTAAATCATCCATTGTTTGCAGATCTATAACCTATAACTGCATGTCTGATCCTGAGAAAAATCCAAAATGCCATCCCTGTAACAGGTAAAGCATTCAAACGATAATCTGCATGCAAGCATTTAAGAATTTGATTTAGAGATAGGAGGAATGGTCAGCTTAAAACAGAACTGGAAAGGTACAGCAATAGAGTTCAAAATCAGATAGGTAGGATTGGAAACCACTGCTGTCCTTACAGCATAGCAACCACTCAGCAATATAAGGCTGATGACTGCTTGAGTTCTTCAGGAATCTCCTAATTGATTACCATGGAGATTCACACAAGACTTTCATATCAGGAATCGCTATTTGACATCAGGAATATGTGAAAGCAATACATTTGCAGCAGCTATTACCTTGGCTTGATATATCCATTTAGAAAGAAATTTGACTGTTGTTTGAAATCTGCATTTCCTTTGATTTTTATGTTGATTGCTGCTGAGGCATTGACTGCCAGCTGAACAGGAAAGCCTGAAATTGCTGGAAACTGCAATTCTTCAGTGGCCAAACTCAGCCTTTTATTAAACTGGACTTCTTGCCCCTATGGTGAAGAAATCCAAACAAACAAAACCCAGAATTTTATTTTGCATAATAAAGTCAGCATTCAAGAACTTTTCCAGATATAACTATCCATTCATTTGTCTGCTGTGAAAGTGTTTTTAACTGAGCTGATTTGGGAAATAAAGTAGAAAGCAGCCCAAAGCCTGCATCTGTCCAGGGCATGAGTTAGATACTAGTCCTACCCCAGTTAAAGCAAGAATTATTTTTCATTTAAGCATGGATGGATTTGAATGAGAAAAGCAAGAGATAAGAACCATCAGACAACAGAACAAGTCCTTGCCTAAGGTACTGAATGCTGTTTAAACCAATGTATACTGGTGTCTTTTACAGTTCAATTTAGAGAAACAATAATATTTTGTATCTTTTACATATCTGTCAGAAAGTAGTTTCTCAAGGCATTTACTTTCAAATAGAAAAAAGGCTCCTTTTACCTTCAGAAGTTTGACAGCCAACTCAGCCAGATTTAAAGAATAGTGTTTCATTTGTTTTCTTAAATCTTCACAGTCCAAGAAGCTAAGTTCATTTCCAAAAATCTTCATGCTTAGCTCACATTTCAGCGCCTCCTTTCTCACTGTTCTCTCAGTGAACTGACATGTGATAAAGAAATAAATCAGGAACAGAATGATGTTTATATTAATTTCCTTTCAAACTCATAATAAACAATTCCTCAGTGCAGGCTATGTTATTAGTAAACAGACATTAGGCTCTCTTTTATAAATATTTCAAGACCACTTATGACCCTGGATTAGTAACTGTTCTTTCCAGCTAAACTTCAGCTTCATACCACACAAGTCGACTTTCACCATGAACACAGGTAATGTCTAGTCCTAAGATGACTGGTCAAAAAGGAAGTATTGCAATACATACCCACAAACAGATGAAGCTTTGCAAAACACAATCTCAATTAATACAACATTATGGGTGCCATGATTGCTAAATAAACTGCTAAGAAGTAAAAATTCTGCATTTTCTCTCCTTATGAATCAATACAACAGCAACACAACATGAACATGAGCTTACACTGTAAGAAGAAACTCTAAGAAGATGAGTCCCAAGAAGAGAGATGGTCTAAGACAAACTAAATAAATCATGGCCCCCAAGTTTTCCAGATAATACATCAACAATTGAAGCCAATTCCCAAAGCTTTCCTGTTATACAGATAGAACATAGCTCTCTCCAAACATGGGTAAATTCACAAAGGGTCACTGTAACATCTGACATTAAACTGGGAAGTCAGATCGCAAACAGCATGACTCAGGAACTTAACATCAAGCAGCTGTTTACAGTGCCAAAGAAGTCAATAGACAAAAGAACATCAGTATAAAGAAGATCAGAGCTCAGAATAATAAGAGGAAGCCCAAAACACAGGCAACATACTCCCTTGGTTGAGAGTCATTGTTTTGAGACAATAAAACAATCTGAAAAACTGAAGATCTGGCTCTTTGTTGCTTTGTATTTTATGCAGCTGTTAAGTCCTCCACAAGTGAGTGGAACAACTTACAAATGCTTTATGCGAAGGAGTCACAGGAATACAGAGCAGTTGTCCAATGCTAGATGGGGCCCTAAGTTTAACTGGGGGACGTCATTAATTTTTCCAAGGTCTAGAGAGTCAGTTACCTTTTTAACTAACTCACTCATCTTACTGTACTTTCTACCAGGACAATTCTTATTAGCTTTTCTCAACTTTGGCTTGCCAGACTTGGTCACAAGATGATCAGCGGGGCTGTATCGCTTCAAAGACAGCTTCCTCTGCTTGACTTTTCCTGTTGTTTCCACTGGGTTTTCTGACTTGTGGTTTCCTTCATTAGTGTTTGCAAAAAAATGGTCACTGAAAGTAGCAGACTTCTGCCCAAAAATCTTCTGCACGAGAGCTTCAGCATTCTCAAATCGTACACCAACCTACGGGAAAGCATGCAGCATTAAAAAGCCTGACAATGAGATGCATAAGCCATGTCCAGTTCTGTAGGCAGAAATTTAAAAAATACATCCAATGCAACCTTTAGGTTTTTGTACAAGGAAAGATTTGCCATACAAGATCACAGCGGTCTACAAAGTTTAGTATCCAACCTCATTCAGCATCCAATACTGGATATTTCAGTATTAAATCTTTCCAGTAAAAACTCTTTAGTTTGTTGATTACATAAAGCTCAGTACAAAATAAAAATCCTTTTTTATTCAGGTACTGGTTCATTTACACCATGATGGGACAGTTTGAGCTACTGCTGTTTTAGCATGTTAAAAACACTATTTTGGTTGGAAAACAATAACACACCCTTTTAGTGCTCCTGAAATAAGATTCTCTTTGGAAGTTTGACTAAAATAGCAGTACTAACACATATAAATCCAGGGTATATGACACTGAAAAAAATATTTTGTTCCCTTGCAAGCTTAAATTTGAGATCTGAAGGCTACTTTAAATTCTGTCTTTCACAGACACATTTTTACCTGCAATGAAGAGTCCATATGCCAAACATTGCTTTCTCTTGAAGGCACAGTAGAGGCACAATTAAAGATGATGAGGTTGCAGGCAGGCCATTTAAATATCCCAAGCATTGGATGCTCAGTGGGACTAAACCAGTAACTAACTTCAGTTAGGTATATACAACTCTACCTCCTGCATTCCATAAAGGTGTACCCAAGCCAATCCATTTTCCACTGTAAGTCAACTGAAGGAATCTTACTATCGTAAACAGGAGCTAGACCAGCGTCTCAGAAAGCACTTTCATTTGAATCAACAACAAGATGTATGGTACTATCAGAGTGAAAGTGGTTTTATTATGACTAAGTCCATTACACAAAGAAGTCATCAGTCTGATGCTGCTGTAGCTGTGAAAAGCATACCTTGCTAAAGGAACTGTAATGGGAAAATAGAAAATATTTCTTTTTACTTCAATACACCAAGTGTCCCTTGAGTAGGGGGATAAAAAAAAAAAAATCCATAAACTTACCTCCAGTAAATTTATAGCCTGCCCCATAAGGTGAACAGTCAAATTTGTCATGACTGATCGTGGTAGAAAAGATGCAGGGGAAAAGACCACTGATGCTTCCATATTTGCACCTGCACCAGCTGCAATAGCAAATGACAGATGTCTGTAATTTGGAAACCAGCTATTCTCATATACTTTCTAAGTCTCATCATTCTTTGCATAACTGCAACTCTGCTCATTAAGAAGATGGTGAGTAAAACATTAAGTAAACAGGTGAAATTATTTAACTTTTTAGTATAGCAAAGACTTTAATGAACATTACTGAAAGCCTATTATCTGACTAACACTAAAAGAAGAGCATTTACAATACATATCATACAATTGCATTGGAAGAGATGGACAGAAAATCAGAATGTTACTCTGAAAAACATTATCTAGCTTTTTTGCTAAAAACAACTGATGAACAGATAGTAAAGCAGGAAGGAATTAGTCCGAATTTCTTCTTATACCAAAGAAAGCATGAATCAGAAGAAAAAAATACATCCCAATTTCCTGTTGCTGCAAAGGAAGCTCACTAAGGAAGGAATCAAAAGTTGGTGTTCACAAAAATAATCTAAAAAGTTTATTGGTTCTTATTGTCCTCTTTCACAAAAGGCAAAGTTGCATGGTATCTGGCTTGCTGGAATTACCTTTTATATACTCCAATTAAGGTGAGAGCAGAATCAAGTCTACATTTGCATATCCAGGTACGACAAGTCATAAAAACTAAAATTCTCTGGAGCAACATGTAAAGGACCATGTGGGATTTTAATAATCCATATGCTACAAAGCATTAAGTTCTAAAACTCCACATACCTGAGTGGAATGTAACATCGGAATATGAGGAGTATTTCCATGTCTCCCGGTCAAAATCTCTGCTAAGGATTTCATCAGGAATAGAATCTCGAAGGTGCTCCTTCAATGGATCATCTGTCTCCAGGAGCTGAGAGAGATGACTCCAAACAAAGGAGCCCACTTAAATTAAACAAAGAAAAGCATTTGGAAATGAGAGAAAAATTAAAAACAGTTTTAAAAACTGATACAGGGAACCTTTTTATTTATTTACACCAGAATTAATCCTAAACCATTTCCTTGACCACAACAGAATTAATTCATTTTCAGCACTATTCAAATCAGTCTAATGCACTTATCTTTACCACGGTCAACTTATTTAAATACTGTCTTATTCTTTCCAATATGCCATGTGAGGGGCCATTCACTCCCTAGTTTCATTTATGCCTTTCAGCTAACTTAGGCAGGCAAGGAGGTAAGGTTAACCTACTTATTTACTGTTTGCAAAGGATCTTCTACACTAAATTCAAAGGAATGCTGCAAAAAAAAAGATAAAACTAATACAGACATTAGAGGCAGGCTGTGCAGCTCACATAATATTGGACTGTTTCTGTTCCTTCTTCAAAGAACAGATGCAACAGAATTATTTAAAAGATGGTTTTAAACTTAAACTTGGGCAGCATCACTCATTTTGTTCTTGAAAATCACTGACCCAGTGTACTGAAACATAAAACAAAAATATTTTTAAATCTGGGACAGACAGCAAGCACATGAAAATCTTAAAATAACAGTTAAAAACTATAAGCTGGAATAAACAAAGCCTTTTAAAGGCAAGCATTAAGCAACTTTAAATATAGGGAGGTCTATTAATCAGATACCCTACATGAACATTGGCAAGTCATCACAAACTCTCTCCTGAGGCTTATAATGGAATTACAGGTGGACTTGTACAAGAAAATTGGCAATAAAGTCTTTTTACATACAGCAAACAAATCATTCCAATATAAAGACTCTCTCTAAGCTGTGCAACGTACAACATTTCCAAAAGCACTTCAAAAAAAAAAAAAAAGCACATACAGTTAAACAGTTGTTATTCAGAATTATTATTTCTGCATGACACTGTGCTGATTCATGGTTTGGCCATGTATGCGCTGTGTTGTGGGGGGCAAACACATTATGTGTTTTGGAGTCTGGTTCTCAAATAGAGGCTTTTTTTTCTCCTGAAGATAAAAGATATTAGGCTCCAGTGCTAATTCAATGCATAGACACTGAATACTGATATAACTACATTTTTCACAATACAACTACTTTTTTTTTACATTGCTTTTTCTGAACGTGGCAACTAAAAACTAATACGTGCTCTACGCCTTCAAAAGCACTTGTTACTCAAAAGTCTATCATATGAATTATTTAGGTATTACATCAACCAAAGATAAAGGAAGGAAATTAACAAAATTCATGAGTACTGCATTAAATTGTTTAAAACATACAACATTTTGGATGGACTTGCAGAGCTCCTTCATAAATCAGACAACTTATTTTTTCCGCATGGAGCCACAGGGAGGAGAGTCACTGAGGCTACACCTTGACAGGATTTTGCAGGCTGATGCAATTTCTCTCTGTCTGAACTCTAAACAGAGGGGAACAAGTCCCCTCCAAACCACAAGCCACATCATCAGGCGAACATAATGCTAAGCCTGAACTCATAATCGCTGCAGGATATACTGGTCTGGACATAACATCCTGATAAAATGGATACACAGCTTTAAGTTCAGAGCTGGATAGAATCCAGACACATCAGAGTGCAAACAAGAGCCTGCTTTCATCTGCCTGCAAACAACCTTATGGATACCCCTTTCATGTTTGCTCCTTGACAGATTTAAAAGCAAAGGATTAGTCTAGAGGTATTCTTTGTTGAATGTGGTGAAACCATTTAGAAAAAATCCCTCCTTCACCCAAAATATGCGATCAGCTTAAACATCTGTGTGCTTTCATAATAAAGAGCTGATAGGATTCTATACTTCTATAGAACCTACAGTTTCATTTCATACTAGCCCAAACAGCTTCTCCTTGAAATAAGCTACTTACATTAAACGACTATTTTTAAACATAGTATAGAAGATCTTCTACTCGGCATCAGTTCTCAATTCAGTCTCTCATGTCAGTAATCTAGCTCAGGTCAGACAATAATTTATCATGGAACCACAGAAGCAGGAAGCATAAATCAGAACAAATTATCAATAATTAAGACGTTATACTTATGCTAACCTTTTCCCCGAATGACTGCTACACAGTTGGCCAGCTATTATACATTTGGATATATGATTAACACCCCTCACAAAGTCCTTTTTCACAACATTCCTAACACATGTCCCAGTTCCCACATTTTGCTTTTTCCCTGTGTTATAAACAGTTTCTTGATGCCATTTGTTTGCCATTAGATCCACAGTTCTCAAACTGTGATACTTAGTGGACCTGAAGAATCACTTCTGGCACAGTGATGAAGCACCTTCCACTAAGCCTTGCTGCTAACTGCGGGAAGCCTTAAAGTTCCTAGGTATCTTAAATCATGTAAATGAAAATCAACAGGCCTTTCTTTGCAGTCTTCAGATCTGCTTAGTTTCTGTCTAATACTATCTTTAAAATCATAGAATCATAGAATGGTTTGGGTTGGAAGGGACCTTAAAGATCATCTAGTTCCAACCCCCCTGCCATGGTCAGGGACACCTTCCACTAGGCCACGTTGCTCAAAGCCCCATCCAACCTGGCCGTGACCACTTCCAGGGATGGGGCATCCACAACTTCCCTGGGCAACCTGTTCCAGTGCCTCACCACCCTCATAGTGAAGAATTTCTTCCTTAAATCTAATCTAAACCTACCCTCTCAGTTTAAAGCCATTACCCCTTGTCCTATCACCACATGCCCTTGTAAAAAGTCCCTCTCAGCTTTCTTGCAGGCCCCCTTCAGGTACTGGAAGGCTGCTACAAGGTCTCCCCAGAACCTTCTCTTCTCCAGGCTGAACAACCCCAACTCTCTCAGCCTGTCTTCATAGGAGAGGTGCTCCAGCCCTCTGATCATCTTCGTGGCTCTCCTCTGGACTCATTCCAAAAGGTTAATGTCCTTCTTATGTTGGGGGCCCCGGAGTTGAATGCATTATTCCAGGTGGGGTCTCACGAGAGCAGAGTAGAGGGGGAGAATCACCTCCCTCGACCTGACGGCCACGCTTCTTTTGATGCAGCCCAGGATACGGTTGGCTTTCTGGGCTGCAAGCGCATATTGCTGGGTCATGTTGAGCTTCTCATCAACCAATACCCCCAAGTCCTTCTCCCCAGGGCTGCTCTCAATCCATTCTCCGCCCAACCTATATTTATGCTTGGGATTGCCCTGACCCATGTGCAGGACATTGCACTTGGCCTTGTTGAACTTCATGAGGTTCGCATGGGCCCACCTCTCAAGCCTGTCAAAGTACCTCTGGATGGCATCCCTTCTCTCCAATGTGTCAACGACACCACACAGCTTGGTGTCATCTGTAAACTTGCTGAGGGTGCATCAATCCCTGTCCATGTTGCCGACAAAGATGTTAAACGGCGGCGGTCCCAATACTGACCCCTGAGGAACGCCACTTGTCATTGGTCTCCACTTGGACATGGAGCCGTTGACCACAACTCTTTGAGTGTGACCATTCAGCCAATTCCTTATCCACCGAGTAGTCCATCCATCAAATCCGTGTCTCTCCAATTTAGAGACAAGGATGTCGTGCAGAACAGTGTCAAATGCTTTGCACAAGTCCAGGTAGATGACGTCAGTTGCTCTTCCCTTATCCACCAACGCTGTAACCCCATCGCAGAAGGCCACCAAATTTGTCAGGCACGATTTGCCCTCAGTGAAGCCATGTTGGCTGTCACCAATCACCTCCTTATTTTTCATGTTCTTTAGCATAGCTTCCAGGAGGATCTGCTCCATGATCTTCTCAGGCACAGAGGGGAGACCGACTGGCCTGTAGTTCCCCAGGTCTTCCTTTTTTCCCTTCTTAAAAACTGGGGTTATGTTTCCACTTTTCCAGTCAGTGGGAACTTCACTGGACTGCCATGACTTCTCAAATATGATGGATAGTGGCTTAGTAACTTCATCCAGCAGTTCTTTCAGGACCTGCGGATGCATCTCATCAGGTCCCATGGACTTGTGCACCTTCAGGTTCCTTAGATGGTCTCAAACCTGATCTTCTCCTATAGTGGGTGACTCTTCACTCTCCCAGTCCCTGCCTTTGCCTTCTGCGACTTGAGCAGTGTGGCTTGAGCACTTGCCGGTGAAGACTGAGGCAAAAAAGTCGTTGAGTACCTCAGCCTTCTCCACACCCTGGGTAACCAGGTCTCCTGTTTCGTTCCGGAGAGGGCCCACATTTTCCCTAGTATTCCTTTTATCACCGACATATAAAAGCTTTTCTTGTTGCCCTTGACGTCCCTGGCCAGATTTAATTCTATCAGGGCTTTAGCTTTCCTAACCCGATCCCTGACCGCTCAGACAATTTCTCTGTATTCCTCCCAGGCTACCTGTCCTTGCTTCCTTTTTGTGTTTGAGTTTGTCCAGGAGCTCCTTGTTCATCCATGCAGGCCTCCTGGCAGTTTTGCCTGACTTCCTTTTTGTTGGGATGCATCGCTCCTGAGCTTGGAGGAGGTGATCCTTGAATATTAACCAGCTTTCCTGGGCCCTTCTTCCCTCCAGGGCTTTGTCCCATGGCACTCTACCAAGCAGGTCCCTGAAGAGGCCAAAGTCTCCTCTCCTGAAGGCCAGGGTAGTGAGCTTGCTGTGCGCCCTCCTCAGTGCCCTAAGGATCTTCAACTCCACCATTTCATGGTCATTGCAGCCAAGGCTGCCCTTGACCTTCACATTCTCCACCACTCCCTCCTTGTGGGTGAGAGCAAGGTCCACTATAGCACCTCTCCTCGTTGGCTCCTCTATCACTTGGAGAAGGAAGTTATCATCAACGCATTCCAGGAACCTCCTGGATTGTTTATGCCCTACTGTGTTGTCCCTCCAACAGATATCGGGGTGGCTGAAGTCCCCCAGGAGGACTAGGGCCTGTGAATGTGAGGCTGCTCCTATCTGTCTATAGAGGGCCTCATCCGTTCAGTCTTGCTGGTCAGGTGGCCTGTAGCAGATTGCCACCGTAATGTCACCTGTCCCTGTCCTCCCTTTAATCCTGACCCATAAACTCTTGGTCAGCTGCTCATCCATCCCCAGGCGGAGATCCATGTACTTCAGCTGGTCATTGATACAGAGGGCAACACCCCTTCCTCATCTCTGCTGCCTGCCCTTCCTAAAGAGCCTGTACCCTTCCATTCCAACACTCCAGTTGTAGGAGCCATCCCACCACGTCTCTGTGATGCCAATAAGATCATAGCCCTGCAGGTGTGCACACATCTCTAACTCCTCTTGTTTATTCCCCATGTTATGTGCGTTTGCATAGAGGCATTCAAGTTGGGTCCCCGATGAAGTTGACTTACTGGCTGGAATGCCTGTGTGCTGTTCTTCAGCTGCTCTCCAGCTGACCTTCTCCTGCTGTGATTCTTCTCCAGGCTCTGGGCATCTATTGCTGGCACTGGTATCAAACTGATAGGAGTGGGATGGATTGAGGTTCCCCTCTCCCGGCAACTTTAGTTTAAAGCCCTCTTCACCAACTTGGCAGACCTGTGACTGAAGATGCTCTTCCCCTTCTCCGACAGATGGACCCCATCAGTCCCCAGTAGACCAGGTTTCTCAAAGCAAGTCCCATGTCCTAAGTAGCCCAACCCCTGGCTATGGCACCAGTCCTGTAACCATTTGTTGATTCGCCAGATTCGACTGGCCCTTTCAAACCCCTTCCCTTTGACCAGGAGGATTGATGAAGAAACCACCTGCACTCAGAGTCCCTTAGCGCCGCCCCCAGGGCTCTGTAATCCTTCTTGATACTCCTCAGACTGCTCCTGGCTGTATCACTGGTGCCCATGTGAAACAACAGCAGCAGGTAAAAGTCAGTGGACTGTACGAGGCTTGGCAGTCTCTTGGTGACATCCCTGATACGAGCTCCTGGTAAGCAGCACACCTCTCTAGAGAGTGCATCAGATCAGCAAATGGGTGCCTCCGTACCTCTCAGAAGAGAGTTGCCTACTACTGTGCTGGTTGTTATACAGGGGGCAGATCGGGCTGCCTTAGTCAGCTCCAGCGTCTCTCCTGGTGTAACGGGTCTTTCCTCTTCAGCCTGCAGAGCGGTGAAGCGGTTCTGCAAGGCACCTGAGGCTTCAGGGGAAGTCTCTTCCTCCTGCTGGTCCTTGCCATTGCAACCATCCATTTTTCTGCATTATTGGCCCCCTTCCCTTCTCTGTGTGCCCGTGGGGAGTTTTTGGCTGTTTGGCCGTGGGCTGTGGGTCCACTGCAGACTGCGCTGGGAACCAGCTATCTAACTCCTTTTCCACCTCCCTGATTTTACGCAGCCTTCTCACCGCCTCCTGCAGCTCAGCCACCTGCTGCAGGGGGTCCTCCACCTGGGCACACCTTTTGCAGGCAGGCCTGCTGCCTGTCCCTGCCCCAGGGGAGAGGTCTAGGCACTGCCTGCAGTCTGAGGATTGCACTGCAGCCTCTCCCTTCAGCAGCTCCGTCTGCATGGAGGCATCAGGTAGAAGGTGCAGACCCCCCAGCCAGAGCTGCAGCCTTTGCTCTCAGATGAGTGCCCACCATTCTGCCTTGAGGGTCAGGTGGGATGGGTGCCCTTGACCTGCACAGATGGTCAGAACGGTGCCCGGTTGCTGGGTTATGTGTACTTCAAGTTTCCCACTCAGCCTGTGGAATGCCCCTCCTTCAAAGAGGAGGAGCCCTCCCTGCGTGCCCTCCCCCACGAACTGCCGCGCCATGCCCTGGCTGACGCGCCGGGCCCTGCTTGGCCGCCCTGTTCGCAGCGCTCCTGTCGCCAGCGCTCCCCGGGGGCTGACTTTTGTGGGACTGGGGGGGGGCTGCCATTACTCCTGTCCCTGCCCAGGCCTTGTCAGCCGCTCTCGTGAGAGCTGCCAGCTCCTGGCGGGTCTCTGCGCTCCCCTGGGGTTTCCCCAGCTTCAGGAAAACCCCCTGTACACCACAATCCTCCGCTCTGCTGCGGAACACGCCTGCACCGGAGCTGATCGCCTCTGCGAGTGGTGATCAATATTAAAACCATATCAAAACTGATGCAAAATAACTGCAAAGGAGGACAGTACCAAAGAAAGACCATGGTAGCAAGTCCTTATACTAAATATTTGTATTACATCAAATAAACGAATAGTAAATGTGGAATTTATGAGCATTAAAAAGGTAATTAAGAAAAAGTTTAATTTATACCTGAAGCTTGCAATATTTTTTTCTGCCACTTGCTTCTTTCTCAACTTAACAAAATGTGTTTTGCAGTTATCTATTTGTATTTCCAATGCACTAAACATCAAAGATGTTCCATGCATCTCTTTCTCAAAAGCATTCAGCTAATGTTGCCAGTGGAGAGAACTAATTCTACGAAGAGTCACTCCTTACTGACTATTGCTAAAATAACAGTATTACAATTCCAATACAAAATGCGGCCATCATAGTGTCTTTTAAAACAACCTACAAAGTATTAACATTAAATAAAAATTGATATAGGTTGCTACCATTACACCTGTAAAGTAAATGTTACATTTAAGTATTAGGAATGTGTAAAACTTCAGTAGTTGCTTGGCTAACCTTGACTGGATGTTTCTTTCAGCAAAGTCTTTTGTACTTGTTTAAATAAATCTTCATGCGGACATTTCATTGCTATATAATAAGCAGCAATCCTTATTTCCACATCTTCGCTGGTTGCTTGATACAACTGAACTAATACAGCATTCTAAGAGAAAAAGATAAAAAGATAACCAAAAGATAACCAAAAAAGAAAAAGACAATTATATTTACTCCCCTAAATCACCTCATGTATGCACTTTCAGGTCATGTGGGTTTTTCTTTCTGAAAGCGATAGCCATCGCTTTATACCTGACAAAGTCACTTCATACAACATGTATACAAATGTATGTATATATTCTCTATACTACCTTATCCACAAATTTCCAGAACAAACTGTCATTATGACCTGAATCCTATACCGACTAATTTATACAGGACTGTCTGCGACAGAGAGCCTCACTTGCTAGCACTACTGTGAATGATGGTTTTATTCCACCACAGGGGATAGTTGTTCTATTATATTTCACACACGTGCCACAGCTAATATACAGACAACGATGGCTACGTTTTTGTTAACAGGCTATTAAGATCATTACTCCTGGTCTCAATCAAAGGGTAGGACTGTAACAAATTTATTCTGTTCAATACTTCCCCGGTATCAAAAAATATGAGTTGTTTGGTCAACTGCCAGGAATTAAGACATTGGTGACTGATACTAGTAACATTTCTATCAGCATTTAACACCCCTAGTCCACCTACAGAGTGTCAGTTTAGCAGTTCATTGCTAGACAATGATGGGGTGTATGACAACACATAGACTTCATACTTTCAACAGGTTTAAGGAGCAACACCAAACTTCATAACTGCAGAACAAGCAGACTATGCCAATCCATGCTGCAATTCAATTTTAAAAAGCCATAGAAAATGCTTCTCCAAGTGCAAGTCCATGTGGAACCTTCTTCTTCTTCCTCTTTGCCCAGGCTAGCACTCCTGGCTTTGCCATTCTTTTTAGTATGAAGTTATTTGAGAAAAACAAGTTTTGCGTTTTCTTCTATTAAAATATTAACAAAATGTTCTAACTATGATAGTGTATTGTCAATTACAACACGCTTCTCACTTCAATACTTAGCATTTCAGAGAATGATACAGTGGAACAGACTATAGGAAAAATCAAGTACTGTGGGTTTTCAGCCATAACCCACACAGACATAAGCCACCCAACTGAAGTAACTTTTTAAGAAGTCATAAGCATTCCCTCAGTAACACTGGATGTGTTATCTCAACTACAGCAAAGCATATTATAGGTCCATTCATCAGGGTGGTCCCACCAACCTCTCCCACAGCAGAGAAGCTCTGCTGGAAAACACATTTACGCTTGTTCCTTATTTGCTTGCATGTTTCATAACTATTCTAGAAAGCCAAAACTCTGGGACAGCACCAGGAAGCCATCAGTCACCTGCTGGCAATAAATCACTTACCCTGACAGAACAGGGAATGCGCCTGAAGGCCTGGATAGCAGCTAGACGAATTTCGATCGGATTACTTTTCAGGGAAGCACACAAGCTCAAAACAGGAGCTAGCGAAGCTGCTGCCAGTCCCGCATTTCCAATGGCTTTTAATACCAGTTGCATCTGTAAATACAAAACAAGGTAGAATAAAAAGTTCTCCACATGTTGTCAGCTGTACAAAAAATTTTATTGCATTAACATTTTCTGTGCAAAATTCTCTGTTTAAAATGATTGCTGATCATTTGGGGAGTTTACTGCAACCCCTATTGCACCAGCTATACTCTGACTTTAGTGTTAGGACAAGACTATATGAATATGGACGGCTGTTCTAATGCCATGTAGCACTTTTAAATAAAATCTGGCTTAGACCTGGCGGAATACAAAAGCATTTTAAAAAAACTGCATTACAATGGAAAAAAAGAAGTCATGGATTTGATGTACAGTAAAAGTTTTTCAAGTACTTTGATATTTTGTCCCTTTTGATCACAGACATTTTGACCTTTTAGTGATTCAACACGGAGTTCTGGACACAATAACCAATTTAAAATAATAACTTGTCAATAGATGCCATAACTTTACTGGTTTTCTTCGCTAAATATACAGGAAATCTGTGCAACTTCAGAACCCAGAAAGCATGACACTGCTGGCAATCAATGAATTGTTAATGAATTGTTAAGTTCTGTATTAAAGTTTAGAGCCCAGGGAATTCAATGCAATATGGGGCCTGATTTTCCTTTTACTGACAGTCCCCTGGAAAAAACTATACTGAAGCCAGCACAGTTAAAATGTTCAAAAACCTTCCACAACTGTTTAGGTCAAAGACTCCATTCACTGTTGGTTTGAGACATCAGGTGGGAGGTCTCTCCTATTCTGCTCTGCATATTCAGTAAAGTTGTCATAGTCAAAGATACCTCTCCTACACATCTTTACACTCACTCACTGGAACATGCTGCTGAGATTCAAGAGGCTGCTCTTCATTCATCAGACAACTGTGTTTCAGCAGTAAGTTACAGAACAGTTTTCAAGAAGCTAAGGAGACTTGGGCAGTCTTCCTCACCGTGCCCCTCTTCAGCAGTTCCCTGTTCTGATTTACAAATCTTTTGGCTAATTTTAATCAGATTTGTTGGAAGACAAAAAGGATTAAAAAAAAGCAAAGTTTTCATGAAAACAGGCAATTGGGTGGGTGTACTGATTTAGGCTGGGATGGAGTTAATTTTCTTCATAGCAGCCTGTATGATGCTGTGTTTTAGATCTGTGACCAAAACACTGTTGATAACACAACAAAGTTTTAGCTGTTGCTAAGCAGTGCTTGCACAGCATCAAGGCTTTCTCTGTTTCTTACGCCACCTGCCTAGCAAATAGCCTGGGTGTGGGTAACAGGCTGAGAGGGGACACTGCCAGGACCGCTGATGTGAATTTACCAAAGAAATATTACAAACCATATGGCATCATTCTCAGCAATAAACTGTGTGTGTGGAGGGAGGGGGGGTGGTTCCAAGGTAACCACTTCTCAGGAACTGGCTGGGCATGAGTCTACTGGTGGTGAGCGACTGCTTTAGCATCACATTTAGGGCTTTTTTTGTGGGTTTTGGGGTTTGTGGGGTTTTTTCCCTTCACGTACTAAACAGTCTGTATCTCGACCAATGAGTTTTCTCAGTTTTGCCCTTCCAATTCTCCCCCGCATCCCACTGCAGGGGGAGTAAGTGAGTGGCTGTGTGGTGCTTACCTGCCTACCGGGGTTAACCCACCACAGTAGAGCCGAGAAATTGGTGCCCTTCCCCACAGAGAAAGATTGCAATATAAACTGAACAGACATTTGCTTCGTTTGGTCAACTGCTAGCAAATTGGCATGTATAGTCATCCAGTCCGTCAGCACAATCCTAGCTTGGAACTACCCATATGGCACTCTCTTTGCCCAGCTGGCAGCAAGGGATGTAAGAAGAACGATTGACTTTCACGATTGGAGTGCTGCAATGGACAGCTATAAGCTCTTCAGAAAGGACAGGTGAGGAAGGAGAGGCAGTGGGGTAGCCCTGTATGTTAGGGAGTGCTTCGATTGTCTAGATCTCAACGATTGTGATGATAAGGTCGAGTGCTTGTGGGTAAGGATGAGGGGGAAGGCCAACAAGGCAGATATCCTGCTGGGAGTCTGTTATAGACCACGTAGCCAGGATGAAGAGGCAGATGAAGTATTCTACAAGAGGCTGGCAGGAGTCTCACAATCGCTAGCCCTTGTTCTCGTGGGAGACTTCAACTTTCCGGACGTCTGCTAGAAATACAACATGGCAGAGAGGAAACAGTCGAGGAGGTTCCTGGAGTGTGTGGAAGATAACTTCCCAACGCAGCTGGTAAGCGAGCCCACCAGGGGAGGTGCCTCGCTTGACCTGCTGTTTACAAACAGAGAAGGACTGGTGGGAGATGTGGCGGTCAGAGGCCGTCTTGGGCTTAGCAACCATGAAATGATAGAATTCTCGATACTTGGTGAAGTAAGGAGGGGGGCCAGCAAAACCGCTACCATGGACTTCCGGAGGGCGGACTTTGGCCTGCTCAGGACACTGGTCAAGAGGGTCCCTTGGGAGGCAGTCCTGAAGGGCAAAGGGGTCCAGGAAGGCTGGACGTTCTTCAAGAAGGAAGTCTTAAAGGCACACGAGCGGGCTGTCCCCATGTGCCCTAAGAAGAACGGGCAGGGAAGACGACCGGCCTGGCTGAACGGGGAGCTCTGGCTGGGACTCAGGAAAAAAAGGAGAGTTTATCACTTGTGGAGGAAGGGGCAGGCAACTCAGGAAGAGTACAGGGATCTCGTTAGGTCGTGCAGAGAGGAAATTAGAAAGGCAAAAGCCCAGCTAGAATGCAACCTGGCCACTGTCGTGAGAGACAACAAAAAATGGTTTTACAAATATATTAATGACAAAAAGAGAGCCAAGGAGAATCTCCATCCTTTATTGGATGCAGGGGGAACATTGCCACCAAGGATGAGGATAAGGCTGAAGTACTTAATGCCTTCTTTGTCTCAGTCTTTAATAATCAGACCAGTTATCCTCAGGGTTTCAGCCCCCTGAGCTGGAAGACAGGGACGGTGAGCAGGATAAACCCCCCATAATCCAAGAGGAAGCAGTTAATGACCTGCTACGCCACCTGGACGCTCACAAGTCTATGGGGCCGGATGGGATCCACCCGAGGGTACTGAGGGAGCTGGCGGAGGAGCTTGCCGAGCCACTCTCCATCATTTACCAGCAGTCCTGGTTAACAGGGGAGGTCCCAGATGACTGGAGGCTTGCCAATGTGATGCCCATCTACAAGAAAGGCCAGAAGGAGGATCCGGGGAACTACAGCCCGGTCAGCCTGACCTCGGTGCCGGGGAAGATTATGGAGCGGTTCGTCTTGAGGGCGCTCACAAGCCAAGTGCGGGACAACCAGGGGATCAGGCCCAGCCAGCACGGGTTCATGGAAGGTAGGTCCTGCTTGACCAACCTGATCTCCTTCTATGACCAGGTGACCCACCTCGTGGATGAGGGACAGGCTGTGGATGTGGTCTACCTGGACTTCAGTAAAGACTTTGACACTGTCTCCTACAGCATTCTCCTAGAGAAGCTGGCAGCTCACAGCTTAGACAGGTACACTCTTCGCTGGGTAAAAAACTGGCTGGACGGCTGAGCCCAGAGACTTGTGGTGAACGGAGTTAAATCCAGTTGGCGGCCGGTCACGAGCGGTGTTCCCCAGGGCTCAGTTTTGGGGCCAGTCCTGTTCAATATCTTTATCAATGATCTGGACGAGGGGATCGAGTGCTCCCTCAGTAAGTTTGCAGACGACACCAAGCTGGGCAGGAGTGTTGATCTGCTCGAGGGTAGGAAGGCTCTGCAGAGGGACCTGGACAGGCTGGATCGATGGGCCGAGGCCAACTGTATGAGATTCAACAAGGCCAAGTGCCGGGTCCTGCACTTCGGCCACAACAACCCCAGGCAACGCTACAGGCTTGGGGAAGAGTGGCTGGAAAGCTGCCCGGAGGAAAAGGACCTGGGGTGCTGGTTGACAGCCGGCTGAACATGAGCCAGCAGTGAGCCCAGGTGGCCAAGAAGGCCAACAGCATCCTGGTTTGTATCAGAAATAGCGTGGCCAGCAGGAGTAGGGAGGTGATCGTGCCCCTGTACTCGGCACTGGTGAGGCCGCACCTCAAATACTGTGTTCAGTTTTGGGCCCCTCACTACAAGAAGGACATTGAGGTGCTGGAGCGTGTCCAGAGGAGGGCAACGAAGCTGGTGAAGGGCCTGGAGCACAAGTCTGATGAGGAGCGGCTGAGGGAACTGGGGTTGTTTAGCCTGGAGAAGAGGAGGCTGAGGGGAGACCTCATCGCGCTCTACAACTACCTGAAAGGAGGTTGTAGTGAGGTGGGTGTTGGTCTCTTCTGCCAAGTAACTAGCGATAGGACAAGAGGAAATGGCCTCACGTTGCGCCAAGGGAGGTTTAGATTGGACATTAGGAAAAATTTCTTTACTGAAAGAGTGGTCAGGCCTTGGAACAGGCTGCCGAGGGAAGTGGTGGAGTCACCATCCCTGGAAGTATTTAAAAGACGTGTAGATGAGGCGCTTAGGGACATGGTGTAGTGGGCATGGTGGTGTTGGGTTGACGGTTGGACTCGATGATCTTAGAGGTCTTTTCCAACCTTAATGATTCTATGATTCTATAAGAATCAGGGAGAGCGTAGATGCTCAGGTGACCATACCAATTCCACTGACAATCAGTTGGCAACATTGAAATCAAAGCTTCTCTTGAAAATCACACCTCACATCCACCTTTAGGAACTTAAATGGCTGGTTTGATTTTTTGAAATACTTCTTTCTAAGGAGAGACCAGTGAGGCACCTCTGAGAGACCTGAGACCACCCACCAGTGCAGTGATGCCTCTTTCCGATGGAGAGCACAAACTTTAAAAGACACATCATCTATTCCAATTTTTTCTAATGAGAGTAATGTGTCCCCAAACCATGTAAAATCCCAATTCTACCAAAATGAACTAGGTAACTTCATACAGCACATAGTAAGAAACTGAAAATATACAGAGAAACTACGATTCTATGGCTAACAGGAAAACAAAAAAGTTCAGCAATGGAATCTCTTTTGGTTTTTTTTAATCAAAATTTTGTTCAAGGCTCCCAACACATAAAATCTGGGTTTTTTAAGTTATTCCTTCAATAAATGGGGTAAGAATTAAAAGAGAACAAACTGGTCACACTGTATGAAGAAAAATACAAATCCCGTGTGTTTAGCTTGCACACTGGAAAATTAAACAGACACAAATACATGAGATAAACTTCGCTCCTGGGCTCTTACTGCTACCTGATACACTGTCAAGTATTTCTATTTTCTAAGCACGATAAGGAAGAACCGATTGTTTAAGTAGATCATCAAACAGAAGATATAAAGATATTTCTTCAGCAGCACATGCCAATTAAAGATAAAAAGCCCCAGAAACGTGACAGGAATTATTCCTAATTCAAGATCAACTTGACAACAAGTCAAACACAGCACCTAAGAAAAATTTTCCTCTCCTGTTCGTCTCCCAATATTGTGACTGACTTACAGCCAGTAACACTGTGACTCAGCAGAACTTACTAGCCAGCAATAACACAGCGAACACTAACTGTACATGAATTTGAGTCAACAAAGGAATAGGAAACTTTCATCAACGTGCCATTTTACAGGGGAGTGATGGGTGTTCTTCCATATCCCCAGTCATGAAGTTTGTTTCATCAGAAGACCCAAGACTTTTCCTTACTTAAACACACAAGAACACCAATGCTGATAGGTTGTACTTGTTGGATTACAAAATTTTATCTGCCCATCCTACCAAAGAATATTCCTTTTCAAAGCTTGTATTCATGGCTTTCTGGAAATCCACTGAATGCCACTTTCATCAAACGAGTTCTAGATCATAAAGGGAATAGAAAAGTAAAGCATTATATCATATGCTTCTATATGATTGATACCTGGCTGAGCGCTTCTGAATCTTGCACAGTACAGTTTCCTCCCAAAAATTTCCCAAGAGTCCTCATCACACTCTGCACAGCAGGTACATCATCACAGAAGTTGTAAGCTGAACAAAACCTATGTAAGAGAGCAGTTACTCCTAAGAAGCAGCTCTGGCTTGCTCCCGGTGACTTCAGCAAAGGCTGTAAACAAGCACAAAAAGAACAGGGTGTTTCAGAAAAGTCATTCTCATTATTACTGTAACACACAACAGAAAATAAATGTATCAAAATATTTACACATTAAAATTCAATCTCAACAATGCGTATTTTCAAACAGCCCTTAAAGGATTTAAACAAACAAACGAACAAACAAAAAAGGACAACCCTGCAGAGATACAGTGGAAAATTCTTCCACCTTCACATGTAAACATACAGGTTAAATTAGTGTCAACATAAGATACAGACTTCAGTTCTTTTCACAAGAAATCATGCCCTGTGGGCTTAGGAAGGAGTGTGAAAAACAAATCTAAACTATTTTCCGAGACCCTCAAAATAGTAAAACCCTCACCAGTACACAGTTTCTCTAAGTCCCACCTCAATACTTAGCAAAAAACACTGACAGCTCAGTAAGTCACAGGCAGTTTACCATTTTTAGAATGAAAATAAGTTTCTCTGTCCCATAAGCCTGCAAATTCCAAATTTCTGTATCCTCTGAAGCAAGCCTGTTGCTGTTGAAAATCCCACCACTTCAACCAATGTTTGCGAAGCCCAAATAAACTCAAGATGAATTATTTCATGCAGATACTGTGGAAAGCCTGCTAACACTGAGCACTGGTTTTTGTAATCCTGGTCAGAACCTGTATGATTGGGAACAGCAGGTTATGATATACTCCGCAAGATTCTCCATGGCTGATCAATGGTTCATTAGCACACAAGCCAAGCAGGCATAACATTTTACTTAATTAAAAAAATATTATGAATGGTTTATTTAAGTTACAAGACTATGTATGATTTTACCACCTGGAACACTGCAGCTTCACAAAAAAACATAGCAAATCCAACTTCAGACTCTAAGAGCATGACAGATTACACTGAATAAACCCAGCAGAACAATAGATCTTTAAAGGAAAAATATACTATAAAATGGAGCCAGTACTACTCTGCATACAGTTAACATATTTAAGGAAAAATATCAAAAGCTGCAATAGCGCTGTGTATACAAAGGACTGAAATGTCTCCAGGTGCTAAATACAAAGCTTGTAACGGACCAAATTGGAGAATAAAGCTCTCCATCCAAAGCAGGAGGTAGCTGCAACAGTATCATTCTCCTCATGCTGACCTGACCTTGAATCTCAAAACTAATTAGTCCAAACCAGTCTCTGCAGTCCACAGGGTAGTTCACACTTTCTTTTTTCTTTTTTGTTTTTTAAAGTCTCTAGGCCACAAATGCAAATCAAGTTCCAGTGACCAAACATGACTGTATCCTCTTTTGGAATGAAAATTAAAATGGCCAGTAGTTTCACCACCAAAATTACCTGGACAGATAAGAGTTTTATATAAATCTGTGAAAAAGACTGTTACTGTAAAATACAAAAATTATGAGCCAGCTAGAATGACGAAAAATTAAAAAACAAAAAACAACATCCGCTCACAGCAAGAGATTCGATCATGCCCGAGGTGGGTTTAGGAATGAATGAAAATGACCAGAAGAAATATTCCACTTTGCCTTCCTCGACTTCTCCAGAAGCTATGATTTCTTTCATTAGGACAACACATGCCTCTGTAGCACAAGATGGGAGAGCATCTATTAGCGGCTGCCTGTAACACAAGAAAAAAATACAGCAAATCTAAAATGACCAGAATACGCAAGAATCAAATAACAAACACACTGAGGTTGGGCTTCTTTCAAAGTAAATAAAAGTCCACCGGCTTAGCAGATTCATAGAAATCAACATTATCCTTTGGTTTAGTGACCTTACGGAAATACGCCTCAGCCAAGATGTGAAGAAGTGTATTGGTGTTTCAAGAACTGTGTGTAACCAGGCTTTTAAGAAAATATTCAGTTGCTTTCTAAAGCATTGATTTTTTATTAAGGTGATTTTTTTCTTTTATTTTACCAATAACAAATGAAAATATTAAAACTGAATTGACTAGCTTTGACTTCCTGTGCTTTTTTAGACCTTATCTAAGTGGAAAGGTTACACCAGCATGACACACAATACACATTTCAGCTCTTAAGAGTCCTTTTGTAAATATTCTGTACCTACCTCCTATACTGCTGGATGGACACTTTTGCATTAACTAGGAAGCAGTTAAACTACACTGGGTAAAAGCACTTGCATCAGAGTAAGACAGTAGTCTGCATGGGATTCTTTTTAGCTCCTAAAGTTAATGACCTTGTCCTGAGTAAAATTAGTCTAAAGTTAATATGGAAAGAGGCAGAGTAGTTTAGATTACTTTCTAATATTTAAGAATATTAACATGACTATTTCTCAAAAGGTGAGAATAAACCTAAGCCAAAACAAAATTTGCCCCTTTTGCATGAAGTAAAGTTTAAGATATTGTTACAAACATAAATCCTGACATTAGATGAATTTCAAACAGGCTGATGACATTTTGTACTGAAATCAAGTAAAAAATTTGTTTCTTTGTTTACATTTTTCAGAATATTGATTTTGGAGGGAGAAAAAAATTGTATTGATTTTAATAATGCTGGATTAGTGTTTCTGAAAGTCTCAAACCATTGGATCAGAACTATTCCTGACTGCAGAGGAGTGGGGGCCTTCATCTTTAAAGCTGCAGTTCAATGATCGGTTTAAATCATCCTAGGATCAGGCTGCTACTGAAAGATGTGGCTCCACCACGTCCGTACTCCCAGCCTAACGTTTGTCCCCTCTCCCCCATGAGTACTAAGGGCACTGACGGTACAGACCCAGGTAAGCTTTTTCATAACAAATGGCAGTAGACACTTAAAACCAGCAGCATTGATTTCCATCTAAGCCATGACTCAAGTTTCCTGTTCACATTGTTCCTGAAAGAGGAAGTCTGTCTGTGGGAATAGGCATGGGACAGGAAAGTCTATTTTGTACACAACGTTCATTCAGTAAGGAGAGAATATCATCCTTCTGTCACATAAACAAGATCTGCAATACACATTCTTCCTTTAAAGTGCTCCAAATTTAAATCCAACATTTGGGCATGGATTTAAAACATTAATCTATTTTAAATACTTACAACACATTTCTTTCCTATACATATATATATTTATTTTTTAATGCTATTACTAAAGGAGCTTTACCAGTTGTCTCTGCATTTAAACGAAGATCTTTGCCACAGTGCTTTTAAGGCCTCAAGAGAAAGATGTCGAAGCTCAAACACAAGAGTTATGAAAAGATCTGCAGCCTGTAAGAGAGCACAACAACAAACGTAGTATTACAGCTGGGCAGAAACCAGCTTTACGGAACAGAGCACAAGAAGAGACTTTGGGTACACCAGCATTGCCGTTGATTTACAATGTAATCTGAGAGTAAAACCTCCTCTCTTCCCTGTGCTCCTATCTTCCTTCCCTCCCTTGCTTTTTTCTTCAGGCTGCAAACATATAAGGAGAAGGGCTCTCACTTAGGATGCCGGTCAGTCCCTACAGCAACAGTGCTCAGTGACCACTATGGACATCACTAGCATACAAATGAATAATAAACCAAAATGCAGCACTGTGGTTACAATCCAGAAGAGAAGGACAAACTCTTCTGAGTTTGTACAGCAAGATCCTGATTTATGACCAGAACTGTTGACACAGCCTCCACACAAAATGAAACAATAGTCAAGATAACTTTATATTAGTCTTAAGTTTATGAGAAAGATCATTTAACTGAGGTTTGGACAACGCTTAAAAGTTTTGCTAGACTACCTCTGACGCTGTGTGAAAATATCCCATCTTACTGGGGAAAAGCCCAAGCATAACTGCTCTTACCTTTGCAGGCAGCACAGGATTAGTTAAAACTGAATAGAATAGACTATTTCAGTTGGAAGGGACCAATAACAATCACCTAGTCCAAGTGCCTGACCAATTCAGGGTTGACCAAAAGTTAAAGATGTTATTAAGGGCATTGTCCAAATGCCTCTTAAATACTGACAAGCTTGGGGCATCGGACTGTAGCAGCAGAAGAGCTGTTCTCCGTGGCTAAGCTGAACTGCTACAACATACAGCAGCTATTTTACCTGCAGTATATTATCACACACTTCTCAGTGCAAAGAAATTCTAGCCCTTCATTCACAAGCTGCCCCTTGCTCTTGTGGGCAAATCGGAGAAACCTACTTTAGGGTTACTTCATTAAAAAAACCCTAAGTATTTCAATCTAGCTGTACAGTTGAAGCTGAATAGTTCTGTTTAATAATTTACTTGCATGTGCACGGCTGAAAGAAATTAAGAGCAATTCAGAGCTGACCCACACTTTTCTGTTAAGTGAAGTAGCTATCTGTACTAGACTTTACATTAAAAAAACCCCACCACTCCCACCTTCCACTTACCTTATATGGCAGTATCAGCTTCCTATTAGCTGAAACAAATATTTTTCTCGAGGTACTTTTGGATGTGTATTACATTACCAGCAATAATTTTTATTTTCTAAAATGTGATGCTGGAAATCAAATTAATCAAATACTCAATTGAACTGAACACATTATCAAGAAGGCAGAAGCCATTCTATTTTTATGCAGTACAAAACTTTCAGTGTCATCCTGACTCAAACCAGGTTCTGTATTACCCACCCAGTCCGTCCCCTGCTGAGAAAGGAGAATATTTTCTCCTTTTTTCAGATTATTTTCATGTGCACGTACACTATTCATCACATTGTTATTTTGGCCTCAGTAGAAGCTTTTGGAAAATGGTATTCTAAAGGCTAAATAGAATGTAGATGTGCTCCTCTGAGACCTGATCCAAAGTTCAAGAAGGGAGATAGGTCTCATTACTTGAAAAATTATCAGAATGTTAAATACAGTAGCTTTTATGTTCATTTTAACATAACTTTATAATGTACAAGTTTTAATCATGGTCCATGTCATACAGATTCACTTAGATTCTTTATTCACTTCAGACGTGAAAGGCTTAAACATAGGACTACTGCTCTGGTTCCAAAGAAAACATTTTTCTTCGTGTAAAAATCATACAAACAAAGTCTAATTCCACTAAGTGACATTTCCAAAGGTCTGGGGAGAGACCTACTTTGACTTCCTGACCTTCCTTCCAGGAGCTGCTTCCAAAAGCAATGAAAAGTTGGAATAACCCAGTGCCAGCATTTGATTTTAATTTAAGACTGCCAAGACATTTTCAGTAAAAAGAAGCTGTCTTTCAGTAAGAAGACCCAGTAATTTCTTACCGTGTTGTTTGATAGGTTGAGAGAATAATTTTTCAGACCCAATACAAACATTCTTTATGTTTTTGTTCTTTTGGGACTTCTTTCCTTTCTAGCAATAATATACTAATTTCATCAAATTGAAATTTATTCTCACACATGGAGCCCTACCTAGGTATTAATTCTGATTACACTTATAATTCCATAGCTAAAATTCAGTTAGATCCACATGTATTCCATTCCATCATTACCTTCAAGGTCTACTTTAAAAAGAAATTACCAAACCCTGAACACTATGGAGCTAGTGAAACAGATTACATTTCATGGTCTACGAAATATTCAGAGAACCGTATTTAATGAAGTTCTTCAAAAGCATTTGTAAAACGCAGGCCTTATGTGTATTTTTACACATGCAAATACACTATGGCCAGCATGATTAGGGGAGCTGGGGAGCCTCATGGATGTCATCACAAGGAGCTGTGTGTGCAGCTGCTGATGAGCTCAGGTGGGTCATCAGCTGGAGGCCACAACACAGTTCAAGATAAAACTTCCAGACTGATATATTTCCAGGTGATACAATTTTAGTCTGTAGACTGACTTCATTCTGCTTCACACCTGCTGACTAGACAAGCTCACATCTAATAACTCAGTGCAAAATTTCTCAGAGAAACAGCTATTTTTACTTCCTAATAATAAAGCTTCAGAATGAACTGCCTGGTCAGGTGGGCTGTTTTTATTTTTTAAGGTAGGTTGCATTGAAATTGAGCTGTCAGATAAACAATAACCTCATTGTAAATTCCTCCATTTGCAGTATTGTAATAATAAACTACATGCAAATTTGGCTCCCATTCCCACCCCTAAATGCAACATAAGGAAGCCTGGCTTTTATTCTACATAGAAGCTTGCTTTTCCTTCTATCTGTAGACTTACTGTAGCTCTACTTAAAAAAAAACCAACCCTCTGAAAGCATAAACATGGTACAGTTTAGATTGGAAGGTAAAGTAGTAAAATGTTTCCCAATAAAAGTGTTTCTATTTATGATATATACAAACACTTACCCTTTGAAAGTTTGACACTATTTGCTGCAAAGTATAAGCCCCTGCAATCACAGGGGAGGTTGCTTTGAAAATGTGTTCAGTTAGCATCTTTAGTTTTGCCTACTAATGTGTTCTCAATGAAAGCGTGAGGCCTTCTCTCCAGTACATTTAGTATATCTCTTTGGAATTACATAGCTGTCTCTTCTCCATACTTGTGGTTTTCAGCTGTCTGATTTCTTTTTTCAACTATACATATGTTAAAGAATAAGTGATTTCCTTGAATTGAAGACCAACCGTGAAATCAGATGGTGACACACTCTTCTCCCTGAAGTCTACTGGTTGAACAGCTATGATTATTCTCTCCCTGCCATGGCATAACTTGCCTTCCTTCTGATCCTCACCAGTTCTTTCTTATTTGGTTTCTTACCTTGCCAGTTAACCTTATTTCAGCCTCAATTTCAGGAAGGATGTAATTGTGCCTGGTCATGGACCAAGTTTAAGTGACCTAACAGGCCATTTCCAATACTATCTTCTAAGGCTTTCCAATTCACAGCAGACAAAGACTTCTGTTCCTGGTAAAGTTATTATTATAGTCATACAGAAAAAGAACAGTCAAATTTCAAAAAGCAAAATCATCCATGTAACTACAGTATCTTAATTCATCTTGACAATCAGAACATCTTCCTTACCTGGGAAATACTGTTATATATTCTGTTATACTCCCTACACCCACAAGTTAGAAACACGCAAATCCTAACACCCAACTAGGGAGTAACTAGCAATTAGAATGCCTTATGAGAAAAACAGATGGTGAGACCATGCCCTAAAGGTAAACTCTTTTGGGTCAGACTGAAGTACAGGAGTTGGGCAGAGTGAATCTGACATACTCTTGCCCACTCTGCTTAATGCATACACAGCCACATTCACTAGAGCTACTAATCCAGCATCAAAATCCAGACAGCCAAATGTAAATGCAGCCCCCAGCAGAAGTTGTGACAGGCTTCCTTCAAGCCTCTTTCAAGTGAGGGTCCCTTCTCCCCATCCCTTTGACCATTCTTTGTCAGTATGCAGCTTGTTCACTTAATGGTCCATTAGCTAATCTACATCCACACTGAAATTCAATCTTGTCTCATAATAGCATTAAAAAATTAAACAACAACTTTGCTTCCTTGGAAATGACACAGTCTCCACCCCCATTTTCTCAACCCTTCACTGTTTTCCCTGGAGTTGGGGATTTTCCCTTCCATTTGTTCTTGGTTTTGTGTCCTGAAAGAAATGCATAATCTTGCCTCATTCAGAGTCAAACAATAAGGGGACAAACAAGCTATACATGCGTAACAGCAGAGCTGTCTCCCAAGCAACGCTGTGGGCATTCCCGTAACTTCTCTCCTGGCCCAAAGGACATTTTATCGGTTGGAATGGGGGATAATAAAGATCCCCTTTGAAATGTCTTGTCACACAAAAGGAACACCCTGAAACAGTGAAAACGGCTGACAACCAATCGAACCCTGTGCTGGGATAGGCATATGATGAATAATTCACCTCTTTTTTAGGCAGTGGCACAGACAGCAGCCACTTGTGCTAATCTTAGTAATTTACAAAACAAATTTCCCACACATGAAGCCAGCGGGCCTCTTTGGAGTCAGAAGCGACATCCCACTGTTACTGGGAAAAATCGTCTACCATTCTTTCAAAGACACTGAATTATGGGTGTTCAAAAGAAGGTAGGATTTAGAGAAAGTTTCTCAGGTTCACTGCAATAGTTTCTTTTTCCAACATTTTCCAACCAGTATTTAGATTCTCTAGTCTGTTCCTAAATGCCATTACATACTGCTGTTACAATGACAGCCACATAGAATTAAGCATTATCGTAACCAAAGAGGCTGATTTTATTCTACATTAGCAAGAACCGTTATGTTTATGGCTTTGTTAGCTCTCTATAGCCCCAACCTTCCTAGCATGCAGCTAAAAAGGATGGCAGAATTGCTTATAACTCAGAGAGAGAAACCTACCCCATATACCACCATCCAAAAAGGCTACCTGCTGCTTTCTCCTCAGCCCTGTGCTGAGGTCTTTGCCAGGCTGTGATACCAGGTCACACTCTGATCACTATTTAATAAGTTGGGAGTAACTGCTAGGGTTGTAATTTATGATAGCTGACTGAAGTTGCCCATTTCAGTTGTCATGACTGTGATCCTTCTCCAGCCTATGCCTTTACCTTAAGTTTCACACCACATTACACAAACACCTACTTGTGCTCATCAATCACAGCTAAAGCTAAGAGAAACGTGAATATACACAGTATATTCATTTCTAAACAGGCACCACTGGCCTGCAGAGTTGTAATCCAGCAGTGCACTCTTCTCCAGTCCCCATAAAGCCTGTACTCCATCTCCCAGTATCTGTGTCCTCCCCAGGGAAGAGACAGGCAGAGCTTTTGCTCTTTGACATGGGACTTAACCTAGACAAAGGAAGGTGAAGTGCCTTCTCCTGGGCTAGATTTGAAGCTTTTTATTAACGTCACTTGTACTTACATGCATTTATAGGAGAAATCACAGCCTCACTGCACAAGAAATAACCTTGCTCCAAAGTACAAGCAATCTAACAAGAACATCAGAGGACAGGGAATATATCGGAAATGAGCTGACTAAACTCATCAGAGGCAAATTTATGGAGGCACCAAGGCCCAGTTCAGTGCTTTCCCTATTAGATCATACTTGTTTTCTAGTAATATTCTGACCATGAATGACTTAAACAAGGTGTTCTTCTATTTTTAAATTCACATTGTTTTCACATTGTTCTATATAGGAACTTCATTACTAGCAAGAACCACTCCATCTGACGCATAATGGGATATGAAGTGCCCTCTCTTTTAGATCATTGCCCTCAGTTCATCTCAGGTCAGCAATGATTAAGCACCATCATTTGTTGATCCTTCTGTATTGTATATAACAGGTGTTCTTGATAATGTCTGAATTTCACAGAAGTCTGGGATCTTCATTTCAAAGACAGTGATAAACACTAACTGATCCAGCTGCTGCCAGTATCAACAAAAATTACAAGACCTAAACGAGCTAACGAGACAGGCAGACCCTCATCTAGAATGATGGTCATCACAGAAAAAAATTAGCCACTGCATGTTCCACGTGACCAGAATATTCCACCCTATCTTAGCAGCGTTCACTAATGAAAATGGTTTAGGTGAGAAGAGATTCCCTCTGGACCCAAGCAGCATCCCCAGAAAACGTGACGGTTATTACTAGAATTCATCAGAAGCACGTGGAACCAACCAGCCAAGATCCAGAGGCAAGGGTTTCACATGCAAACTGTTTTGAGGATGAAGCAACAGGAGAAGAACCAAAGGATTTTTACAATTAAGCATCAAAACTGTCAGTGACAACCCAAACCAGACACTTTTTTTGTTTGTTTTTTTTTTCACAGCAACACAAAAATCTGGAAATCCAGGTTAATTTAGAATACAGTTCAAAATTGCTTTCGCCCAATATTCAGGGGCAAAATAGGAATATAGGAAAATGAAACTTCAAAGCATTTTATCTTTCTATAATTCTACATTAAAAAATTCCCAGAACAATGGAGGGCTTCAGTATTTCAAAATTGCTGCTCTCCTAGTCACCTCTTATCTGTGTAGGAGAACCCTCAGACCACCAAGGACCTTACAAGGAAAAGGAGATTATGTGTAAAGGCTTACCTCAAAACTCGCACTATGTGCTAAGCAAAGCTTCCACACTAGTTCAGTCACTTCCCCTTCAGTGACTTCCCTCTCAGTTTGTTCCCTTTCATAGAGCATGCTGGTCACATACAGATCCTCAGAGTCCACTGGAAAGACATAAGGAAAAATCAGATATCTGGTGGTTGCTGGCCATTTGCTATGGTTAACCCTAAATGCTAGGGGAAAGTTTTTCTCTTAGCATTTATTTCTGCATGTAAGAATCACTCTAGTCTCAGTGAAGCCAAGGGATGAATATGAATACCTACAGTCAGGTTGAATTTAAGAATACAACAAAATAAAGGCCTAAAGACAAGTGTGACCTGAAAGAAAGAGGGAGAGAAACAAGACAAAAGATACACATGAAAAAAGTCCCACTTTCCATCAATATACCTCTTACAGTGGCTACTTTACATTCATTGCCCTTTCCAATTTTATCTAATCACTCGCTCCTCCCAAAAACTCAACAGGAGATTTAAGTGCTAAGAAAAATAAATGGCTCGGCTCTTAACCTCTTCCTGAGGAAGAATCTTGTCATCTTATGTCAGCATAACTATAAACAAAAAGCGTCTTGGAAATTTGGATTTTCCTTTTTAAAAAAAGCCAACCTATTTAGAAGTAGACAAAAAAAATCATAGAATCATAGAATTATAGAATAGTTTGGATTGGAAAGGACCTTTAAAGATCGTCTAGTCCAACGCCCCTGCCATGGGCAGGGACATCTTCAACTAGATCAGGTTGCTCAGAGCCCCGACCAACCTGACCTTGAATGTTTGCAGGGATGGGGCATCTACCACCTCTCTGGGCAACCTGTGCCAGTGTTTCACCACCCTCACTGTAAAAAATTTCTTCCTTATAGCTAGTCTAAATCTACCCTCTTTTAGTTTAAAACCATTCCCCCTTGTCCTGTCGCAACAGGCCCTACTAAAAAGTCTGTCCCAATCTTTCTTATAAGCCCCCTTTAAGTACTGAAAGGCTGCAATAAGGTCTCCCCGAAGCCTTCTCTTCTCCAGGCTGGACAACCCCAACTCTCTCAGCCTTTCTTCATAGGAGAGGCATTCCACCCCCCTGATCATTTTTGTGGCCCTCCTCTGGACCCGCTCCAACAGGTCCATGTCTTTCCCGTGCTGAGGGCCCCAGAGCTGGACGCAGCACTGCAGGTGGGGTCTCACCAGAGCAGGGTAAGGGGCAGAATCACTTCCCTCGATCTGCGGGCCACGCTGCTTTTGATGCAGCCCAGGATACGGTTGGCCTTCTGGGCTGCGAGCACACATTGCTGGCTCATGTCCAGCTTTTCATCCACCAGCACCCCCAAGCCTTCTCGGCAGGGCTGCTCTCAATCCCTTCATCCCCCAGCCTGTATTGATAGCAGGGGTTGCCCCGACCCAGGTGCAGGACCTTGCACTTGGCCTTGTTGAACCTCATGAGGTTCACATGGGCCCACTTGAGCTTGTCCAGGTCCCTCTGGATGGCATCCTGTCCCTCAGGTGTGTCAACTGCACTACTCAGCTTGGTGTCATCTGCAAACTTGCTGAGGGTGCACTCGATCCCACTGTCTATGTCATTTATGAAGATATTAAACAATATCAAATATTAATATTAATTAATATTAATTATTAATATTATTATAATATCAATAATAAATAATACAAAATGTTTCTCAACATTTAGAGCTCAACTTTAAAATCTTTCCTCAGGCAAGCCTCCCAACTGACTTCAGTAAAATCATTCTCCTGAAGAGAAGCACACAAAGCAAAGAAGGAGCAAAAATTGAAAACAGTTCTCAGACATGGCATGTCCTTAGTTCCATTAGGACTTGCAATTATCTAGGCTCCATTTGTACACAAACTAGGAATTGTCTACAGATACAGGAAGGCTGATGCTCTGCGTACAAGGGGGCTAGGAATGTAAAGTAGGTAAAAAAAGGGTTGGCCATTAAGGAAATCTATAATTTTTTGAAACCCACCCAGCTTCCAGTTATAGCAGGCCCCAACTCCTAAAAAAGGGACAGCTCTCAGTAGCCCAGCCTGTAAAAACATCCACTTTCACATAGTTTAATGCATGAAAGGAAGTATCAGGTGCAAAGAGTTCTTACAGGCAAGATGCAGAACCAAGATTTTTCTAGGAAATAAATTTACTTTATTTTAGCAGAAACATCACGTTACCTTTTTTGTACAGTGTCTCCGTTTCCACTCGAACGAGTTTCAGTGAAGACTGTGTCTGCGTCTTTGCCCCGTTGCCCTTCTGAGAGAACGGTGTAACAAGGTTGGACTCAGTACATTTGGCCTCTGCGAGGACTCCATCCTTAACGCTCTGAACACATTCCAGCTTGGAGGACAGGACCTGCTGCTCAGACTGAGAAGAACAGATACTTCAGGTAAAATCTTGATGACCTATGTCAGCCTGCCCACTCCTTTCTCTCCCAACTTCACAGAGGATTCCAGTTCTGTGATACAGTGTGAAGTCTCTTGTCCAGAATTTTGACAGCCCCCAGCCTGTGGAGGTTAATATACTCTGTATTTTCAGTCTAATATTTCCATCACTGAAATGCAACTGCTACTAACTTTCAGCGTCAAATGGTCTCAATTCATTTCAGCTCACAAAGCATCAGTGTTAAGCAGACCTTTTTGGTCAGCAGTTGAGAAAAGCAAAAGGCTGGTAAATTATGACTAGCTAGTACAACACAAGAAGCAAGTAATGTTCACCTAATAAAAATGGCACAAGACACAAACATTGACTGTATTTGCCATGAACACTGGAAAGCTGTAAGTTTGGCTTTTAGAAAAGCTTCTATCTTTCCAAAGTTTTCTGCAAATAACAACTTTCTTTGCACAATGTATTTTTCTTATCCACATCTCTACTTTCAGTTTACCACTATAACATATTTTAATGACAGAGTTTAATCCAGGCACCTAACAACCTCTTGCATTTATACTATAATGCCCATCAACTACAATGCAAATTTGCATTAAAAACAAATTCTGTGAATAACAGGCATTACAGGGACAATAATATTCATCATTTCTTTGCTAAGGATTCAGGTTTGGGCAGACACACACAAATATAATTGAGCATAAATGACTATTCAAAAATGTTTTCATTTACACTTATGAAAAACGTTCCCACTAGCAGAAGTACCTGACGTGAATTGCAAGCCTGGTACTTAGACTCTTCAAAGAAATTAAAAGGCCCTGTGGAAGAATCAGTGTCATTCCCCAACACTTACCGACATACGAGGAAGAGCAACAGACTGCACAGAAGTAAAACCAGAATAGCGATGAGAGCAGAGGTTTAAGTCCCTTGTCTTCACAAGAATAGGACCTTTTCGTTGATACCTGGTTGGGCATATTCCCAGAACATCCACCTAGTAAGAAACGTACAGTGTTGAATCACACATGCACACATACAATACAAGCAGGTATTATGGGCTATTACAATTAATTTTAGTTATTGCTTTGTTGTAATAACAATGCAACCTAAATTCCCCCTTGCAGGACACTGGCTTCGCCACAAAAGCCATGGAAAGGCAAATCATTTTAAAGACCTTGGTCCAACTTTATAATAACCAGGGTTTGTTGATTTGTTTACCTTCACTGTGTTACTCTCAATCAGATCATTTACAGATGTATGCTTTTTCATTTAAGATTTTGTGGGTTTGCAGGGAAGCATTAATTCAGAAGAGCATTTCTACTCAGAAGAAACGTAATTACATATGGGTGTCCCAAGCCTTACTGCAGAACACCTATTTAAGCACCGATATGTAGCAATAATATGAGGATGCTGAAGGTCAATCTAGAGACTGCTCTTCGCAACAGAAGTGCAGCCATTGAGGTATCTCAGCTGCACTCATGCAAACACATGGGCGACAGTGGGGTACTGTGGACTATTATTTCAGTGTAACACAGCAGAACTTGAGCTTAAGTATTAAAGAAAAAATTGCAAAGAGCTCTGAAAAGCCTGATCTTAAAGACTCCTGAAATTAATGAAAAAAGTCATGATGAATAATCATTAATAATTAATATTATATTTTCCCCAGAGAACAGGTAAAGCACAAGCCCTGGTGATACAGCTCCTCAGAGAACTCTGCAATACACAGCTTTTCCTCGGATAACAAGATAGTGGATTCCAACCCTCAACAAGAATGCAAATTATAGATAACTTCATAACATTCACTACAAAAAGCAATCAGACAACCACCTCTGGCTGCTGACCAGCCACCAAGTGGCAAAAACCTTTAGTTATTTAAAAAGGGAATAGACTTTACATGCACAAGGGCTAACAGCCACCCTAGAGCATGACTCTACCAACGGTCTCACCTCTTCAATGACTGCACTAGCAGTGGATGCTTGTGACGTCTGCAGGACACTGAGAATGCCTCGCTTTATGTTCAGTGCCCAGGTCTGTTCACTCCTCACAGGACAGAGCTTCAGAACTTTCCCATCATGGAAAGAAAAATGAAGAGGATGCTGTTCTAGTATTTCCCTGCAATAAAACAGTTTATAGTTCCTTGCTTCAAACAGTGGCTGCAAGTCAATTTATGACATTAGACTCTCATATTCTGAATGGAGTTGTTCCTCCACAATGGATCTGTCTTATTCTGTATCTCCATTCTTTATAGCAAGCCTCTATACTTCATGAATTCACCCTGACCCTAAGAGACCTTAAAAAAAAACCAAAACAAACCAAAAACTATCAAGATAATCACAGTATCTTCAACATAACTGTAACACTTAATAAAGCCAACTCCTGGTAAATTCTTTAAAAGTAATTATATTTAATGGCAACAATTCTTGTTTAATGTAAAAGAGAAATTCCATTTTATGATTCAGGGTGCCTTTAGCATTGGTAAGCACGTCTCAATTGCAAAGTAACTGCATATACTCTTTATCATTCCTCTTCAGCTGTGATACACACAAGAATAACTGCTTTCCAATCAACCCATATCTTCCTGCTCTGCTAGGTGTACATACTTGGGCTCTATCCCAAAGTCTCTGTTGTCAGTTCACTCCCTGATTGCTTTTGCTATCCCGGATTGAAAGTACAGTGTTTTCTACTTTTGCAAGTGATCACTTTTTAACATTGATTTTCACTCCTAATATAACGTACTTTAATCATGTATTTCCCCTCTAAAGGGGTAAAAATAAGCCATCCAAGGGAAGAATTCTACAGTAGCCCAATGGTCAGCTCCCATCCAGGGAGATATACAGTTCATCTGCACATTAACTGTGGAACTAATTGTTCATCTAATCAACCGGGTCACAAAGGTAATGTAAGAGAAAAACTTTCGATGCACAAACACCTGAATAAAGTCTTTCCAGGAGAAGAGACTGTGTACATGGGGTAAGAGTTTCTGAACTCCTAGGCAACTGTGGTTGCTTTTGCTACTATCTGTGGAAATTACATGCATGTTCAGAGAACAAGCTAGATGACTGTATATTCACAATGGGCTGAGGCAAATGCTAATAAGGTTCACTCGTCTGAATAATTATTTTCAATAGCCAAGTTTCACTGAATGCTTTCTTTGCTACCTCTATTTTTTGGCTGCTCTTACCTCTATGAAAATCCTACAAAAAACTTCACAGAAGATGTGCTTGTACTCTGATTTGAACTCTGATACCACTACCCATACTGTGGGTATTCATCTTCCTGATAAATATAAAAAGCAGTGCGTTTACTCCAAACTGGCTCTTTTTGACCCTTTGAATTGAGTCAATTATCTCAGTTCTCAGTGTTGTTTAAAGGCTGAGAATCCAAGTGGCAGGACAAAGAGGAAGATTACAAAGCTGAGTGTAATCAGACAACAGAACTGGTTTTTTTTGATGACACAAGAAGCATCAGCTCTCTGGGAAAATACCGGACCTCCACAGTTTGAAGAGACAGTTTTTGTAAAGGCATCTTCACTAGAGTCCATAACTTTGCCAGCCAGAGGAAACACACTGACATATCTTATGAATGAGCTACTAAAACCAAACACATAAAAGAAGAAAATTACATTAGATGAATAAATGCAATTTAAATATCACGGAAGAAAAAACCCCAACATTTTGCATCGTCAAGATCCTCCAAACCAAGAACTTCTGAAACGTACTTCAAAACTCAAGAGTCTGTACAAGAAGCAACTGCAACTCAGAGAACTAGTGAGCGATCCATACACGCTGCTAGCCAGCTAGAGGCCTGATAATTTGTATCCAGAATAATTTTAATTGTCTACTCTCCAAATGTTTTTACTTACAAAGGGATGAAAATTGGGTTCAGAAAAACCTCTCATTTTGCTGATGACCTTGATCCCGGCTTTTTCAAAAAAAAAAAAAACACCACCCCACCACAACCAACTAAAACTAAACAAAGTATGAAACAGAGTGAACAATGTCAAGTCAAGCTGCTGCTAAACCACATAACTTCAAAAAAACAAGAACTAGACCAGATTAGAAGTTTTTCTACCTTAGACTGTCCATTTCCTTCAGAGGCTCCTCTCTGGACGCAAGACTTTTCTTAATCTGTACATCTTGCACCTAGGAGCAAAGATGATAGAGCAACAAATATCATTGTCAATAGGAACTTGTGGACTTTGTCACATAAGGATATGTACACAGAATGTCACAGACTATGAAAAAAGGGTCAGTGTTGCAAGCAACACAACCGCAATAGCCACATCTTCAGGATACATATCTCAGATGGTTTCCAAAAATTTCTTCTATGAAGAAGTTTCACTCAATATTAAAAACATTTTATACAGCACTATTATACACCTTTCATTTCCACACCAGAAGCAATCTCCTACTCTGGGGTAAAGTAGGAGCCTGGATAAAACAGAAGTTGTTTCTACTCCAACTGAGAAACAAAATGACTAACCATCTCAGTTGATTCTTGAGACTATACCTGGTAAAGTTCTCAGTATTCAGTAGCCATTTCATACCTTACTTTTACTGAATTCAGAGGAGAAAATACATATTTAAGTTAATTTTGGAATTTCCTAAAGTACTTGCAATTTGTCTGGTTGTGGTAAGGAAGAACTGTTCTCAAATGGTAGATCAAAAATGGTGGCGCTCTGCCCCATTTTAAGTACAGCATAGACGGCAACTGTTAGTAATTTTTTTTCTTAGTATCTTCTACTTTTTTTTTTTTTATAAAAACAAGCATTCAACTACATATTGTTTTGCATATCTTAGGAGGCCTCAAATTAAGATAAAGAGTTAGAAGTTGGGGAATCCAGCCACTGATATTGTAAGGCAGAAGAGAGTGACTCAGTCTGAAGACAGTACCCAAATTCTCAGTTTTCATGTAAAATCACAGGACCATTGGCTAGTTAATTTTATCCATATGGCCATGTTAGGGCAGGGAAAACTATCCTATTTTTCACTGGCCTCATGTATATGTGTATATGGTACACACGTGTCAACCCCTGCAGAACCCATGAATCATTCCCTCTGTTAACCTGAAGGAAAATAAAGACAGATGAAAGAAGTTTATTTTCCATGCTCCCCCTGCTAAAGCACTGTAGTTCTCAAACTAGCCTACCGCAGGGCCCACCCCAGGAAGAGGTCTGTAATTTGAAACTGGTCTTGTCACTGAGAGAGAGATCTCCTGCCAAGATCAATGGAGTGCTACAAGACTGAATTTTACACTGTGCTAGGAATGGCAACAATCCAGCACATCCTACAAGTTTCTCAAGTTCTCTTTAAAATGCTTGCTATTTTTAAATTACTGGTACAGATATGAAAATGCCTTTCAAAGGGACTAGCTTCATCTCCAGTTCTGCGCTTCATGTGACGAAACAGTGAAACTGTCATGCCACTTGGGAAAGAAAACAATGATTTGTTTAATCTGCCCTTTAAAACTGGCAAATACTTAATTTGAAGCCGTGTCACATCAAAGTAATTCTGCAACTCTAATTATGAGATCCAGAATTGAACTGGCTTTTAATTACAAGAAAAACAAATGTTTTAAATGTAGTAGTAGTAATCCCAAAGAAAGATACAGTTCCACGTTAGCTCATCCCGATCACTCAATTATGACAATACTCACTTTCAAAACCATCTGGCAGTTCCCCAATACCTCAATGATCACAGTGCTCTCCAGAGAGATGCCACTGCTTTTGTAAATACTTCCCTGCAGGAATGTGCCGGTGACTGCTGAATACCTGTAGCTGTATCTAGCTCTTTTGGGGAAGTACGATGCACTGCGTCCTAGGAAACAAACAAAAAAAACTTTCTTTAGTCTATTAGGCTTCCCCCTCCCCCTATTTTTTTTCTACTTTTTAATCTTTTGGCCACTGAAATCAGCTTAACAAGGGGCTGGATATTCAGAATGTTCCCTTCCCACTTGGAGTTACAATTGAAGGAACTGGGTTTCTGAAAGCACCCTGCATGCTAGCGATAGCTCCTGTATGAAAGGTGAAAAGAATTCCCTTCTCTTCTATGCACATTACCTCACAATTTCTATCAAGGCAGGAATCTAATTTCCAAGAGCAGAAAAGGAATGCAATGCATTTACAGCATGATGCTCTTTCAACACCTTTCAGAGAGCATCAAAGCAGGACCTTTGCAATAGCAAGATGAAAAAGATCTGCTGATACATTCGGTGCTTTTCATGCCCATGCTGTGGCTACACATATGCAGACAAAACTAAATGACATGTTTTTTAAGTAAACAACTTTGGTTCTGAAAGCCTGCCCGAAAAGATCCAGGCTGAGGAAAAGAAAGCATGGGAAGATAAGGATTATTTGTATTTGTATGAAGACACTGTAATGACCTGACAAGTGTCCATGGGTAGCACTGTCTCCTAGTGAATATATTGTCAGACACCCTCATGTGTGGAGCATGGTCTCTGTATTCCTCTAATCAAAGGAGATTCTCTTCTAGACCAGGTGATAAGAATTAACCCTGAAAGGATGAGAAGATCAGAGTCACAATACCTTCAATGCCACATGTTTTGGTGGCTGTGGTATGTTAGAATGTAACAAAAACGGTGTCCCTAAAAGATAAGACATCACGGTACGACCTTAACTGGGACCACTGAAGTGCAGAAGAGGGAAAATTCAAAGAAAATACTCTCCCTTCCCTGAGATGAAGACGACAACACCTAGGAAGAATGACCACTGTGGCTCCCGTAACAAGACAGCTTCTTTTTCTCTGCCTCACAGCAGCACTGCAACACTCAAGCACTTTCAATGACAAAGCCCCAGAGAGATGAAGTAATATTGGACAGATTAAGGGTCTCTGAGCTGCACTGTCTGAGTAGGGAGCTAAGAAGCCAGGGCAAGATCTCCTTGGGAGCAGAACATCCATGTGCTCCCCTTGCTGTTACGCTGAAAAGCACTTTTGCACATTCAAGTACCTGCTGGCAACGTAAATGAGAAGTGTAAGTTACAAACTACACCTCAAGCCATTCAACCAAACCTTTCCAGGTCAGTTCAATATTCTGTCTTCCCGTCCATTCCTCCTTTACAGAATAGAAGTTTTGTGCCTGCTTACTGAAGGAGAAGTCTTTCTTCATGCCTGTTTCAGTATGAAAGGAGCTAACACTGGGTTCTGGTAAAAAAGACACTCATACATGGCTGGGTTTTGTCCCGCTCTGGTTTAGTAGTTTGCTTAGCTCTAATGTCTATGAGTTTTCTGAGTTCACAGAATGCGACCTTTAGGCAGGTCTGGGCCTGGTAAAGCTTTGTGGAACTTCCCCGCTACTTCCACGAATGCCGATCACTCAGACAGAAGTACCATTCTTCCAAGAACACAACATCCCTGCTGAAGAGAAGGAAGTTTTCAAATCCCTCCTTCCTTATCACATACAAGACCTGAATACAATTTTGTTTTACTCACCTACACACTCTGCAAAACAGGAAGCTCCATAACTTAAACTCTCCAAGGATCCTGCAATGACAGGTAAGTTAACAGAAAGGCACTGAAAATTTGTGTGCAGCTCAGAACAGACCTGCTGCTTTTCAATTACAATGAAGTAACTGAAACCAAAGCATGTCCCTCAAAAAAAAAAAAAAAAAAAATCCACAAGAGTTTTGCTACCAAGTATACAGGGACAAGACTTTGTTCTTGCCCCTTTCCACACATCTATACCACACAGGCACATACATAAAGGAACGACATGCCTTAGTGTATTTATTGAGGTAGGTATGGAAATGCAACAACACCATGGATTACCAAGCAAATTAAAAAAAGGGGTTCTTAATCCGAGAAAGAAATACACATTTTATACACCACACTTCTTCACATCCATAGGTTTTTAACTTTATTGAAGTTAGGGAAAATTTCTACTTAGCTAAGATTTTTATTGCACATGGCCATTCAAGAAATCATAAGTATCATCTAAAGTAGAACAAGAGCAAGCTTTACTGCCCAAGAAAAACTCTTCCAGCATCAGCATGCTAAGGAACACTTAAACATCACAACTCAAGGGCGGCAGTTGGTTAAGACATCCTTTAACACTGGAGAGCCTGTTCTCCAGCATGACTTTCATTCAGACTTTGACTGGGAGGGCAGCAAATTCCAGTGGATGCAGAACACACTCACACCACACAGATGGAATTGCTTCAGATTCACATTGGCATGAATAGGGGAAACAGTCAGGGCTATGTACAGAGCCTCCATTCCTTCTCTTCACTCTGTGCACACACATCTGCACAGTAAACTAGTAAGACTCTCACTCTAATGCCCTGATGCTGAATGACCTTAAATAAGCCTGGCAGAACTACATTCATCAGTTATTGCAAGCACTGCTAGACAACATAAAAGTCCATGATGAACTGGAAGAAAATTCTGTTTTCACAGAGAAGTTAAGCAACAGTGAAATTTTTAGGGTATCTATTTCCTGTGCATCACTGTGATTGCCTCTACAAGCATGATGACCAGGCACTCAAAGGGCCAGACTGATATAAATCACGCTTCAGCACATGAAGCAAAATCATCACAGATTGCTTTCACCCCCGGCAAATACACAGGTACCATGTTGAAGATCAGCCTACTGGTCCCAATCTCTTGAGAACTTCTCTGATAAACTTGAGCTGAATTACAGGAATTTTGAGAGAGGAGCCCCATGATGAACACATGCGAGATGCACGTTCCAGGACCCGATCCTGCACTGCTAACACTCCCAGCACTCAACTCAGCAAGTTACCCCAAGTCCTAGATATTGATAAGACCGTGCACATGGCAAAAATCAGTCAGATCCCAGCTGCTCATATGCACTGCAGCAACATACAAGGAACAGCCAAAAGCAAATACATGATCTTGCTGCTCTTCAATACATGGCACTTGTATGTACCATAGTGAAAGAAAATGCTACTTTATTAATAAATCATATATTACATGATTTAATTAGTATTAAAAGCATTCAGCTCTAACTTGCCATTATTCTTAAAAATAACTCCCACAAGAAGTTCAATAGTAAGTATAATTGCCCCAAACTTCCATGCTATACTATATGCTAATGAACCTTCCCATTAAGCCGTAACTAACATCCCTGTGCTGCTCAGCTTTATCTCCCACTGCAGACAAAAGTTAAAAGAGTCTCTTTATTCTGGTTCTGTGCTTTTGGATGTTTTATATATGCTATACGCCAGAAGGAAATGCTCTTGTCAAACTACAACATTTAAAAATCCACATTTATATTATTTATTGGAACCGTATTTTCCCTTCTCTTAATCCCTTTTTGTGAAATGTGAAAATTATTGGCAGGAGGAAAGAAGGAAATTCACTGGTTTTGGAAAAAAAATAAGAAAGTGTTTGTTTCTTCAGCACCCACTCAAGCTTATATACTTTTTTATTCCCAAGTTAAAATTTAAGTTTCTGGAGAGTAGAATTACATTTTTCTTGAAAAGGTCTTACCCCCACATTTATATTTTCCTCCCAACAAATGCTCCTTTTTATTTTGCAGAATTAATTCTCTGTATGGAACTTCAGATTTTACCTTTAAAAAGTATGAATAAGATGTTATTTTCAAGCAAACTTGGTCCTAGTGCTACAGAGACCTGCAAAACTAGAAAACTTTCTAGCATAGAGAGACCAGGTCATGTAACACATGAGAATTATCACTCAACTATTGATTTTTATAAATATACTTATCTATACATAAAACATATGCATTAACTTCAACATTCCCAACACACTGCATTTGAGGAGAAAGAGATACACTTCTCAGTCTCCTTGGGGGAAAAAAAACATCCTTAAGTATCTAGTGAGTCAGATAAGAAATGGACTATCTACCTCACCCCATTCTTTTAAACAGTGGAAATAGGTAGTGTTAAGTTAGTGGCTTTAAATGAAGAAATCAGTACAAATTATTCAAGAACCTTGAAATAAATATGGTAAGATAAACTTGGAAAATTCCTCTCTGTTATGTAGCATCAGATTTTTAAGATGTTGAGCACACCTCTCCAGGACCAGATTTAAGAGCGCTCTCAGCTCCCATGTGGATACCTGAACGCTGTGCTCAGAATTTTTAAACGTGCTTATCACAGACCGAGAGTGGGGTAGGCTGAGCACCTTGGACAATCAGGCAATCAGTTCACTTTGTTAACTTTGTTAAGGTGCCTAAATTTAGAGTTTCTGCTCTTTGCTTTGTTCTTTTTAATTTTAAAATTTTCTTCCATAATTTATTTTTGTTCTAAAAACTGCATGCACTTATCTCTTTTCAGTTGACAAGAGTAACAAAGGACCACATCATTGGCATTTCATGACCTACTCACACTTTTCAGAATCCTTCATCTGCCAAATACCAAAGTGAGCACAACTTTACAACATGATACGAAGATGTTATTTTCAGGAGAGATAATGAATTGACTGGCACAATCTCACTGTTTCTGTCGCTTTCCCTAGTAATGCTGAAGGAAGATGCACTACTAACTGCACTCCTTTATAGGTAGGGTGCCCTCCCACCTGCCCAGTACCACCCAGAGAGCTCAGTAAAGCAAATTGCCACACTACACTGAAAATCAAGACAAACTTGCTATGAGAATTACTGAAAACCTATGAGTTGTAACATAATTTACATCTCAGAAGTTTTGCTAGTGAGATCATTCCTTAGCAGAAGTATTTTGCATTGAGAGATCAATCTCAGCAGAGGAAAAAGTTTCTTCTACTTACTCCCTGAAGCTCCTGCCACAACAGCACAGAGTAAAATGATGGCGTGCAGCCCCATGGCCATCGAAATCACCTCCTCAGCCCAGAAGTCAACAAAACCACATCAGTTCTGCTCTCAAAGGCATCTCTGAGCAAGGCAGTGAAAGAAAATTTCCTTCACAAAGCAGGAGCTCACTATTTCAACTCCCCTCTTCCAGCCAGAGGAGGGGCTCTGGCAGGGCAGCCTGCAGAGGAAAGAGTGCGTGTGTGTAGTAAGGGGGAGAGAGAGACACACGCAAACATCTCATCCAATCTCTAACAGCATTTCAGCCTTTTTGAAAAAAAAGAGAGAGAAGTTAACCTATTAGAAATTCCACAAAACTGCAAGGAAAAGAAATTAAGTATATGGTATCACAACATAGCAAACGTTCAGAACAATCCCACGCAGTAAGTTTAAAATAAATAAATAAATTAAAAATTAAAAATTCACCCTAGTAATTGTTCCATAATGATTAATAAATCAAAAAGCACACAGGATGAAAGCAAAAGCTTTGGGGCTGAAGGTAAGGTGTTTCCATCGGGAGCAAGCAAGTTCATGGGAGGCAGCTCATCCCTTCAGCCAAAGTCCCAAATGTAAGATGAATGAAATTGTGTGTAAATAATACATAAAACCACTAAACTACAGTCCTTCTGGTAGCAATCAGGTTTTTACACTTCAGACATAGGTCTTCCAGGGTTCACTGAACTTCTAAGAAAGACCTTCTACTCCTGCTTTAGGGAGATTCACCATCTACCTCCTGTTCTACTGACTCATTCTTCTAGAACTGGGGTTCTCATCATACACCTTCCCTGGCAGCCTACGGCCATGTTTACTCTTCACACATTAACACGATTGATGATCACTTACGCCACCGAAGCATTGTCAAAACTCAGTTACACTTGCATGCCAAGACCTTCTGAAGGAAGCTGCTGTGGACTGGCAAAGATTTATTTTCTCCTGCTGTCATGTCCTAACCTGCTGTAAGCCCCTCTGGTTTACCCTGAGCTACTGTTTACTTCTAACCAGATTCACAAGCAGAAATCATAGGTAACAGTCCCAGTCACCGGTGCTACTCTCCCCCACTAAGCTTGTGTTGTCACAGCCTCTTGCCTGAGCTTACCTTCTCCATCAGGTAACATTTGCTCTGTTCAAAATGCTTACGAATTTCACTTAAAGGGAAAGCAACTTCTCAGACGTGCCTTGCATAGATCAATGACCAAAGAAGATGAGAGAGAGCAAGTTAAGTCTAAAGAATTAATGAAATATTCCATGACGAAAGCTGGGCCCTGCTATCAAAACCCCACATCTACCAACGCCAAACTCAGGGACAGCTCAGGTCTGAAACTGAATTAAAAAAAAAAAATCTTATGGACTTCATATAGCAGCTTGGATTTCCTATGATCAACCCAAAGTGGTAACTGAGAAAACCTTCTTCCGTCTCCACTGTGATTTTTCAGAATATTCTAATTTCGAAACTGCTTCAGAGATTTCATTGTGGAAATCTTGCAACTTACAGGTTTGCCATTTTTACTCTGCTGAGTTACTCAGTCTTGTATTCGTTCTAATTTTTCATTTTAAGATTACAGCTCACCTGGACATAGTATGTGCTCCGTACATTATCCTGCAGTCATTCAGCTCTTGGTCTACTATCAGCAATATGGATAGAAGCAGGTACGTTAGGAGCTGGGCATGAATATAAAAACATGATGAATTTACCGGAAAATTGCTAAATTGTGACAATTCTTTTCTTGAATCACTACTATTGCCTATTCTCCACAGTAGTCTGACTCAACTGTTTATATAGTAAGATTTTTCAACATATTTCACATAGTTGCAAAATCACTTAAAAGCATAAAACTTATACTGAAGTCAGTGGGAATATCAAGATCGGAATTAGAGGGAATTTCTGCCTTATCATGACTCTCCTAAGAACGGCATAGCCCAAGAGCAACAAGTTACAAAGCAGTGTTTGTGTGCTGAGTGTTTGTAGCCCTACCCTCATATTAAGGTCAACATTTGTAATCCATTGGAGAGGCCAATACAACCTCCTTTTCAAATGAATTTGATACTTTATAGTAAGTTTTCTGCTTAGTTTATGTTAACCTGATGTATGGCACCAATGTCCGGAGTCAGCAGAGTACGTAAATAGGTGCTTAATTTTAAGCTTAAAATTAAGCATGTGCTCAAATCTAAATGCTTTCTTGGAAGAAGGCCGTTTCATTAGTCATTTCATCCCCTACTCAAACACCAGAAGCTCTTTCAGAAACCTTTTGGTCTCTAAATAGCTAGACCTTCCTTAGAGGACTGTGGGCAGGTTTCTCATTTTAAAAAAAAAAAAAAAAAATTAATCAAATTTTCTCTTTCAGTTACATTTTTAGTTTTCACCCAGAATAATTCATGCAGGTCACAGGCAATTCTTTTTCCACAAGGAAGGAGCTTTAGGAACGAGGGTGGCCAGGAGAGGTTGTATGAACTATGCTGAGAGACAGTCTGTGCCCAAACTCCCTGAAACAAAGCAGGGTCTAACCAGATGGACCAAAAATGTCAGACCTGTTCACAAGACTGCAGCACACTAGATTTTGGGATGCCTCAGAAATGCTGCGCATGTGCAGACCAACAACACTGCATGTATGTCTTATCATGTGGCAAGAGAGCATCTTTCTAAGAGGTTACACAACAGGCATCACACCTCGAAAACCAGACTCTTCTGATGAGCTTTTTGATAAGGTGCCATAGTGTTTAGTAAGAGACATGTTTTATAGCTTTAAGACAAATACTTAGCTACAGATATTAGCATTTCAACCACAATTTCTAGAGTAACAACATTTTCATGCAAAAATAGCTGGTGTGTCATAGAAGAAGGGTTCTCTTTAAGAATTAGCAAACAAACTTTCTCAAAAGATTCAAGAGGGAGGAACAGTTTTCATTTGTAAACATTGGACATTAATGCAGTTATATATACACTTAATTTTAAGCACAAGCAATCTTGTTAAATGTAAAGGATCAAATAAATCCAGACACACAACACATGCTTGAGCAGCGTTAAGAGAAATTCAAATGACTGTAAGAACAGAGCAGCAGCTATTCAGAAGTTTCCATCAGAAGTCACCAGTGATCCTGGCGTCTGAGAACTGGACGGGTCCAGCTTCAGACATCAGAGTGTAGGCTGAGTCTCTCCCTTTCTGATACCAAACTGAGGATCAACACCACTAAGAACACTGTGAGCCACAGACTGAGTATTACATAGAAGATCCATGCAAAATAACAGATACAGTGAATTTCTATGTAAAAACATTAATTACAGAATGGATTACATGTCAACATATTAAGAGACCCACAGGTCAGGCTCACATTCATACTCGGATTCAGGCTCTGATCCCGAGGTACGTGACATATTGAAAAGACTGTGGGAACAGAGAAGCTCAAGGATTTGGGCTTTGGCTTAGAGAAAGAAAACAGAATTCAATGTTACCTGGTAACTGCATCTAATTTTCTATTTTGTTCAAATTGTCTTGCTCTGCTTTTTCAGTTACAGCTGTAAATCACAACTTCCAAAATAATCAAATTTGCATTTTAATTTCAAGTTGTAACTTTGCAGCTTCCCATTTCTTAGGGAAGAAACTATATTAACAAAAAGGAAGAAAAATGCATGTAGATGTATGAGCATACTCAAGAGTTTATAAATCTGAGCTTGCTTGAATCTTGACAATTTCATACACCAAAGAACAAAATTCACAAACAATTCACAAATCAAAAGCCAGGGCTTTTTTATAAAAAATATTTCAAATAGCTTTTTTCAGTATATCACGACTTTGGGCCCTTTGTATTGAAACTTCAAAGTTAGGAATTAAATGCCTGATTTGCAGTAGACTCTCAATGCATGCCGAAGCCAAACCTTAAAGATAAAACACAGCATAACATTAGTGTCCTGTGTACTTGACTAACTTCACTCAGTTGAGTGGGTTGGTAAGTACAGGATGCAGTCCCAAGACTGAAAAACAAGCTCAACATCTTTTAAGCGTTATTTTCCTACCTCTCCAAAAATGAGATTTTTCTAAAAACATCAAACCACCACCCCCAAAACAGGCAGACAAAGAATCTCCCAAAGAGAAATTTCCACCATGGTGCTGTCCTAGATAATCTTAAAATATTGAAGAAAATCAGGCACATGTGCTACAAACACATAGTTTAATGACACACAGGAGACCGACACTAGCAGTAAGTCTGAAAAAAGTATTAATCTATTTTAATGGCTATTATACTCAAGTTTGTAAAATGAATTTAATCAAAAATACCATCTAGCACACAACAGTGAGGATATCCATGGACACCTGAAAACTCTATGCTAGCATTGCCGAGAAAATCTGAACTCTAACAAACTGCTCAAGTCTGTTCTGTAAAGGCCCCACAAGTTCTCTGAAATTAATATTATTGTTATAAAACTCACGTTTAACCCTAACAGGCAAAAGCTGGAGGGAAGTGCCCTTAGCCACGGCTCCAAACTCGCACCTCTCAGCGCCAACACCTGCGGGCCCGTCGCCCTCCCGTGATGGCGGCGGGGGCTAGTGCAGCTCCCGCAGGGCCCGACCAGCGCGGGGGCCGAGGAGCGCCCGCTCCCCCCAGCCTGTTCTTACAACTGTTTGGTGTCTTAGCAGATTTTACTACTTCTGGACCCTATAACGAGACCTGAAGAGAAACCCGCCGCACCCTGCCGCCGCCGCCGCAGGCACGCGAGGCGCGGGCCGCGGCGGGAGGCACCCTCACAGAACGGAGCACTTCCCAGGGCAGAGCTTCGGGGAGGTGTTCCAATACATTATTTCCCTGGGAGAAGAAGCCCCCAAACCCAGCAGCGCTGTGAGAGATGTACGTTTTTCAGGCCGTCTACCAGGAGGAAGTTAAGCGATGAAGGGGCTAACGGCCCTCCACAGGGCTGTGGCAGCGCGCGGCGGCGCTCGCCGCACACCACACCACCCCCCCTCCCCTCACCTCCCCGGCGCACCCACCCCAAACGCGCCCCTCACCCGGCGCCGGCCGCTGCCCCCGGGCGCAGAGGGGAAGCCGAGAAACCCGCGGAGGCGAGAAAGCGCCGTGGTGAGGAGGAAGAGGGAAGAGCGAGACGAGGCTGAGGCGACCCGGCCCGGGCCGAGGGGGCAGCAGCCCCCCGGCAGCCCTGCCGCCCTCCCGCGCGGGAGACCCCCCAGCAGCAGCGGGAGCCGGACGGGCGGGGGGGTGCTGCAGCCACAGCGGAACCGCGCGCCGAGAAGCGCCAAAAAGGGTAAACTACGGCTTGGCGGAAATAGAGGGTGATCTCGCCCAGCTGCGCGTCGAGGGGTGGTTTAGGCTCTTCACCGTGTTATTTATTTATTATCCCACAGTGAAAAATTCTTCAGCGCTATTTTGTGAAGAACTAGAGCACCTTATGAAGCACGAGCCTAAGGTAACTTTTGTACTAGTTGCCAAGACACAGACCGAGCAGGACAGGCTTTGCCTCCCTCAGGACAGGGACAGCGGGACAGGCTTTGCCTCCCTCCCTCCCACGCCACTCAGGGTAGCATGCCAGGAGAAAGGGCTGCAGAGGCTTCGTGGAGCAAGATACGGAAACTACTTTGGGTTTGTCTCCCCCTCCCCGATGGTTTTGTAAAATCCCTGTTGTCACATTCAAATGCACCGTGGCTTTAGATCCTAGAGCAGTGTCTGTCATACACCCCGCTACTGCGATAATCCTCCAGAGCTCAGTGAAGCTGCTTTTTTTTTTTTTTTGGTTACAAAGACCAAGATGTTGCATGAAGCAAAACATCCAACCACAAAAGAACTCTCAACAAAGCCTCCTACTCACTCTTGGTTTATTCTAGGCTTGAGCACGACTACTTTTAGCATCTCCAAACCACACAGGCACCTGTTCAAACAGACACTAGATTTTCAGATTCTTAAACAAAAAAAATACAACAAAAATCAGTAAGTGGTAATAAGCACTTCCTTTGAAATCAGCAGGTTCCACCATTCACCTTTTGGTGTCCTGGTTTGAAAAAGTAGTAAACACACTCATTGGAGAATTTATTTCTGTACTGGATTCAAATCCAGCACATCATACACGAGATTATTCACCTCACAAAAATACATTAAAAGTCATCCTAAAGCTAATGAATTTGTATCATGTTGCAGAATCTTACAAAGAAAATAGGAACTCAAAGGTTAATTTGCTATAAAATACAATTCACTTGAACTATAAACACTTCACACCTTCGTCACAGTACTGGCACTTCTTAGTTTTTATTCTTAGGATGACAATGTATACTCCATTACTCACCTTTTGCTGCTCAGTTATGAACAATAATTAACTGGGTTTGAGTACACAAATCATAACTCATTTCTTCAAAAAAAGAACTTGTGGTTAGACTGCCAGAAGTCCTTTCACAAACACTGCAATAAATAGCAACTTTTTGAAACCATTCTGCTCTTGCTTAACAACTCCCTCTTGTAAGGCTATCAGCTGCTTTTTACTTGTTTTAACAGTTTTTATTTTGGATCCTCTTTGCATGACAAAACAGATTTTATTTCCTTCTGGCTCAAGCCTCATCAGAATTAACTAAGTTTCAACATTGTGCAAGTTCTGTCAATTAAAAATAGCAGTCTAATGGAAATAACACTGTCAAAGTGTAACAGAAAGCAATATCATTCTGGAAAGCTAATGAAGGTGGAGGTTCAGGAAGGCTTCACCCCAATTTGTCATGCAAGTGTGGAGGATTGCAGATGGCCTATGCCCCTTCGTTACTTATTTGTGGAAATAGCATGAGCACATAGTCAGTGTGCCACTTCTGTACCTATCAACAGAGGAAAAACTATTTGTTCACAACTCATCTTGCTTATTAACAAATTAACCAAAATGTTGCTTAATAAAAGTAATAAAAATCAATGCATTAGAACAAAATTGCTTGAGATATTAATCTTGCCTTCCTGAATTTTCTGCATCTCAATAAAAAAAAAAAGAAAAAAGTGCTTCAGACATTAAAAAAAGCAGATTCTTGCATGATTAATAGGGATTCTTTCCAACTGAACATAGTATTTGATATCTATTTTCTCTCTACCAGTCACTGGTAAGTAAAAGTGTAGCCATATCTATGTGTGTTTGTTTAGTTGTATTGAAAGTTTTACCCACAGGAGTTTTAACAGAAAAAATATTTAAAGGACCTGAGATGCAGGAAAACAACACATTTTCAAATGTGGCTCTGTGTGTAAACAGTTGGTCTGCAGGCCAGAGAATGCCATTTATCAGAGACTTGGGCCAAGTAAGACTCCGAAAAATTTCACCCTGTGATTACATTTCTTGACTTAGTTTTAACATTTCAGCCATTCATGTGTTTGGAAACATTCCAAATGTTATAATTTTCCGATTACAAGCACTAGATACAAAAGACAAAGTTTTTATTTTAAACATAATCAGTTTTAAAAACAAACAGTAACTTCAACGTAATCAAACACAAAGCACTTTCACACAAAGCAAGTTATATCCTGCATTTGTCTGTCTAAAATAAGTTTAACAAAGCAAGTTACTTTGGTGCATTCTGTAGATAATTCCATACACAAGAGAACAAACACAGGCTTTAGTATTTAAGGAAATTTAAGTATAGAAGGGGCAGCAGAAAGTTTTGCAGAATGCTTAGTTAGATGGAATAGCTGCCATCATTATATGTCCTATTCTCAATCCATAAGAGGAATTTAAAGAGATGCAGTGGACTGTGCCCATAAAACAAAACCAAGAAAACCCCACATAATTTTTTTTTTTGGTCAGTGTTCTGCATTTTGGTGCCACCACCTCAGATTTTCCAACCATCACTTTATAGGGAAAAGGGGAGCTAAGGGAGTGACAATCGGAAGACTTGCTCACCAAATGAATATCCGGCAGGATTATCCAGACCAGACTGACATAGGTACTAAAAGAACTAAAAATCCTCCCCACCATGCAAGCAAACATCAAGTTTGGAAACACTGCATGCTTTATTGCTTCTTCCTGTCTTGCTCTGATGATAAACTGACAAGAAGCACATTTCTGTGAAATCCAGCACAGAGGAGGTGGGGTGGGAATACTGCTTTACAGTAATGTGACTTGCGTAAGTTAGAATCAGTGCCTGTGTCATCAGAACAGAAAATTCCATGGAGCATCACCCAGGCCCTTAAAGAACACTGAAAGCATTACAGTGGTATAGCAGCAGACAAAAAACAGAGACAAAAAACTGCATCGTCAAAGCGGAAAACTACCAGCTTTTATCTCCATCATTCTCTTGCCAGTTAGTAGCTAATGATGCAAATTCTCATGGTACAGGGAGACATATGATCAGAAACCTTTTCCAAATGCACAAGGAAACTCTTAAACCACTTGCACACTGACCCAAAAGCAGCAGCAGTTCACAAAAACTAATTAACACAAGGCCTAGAGGTTGTATTTGTGATCCACGAAACTCCTGGATTTCAAACGTGAAGTGTTGAAAGACTTTTGAAAAGTTAACTTATACCAAATATTTATAGAAGGCACATTTGGCAAGAACAGTAAATGCAGTATTTTTTATTTGTATTTATTTTAGCTTTTTACTTTTACAGAGATTAATAAAGTGTTAGCATCATAGCCATGTTTAAACACCTGTCTGCCTTTTCTAGATAGGTATCCATTTAAATGCATCAAGATTTGGACCAAGTCTGCTGCTTATGACGTGGTACAACACTTCAACCTTCAGAGCCTCATTCCCTAACTTTTTGTGATCATCGTCTTAAATAAGTATATCCAGCTTAAGTTTCTGAAAACAAAACTTCTCTTTCATTTAGAAAAATCAGAGTACAAGTCTAAATAATCATCAGAGAAACTCCTTAACAAACATGTTACCTTCTTAATGAAGAAACAGTAATTACAAACAGATCAACAATTAAAAGCACAGATCCTGTATCTGTGTTTTGCAGGTGGAATTCAAGCCTTAAAATAACGCTGAGGTTTGTTTATGACCTATGAGCCGACTTACGTAAATGTAACAGGAAGTTTTCCAATGCTATAAAACCAAGGCTCTATGGGCATTTCCACTGGGGTGGAGAGAAGAGAACATTTCACAGACCTACAAATCAGCAGTAAAAAACCCCAAACAAACAAAAAATGCTGAAAAAAAACTCTATTAAAAATTCCTGCATGAACATCTTTACTGCAGCGTAGAGATATGACTAGACTCAAAACTGGCAAGGAAATTCAGGTACTAGATTGAATCACCATTGATGCACAATAACCTGAGTTGTCTATTCGGTAAAGCAGCCTCCAAGAAGGAAGAATCCTTTAGGTTTGGTTCTCTTCAGCTTACAGAGTTTTAAAGTGAATTTTAGTGCTCATGAGAAGATGCCAACAAATCACTTCTTTTGTCAACAAGGGGCACCTGTTTTGGAGGTAGGCAACTCCCTGACATTTTGTAAACAGTGCTGTTGCAAAAGCATCAACACCAAGCATGGGACCATATAGGTCTCCATAGATGTTCTCCTCTTGGTCTGTACTGAGACTGTAAGCAAGCACACCAGCGTGCAACATAACTGAGACAAGATTAACTGAAGAACATCACCAACCGTTTTGCATAAAGCAGAAAGGGAAAACATTTAGTTGCTATCATCTGGTGCTGGACTGAGTGGCCCATAAAGATTACACATACTTTTTACAGACCTAAGTCAGAATCCCCTCAAGCAAGTTCTTACTCAAACAACCTAGCAATAAACATTACTTCTGATTGGTTTCCAGTGACAGAATGCACAGAAACAACCAGAAGTCTCCATGAAGCTTCAGAAAGGGCTTGTAGAGGTGCTAACCAACTTCATCAATCATCAATGTTTAAACACTGCCTACAAACGTTTGTAAGAACCAATAAGAGCACTGCAGTTCGGACAGATGTGATCCACATCCTTTAGGGCATCAATGCAGAACGGAATTAAGCAGCAGCCAGCTATACACCTGCAAAGAAAAAAAAAAAAAAAAACAAAACAAACAATCTGTTTTACCACTTGTTAGATACACAAGAAGGTAAAATATACTTCCTGCAAAAGCGATCAGTAAAACTGGTACCATGAAGCTTTATGAAGAAAACACATAGCTATGGAGTCCATCACTCTAGTGTTCTAGAACTTCTTTAAGGTCCTATAGGACTTAAATGCAGATGTAGGCTATTCAAACCATAAAGGGTCAGGTCCCAGACAGAATGAAAAAGCAACAAAGCTCAGAGCTTTGTTACTCCTTAGAACTATAAAAGGTCATGTAAGAAGAGAAAAATAAAGTGCAAATTGGACTCAACCTACCCCAGCAGGCAGAGGCCACCACATGACAGCCAAGTCAAAGCTCCCGAGTCGTATGACAGACGTGTCACTATCATCTGGTTACAGGAAGGGCAGCACATCTGAACTGGGCGGTCATAAAATACCACTGGTTGCTGCACGTACACTGTCTGAACTGTAACTGAGCAGAGAAATACGCTGTTTACTCAATGGGTAAATAAGGAAAAAAGGATAATCAACATCCTCTGAGCTAGAACCAGCTACTATGAAATATTTGAGGCTCAGAGCAATGAAATGCACAATGACAAAGAGAAATCACCATGGCATTTTCTAACGCACAAACACACTGTCTTAAGAATAAGTCTGCATTAAAAAAAGCCAAATAATGTTATTGATATTAGTGCACACTGAAGGATTCGCAAGAATTGATTCACCTTACTCCCTTAAAAAATATTTTTTGGAAGGTGGGGAACACCTGTGAACTCCAATCTTTAATCTTCTGCACAGCACCTATTACACAGCCAGTTGACACCTCCTTAACATGAGATACAGTAGAGTTTTTCAGGCTTACCGGGGTTATTCGCTGGTGCAGGCTGTCCCATGTATGGGGGAGGGTTCATTCCCTTCCCATCTGGTTTCTGGCCAGGTTCCGGGACAGGATAGGGGTGAGGATAGCTCACATTGATTCCTGTTGTTTCCTCATAAGAAGGGGGTGCAGATGGGACAGGGATGCCACCTGGAGCAGACATTGGATCTAGAATATAATAGAGAGAAAATTATAACAAAAGACATTATTTATTGAGCATAAGTGACAACTAATTAGGCTCTATTCAGACAGAAGGCAAGAAGATAACTAGATTAAAATGCACCTTTACCAGCATAAAATTTATTGACTGTTATTTGTTTCTGATAGTATTAAATGTTAATCTTGATTTCATTGTTGTGGTTGCTTCCTTCACTCTTCCTTTTCACAGGATAGTTTTTACACATTTTCCCATGACCAATTCTTCCTTTATAAATTAAAAATGCTAAAACAGGGACATGGGGCATCTTTATTAATACACTAAGCTATCTGGCAGTTTCTCCCAATTCTCCAAGAACAGTATTTCAGATCTACCCCCGTTCTTCTGAAAAATCAAACAGTATGATACGCCACATGGTAGTTGCTAACTAACATGAGCCTGGTTTGTGGTGAAGCTCAAATATTTAAAAAAAGACTATTTATCTCTGCTGCAGTTTGAAACAAAAAAATATTTATATTGAAGGAAAAAGAAACCCCAAACAATTAAGTACATCCAACTCAACTCAGAGGTCAAATATGTCTAAGGTTGCCATTTTTGCTGCTTACCAAAGTTTCAATGAGTTTGTTAATGCAAGTTTCCTCCACCAATTGTTATTTCATTACAGAGTATAAGAACGCTAACTATCGCCTCTTCCCAAAGTGGAAAGAAGTGATCGTGATTTCAACGCAGACTTCCTCTCTTCCTCCCTGCCTACCCACTTCCTATACTCTGCCCACCAATTTCTTTGTTGAACAATCTCTCACGGCATCAATGCTGATTAAGCATCTCCCTTTCTCTCTTCCTCCTAAGGACCATCAGACAGCTCTGAAGCTCTGAGAACCACACACCATTCTCTGTTGCTGCATATTTGATCCCCCTGTATACATGCAAATCTTTTCACTCAGTACTACCTGGGAAGGGCAAGCTGTATTTGGAATATTAGTTCTATATTCTTATAGTAATATAGAAGTTATAATTAACCATAGCACTAGTATGAATAAAAGGAATAAGAGAAATTGCACTGATGAGGAGGAAAAGAAGAAAAAAAAAAAGAAAAAAGTATGTTAAGAAATAAAAATACCCACAACAATGTAGTATTATTTTCAAAGCTTGTTGCTTTGAAAACAGCAGCTTGCTGGATATATGCAGTGTCTTGTAGTGCGAGATACCAGGCATTCTAAGCTCAACAATTCTCCCCATTGTTCATATCACATCTTGGGACACCACTGCAGGACCTAAACATACACAACTTAGCTAACTTGGTAGTCACATGCTTCAGAAAACTATTTGCAAGGTTCACAGCCCAACTTCCAACAAGTCAAAATTGGAAAGGTAAGTAAAGTCATTCATGCCTTACCCAACAGATAATCATTAGGCAACAATTTTTTTAATCCCAGCTGGTTTCCTGACCTGCACAAGCATCTAATAGAAATGGATTCCACAGCAGCACACAGGTAACAGCAACAGCACCTCAAGGATAACTGTGGGTAGATGATCTCTCTGTCCCTTATCAGGAGGGGAGGAAAAAAGGTCTGCGCAGTCCTCGCACTAACACACCATGCAAGAAGAAACTTAATGTTGCTCCTGAGAGGCTGCAGAAGATGGAGGAAACTGTAGAGTCCTCTCTCCCTGTCCAGCCAAACCTGAGCCTGGCACCTGCTTTTAATGCAATAGCAAGTACTGCTCTTCTAAGAATGGAAGAGCAAATACACTTACTACCTTACAGAACAATTCTCCTTATCTGAAATCTTCCTTAGGCACTCAGGTACAGATCAAAAATGCTCTGCTTGCTTTTAAGTAGGCTCCCCTGAAACTAAGTAATTATGTCTGTATTTGCTTGAAGTCCTTCCGAAACACACTTTAGCATAAAGAAAATAAATTTTTTAGTTTAAATCAGTGTATATCTGTCATAAGAAATTTTTATAAAAGATAAGCATAGTTAGCTATATGAAAGTTTGAACTAAGAACATTTTCATTGGTTAGAACTTTCCTGTTCTTATCAAAAGAAATTTATATTCTTAAAACAGTGCAATAGCAAATGTCCTAAATCAGTCTAAGACTATTTCTACCAAAAGAAAGATCCAACTTGCCACTTCGGCTGCCTACTACTATGGAGTGAGTTTTCAGCCATCTCAGTTCCTTAGTCTCACCAGCCACACAACAGCGTAAATGCTAGTGGTACAAGGGGAGATGATAACAACATTCATGCAAAGGAACGTAAGCAGATCGTGAAACTAGACCCAACATCCCAGTCCATCTGTTTTTACTTTCATAGAGCACCACTCCAAAACTCAGAATCAATACATATGCACTCTCAGCAAGAGGAGGGACATTTCTGTTGCACACATTTATTAGGATGACTTAGAAAAGAAATACATAGTTTATTTTTTTCTTCCACTGTAAGGAATGTTGCTGAATGTGAATTTATCTGAACGCATTACATGAAATTGCTTTCTAGAGAATTTTTACTGAGAAGTACAATATACTAGCAAAGATGCCGTGCAAGACAAAGCAAGGACACGAAAATAAAGTAAACCTATATCTGGCTATCCAAGCGATGAACAAGATGGCAATATCATCAAGAAAGCATACTTTTTATAGGAGCGTAAGAAGTGATTATTTTCTTAGATTTCTTAGCAGTGTTCATTTTTGGGGGGACTTTTATTGAATGGTATATATGTTGGATAAAAAGAAACAAGATATATGTAAATTCCATCATTCACGTTTGGGTGCAAGACAGCAGATCTCAAGCAAGGACATACTAGCTTCTACCCAGGATGAAGACACAGTGCTGGGCACCACCTGTTGGGAGCACAGCAGAGGAACTGGCAGGAGAAATGGGGCTGGAGGAAGGCTGTGAAACAGCATGGCATGTGAGGGAGCAAGGGAGCAGACTACTGAGACCAAAACCAGAAGAGGCACATGGTTGCCACGAGCACAAGAGCCAAGCCACTCTCTCTCTGCCATTGCCATCCAACCCTGAAAGCTTGCAGCTTGGCTCAGAAACTCCTGCCAGACTCTCAACTCTTGCTGCTCTATTCCCAGCCCAACCGCCTTCTCCTGGATATAACATCCTTCACATATTCTACTGCTTAAGCTTATTCCAAGAAGCTATGCACCTCAATTTGAAAGACATTACCTAAGCAGGCCTCAAAACACAGAGTACAGCAGAGGTTGCACTGGGCAGGGAGAGAAACATGGGGGAAAAAGGTCTCAGGCAATAATTAAAAAAAAAAAACAACCACAAAAAAAAAAAACAAACACCCCACATCAACAAAAAACAAAAACAAAACAAAAGAAAAAAAAAAAAAAGAGGTTTGACTTACTTGGATTGTTGCACGTTTGTTACACAGGGCAGAAAGTTGCTGGCTATAGACGACTGTGGTATCTGATCTTTTAAGTCCAGGAAAACACCCACTGGGAATACCAGCAGAATCTGTATGCAACACACACAAGGGCAAAGAACGGATCAGTTGGAAGGAAACAGAAGCTATGACTGGACAGTTTTTACTAAAAACAAACAAAAGGTACAGTAAACGAGCCAGATAATAATGCAGAATTTCCCCATCGGGACCATAGCTGGCTGTAAATAATTTTGTAAAAAGAACGTAAGTAGGAAACACACTTCAGAATAAAAAACTGTAACAGAATACAAAGTCAAAGGGCCTTGAACAACCTCATCTAAGTAGGTCTTAAGCAGGCAGCTGATCCAAATGACCTCCGGAGATCCCTTGTCCAACCTAAGTTACTCTATAATAACCCAGAAAACAGAAGTGAGGTTACTGTACTAGAAAAAGATTACAAAGGTCCAGTTCTGGTTTTATCCATACTCTAAAGACTAAATACTAAGTTATGACAAAAGTGATGCAAAAGATACCGGTCATGATGTAAACAAAACGAATTAATTTGCTTTAATGACTTCTTCACTGAGGACAATTCTCCAGAAAACCACCTTAATTGTCGGGCTGTCTCCATTGCTGCCAGCTTGGTTCAGGTCAGAGAAGCACTAATTCATCCCAAGTACAGAGACTGGCAGCAACAATAGGAATTGTATGGCTATTAAATACTCCTTCTGCCCCAAGTACTGTTGTACACCTAGTGGAATGCAGATTCTGGATCAGTATCTTGATATCAATAGGAAGTTGGTTTTTATTAGTGGACCTGAAATTTTTTTTTTCCTTACTTCACAAAACATAACGTAAATATATCTATTTGATAAACAGGAATTTCAGACGATTTTAAGACAAGATTGATTTTCTTGCTTTTTTGTGAGATGCTTTAGAAACACCAGTCTATCATGGTTCCAAACTTTGTAGTAAGTTTTAGTCTTAGCTCACCACCAGCTTCTCTTATGTCTACATCATCCCTTAAGCAGTCATATATCCTAACGTTTATCTCATATAGTTCTACTACCGTAACTTCTTAACCACCGCCTCCCGCATGGTAAACCTCTGCTGGTCTTACACTGTCCATGTTGCCTCCTCACCACTCAGGTCTGTATCTGTCCATCCCAACACCGCTGCCCTCCAGGATCACCCGTCTTTTCCTTTCCACACTGTAGCTAGGAATCATCTACCACGCACCAGCTGAGCGAGCGCAGAGTTCAGTTACGCAGCCAGTCACCCTCAGTGCCTCTGCAGCCGTACGGGCCAATTCCTGTGCTGAGTCGGTAGCCAGTACTTACTTTCCTTATCATATATACCATCTATGCACCTGTCCGCACACCAAAAAGAAAAAAACTAACCTAAAGTTGTTGTTGGTTCCTGCTCTGGTAAGCTACTTATTCAGCCTTTCCCTTACTTTCCATCCACAAATCTCTCCCTTAAACCTTCAATTACAAGGATAAGGCTCTGTGCACACACATCTCCAGACTGCAAACCTCAAAGAAAATAAGTGTTATTTCTAAGCAACATAAACAAGTCCATTCGTAACCCACGACTGCTCTTCTCCAACCAAGCCAATTCCTGTACCTGTTTCCACAGTCATTCTTCAAAGTTTTAAAATAGGCCTCAGGTGGCATCTCTTGATTTTACACTTTTTCTGACCGTGTCTCTCAAGTCAAAAAGCTCTTTCAACACCTGAAAGATGCCTCCAGAGAATTTTGCAGGTACAAAAGACAACACGCAAAGAAAAAGAATTTCAGGCTTAAGTATCCAATTAGGGCTGGAGTCATTCCATCCACACAAAGTGCAGCTAAGATCCAGCGCACAAGCTTCTCAATAATGACACAAGCCTCTTTGCTTTCCTGGAGTGCAGAAAAGTCTCTGGAATATTGCCGATTGCCTTCCTTACACGACACAGCTTTCATCAGGATTTCAGTGAAGCCTATAAACATTTCTATAAAGAACCTCTCACAGGTTTGTTCACTCTTCCAGGTTACACAGGACTAATCTGCTGCACTGGAGGCATGGCAATACATTAGTAAATGCTACTAAGGTTTATACATTTCAGTAGTTCCATGGTCTTCCCAGTAGACTAAGCAGAAACACAGAAAGGTTTATTAGAAAGGGAATTGTGTACTCAGTCTAGTGTGGGTTTTACAATAGCCACGTAGCTAGGACAAACACAGGAGCTGGTACAGAAGGACAGACGTGGCTTCAGGCACAGCGTGTACACAGGAACAGTAACTGTGGTAAGCCATCACTTCCTTGAGGACAGGCATTGCTCTTTCACACCATTCTCTTACTCACACCACAGCTTGACTGAAGAGGGAACAAGACAGCAGTCAAAGATGACTAAACTCAGTAAGTTTTTGTGACGATATTTGTAGTATCAAATATTCCACAGCTATATTTTTAAAAACCACTGACCTCCTGTTTTCTTCAGAAAAAGAAAAGTTTCCCCTTGTGACTAAACTACAGAGCTGAATGCTGATCAACTGCCCCCAGTCACAGCTACTTCTGCTGTCCAGACACTGCGACCGAAGACCATCCTCACCTCTGCTTTACTGAAAAGCAAGTTCTAAGAAATCAACACCCTTTCATAGATTTCAAAATGGTCATGATCATAACTTCCACCATGAACACATCTAGTCTTGATATTTAATATTCAAAACTTATTTTTAAATGATGTTGCATTTTTCATTTCTTACCACTGACTAGTTTTGGACAGCTGGTTCAATTTAAAAATTACTGCTATGCTTTTTCGCTTTTTTTTCCCCTTCCTGAAGACAGATGTAAACAGATCTCAGGTCTTCACAGCGCTTGGCAGCATCCCTGCTGCGTGGCATGCCAGGTGGCATGGCAACCACCTCTCCTGTGCCTTCCTTTTCTTTTTTTAAAGTTAAAGTTTCAAATGTGAAGCACAGATAATATTTACCAAGTACTACAGTGAATAGTATAAAATTAAAACCAAGTATCAAAACAGAAATTCCTAATAAAGAACAAGATGACATCAGGATTACAAAACAATCTCTTCAAAATAGTGAGTATTGCGGAGGTAACCACAACTTCAGCTTTTCAACTTAATTTTGCTAATGTCCCTTCTGCTTTAAATGTCAACTTTGAAGACATATTTGAACTATTACTTCATACAGCCAGTGCAAACATGTGTCTCGCAATCCTGGGCGCTACTTGAAGATTAGCCTGGGGACAAGAGAAAGAGAAGGTAATAACCCACCTCTCTGCTTGGTATTAAAAAAAAAAAAAGAAAAGAAAAAAAAAGGAAAGAATTGCTTACAAATACAGCTTTCCTAACCCAGCTTGGCCAAGCAAATACGTTGTTGCTCTTCCCTTACTCTTTAGCTGTTGCTAACATTTGACACGATTTAATCCCTTAAATTAAACAATTCCTACTCAGTCCTTTTCACGCGAAATCCCAAATTGCTCTCCAACACCACAGGTAACTATAGGGGCTCCCTGCACAGCAGAGGTTAAGACAGTTGCTAATCAGCAGCACCTGGAATGAAACACAGGTTGAAGGCTAATCTTTTTTCTAAACAATCAGGCAGGATATACAGGTTTATCAGAGCACTCGGGATTTTTGCAGTGCACAGCAGCAAGCCATAACACAGCACCTGCTTGGGCCACTATCTTGGTTATCTGAACTCTGGACAATAACTTCATAGATTACCAACCTGCTGAGAAATATTATTTTAAAGTTGTGTAAATTTCTCGGGCATTTGTGAGAGAATAAAATTCGGTAATAATTACAAAAAAGACTTTGATACATTATTATTTTAGTAAGACAACCAGTGTCATTCGGGTCATACTGAATTTTATACTGGCAAAACAGAAATGGTACTACACAGTGTGTTCTGCCCAGCAGGAGAGGTTACTGACGTTTAGTACGTTACTTTTACCAAGTAATCAACAATCTCAGAATAGTCCTGAGTAGCTTCAACACGGGTCCTGGTGAGGCCGGTAAACCCCCTCCCTGGGGCAGGGCAGGGCCGTTTTGAAATAAGCTGCTGCGCCGCTCAAGCCCGTTCCCTGAGGAAAGGGACGCTTTCCGCCCGAGCCCGGCTGCCGTCTGCAACAGTTGGGTTCCGCTTCTCTCACACCTCACAGCTCCAGCTCCGGCTCCGGCCTCGCCGGCCCCGCGCCCGCTGCCCCGCAGCCAAGCGGGCGGGAGCGGCCGCTCACGGCCTCTCCCGGGCCGTCTCCTGACCGTCCTGCCGGGACCGGGACGGGGACCGGGACCGCGCCGCTGCTGGCGCCTGCGAAGCCCCAGCTTCCCCCAGCGCCCGGGGGGCTCCTGCGCGGCGGGACCGGCCCACGAGCCGAGGCAGCGGGGGTCCGGCCCTGCCTCGGCACCGCGGGAGGGCTGGGAGCGGCCCCGGGAAGGGCAGAGCTTGGGCCCGGGAGCGGGGACCGGCGCTGCGCCCCCCGAAAGCGGCCCCGGCAGTGGAGCAAAGTCCCCCCCCGCCCTCCCCGCCGCGGGAGCGGGGCCCGGCGGGGCCCGTCCGGCAGCAGCCAGGCTCCGGGCGGCGCGACAGAGCCCGGCGTGCCCAGGGTCGCCCGCAGCGGCCCCGCGGCCCTTACCGCTGCGCAGCGGGTGCCTGCCTGCCCTCCTCGCCGCTCGGGTGAAGCCACCGTCCCGCTGGGCTTGTCCCGTCCCACCCTCGCCTTCCTCCTCCCCTTCCCCCGAGAACCGCGAGCGGGCGCCCGCGGGGGGCTGCCTCGGGAGGCCAGCCCACCGCCCCCCACCCGGGGCCCGGGACAGCCACCGCCGTCCCGGGACAGGCCCTGCCCGGAGCCTAGCTGGTCAGAGGAAGCCGCCTCCCCGCGCTCCCCCGGACCTACCGGCAGCGCCTCGCCCGCTCCCCGCCGAGCTCGGCCTCCCCGCGCCCGGGCTGCGAGCGGAGCCAGCGCGTCCCCGCACCTGGCAGCGGCGCGTCCGAGCACTGGCGGGAGAAAAAGGGAAGGAGAAAACAAAGTCTGTGGAAGTACAAACCTGGCTGACGCACACCGCCGTAACTCCCCCGCTCTGCCAGACAAACGGCCAGCCCTCAGTATCGGGGGACTTCGCAGGTCTTGCCAAGAGGCTTACTCATAGATTGACAAATTAGAACAAGTGATCTTCAACTTCCCCGTAATCAGTGTAACCAGACTCCACGTTTTGTAGTAAAGAGGAAAAAACTCCCCTAATTCTACAATACCCCTTATGTTACCAAGATCAGTTATTTCAGACACGACTACTGCAAGAAAACACAAAATGATAAACCTCCAACAGATATAGTGATTTTAGCTAGTGCCTTTACAGGCAATTAAATTGGATTCAGGCTTTGGAAAATACAGAGTATGTCACTCCTTCCTCTATCCAACCCAACAGCTCAAAGATAAGAGAAAATGAATTACTGGCCAGATCCCTGAAAGTGATTCAACAAGGACTGCTTCACCCGCTATAGTTTAGGTGAACCAGTTGGCAAGACCTAGTATTTAAGTGCTTTAATCTACTTTAGACTGAAGGGAGTCAATAACCTCTAAGGGCTCAGCAGGGATTGTGCATCAGGCCTTTTGGCTGAAAGCATCTAAAATCCATTAAAGTCCTATTTTTTTGTGTTTAAATCCCTTCTTGGACCTCGCCCTAAGTAACATGTACAAAGCTTCAATTCAAACCCATCCCAAAGCCAGGGTTCAGGTTTCATAGGACAAAAGGGGTCTTACCCCAAGTGATAATAAGCCCAACAGTGAGCTCTGCAGTCAGTAATCTACTGAATCACCTGCAGGTACGGGTACTTGGGGCTTCCATCAGATGTTGGAGTACAAGGGCTCTGGCAGCGTGAATACTCCCAGTCCCCTGATTTGGGGGGAAGAGGGGGTTGATTCAGCAGCATTCAGCCCTTCCTACAAGTTAGCATTTGAACCTGAGCGCAGAACTAGACTTGGAGGTGAATAAATTTTCATCATTATCCAGAAATCACATTATATATTATGATATTTTGCTCAGGAGCAGAATACGAGTAATTTTGGCTTTGGTGTCCTGGCTTAACTAAAATTGGAGTAATTGTTCTCTTTGTAACTAAATCCCCTTCCCCAAGTGGCTATGAGCAACTTAGAAGCCACAGGAGAGAGAAGCCATGACTGAACACATCTTTCAGTGTGAAATAAGGCATGACCTTCAACTGAAAGCCTTCTTACTTACGCTCTCCCATGTTTTTTTGCTTACATCTAGTCAGAGGCTGGCTTGTGCTAGAGCTTTTACTCCTCCTTGGGGACCCCAGTAACATTGCTCCCTTTTGCCCTACTGCTGTTTCCACTGAATGTCCAAATACAGGAGGTGGTCAGCATCCATTTACTAATGCATGAGCATATTTCTTCTCACTACCCCTCTTCCTTCCCACCTATCTCACCATTCACCAGTTCTTCCCTTTGCAGTCCTTTGCTGGCTGGCACTGGGTGAAAGAAGCATCAGCTTTAGCCAGTCTGTGGCTGGACAGGCCACCGCAGCACCTGCGAGCTGCAGCCCGCCAGCCTGCCTGGCTTAGGCAGGGTGCGTGCCTGCCCCGCAGCGCAAACCCAGTGCAGCTTCCCCGAAGCAGCCGCCTGTGCGGTGGGACCCACAGAAGTTCTCTTCCTGCAGTAAACCAAGTCACTGGGTGGAGACACGGGCAGTGCCAACTCAACACATGCTTGAGGAAACATGGCTAGAAATTAAGATAAATCTTTATTATCTCTCCCCCGCTCCCCATGAGCTGTCTACCTATTAGAATATTTTTGTTCTGAAGATTATAAACATAATTTGTTTTAAAAAATCATGAGAGAAGAAGAAAGGCCACATGGCCGTTTCAGAAGCTTGAAGTAAGTCTGAATGCAGTATGCTGTAACTACGAGAGCTCCACTCCACCACCTGTCCGGTAGCAGGATGTGCTAGACAGCCCCACCCGCTATATTTGGCTATTACGCTTTTCTCCACCCTACTGAGTCATCAACAGGGCTGCTAACAGCGTCATGGAAATGTACACAGAATATTGTGTATATTTTGTCATCACACTAATTGCATATATTGTGTTACAGAACACCAGTAGATGTCAGTTTAGCCCAAAAAAAGGAATGCATGCTAGATTTATTAGCTTTTGCTTTTACAATAGTAAGTTTCCACCAGAGAAACTAAATGAAGTTTAGAAGTTGATGTACATTTAAAAGCCTGTTAGCCATATTTTACATACCGTAATATGCCCTCAATAAAATAAGTAAACCTTCATATCACCTTATTTTTCTCCTGCCTGGAAATCGTAGGAGTTGCACACATACAAATCAATCTTTTTTTTTTTTTTGGTCTTTTTGCGTATACTGATTTATTGAGGCTAGAAAAGAATTTCTGTGAGTTTTGATCATTTCAATAATACTAGATACTTAAGGACAGTTGTGCCAGAGTGCAGTTTCAGACCAGTAATCAATGTACACGCATAGATTTACAGAGAAAGGAAGGTAGATACATTAAGTCAAATAATCTGAAAGAATGTTTGTTTTTTCCCTTACTGTTCCAATGGCTGATTTAATTTGCAAAGCAAACAGAACAAGAACTTCCACACAACTTGAATAGTTAGTACAAGAAAAATATAGCCAATCATTTTGGTATTGCAATTGCCAGTCAATATCCTGACCTACAATAACAGCTAAAATTTAAGCCACTCATAGGTTTGCTTGTCACTATATAACTATTTTAAAAAAGAAAGAGGTAAACTTGATGGGGTCAAAAAAAAAAAAAGAAGAAGAAAAGAAAAAAAAAGACACAAATAGCAGTGCCATCTAGAAGAGTAACACTTCCAAATATTTTGGAAGATTTATGTTTAAAGTAAACAAAACCAAACCAGACCAAAAATCCAAAATTATCATTTCCACATAATTCACTGCTGCAAGCATCAATTGGTTGAAGAAAACCTACTTCAAAGTCCCAAGGGTATGAACTTCCAGATGGGATCAATACTGATAAAGAACAAATTATTTACACTTACAATGGCAGGTGGTATTCAATCAAAATTCAGTTTCTGCCTATGGGAATGTTGACTGCCTGAGAAAGCAGAGCTTGAATTTTGATTAAAGTGGCATAGCTTAGCACTGATTCTGCTAATTCTACATCTTTTCTCTGAGCTTCATAGCAAATTTAGCTCACCTGTGAGCTAAATTTTTTTTCATGTAATTTTGTGTATAACACTGACAAGTTAACAAAACTGGAGAGGTTTTATATGTAATTATTTAAGTAAGTAAAAATAATCTCTTCCCCTCTTGTCCTTTTATCCTCCATTATCAGATACTGTTCTGCTAGGTTGTTACTGCTAAAGAATTTGGATAAAAAGTTTTCTAGGAAGTGAAATAAGTTAAACAAATTTAATTATACATATTTGTCAAAACAATCCGTATATAGAATGCACAGTTTTTTCTTATGTTTCTCCTTAATTAAATAATGCTGATATGAAGATCAGTATTTAGTCTGAGTATTGAATCTCTTTAATTATGGAATGATACAATTTCTTCAAGTTCAGAAAATCATTGTCCGAAGTCACTCATTGGATTATAGGAGGAAAGTATCAGATGGTAGAGCTTTTTAATCAAAGAGAGAAAAGTATAGTAAAAACCTCTGTTCAGAGGACAAAGCTGGTAAAATTAAGATTAATGTCTTATTTTTCCATTTCAATAGTTAGGTGATAAGCAAGTGGAACAAACTGACTAAAGTAGTAAGAGATTCTACATGTTTTGATTACTTCCAGACAAACTTGACTGACTTTCTGGAAAGCATATTTAAGACAAGCCTAGATCATTACAAATCACATGTGTCACCCACATGGTATAACATGTCCAATTGGTGAGTTAATAATCCCCTGGTTTAAGAAATAACGCATCAGTTAAAAAAAAACAAAAAGCAAAACAAAAAACACAAAAAACCCCACACACAACACCACAAAACAGTAGTACAACTTGTTATTATGTCATTTGATTTCTAGTAACTTTGGTCGAACTTTGCTTCTTTAAAATTGACCTGCATTTTAACCAGTAACAAAATACACATACTGTCAGTGCCACAAGTGTAAATCAATATTCTGTTCTACAGGTCCGAGGTACAAATGAAGATGTTCTGCTGTCTCTCCAGGTAACAGCAGCTAACCTTCAAGGGAGATTTTCTCTCTCTGACTAGCCAAGCAACCACATGACATGAGCTTTGAGGGTCACACTTCAAGCCTCAAAGCTGAAAACAAGATCCACGTCCCACGTTTCAGCGTAAAGTGCACGTTCACATTGCTGAGATATCCTCGAAGCACTGGTAGTGCTTAGCTGTCATGAGCTGGGCACACAGTTTGCCCAGATAAGATTCAGTTACCTAAGCAGCTCCTTCATAGTAGACGGGAGTATGAAAACAGGAATTCTGGCTGTCTGAGAAAAGCTTCCCTGGCAGGGTGTGTGCACTCAGACACCGGAGCACTACGGGGAGGGAAGGTACGAGCCTCTTTGAGACTGCCTGCTGGCGAACAGGAAAAACATGTATTGGCCACAGTGGCAAACTATTCACCCTTTGTGAGGCATTATGGCTTTATAAAGGTGGTATTTGCATACATACATGTATTTGGTAGCCACAAAACTCGATTTGCATATACCTACTAAAGTACCAACAGCACCCTCATTAGCACCCAGTGGAGTAGTTATAGCTATCCTGGCTGAGGTTCTGAATGCAAAACACTCATGGTAGAATATAGAGTCCCCTTAACTAATTCTATGGGGTTTTATACAATGCTTTCAATGGTTGGCACTCTGGGTGTTTTTTGATCAGGAAGGAAAAAGATAGTGTCATTGACTTTTGTTTTTAAATATGTTCTCATTTAGGTTGGATCTAGGGCTTAGAGCTTTGATAAAACAAACACTGGGACAGCATATTAGTTGATTTGGTAAATATTAAAAAATAAAAAAAAAATCTGCCAAATGCTTTGTGAGTCAAGGTAATGAAGGGTAGGCAAAAGCTACATTTTGAAGGAATAATGTTACCATGTAATAATTCTGTCGACTCTAAGTTAACTCAATTAACTTTAATGCAGGAGAAATTAATTTCAACTTCTACATGGTCCTCTCCAAGCCTGTTGGGCAGAGGAGCCATGGCTAAAGGAACCACTTGAGCCTCAAGCTTTTGTTGCACTCAGGGTTTAGGGTTTTATCAGCTTCCAAACCCACTCTACAGTAACTTCAGCACTTTCTGATTGTACTGTGCAGACAGCTTCAGTTTTATTCTCTAAGCTACTTTTAACAGTGAGTGCACACAAAAATATCTGCAATAATTAAAACTAAGTACTGCCCTATATATACTTCCTGTCATGTATATATAATATACTTCCTCTCACATACTACTACAGAAATACTAATCACAGAATACTTCAGAGCTAACAATGCAGTAAGTAACAGCTTGCAGAGACAGGTCTAGATACATGCTGTATTGTTTCTGCTTGGGTGAGCACTAGCCCTGTTCAATATAAAGAACTATACCGACGTGCAGTTATCAAAGACACTGACATTATAGGTGCCAAATTCATTTGAAAGTACGGTGCAGTTTGCTTGTGTGAACAAGAGCAGAGCCTGAGTTTCAAGGCTGCCAGGAAGTGGGTTACCTTGAATGCTGGTTTCCAAACACTTGGCTTTTAAAAAGGCTGTGATAGAGGGCTTTGCAATGTTGATTTGGGAGTTAAAACTTCAACTTAAATTATCCCTGAATAAATTCTATGTGTGACAGAGGGGGCAGGGGAAAAAAAAAGAGAACAAGAGAGCCCAAAATATACCCTCCCTTTCAGAAACTACTTCGTGAAGATAAATACCCCGTGACTGACAGCATCATTACTTAGGTTCATGTATCAAAACAAAACTATTGCTCCATACCGATATGGAACTGATAGGGAAAAAAAAAAAAACAAAGGAAAACCTCATGATAGATAAATAATGACTTCAAGTCAGCTCTCAGACACATGTTATCTTACAGAAAACCATCTTCTTTCTCAGTTCCCATTTTCTTCCAGTGTCTTTTACACTTCCCCTGGTGATCCCCCCCCCCGCCCCGGATGCTGGATACTGATGGGATGAAAAGGGTGAACTATCCAAAAGTTTTGAGCTTTTAAACTGCTCTCAGGTCTCTTCACCCCACACGCTCCCTTCACAGCAGCCACTCAGAGACTTCTGCCTGGTGCTCTCCAGTGAGGCAGGTTTGAGGCTGAACTTTCCTGGCTGCTGCTGTTCTCTCTTTTGAGGCTGCAACTGCTCATTTACTGCCATCTTGGCAGGTAGGAAACTCCTTACCCTAGAGCCTATCCACGTGCTGGGCAGATGCACAGAGGTGGGCTTCCCTGCCTCCACAGACCTGGGTCAGAGACTGTCCCCCTTCCCGGGAAGGCCAACTCTTAGCTTAAGGTATCGCAACAACTCCTCCTGATACTAAACATCTGCCATCCTCTTGCCATTCTCTTTCTGCACTCTCTTCGCTGTAGAGCATGCGCCCTCCTGACTGTACGTGCCTTGCTTAGCATGACCATTAAGGAAAAAAAGACTTATTTCTTTCATCCACAAGTTGTCAGCACATGTGGGGTAATATGCGTGTGGAAGAGTGGAATATTAATGGATTTATTACATGAAACGGAAGTAGCATATCAAGTCTGAAACTGCAAATGATCCCTCAGGATTGCAATGGGTTGACAGAATTGCTAAATTAATCCAAACCTAAATATTCATACTTTACTGTCCTTCTTTTCGTATTGCTTCCTTCTTAATTACCAACTCCCATAGTGTTATTTGATCATTATAACAGCTAATAACAGCCGCCAGATCGCAAAATACTATTTCACACTACAGCAAAACATTTAAGTATGTAAATCATATCATCTCCCCTAGAGAGCGACACAGCAGTGTGGTGTCAAAAGAGGTAATGATAGATTTATTTCTCCCAGAACACTTGGCACTTCATGTAAAGAATTACAAGGAGAATAACAATTCACTGCCAATAATGGTTCTGCTAGTATAAACAACCAAAAAGAAACGGTTATGATAGAAAAGCTTCACATTTAAAAATGGCAGACCTGCCCTGATTAAATCATCCATTATTTGATGGATTCTCTAATGATGCCGTCAGAAAACAGAGAGGAAAATTATGATTCTCCAACCATTTACCCTTCAAATTCATCTTTTCCTACTCCCTTGACAGGGTACAGGAAGGATTTTAAAAATAAAGTGATTTTAAAAATAAAGCTGCCTGATTATTTTTCCTATAGACAGAACTGAAGCATGATTTCAACTGCTGTGATGCCGTTGCTGAACAAAGCCGTGCAAAAATCCCATCTTCTCACCCTTCCTCCGGAATAATGCCTGACCTACTGTTTGGTATAGTTTTGGCTGTAAATCAGCTTTGCTGGCTCATGCTGTATCTGACCACTGAAACCACTGATCTAAATCTTACATTTAAGCTGTTGTTTTACTTAAGGCAGCAGCCAGACTTACTTTAATGAACTGCTTTGATCCAACTCTGTGAATCTAAAGGGAATAAGGAACGATACAGTAGTCCCTTCTGCATAATTCTGACATAATAATCTTTCACACATCTGTCATCTGGACACCAGAATTATTACAACCTAGTTGGGATATAGGCAAGAAATACAGAAATATATAGAGAGGTTAAGACCTTATTGCTAAAAATTCATCATTATCCAATGAGGCTTTCCTTAAGGCCTCAAATACCTACTTATCTGAAACTCTGTTCCCAGCATCACTCACACACATTGTGCGCAAAGCCAGATGCCAGTATGTATTTGTTTTCTTATGCTCCTCTCACTTTATGCTACAAACATTTGAACTTCGCAGTAGTAATACTTGCTGCAGTTCTGGCAATTGCAAAGCTATTGCTACTGAATTCTGTCTTGATTTATAATCTCTATTTGTTATAACTTATGTTACATGATTTAAGAATAACTTTGACATAATGTTTAATATTTCAGTTCCCCACCTCTGGCAGGACTGCCTTTATTAAAGGCACTTTAGTGAAGCTCTCAAGTCCACATATAAATTAAATGGCCAACAGTCTCAGCTGGGAAGGTGTTGGTTCCTGTTTCAGAAACTCAGATATTACATCTCAAGATATCTTGTCACTTAATATTGCTTGTCTGCAGGAAGCAGCAAACCAGGAAGCTTACCATCTGGGGTCAAAATCAGCACAAGTGTCATAGCTACAGAGCTAAAACACCGATAGCAATGTAAGGATTAATACCCATTTACCAAAACGATGACTAGTTATGGTGAAATGCAATCTCATCATCCATTGCTACATATTAAGAAAGCACTTCACCAAATTTGCTGGCAGCCTTGAATAGCTTGTTACATATGGACACCAAATGTTCAGGACACTCCCCAGCTGAAATGAATCCTCTGTCTTTTCAGACTAATTCTTCATGACAAGCAAGGCATTCAGTAAACAATTGAATATCCTTACAGACAAACACTAGTAATAAACATAAGTGACCTAGAAACCCTCACGTGATGGTTGAAAGCACTTTGGGATTTTGAGAGCTGGCTGATCTGCTGTACGCATAGATTCTGCAAGTCTTGATTGTATGCGCAGCTCCTCCTGAATTTGCCCTGCAGCAAAATCACGTGATATGTGCCACAACCAGAACAGAATCTACAGTAACTAAAAATAAACCGCTTCTCCACAAATTCATGGCTCAGTTTAGTCCAGCTCATAAATAACTTTTCAGCATTGGTCAGCAAACACAGATCCTTGTGATTATCACAGTGTGCATGATCTCGTTAATTGTCATATGGGTGGGCAATGTTAGTATCTTCAAATACATGCTACACTTGGTTTTGGTCCCAGATGTTTGTTTAGTAAGTCATGAGTTCTCTTACCTGCTTACATTACCCACATTTGTATATCCCGACAGTAGAACCATCTGACCCAGCTGCTTTGCCACTTGATAGCTTTCAGTACTTCAGAGGTACCTGGCAATATTGGGTGACAAGTCTATTACCAGAAGCTGCTTACACCTCTGTAGCACTAATTCTGTTATACATGAATGGTGGGAAAGCTTATTAATCAGCCACCTTTCCAGTATCTCTGCATGACCAATTAACAAGAACATTATCCTAAAGCTAGAAATGGCTCTGCCTACCTGCAGGACAGACAGAGCTATCAGCCCAATGGACGTTAAAGTTTCTTTAATCAGCATGTGATTTTGTCCAGCAATTTTTATTCATTAAATCAAATCTAAAATTACAGTCTTTTTTTAAACATAAAATTACTTCTAACCGAGTTCAAATTAGATTTTAAGATAGATCAACTTATTTGAGGCTTTTTCCTGTTAGAATTGTATTTTCAAGCTAACAGCAAAAACTTCACCTTCGTAACCATCTATGTTTCACTTTTTACATACTTGTTTTTGGAAACATTTACCATAAGCTTGTCTTATTTTAAATTTTAGAAGAAACAGGCAGTGGGCTATCTCTAAAGCACTTTTACAAGACAAGACCTATTGATCTCTGTGATCTCTGCATGAAAAGGGAAATGATCTCATTCATCAAGCATAATATTTTGACAAATCTTGGGGGTTTTAGAGCCTTCCCTTATTGCTTTTGGAAAAAATCCTTATTGCTTTTGGAAAGGATTTTTCAGTCACTAAAAAATGTCTTAAGAGTTGTCACTTGCTTTCTACCAGAAAGAATCAAACTAGTATGGGTCAATAAAGAGTATAGCTATCTTAATTTCAAATAAAAAAAATATTTGTACTAGTTGCCTATGTCTTTAATAAGAATATTTTTGCTTTCATTCTTGAAGCAAGGAAATTTCTAAAATTATTTTATTTTTATTGGCATGTAGCAAGTATGCTGCTTTGACAGACGTTTCTCAGAATTATTTCTGATTTGTTCCCAGATGAACATAATTCTAGGTCATTGCGTTAAACTTAATTAAGAAGAAAACTGTGAAGAATTTTATGTTTGATAGTTTTACAAGTGGTAACAAGTGATTCATATCCTAGCAAAAGAAATTCAGCTTCCTCAAAAGTAAGGGAACCAAGCAAACTCAAGTAACTTCAATTACAAAATCAGCATCCAAGAAGAGGGATTGTTTGCATTGACCTACAAATATGTACTATTTTACGTATTGCACAACTAAGCAATTTTATGACAAACACAAAATATCATGATCTTTAAATATTTGTCTCAAGGATTCAGACATAATGTGACTTGTCCACAAGATGGCATACACTGTGTTCAAAAGGAACTGACACAGCAAAACGCTTTGCAACATCTACGGGACAAAAAAGCTTCAATGTAATTATCCTTCTTTGTTGTCTTATCCTTCTAGACAAGCAGGATAAGAAGAAAATCTGTCTGTAATTATTTTCGTTATTTGCTTATATAATCTAAAAATCTGCTTGCCCCAGAGGTAAGCAAAGACTTCAGCTCACATGGAAAACAGAAAATGTCTGTCATCCAGGGGAACCAGTTTTTCTCTTAGAGATTTCAGGTGGCTGTAACCAAGTTAAGTCATACACAAGTGTGTCATGACAAACAAGAGGGGAGAAAGATCAATTTAAAAATCACCCAGGTGCAGAGATGGAAGTTATACCAATTGTTTCTTAAAAATAAAAAAACCCAACCCACCCCGCCCCCAAGCGTCCCAACAACCTTTATCACACACACACACACACACATATATAAAAAATATAATCTGCATTAATTATTCCAGCTCTAAAGTGGGAACTACATGTCCATGTAATGTCTCCTCTCTGTTACAAACACAGACAGACTTAACACTGTGCAATGGGAAAACCCCCCATCAGAAAAATCTTTTACTCAGGCACACGAAATTCTCTTTGGTATTCCATCTTATTTGAAGTTATACTGCTCCATGAGGTTACTGGTGACTGTTGGCAACAATATCAGTATGCTGCCTATCCTGAGAACTTGAAAAATGAGATGAAAAGTTGCTCTAGCAAACCAGGCATTTTTTTTTTCTTTTCTATAAATCAGTATGTGTGGACCTGTAATTGTATATGATACTATTAACACATTCTCTATTCATTTATTTCTGAGTTGGAATATGCCTATTTTGTTCCAGAACGCTCAAACTGTTCAATGTTCAGCCATTCTTGATTAGTTCAGACACTGGGTTTGGATACCCAGAGGAAAGGCAGAAATGTCAGTTACAAGAGCAGACTGGAAGAGCAATGTTAAATCAGTGTGAAATCAGCATCTAATTTCCCAATGGAAAGGCATAATGGCAATGCTACATACTTTTTAATTAAATGTCAGCCTGTTGATATTTTTCAGATTAGTTATGAATATGAAGAGTTCCTAAGAAAATGGAATTAAAATGGACAAATTTGTGAAACTCCTGCAGACACATTTCATTTCTATTCTCAGTGTCCTACCATGAGCATTCTAAGAAACTACAGCATATCAGTTTATTATAGTAATGAACCAACTTACAGATTCTGCATGCAAGGCATTAAGCAAAATAATGCATTTATTCCAGTTCTCTCAGGCCTATTCCCACAGAAAATCTTTTGCGATACTATATAATAAAGTGTGGGTTTAGGTCAGAGTTTATTACAGATTCAATTCTTAGTTGTTCTTGGGGATAATTAAATGGGTCCCATTTAATGTGAAGTTATGGTGGAGAAAAATGAAAAATAATGAAGTGTCTTTTAAATTAAGTTAGCAAGAATTGTGTTTTCTTACCACTATGCCTTGTGCCTTCCCTGAAGAAACGGCTCTGTACAGCAGATTGGGATCAGAAATTTGTTTCTACCTGTAGCAGCTTCTGCCAGGTCTTATTGTTGTTACAGCATGGAAAGATTCAGGCTTTTGTTTTTTTCCAATTTGATAGCCTGAATGCAAGAACTCAGTATATTTGGAATTATTATTTCAGAAATTGCACAGGATATATTCTTCAGGGATTATCATCAATAATCTCCAAACACTTTGTACACATACAGCTCAATTACAGACATCTCTGAAAGTGGTAAAATTACAGAGGTTTCAGACTCAACTCTCTAGAAATGCTCAAAGAGATAGGCTGATAACAGTGTACCAGGAAACAACGTGCAACTGCAGCTGGTAGTGCAACACCATCAGAGGATGATCAGCTATTATATTATGGGTCAAGAATAGAGGACAAAAAGGAAAATTCAGGATAGATATTATGAAATTATTACTTTCCTCTCCATACCAGAACTTAATTTTAGTAGTCCTAACAGCATATTGAAACTTTCAAAGGAAGCAGTCAGCTTTCAATGCTGCAAGTCTCAGTTTAAAAAAATCACAGGGGAAAAAAGTATACACTTTCACTGATTTAATAACAGACATGAATTTACTCCAAAGACTCCTACTAATTTCCCAAATTCAGACTAATGAGATTGAGGGAGATTTTGAGATGCCCACCAAGCCGAGTTCCTCCACATTCAGGGTTTTACAGGATTAGTCTGTCAGAAGGGAGCAATGTTGTAGAGCAGGAGACAGCTGGCATGGATCAGGAAGAATCTATCCACCTGGTATTATTTACTTCCCCGCACACTATAGGTAGAAAATGGATGCAGATATGAAATATTACATAGATTCAAAGGTTCTTCCTTTTTTTAAGAAGCACTGACCAGTTTTGTGTTAGAGTAGGAGAGGCTAAATTTACTTACTAATAAACACACTGCTGTGTTAACAGGCTGCTGCTGGACTATTTTAGTTTGGTAGCAACAGCCCTATGTTGAGGCTAGAATTTATAGTGCCCTAGTGTTAAACATTTAAGCTGCAATATCATCCTTCTGGAAATGAGGCTGTGTGTTCAACCATACATTGTTATTCTGGGAACCACTGGCCTGAAAAGAAAAAAACAAACCTGCTTGTCTTTGCTTCAGTACAAGCACACTAGATGCCTTTAGCTGTGGTTATCTGAAGCACTTACAAAATCTCAGTGCAACTCAAAAAACACTCTTTCTTCAGCAAGAGCTGCATTGAATTCTCAATTATACAGCAAAAACTGCACGGGTGGTAACAACTCTGCCAGACTGTAACTGACAACATTTTGGTTGTGATTCTGCTCTTTCAGCAGCTATGTAAAAGCAAACTTGGAAATACAAATGATTCATTGAAAACTGCAGGATTTATTAGTTAAAGCTGCACTATTTGGGTTTCTGGAATAATGCAAATAGGCTTCACAGGTAACAATTAGAAATTATCACACACACTTTTTTCACTTGAATTAGATAAAATTAGTATCTGAGAAATATGATAGTGCAAAAAGGTACAGCTCCAGCACTTCATCAGGACACTGTATCAGAATCCTACCACAGGGACTCAAGCATCAGCTTTTAGGTCTTCTTTCAGGCATTTATTTGCCACACAGCCTTAGATGTTCTCCTTTTAAATGAAAGGCCAGAGTGCTGCTAGCAGCTAAACCCCCAGAAGATTATTAAAGCTAACAACAGAAGTATGAGATCAGCACTAAAAGAAATGGGTGAAAGATTCTTGAGAAAGCATACTATTTGGGGTAGGAGGTCTCTCTTTTCTCATCCTTCAGAGGTCTATTTCTGTGAGCCCAGCATACCTCCTGACCCTTATCATGCTGCTGAAGTTGGGAAGTGCACAAGGCTCTCCATGGCAAGATCTCCCTGGTGCCTCACTCGGGCTGATGCCCTGCATGAATACCTCTTGGGAGTACTTCACATAGCTTCAGACTTCGCAAGAATGTGGCAGCACAATCCACAGCACGAGCTTCCTGGGAGTTTAGAGGAATTGCCCCCAGGCAACCTGCACCCAGTTGGAAAAGCAGACAAGAGGTACTTAAACACCTAGTAGCCTTTGACAAGCCTTAGGCAGCAATAGAAATGGTAAAGGTACACTTTTCTCCTGTGAAAATCCTGATTACTCAAGTCAGCAAGGTATCTGTGGCCTCCTTTCTCACAATACATGTCTACCTTTTATATAAGGGAAATGGAGTGATAGTAAGTCACTTGCTTCTATCCCAGAGAAAGAAAGCCTGTACAAAAGGATGTTAAGATATATGTTAAGACATTCTGGTTGAATAGCGCCCTGCTACTCTCCTGTGCCTCCATATTCCCTCTTGAGTTCTCGTGAAACAGGACTGTCTCTGTCTATTAAAGAGAGACCCAGAAGTAGCTTTCTAGATGTTTGCTGTATTTCTGGTCATTTCTTCTATGCTGTTATACAGCCTGTGCACCATTTGTTGTCTTCTATGGCATATGTCAGAGAAAGTTTCCGCTGCAACATGCTGTTGTTGACGTTTAGTTACTGTGGTGCCAGACCATGGGATAAGTAACAGAAGGAGCTGCGTCTGTAAAAAAGCCAAGTGACTGCGTCACTGCCAGAAAGCACAACAGTTGCGACATTGCCTGGCTGCTTGTTTCACAACAAAAAGCGAACTCTGCTCAACGCCAGAGGCTGGATTCCTTGCTCCCCTGTCCTCTCATTAGATTGTAACCTGTGTGCCAGTAACCAAGCATATTGTGTCCCTAACTACCAGCTATACAGGATCTGTAAAGTTTTGCTACTCTGTCAGCAAGGTCATGCAGCACAGAGGAGCCAGTGTGCCCAGTCCTTGTCCATGCAGCAATAAATATTTTTAACTCTGTGCAAGACTGCAAACGAGACAGATGCACCTGCAGCGTGGATTGGAAAGCTAACTGAGCATTTTTACCTTCTTCTCCAAGAGGAAAAAAAAAAAAAAGCCCAAACCCCAATACCTTCAATCTGTTACATTCAGTGTATTTATTAGGTGATGTAATTTAAACAGATTTCTTGTTTCTGTTGAAGAGAAGTCACTACTAATGATTAAGGATCAACAGCACATTCACAGCTGTAGATTCTCTTGCCTATTTTATTTTGTATGAATTGCCAAATAATGGCAGTGCTGTACACAGTGTACACAGCACCTTGACAGCTCATTGCCCTGTTTTAAACTCAGCTCCACTTCCTAGCAAAGAGTTTTCTTAGAACTGATGCTTCTGCTTAGGTGGAAAATGAGATTCCTTTACCCGAGATCCAGGTTTTTCAGGCTCACAAAAAAAGCTCCAAGAAAACGCAAAACTCCATTTTATAACATCAACTTGCAGAGTTATCTTTGCATTTGAAATGTAACTTCCCAAAGAAAAACATGCAAAATGCTAACTATAGACAGCAAAGATTTATTAGGAATCCATTGAAATATTGTCTGTCCTACAACTATTTCCTTCCTGCACATATTATTTTGAAAATGGATTTCTACACCCTTTCCAAGTTATATGGCATCTGTTTTTTCCCCCAGCTGCAAGAGCTCTTTGTAGCTCTCCACATCTACGAGCTTGCTACAAAAAAGTATTCTCTTTCATAAAAAAGTGCTCCTTTTTAAAATTTTTTTATTTTTAAACTTTTACAAATAGATTCTTTCCAGATGATACAAGCTATTCCCTATATGTGAGCGGAGTTATCTTTTTCTTCCTTCTACCTCCATCAGGATGGCAGAACTACCATCACCCTCTTTCCCTTTAACTCCTTTATTAACTAGATGCAAGTGTATGACAGCTACTAGTAATTAGGGTATGACAATAAAAAGCAAATTTAATTCCACTTCATCCTTTGCTTCCACCATACATGAGATATTATTCCCACTCCTGACAAGACCTTTCATCAACTCCCGATCCTTCAGTCATCTTTCCTCCTCCACCTTGTGCTTCCATGCCATCCCACCTCTGGAACCACAGCAGCTCTCCTCTGGCCTCCATCCCGCGGTCCACAGCCCCTGCTGGCTGCAGGGTCCGCAGCAGGAGAGCTGGGGGAACCAGGTGTGGGACAGATTCTGGCCCTACAACCTTGTCTTGCTTCGCCTCACAGCGCCACTCATATATTCCCATTATGCAGGGCCCGCCTGAAACTCCACAAGGTACTGTTGTTTCTTCAAACCATTAAATGTGTGTTCAGAGGGAATTTATAACTTTCAAGGTTCCCTACTGACAACAGGATTTTCGCAGGTTGCGAGTTAAAGAACCTATTTGCAGAAAATTACTGTGCAGCTCCTGCACAGTAATTACTCTGGCAGATCCTCAATCATCTCTCTCAAAATGACACTAAATGCATCAAATTTCAATACCTGTTTTAAGACCATGAAAGAATATATATAACAACAAAAAAAAAAACCCATGAAGGCATTCTAGATCATCAGTAATACAGAATGTTATCCTCCTAGGCAATGAAATTGTCTGAAACTCATCAGCTGCCTCTAAGTAATTCTGTTTGAGAATGCTGTTTGACCACATCTAAGCTCAATGTTAATTTGTACTCTTGCTTTCCTCTTGAGTAACGTACAACTGAACATTGATTAATCAGTGATTAATCTCAAGTAGAAATAAATAGTTTGAAGGGGGATGTAACATAGTCATAAGTGGGTTTAAGCATGGTACCATGCAGTCATTTACCAATGCATTCAGTTTCAGTTTATTAAGCTTTTACTTAGATTCACCCTAAATTGTGTACAAAAATCTTCTTCCTTCTTTCCCTTTAGAAATCCACAGGGTAATCTGGACACTGTATCCATAGACACAGCAATTTGGAGAAGCTTTATTTTAAAGGGATATTACAAATGTATGTTCTCATAAACTAAGCTTTTTTTCCCAAAAGAAAAAAAAAAACAACAAACTTTTGCCAGTATTTTGAACCTTAAAATTATTATGGATGTATCAAGCAACAATAGTAGATGAAAGAGAGTTCACCAATTAAAATGAGGATTATAAAAGATGTTCATCAAAAAGGCAAGTTTTATCAAAAGAGATACAAGAAAGGGGTAAGAAACTTCAGGATCAAAAATATTTAACTTTGCCTCTGCAGAACACAGATTATTTTGCAATTTAGGAAAGAATTTGCTTATCATGCACAGATGGATGCTGACTAAAGCCATGCCACAGTGAACAAAGTGGATGAAGTCTATGTATCAAAAGTAATGGAAGTAGCATTTCATCACAGATCTTAATAGAGGCAAGCTTTACACTGTGGTGGTCAGTCCTCAAACAAATGACTGCAGGAGACATATTCTGAATCATGAAAAGAGAACACAGCATTCTGTGAGAATTTGGTCGTACTTCCACAAAGAATGGCAGCATAAAAACATCATCTTAGATTCTTAAAGGATGGGATATAAATACTCTTTTCATAGCACCCTATCACTTTCCCAGTGTTAGTGAGAAACCTTCCCAATCACAATTCTTTTGTAAATATAATACACATCCCCTGGTTCTCGTCTCCAATCCCTGTGTGCATGTAACACTCACCCCGTATCCCAAGCTGTAGCAGAATACTGAAGTCTGTTCAGCCACCCCCAGGACAAACACCCTGAGCTCTCACGGAGCTGGTGGGCTGGGCAGCTCTTTAGAGTGGATGACATAATGGTTTGCAGCTGAAAAGATCCCTTTGAAACAAGCTGGTTTTTTCAGAGCTGTATACAGCCTATTTACTCTAGTCCAGCTCATCTTGAAAAGAAGAGATAATACAAAAGTTCCCACTACTCTCCCATGAATTGCTTGAGTTATTGAAGTCCTAGACATGACAAAAAAATGGACTGCATAATTTTAGGTGTTAAGATTGCATATATTAAAATAGTTTCTTTTTAATCACAGGAAGAACTAGGGAGAAAATTTGAGAGTTGAAAGCGGATGTCTTTATTAATTTTCTTTCTAGAGCATGTAATTCCCCATCAAACATGCCTAGATAATGCCTTGCAGCCAGTAGCACCAAGACACATACTGAGCTTTGTAATTCATGTAAGCAGAGAACAGGGTAGTTTATATCTAGGACATAATTGCTTAGCAATGTTTGAAATAACATTAAAAAACTTTCAATAAAGTGAAAAGTAGGCTTTATGTATTAAAAGCCTGCTTAGACTTAGAACTTCCAGAGAGCCGCAGTCTCTTTTAAATTTAACAAAATAATTGCGAAGATCCTTCCTCTGAATAGCTTATTATACCTATATATATACACCTTATTAAATTTCAGGCCTTCCATTGCTTTGGATTGAATGAGCTGTGCTAGCTAGATCTCCAGGATCTAAACGTGCACGGCTGAGTCAACCCTACAGCAGAGCTATTATTTCTGTCCTTTTCGCCTACGTCACTGATAGCAACACAGCATGAGAAATCTCTGTTGTCATCAGTAGTGGTAAAAATTAGACTAGACTGGCTAAAAATTAGACTAGAAAAGCAACATCTGGTACATAGGTTTGCTTGGTATTAGGAAAACTTGACAAAATTATTTAAAAGAGCTTCAAAGCCCTGAAGAACTGTCTCTTCTCATATCCATAGTGTTCAGCCAACACTTTCAAATACAAAACCAAAACACTACAGATAAATCTCATATACCTCTCCGTTATTACGTTCCATACAACTAGACTGACTGTATACAGGTAAATACTTTACTCTTTCCAGATTTTTAATCATAAAATGAAAGCTTTCATACAGTTTCTGAAAAAAGTTAGTAAATAATAATACTCTATGAAACAGTCCAACAAAATATTTGAAGACAAAAGGAAGAGCTACACTTCCAAACGCAGTACCCAAGCCTAAATAGCTAAAATAACCTCTCCCTATTATCCACTCTAAATGCCCGGTGACTGTAGGAAATTAATAGCATGGCTTTTTCAGTGATGCCCCTAACAAAAACAGAAGATAGCACTACAGCCTGGACCATAGATGAGAGAAATCAATTTAAGCATGACAGGAATTATATAAAAAAAAATCAGTTATTTGTATAAGTACACTTCTTAGTTATGGCCTGAAACCATTTTTTGTTCCGGCCAAAATAGCTATGCTGTATGGTATATGATAAAATCACAAAGTCACATTTTGGGCTAAGTGCATTTTTTAGATTAGAGAAATTACTCAAGGTTTTCATAAACCAGGCTGAAGCCTTTCTGGTGCCATTCCCCATTGTTAAGTTACAACAAACAGCACTGTATAAAGTTCTGGTATAAAGTACAGGCACTTGTATAAAGTACTAGTACTTATTTATATACTGACAAAAATGTAATTGTAACGGCACGTCTCTGCTTCCCCTTCTCGGTCAGTTCAAGTACCTGTTCCGTCAGACCTAACTATTCCATTCTCCTTCCACAGAAATTAGCACTGAAAGTACAGAACTTGCTGCAGTGCTCACACAGCACCGGCACTTGTACCTCAGGCAATGATCCAGCATGCACTGAAAATAGTAGTGACTCTTTGTTTGGCATAAGCCTTAAACATTGGTATATTTGCGTAGTTAGTTGGTTGCAGACTTTATCTTTGCTACAGTTATTTTTAAGCACTGTTAGCTGCAGAAGCCATAGCATATCAGGTAATTGGCTTAAACTGTTTTAAACCTCTATTCATCCCACCCAATTTCAGGCATCTAAGGCATCTGAAGTGTTAATACAGTCACCCGCATTGCACAAAATAGATGCCCAAAGGCAAGCTTAACCCAAACATTCTTTAGCAAGTGCTGGCTTTGTAATTTATGATTTCTTTTAACACACTCTCTCTGTACTTGAATGTTTTCTTTAATAAAGGATGGAAGCTATTCTTTTCTATGGCAGTTCTATCATTTGCAGTTAGAACTTACTGCCTCACTGAAACTGGCATGCTTGGAAAGTACTTGAAGTCTGTACTCCAACAAAATACAGGTGCAAAGTGCCCTAAAGAGAGCACATCCACGCCTTAAGCTCAGAGCACAATCTGCTTCACTTCTAAGAAACTTCTGGGAAAAATCTGAGTGTGTCTGCAAAGAAACAAAAGACGACAGATTACTTTTGCATTGATTAATCCACTAGAATCATACTGCCAGTTTCACTGCTGCCAGACTGTAGAGATGACTTAACCACAGGTTTTGTATTGTGACTTGGCACTTATCTGGCACCTCCTCATCCTGTTAGAAAAAAAGATACAATTTGAAAACAAGTGATGTTGAATGTGCTGGGCTGAGTTAGGCTGCATTCTGGTGTACACTTAATTCTGAGGCCTTGCTCACACAAGAAAGTTACAGAGTTTAAACTGCAGTTTAAATAAAAATAAAATTAATTGTATCCAATCTAGTTAAATCAGTGGAAATCACTTCAAGGATACTAATTTCATTACTACAGATTGCCTCATTGCAGCTCAGCTACTACAGGTACTCATGGTTAAACATTAAAAACTGCTTTAGACTCTTTTCAAAAATGAATTTCAGTGTGATTTGGGCCGTTTGAAAATTGTATTTATTCTAAGCTGTAGATGTCCATATACTTTCTTGCACTCTAAATGCTCAAAAATTACAAGCTGAACAAGTGTAAACAGTAGTTCCTGGTAATAATCAAAATTGTTACTGATGCTTTTTCATTAAAAGATCTTCCAGTCTTTCTGACAACACTGGGTTATACACATCTAGTGAGGCTGTATCCCTTGACTTACAGACATTCAGTATTTCCATTTACTGTGAAAGTGGAACTTTGCACCTCTAAGTATGGATGACACGAGTATAGAGACCTATGTACAACATAATTGACAGAAGAATCCCTGTTAAAATAGGAGAATGTGATAAAAAGTATCACAGAAATGGATGCAGTTAATATGAAGTTAAAATCTATATATAGATCACAAAGAGGTATCTGCAGCTTGAAGACTGGGGATAAAGCTTCGTATCTATCCTGCTTCTGCCACATAGGAATGCAAAGCATTAGACCTCCAACCCACACAGATTCTTTCTTCTGAAGAAGCAAAGCCCCCAAAGGCTTCTGTGTGAAAAATTTACAAATGCCTCCAGGCTGCAGTCACTGCAGTAGCAGTGTTGTACAGCCAGCCACCTCTCCTTTTCATTCCTGTAGATTACCCTCTTTCTGCAATTTTCTCCGAAGTTCCTTGCTTCTTTCTCAGTAATATCACTTCATCCTGTTAGTTTTCACCATGTTTCTTGGTTCTTATTTGGTTCTGATTTTTTTCTTTTTATTATTTTCAAACTCAATGTACTGGATCCAACAGAGATTAAAAGGAGTAGTGAGTATATCCTTCCTTATACCAGTGCCTTTGCAATGGTCATAGCATATTGTGTCAGGATTCTTTTCTCTCCTCATTCCTTCATTCTGGGAATGAGGAGACAAAATCTGCCTGATCACATCAGTGTAAATCACACTCTGCTAGTGCTAATGTTATTACTGCAGATTTACATCAACATCAAAGAACTTGGCTTTAGATTCTTTCATACACTTCCCAGACTCCTCTTTTTTGTTGATAGCAACTGTATCATTCACGGTCTTCCCTCAAGAGTATTACAAGGCATATCTAGACTTAATAAAAGATAAAAAAGCTTTAGGTACATATAGTATATTGTCTATTGTAAGAAACTCAGAATGCCTTAGTCTTTTAAATTGTTCTTGTTTGCATGTTTGCCGTATAGAAGTGGAGCCCAAAGCTACTTTTGATGCTTATGTAGGGCTCATACATATGTCTAACTGAATTGTTTACAAAGGTGGGTCTCTCTGGGGAAGTAGAAAACCATGTTTACAGGCTACCTGAGTTGTGCCCAAGGTAATGGGCACAAGGTAATACAGACACCAAAACCAAGGTAATACAGAGAAAGACCTGCCTCTGTTTCCCTTCCTTGCATAGCTGGCCTTGTAGGGCTCATGCAGGACAGCAGCTGCCTGTCCCTCACCACAGCCAGGAATTGTTAGAGAATGAGGGCCAGAGCATCCTGGAGCTCAGCACTGATTAAAAGGGAGGAAATGCATGCTTGTATCATAAGCATCTTCTGTCACGAGCAAAGGTTTAAATAACTTACCCAATTGCAGTCTTTTTAGACAGCATTCATCAAAAAAAAGTACTACACAGGAGCCAACAAGGCATTTTCCCAACTGCAGTATATATACAGAGGATTTGTGCTTTACAAAAGGTGGCAAGAAATAAGCAGCACAGTAGCAGGTCTGACTGAAGTAGTTGGTGTAACAGAGTAGATCTGACATCACACAGAAGTGTGAAACAGGCCTAAAACTGTAACATGGAATAATTCAAGATCAAAGGAATTCAACAGTAGGATACTAGACAGGATCATAAACTGGGAAGTGAGCAAATTGTGTCTTTCTCCAGTATTAGACAGGAGACATTAGGCACATTTCTTAAGCCTTAAAGAATTTAATCCCAGAATTGGTAGGAAGGGTGGAATCCTTTATGTGGTCTCCAAAGCACGTGGAGACACTTTGGGAAGTGAAGTGAAATATATAAATGTAAGTTATTTCCCCTGTTAAGGGAGTTGCCATTCATCAACTTTCACATCATATCTGTTGCACTTAATTTCCTTAAGCGCCTTTAGATACTCTAGCAGAAAGATGGCATGGAGAAAGAGGGCAGCACAGTAAAGTTGGAGATCTAGAAGAAATGGGATCTCTTTCAAAAACACTTCAGTGAGAGCTTTAAACTCTTCTACTTTATATCCAAAAGCATACTAAAATTGGAAAAAAAGGTGACTAAATATATAGTGTACTAATTTTGTTCCCTATCTGAAAAATTATTATCTTCTGTTGGGCCGGAATGAAATCTGAAGTTAAATGACAAGCTTCGTTCATGCTGCCAAGACCCTAATGAGCTGCATTCCCAGCTTTCTGAATGAGGAACAAGATTCCTTTCCCATAGAAAATGCGGGGAGTGGAGGGGCAGCAGAGACGATGCAGCAGTGGTAGAAGGACTGCATGAACTGCAGCACTGGCCAGGAATTCAGAAGGCAGCGGAAAAGGAACATTGTTTCCCTCACAAAAGAGGCAGTTATAATGACAGAAGACTCACAAGTGAGGATTAGATATCCCTGCACCAAATGCACAATACTCCATTCATTCCTCTTGAAGAAATGAACTACTTTCACCCAAACATAAAACAAAAACTGGATTCCCTCCAAGAAAAGTTTAGTGTATGTCAAAGCCTACACCACTGCACTGCTGATAACAAGCCTTGAAGTATCAAAAGGGACATACCTTTTATTTTGTTGATGGATTGCAGAAACATTTCACTTCCTATATAAAATGGTAAACAGGACTTTGTTTCCACACACACATACATACATAGAGACTGGTATGCTGTGTCACCTAAAGTCCACAGAAAACTGGCCAAATGCTACAGGAAAAGTCAGGATCTGTCACTTTTATGGTAAAATCTCTTCTTTGTAGAGCTCTTCTTCAACTATATAAAATATGGCCCTAGAAAGAAGAGTTGAGGAATAACATCCCTAGAAATTACAAATGAAGGAGTTCTCTTGTCTTACTGTTTTTTATACATGGTCTTCCACATCCATGAGCCATGCCTACATTCACTGCTTCCATAAAACTGAGCATGCTGGTTTTAGATCTGTGGGGATTCTTACATAAGAGCTTGATTCCAGGTATGTCATGAGCTGTATGTATGTCATGTTCTTTGGAGAAGCCTAATATACAAACTGAACAGATAAAAGCAAGATAAAAAAATCGGCTAAGATATTCTGTCTCCCTCAGTTTAGCACACCTTAGCTGGATAGTTCTGAATGTACAAAAAGCTTAAAAACAAACAAGCAAGGAATTTATGGAATAGTTTTGCACATGTTCTCACAATTCCTTACAGCTTTCAAACAGGGATTGTCTTACTTCTTTAACTCTACTAGGCAATTTGGAAGGAAAGATACTGGAAACAAACTGTGGACATTTCGTAATATCACTACAGAGTGGAAGGGAGGCAGCAATACCTATTGCTATACCCACCCTAGAAGTTCCTGAAACAAGAGATGCCCATCAGTGTGAACCAGCTGCCACCTTCCTTCTTTCCTAATGTTCTGTAAGTCATTTCCAACAGAGCCTACAGGCCAGCAACAATAAATCCTCTAGGAATTATTTTGAAGATGGACATCTCTGGTTTATAAAAAGCTTTCTATACCACATCATTTACACAGAGAAATTAATTAACTCGTATCAGCATTAAATTATAGGCTGTGGTAGTATTGTAACTCCTGCTGGAGAATCTGTATTATGCAGTTCAGTCGCTAATCAGATCTTCAGTTTAATAAAATTGCTTCCATTTAATGTTAATCACATTTGCAATTTGCTACTGACAGTTTCTAATTGGTGTTAGTAAGGGCTTTCAGGACACTGGGGGACTGCACATTCAGTTCTTGATCTGATCCTACTTTGTGCTCCATCATACAATGGACTGCTTAAATAATTATTTTTAAATCATTCTGTGACTATTCAGCTAGAGTTCTATATCAGGTTATAGGGAGACTGGACGCCCTTTGAATACTGATGCAAGACCAAGAACTCTATTTACTAGCAAAAAGATTTATGGAAAGTGAATTTCAAAGCAATTGCAGCATGCTGACAATCTGTGTGTGATCATTTAAATCACTGAAGTACCACCACTGGATTCTCAATTAAGCACTAGTGCCTAAATGTAGAGATTGTAATTGAAAAACTGCAGAAATAGCTTGGAGCTATTTCAAGATTGCAGAAATTTTGAATATATACAAATCCATACAAGTAAATAAATAAACATTAATTCTGTGCAAAAAGTCACTAAATTGGGAACAGTTTTCTCAAATCTTTATGTTTGTAACTTTGCAAAACTGCAGCATGATTTTTCCCCTTACACAAGAATTGCTGAATAGATGAATATTGATGAATAGAGCAAACACATCTCTCTTCTGATAAGGGTGCATTTGAATTCAGAAGTATTTTTTGCACCTTGTGCTTGAAAATGTATGACAAAAGCAGAAATTAGTCATGGAATGCTACTAAGGGTTTGCTCAAAATTTATCTATGCCTTCCTTACTAAATCTGGTGATACTTGATGCACTTTCAGAAAATCTAGGTTCAGGCTTTGCATATAAAATTAGTCCTGTGTCAGCAATGAAATAATATTCTACCTTATTTTTCTAATTCAGCCTTCAATAGTGGTTTATCACAAACACATAATTGTACATGACCAATCCTTTGAAATCAGTGAGAATGCTAAGATTTCTACACAATTGTTAGCTCAGCCTATTTACTTGTCTTGCATAGAAATTTCTGAACACATTAGAGTTTGTTTATGCTAGAGCCTTAAATTTGTCTAGTAAGACATTGAATGTCCTGTGACTATCTCAAAATATTTTTTGTTCCTCACAATTGCAAATGTACCACTCCCTCCCTCTCTCCAAATACTGGAATTAATTTTGCCCTCAGCTGTATCTATTCAGTTTCCACATATTATAGCTGCAGTTAGAACTGCAAGGGCCTTGTTTTGGTCCACTGAAATCAATGCTAAAACAGCAATTTAGTTCAATGACAATGTGCACTAAAATAGGCCCTCAATCTTTGCTACCTATTGAAGAGAAAGGCTAGGAAATGAGGTCTTGCAGCTCCTGGCTAACTATCCCTGTATGAGCTCCTGCATGACCGCTCAGGTCTTCAGCTTGATGCTATAATGGCAAGAGTATTAGCAAAGAGATGGTATTAGAGACAGCCTGTCTCAGAATTTCTTCAAAATGCTTTGAAAAAGTTACTGAAGAACTCGTATTCCCTGCACTTTGCTGTTTGACATACTTAGATATCATACTATCCTTATGTTTGTGGAGGTTTGTTTTTTTAGTTTCTTGCCATGCAAGAAGCTTTAGAAGCCTCTTACTAAGTAAGGTGAAGTTGACAGAGCTTCCTTCCTCTCTCTCTCCTTAAATTCTGTTTTATTCTGACAAAATACTTTCAGTGCCTCTCAGGAGAAAAGTCTTCACACACTGAAAACCACCAAAATATGTAGAACAGAATGCTAATGCAATCTTAAAGAGATAAACAAAATCTTGTGAGCACAGGCGTTATTACACTACACTAGTTGCTAGTTTCTCATGCTTTAGAAGTTATTTCATTGCCACAGAACTACTCAGGATTCCTTCTCTTGAGAAACAAGCCAAATCTACATTTACAGCCAGTATCAGCCTTACCAACAGAAAGATGCAGCTAAACACACTGTCGTTCCTTCAGCACCCCTAATATAGTGAAGACCTATGTAGTGCATCAGGATGGGTCCAAGGTGACAGGGCCACCTGAACTGGTTGTGTTCCCCAGGTTTCACCACAGTGGCTGCAAATTATAAACTAGAGTCAAGGGAGGACTACTGCTGTTCCTAAGGTACAGTTTACTGCTTTTTTGAATGACCACCATTTATTTAAACAAAATTAAAGGAAGAGGAAATAAAACTAAATCATTTTGAAGTTCATTAGAAGTGTACTGTGAAAAACTCTCAAGTCATTGTCATAAGAACTCCATTTTAATGTGTGGTGTAGAGAAACTGATTCAGACAGGAAAATACTGGATAAAGTTACAACTGGAGGACAAGAAATAAGAATTTTTAAGATCCCAGGACCACACAAAACCATAAAAGTGGGAGCATTTTTAAAAATTATTTTAGTTCATTGCATAAGGTCCTCTGCCATGCCACTAGTTATGTGGAGCTGACACTATCTTTCACTTCAGTAAGTTTATGCTATAAAATCTAAGAATTGTGAACAGGAGTTATTGCAGAAGAATTTTCTGTGAAGTCCTGACATATGTAGACAGACAACAGTTGACAGGGTCTGATCCAGTGCAAAACCACAGTTTTCATCTGCCTGTTCAGTATAAAGTGAATCCATTCCTTTATCTCCATTTCCCTTTCTCTATCATGAAAGAGTTAAAGAAGGTGATCACTTAAGGACACTTTGCAAAGAAAACACAAAAGGCTAGTAAGCAGCCTCATCATTTGCAGAGCCAAAGTTAAACTACCACACATAGGACCTTAAAAGCTTAAGAAAAAAAAAAAGAAAAAAGAAAATAGATTGAAAGGAAAAAGAAAAAAAAGACAAATGAACTCCTCTTTGGACTTATGCCATTTTCTTACAAAACAGTAATGTGGCATACTGATAAGAGAAGGCAGAAAAAAGTATAGCTAACATTTGCTAGAAATTATGGGGGTGGATCTCCATAACTTCGGGCACTTCTCTCATGCTCATTTGGCCGTGCTGCATTAACCATTCACATGTGAAAGTGGGAGATGTGCACCTGCTGAAGAGCTTGTAGAGCCAAACTCCTGCAAAGCTTTTTGGCAGGGTAGCATTAATTTGAGAGGAATATCTCTTCTTGGCATCTTGTGTGCACAGACCTTTACCTTAACAATAGTTCAGCTTCAGTTAGGGAAGCAGATAGAGGAAATCGCAGTTAAGAGCTCAGTAAACTCAAACCCTGCCAAAACCACACGGCACGAAAACCTCTGGAAACTCTCTGGTTTGGATTTCCACATCTCCCTGCCTTACCACTAGTTGAAGGTATCAAAAAGAGAAGAGTCCTAGTTTAGTACCACCATCCATGAACCACACAGCACTCTCAGTTTGAAAATGCTGACGATGCAGCTCTGCTCTTCCCCCTTCCCTGCCTGTCAAGACAATTTTTGATAGACTGATGAACACTTGGCCAATCTTTCTGCCTTCTGTCCCTTCCCCCACCCACTCATACAGTATCTGCTTTCACAGTAACCAGAATAAGCAGAGAATTCTTATGCTATCTTGTAATGAAAATAAAATTTTGGTCTATCCATCCAGCTATCACTAAGCCATTTCCCTTAAGCATTTGTAGAGATTTCAGCAGCACAGTGCATTTCTACTCTATGCTGTTTATTTTTCATTTACTCTTGTGCCTTTATTTTGCCTACAGCTGTCTGATCACAACACAGATGGCATTGAATTCATTGAGTATTCAGAAAAGCTTCTTTCCTCTGGGATAAAAAAAGCCTCATTTCCAGTGCAAGTTTAATGCACTCTGTAGTCTGAAGAAGAGCTGTGTGCATTTCCTTGCATTTCCTCCATAAAGGCTGCACCCAAGAGGCTGAATTCAAAATCCAGAACATAACCAAGGAGGTTTGTCTCACTGTCTCCCACTTGAGTTCTGTGCTTTAGAAATGACCTATAACAGTACATAAATGGCATATATTTGCTCTGTTTGTAGCCTCTGTACTTGCTTTCCTGGGAGATGAATAGTATCTTGTGGTCATTTTCTGTGTATGGCCCTATGGCTTATACAATATTGCCATATTGGCACAAAATCTTTTGAAAGGGACCTAAAATCACCATATCAAAACATTTCTCCACACTAATATTCCACATGACAACAACTATTAACCACTCCCTTTGCCATCATAGATGCACAGAGACACTACTGGACACATGCCAGAGACATTCATGAATCATGGAATCATTTAGGTTGAAAAAGACCCTTAAGATCATCGAGTCCAAATGAAGAAGCTTAGATGCACTGTGGAATATGTAAACATCTCTCAGTCTAAACTCTCTCCTCCAGTCAAAAAAATCGAAACTCAAGTGGAAGGAAAGCAAAAACGGAAGGATTTTCTCTGTTCATATGACACCCCCAGAAATTCTTCATTAGGCCCTCTTCTGGGGAGAAATGAACAAAACATAATTGACACTAGTATTGTAGGAAGCACCACCCACTGATCTATCATGTTTCTATATATGTATATGTTTATATGTATATAGATATAGACAGTGTAGCTGCCCCTCGGTTTTGCTATGCTGACATAGCACGTATGTATGCTAACATAACAAAACCAAGGGGCAGCTACACTGTCAGATATCCCAGTTACATGTTAGTTCACTCCTTCTTCTAGTCCTAGGTCCCATCTATAAGAAACCCAGATGTGAAATAAAAGACATTTCTCTCTTTATGTGGCTCTGATGTGTGGATACTAAAGATAGGAGGACACCGAGTGGCTGACTGTCAGGGCTTGCTTGGGACACGGGTCTCAAAGCACAATATCACAGTACACACTACAACTCAGGCCAAACACTCTGTAGTTCAGTCTACAATGCAAAATCTCTGTCAACTTTATAGCTACAAGTGTAAGAAGTTGCTTGGTTAAAAAAAAAAAACAACAACAAAAAACCCCACAGAAGTTCTAATATTATGTGCCCACAGATGGGCTTAGGTCTGTAGTTAAAGCAGCAAAATAGGCTCTGTTAATGCGTAAGTATTAAGGACTCTCAGTTTCCACTACAGCTGCTTAGTTTCCGCTATCTACTTAATAGAGAAATGACATTTGATTGAGGCTTGGAGTGCTCATACTGCAAATACTAGTTTGGATTCCCTGGACCCACTATCTCCAAATATGTTGGCAACACATGAATTCTTATATAAAAAACTCAAGTGCTAAAATACGTAACAAAATATGTAACAAAATATGTAACATGTATGTATCACATTTTAAAGATAAATACAGAATCTATTAGTCAACAAGTACAATATTAAGTCAAGAATTCCCTTAAATAATGTGGAGCTCCAGAACTAAGTATTACTATTGTTACTTCATTTTTATTCTGTTAAGATAACCAAGCCAAAACAGATCACAGGAATTCCTGTGACTTGAAGTATTAGTCATAGCTCTATTCAGGGAAATCACATCTTTGATCTCTGCATGTGAGACGACCACGCTGCGCAACCGTTTTTTCTGATAAAGTGTAGGGCGGTAGGTGTTGTTATAGCAAATGATCGCTGCCTGAAATAACACAAAAGAAATAAGTCTATGAATCTTTTATTCTCTGCTATTGGGTCAGAAACTGGTTTTCCTTCAGATGCTTCTTAACCAATTGGGAGATAATGCTTAAGGACTTATTTCAAGGTATGTTAATATCTTAGAGTAAGGCACATGTGTTGTTAAACTTGCAGTAAGATTTACCTCGCAGATAATTCTAACACAGCAAGCACTAACTTTGCAGTGTTGGCAGCCTGAGATGTTCGCTTTCATGTGAGAGAATGAACAATGATATTTGTAGGAATCCTGACCGCAAAAGATTAAGCAACAGGAGGAATGAAGACGTGTTTGCATACTCTATTCACTGCTAATATCCTGCCATCAGGCAACACACTAGCAATAATTCTTTGGCAAGATGAGAGTCCATCAGGATTTAATGAGGATCAGTAACTGCAAATGGCACAGCAGTGCTACCAAAGTGAGAGTAATATTTTTAGAGATTATCTCAAAGTTACCACCAAAGTTTCAAAGAAGAGGCTTTCTTTTAATGTGAGACTCTGGAAATTTTTACCCGAGCAACTAGAAATTTTTGAACATGAGTATTTTCTATTCAAAAAGTTTCCCAAATGCTTCTGGTTGGGGAGAAAGAATGACTTCCCCAGCACATCCACTGTGGAAGTGCAACCAATCTGTCCAGCACCTATTGTTCCTTACTGCTAATGTAAGAGTGACTGGTAATCTCCACTTCTTCTTATGAAATCCACGTCTGCACATGGATTTAGTGTTAATCGGCACGACTGGCAATTGAATCAAACCACTTTTTTTCTGCTGCTGGAGCATATGATATGGATTTCATACAAAGTGTGCAGGAATTGCAGATCATCAGCAATCATATTTAGACACTGTTTATTCAGGTATAAGTGAGGGCTGGGGTAAATTCAAACTAGAGGGAAAATCTGATTAGTATCCTGGTGGCGTTCATTTGGTAACAGTAATATCTCAGTAATCTAACACTGGCACAACATCAGATTCGTTTTTGCCTGAGGACTGACACTTTTGGAAGCCATTTTAGCTTGCAATCTGATTTCCAACCAATACTTGTTAAGACAGAGAATATTTGCTATCTCCCACATGTGCTGTTTTGTTGCTAAGCTTCCCAGTAAGATGCAAAAGACTAATTGTAACTGTAAGGTGCTTTCTGCAGGGCTGTGTTGACTTTTGAAGTCAATGCACCTGGGTGGATATAACAGCTTTTAGTTCATTTGCTAAAGGAATTAAAACTGTTTATTTTTTATCATGTTTAGTAAACACTGACTGTTCCTTTGCCAAATTTACCCATGATGGATGGCTACTGAAGAAATAATTAGGTTTTTAGGAGTAAGTATTATATATAAAACAATGTTCAGTTCTTTTTGCATAACTTTAGCAACTTCTCCATCTGCTCTGTTCTTTTCTTTCCTCATGCATATTATTTTTTTTTTTAATAGAGGAGTAAACATTCTCCATTCACAGCTGATCTTAGTTTACATTAATTGCCATATAAATGAACATCATATTTTAGAGGTCTCAGTCATTGTCAGATCCACCTCTTGCTTTATTTAATGTTTCTCTTAATCTAGCAGTAGGACTACATTATATTAAAGCCCTTCCCTGTTTGACAGTTATGAGGACATATACCTTCCTTTTAATTTCAAAGTCTTTAAAAGTAGTCAGATAACATATAAACTGCATCTAAAGAGTTTCATCCAACTTTTGCCTTACCTTGTTTAATGTGATTACAGTTTTTCACAGACCGGTGAAAATATCAGAAGTATTTAAACACAAAACAGCATACCCATCAGAGGTAGAAATAATCATTATTTTAACATTTTCATATGTACTCACCTTCCAAATTCCTTTTTCAATACTTAGAACATTCAGGCTGACATTACCAAAGCCTGAGGCTGCCTGAAAGTGAATTCCTCTAAAAACAAACAAAAGCAACTAAGCAATTTCAAGTAAGTGAAAATAGGAGATTTCACCCATTGTTAAATGCTATGCAAATTAATTTGAATGGGGCAGAAAATCAAGTATCAAGAAATGATGTCTGAAAAAAAGAAAAGGCTTGGTTTTTTGTTGAGTAACTGACTTCTGAAAGTCACAGATACATTTTTTATGGAAGTCCCATCTCTAACTTCATAAAATGCTTAGAGGACTGTAGCCAAACCATACGTGGCTAATTTAACTATACTGTAAAAATCTTAAAGCAAATGCATTTATAATATGTGTTTCATTTATTTAATTGTTCAATTTTACTTTTTCACAAAGTTAATGAAATTTCCAGTTGTTTATCACTAATCTATCATGAGAAATGCTTTGCTAGATCAGTGGGGTAAATCAGACATTAATCTGTTTTGCTATTCTTTTTCTCATTACCTGGATCTAGCATGCTAAATTCGGCTCCCAGCTCCCTTACCATAATCTCAAAGTACATTCCAAAGAGTCAAACTCTGTTAATACAGATCAGTACTGTTATTTTAAAAAAAAAGGAAAAAATTGCCCACCGCTGAAGAAGTGCAAAAGAAGGATGTTTATCTCCTTTAAGAAAATTTCTCCAGGAGTGAGACAGAGTATGATTCCATTTCAAATTATGATAATATTAAGAGACTGCACAAACAAGCTACTTGCTCCAGCAAAGCTTCAGTGAAATAGTATAGTGTCAGAAAAGACAATCAGCATTCATAGGCAAGCATAAGTAAGCAGTTTTCTCCTTGTCCCTGACAATCTGTTGTCATCCAAGATTTATGGAAATAAATGCTTTTAGCTACTGTTTCCATTATTAGATGATCTAAACACAGTTGGGATTTAGGTGCATATAAGTACAATGGCCTACATAAAGATCAGCAGCAGATATTCAGACTGGTTTGTTACAAAATGCAGCTATTCACCTTGAGCTTTCAGTATTCATATATAATAACTCTTAAGTAACAATGGTCTATGATTACTTACTTAATTAACCACAGTCTATGGTTATAAAACTTTCCAGTTACAATTCTGCTTCTAAGACCATTTATAAATTGCTAGCAAGAGCTGGAAAGAACTCAGAAACTTTTTTGAAAGAGTGCAAGATAGAAGGCGGCTCTCATTTAATTACATTCAGTGTGGCCATGTGAAACAGCAGTTACCTGGAAGTCATGCACAGAGTACAAAAAATGTCATCACTTGTATGCATTTAAAAAAAAAAGAAAACAAAAAGCCTGCTTCTTTTAGAAGCAGTTCAAACCGACTACACCAACATGAAGGGCCAGAGCCATGGAGGGGTAGCAGAGGACACAAATGAACAAGTAGACACTGAGCCCTGCCAGCTGCTGTCACGCACAGGCAGGACTGCAGGGCCCCTGGGAGGCAGCAGTTCAGAAGCCAGGAGCAATGTCGCCATCACTCAGGGCTAAGGCTGGTCCGTTATGTCCTCCTTCAGCAGAAAGATACATGGATTAAACTAACACAGCTGTGAGATACTCCCACTAAGTAGAAGGCAATCTGAAGAAACTCGGAGCATAACTCAGAATCCTAAAGCCTAAACTAAGTATGCAAGTGGTACAAATTCTCTGTTTTCAAAAAACCTAACTCAAAACAAACATAGGGACAATTTTATGTTCTTATGTATGTTCTTACATACATTAACTTAAATCAAAAGACTTTTTATTCCTTCTAGACATGACAGCTGAAGGATATAACTTTATTTTATAATTCAGTTCCATCAGTCAGTCTATGCCTGGTCTCCATTAAGGAACCATAATTCAGGACAGATATCAGAGCTACGCAAGATTTAGCATTTATCACAGAGCTGTCTGTAGTTCACATCACAAGGGCTTAATGTGTCTCCTCAATTACTCCTGTGCCCCCTTACAGTAAGTAGAAAACATTGTTTATTCCAAAATCTTAATTATACAATTTCCAACTTGGTTTGATATAAGCAAAGTTAACACAAAAGTAATAATAGGAAGTGCACAAGAATTTTTTTGTATCTTTTCATAATTACAGAAAATTTTTTTCCTCTGAGATTAGTCATATAAGTGTATCTCCAGGGAGAAAAGGTTCTGCAATCAAAATTCTCTCTTATGGGGTAAAAATTTCAGTCTTGCTAAATTATTCCAATTACATATTATTCATCTTTCTTTGAACAGTAGACAGTGAGTGCTGCACTATATTAAGCCATTCATGATTACAGATTAGTTTAAGATTAATAGGAAAAAGAAATCAGCTATCATTAGTCAGTGTAACAGGAATGAGACTACTAGTTTTTCTTATTATAATACTGCATCTTCTTCAGGTGAATGCCACAACCTCCATGTGCAATAGCCCAGTTCAATTTTCAAGCCAGAGAAAACAAACTGAGCAATAATATTAACATGTTTTTAGGCAAAAGACCTTACAGATCTAAGGGTGTTTAGCTGAACCCCTTAGAAGCCTTTAACATACAGTGAATTCTTCCCAGGTTTGCCCTCCATCTGCCATAACTCAGTTTTGCTTCAGTCAGACCAAAAAAATCTAGAAGCTAGTCTCCTTCAGTTGAATAGTGAGAATTAAGGAGTCTAATTTCCATACTATAACACTGTTGAGTGTTTTTCTCCCTCATGCCTGCTACCATCCCTGGTTCAGTCTTCAGCTTTATCACAGCTGCTGGAGCAGCCAGGAGCACTTTCAGAGTTGCATGGTTCTCACTGCTGTTGTGGAGGTGCTTCATGATGAAGAGAGTAAGTAAGTGGATAACTGAGCAATTCAAATCATACACAGTCACTTTGATTTCTAGGCCTCCCCCACTGCATTAAAAAGGCACCACAACCACACAGCTTCTCTTGATTACAAGAAGGTATTTTTTCTTCTAAAACCATTCTTGATCCTTCTCCAGAAAAACACTAGCAGCTGCCCTTTCCGAACAGCTTTTGAAGGCAAGATGAGAAAGCAGTAAATTCTTTTCAGATGATCTATTTACCATGGACATTTAAAAGAGAAATGCAACACTGGTCTCAAGGCACTCATTTCACTCTTCTATATTAAAGACCTCTAATATTATTCTGAGTAATTTATGCATTGTGCAATACCAATATACAATCATCTATAGTGTGCATAGAGGGCTATTAGACTGGTTACACCCTTGCAATTATTTCATCCATTTTGCATTTTCTGAACCAGATTTTTCTGCTTAATAACAAATCACTACAGTGAAAAAAATACAGTAGCAGTAAAAACTTTGACCATCTCTATTCTAACTGTGGCGGTTTACCTGCTGTGCATGGAGCAAAAACACTGAGTACCACCCTTGTGTGCATGTGAGGCAACCGGAGCCCATAGGTTTGAACGGTGACAGTAAACTCAAAAACCCAGAAACCACTCATTCCCCATTTTAACGTCTACAAACCACAAGCCCTCATAACACTCCTTTTTATCTTTGCCATCTAATCATAGCTTACATAGCTGGGAGCTAAGTATATTTTACTCTGTAAAATCTTTCTTTTAGATGCTTACATACATTATATTAATGAGGGACAAGGCAGGAAATGGAATAAACAATTTAGAAAATGCTAGATATATTATACCATCCCACTTATGAGATTGCTGGATGTAAATCAAGGCCATTCTTAGATTACTTGCAGCATGGTTTTTTCCTTAAAAAAATCCTCAGAATTGTGCGATTTATTGTCTAGATTATTGACTCAATGAAACCACAAACTGCCATCTGTTATGATTCACATTACATTCCTGAGGATGATTGAGTAATTGAGACTGATAGAGGTGTAGTCAACACTGGAGAAAAGTATAGCTTGAGCTCTGGTTAGAATAGTATATCTTACTGAAGTTTCAGATAGTATCTCTGAAAGTGTATCCTTCTGCAAAGGAACTTTTAACTTTTTTCAAAATCAGAATTTTTCTTTCTGGAGGATTTGGCATGACTCTATTTCCTCCTTTGGTACACTCTGACAGTTATCTAGTTAAGACTTTTCAGAATATTTGATATTCACGGTACATTCTTCCGTATTTCATACATACTCCAAAACATTTCTTCCTAAGGCACTGATACAAAGGCTGAAAAATAACGGTCTCTGTGATTGGCTTTCTGGTAGAAGGTAATTTTGACTATTTGTGCTGGTTTTGGCTGGGGTAGAATTAATTTTCTTCACAGTAGCTAGTATGGGGCTATGTTTTGGATTTGTGCTGAAAACAGTGTGGATAACACAGGGATGTTTTTGTTCCTGCTGAGCAGTGCTTACACGCAATCAAGGCCTTTGCTGCTCTTCACCCCACCCCACCAGCGAGGAGGCTGGGGGTGCACAAGGAGTTGGGACACAAGAAGAGGGGACACGACTGGGACAGCTGACCCCAACTGACCAAAGGGATATCCCATACCATATGACGTCATGCTCAGCATATACAGCTGGGGGAAGAAGAAGGAAGGGGGGACGTTCGGAGTGATGGCATTTGTCTTCCCAAGTAACGGTTACGCATGATGGAGCCCTGCTCCCCTGGGGATGGCTGAACACCTGCCTGCCGATGGGAAGGAGTAAATGAATTCCTTGTTTTGCTTTGTTTGCGTGCGTGGCTTTTGCTTTACTTACTAAACTGTCTTTATCTCAGCCCACTTTTACTCTTCTGATTCTCTCTCCCATCCCACCAGGGGGGAGTGAGCGAGTGGCTGTGTGGGGCTTAGTTGCTGGCTGGGGTTAAACCATGACACAATTTTTTTTCTTTTTTGTCCTGCATAAAGGAGGCAGATATCTGTGGGCCTTGTAATCTTTGCAGTAACTCCAGAATGTTGATGCAAATATAGGAAGAAGCAACAAACTCAGGGGGCAGAATATCTTAAAAGTGCTAAGAACTAACATCAGAACTTTGCTGTTTTGGTTTTGGATATGGTGATGATATGCTGCTTATGGCATTGGTGCAAGTGCCAGACAGCAAAAATATGCAGGACAGAGAACAAAAGAAAAATCAGTCTTCCGGTCAAACAGACAATCCTACTGCTGCCTTAGGCAGTCAGTATGACTGCAGCGCATGCACATCAACCTGGGCTTACAGGGTACTGCAGTCGTGGGCTAATCCCTGTACCATTTACCTTATCTTCAGGAATAAGATTTTGGCAATAGTTGTTTTAAGACTCCCTGAGTACAGAAAATTTCTCTCTGCAAGTGGAACAAGGACATTAAAAAAGGATGAAGAAAAGCAGCTACAGTTTAAATAAAAAATTATTGCAATCAGTACAAGATATTTAGGAAGAAACTAAGACAATTGTTTTACTCAGTCTGAAATGCATGTTTCAAAACACAAATGAAGCATAATATTTTTATTCAAAGGCAATTGCTAAATAATTTTTTTGCTGGCTTTACATTTTTCTCCACGGAATAGTGGATTAAAAGAAACAAGTGAAATATATTCTTCTCCACAGTACAAGATGGCCAAAGTGGCATTGGCTGTATATGGATGCTGCATAACATGCTGTGCCAAAGTTTAGCTTGGATTTTGGTGGAGATGGAGGACAGACCCAGAAAAGTGAAGAATATCCTTCAAGCAACTGGGCAGTTACAATGTTATTTGTAATTATCCCACGAGAATGTGTGCACATGCACTTTATATGAAGAAGATTCAAACGCTCAGCAGCAGAGCTATTACTAGTAATTACATATTCAATGTATTAGTGGAAAATGTCTAATATAGAGTCTTTCAACGTGATCTGATCTGCTGCATTCCTACAAAGGTTTATTCACTGAAGTAAAGCAATGCCAAAAAATTGGTTATTTTAAGCTGTGAGTGTGAATGTTATCCTGTTCAAAAGGGGAAGCATACTTTCATATCCTTTGCCCATCCTTTGTGAAATATCACTACTTCACATCAGCTGAAATTAGCTGCCACTTGGGAGCCATAAAGTGCTATCAATTACTTTTTCTCTTTTTATTAAATGAGCTGTGGTTCTTCATATTAGCTGAGGAGTAAGTTTATATCAATGCACCTGTTTCAAGATAGTTCATATTTACACCTTATGAACAATAACCTGGCTATGACGGTTTGGATGCAAAAATCTTCCTAATGTCAAACAAGTTGATACCATAGTGCACCAGCACTTTTGATATCTACTCATCATTTATAAAAGTTTTGTCTGAAATCTGAATTCAGCATGGCTTCACACTGATCTTGGACAGTTATATCGGAGACAAAGGCTCTTCAAACTCAGTGTGCATTTATCTGTATTCCAGGCATACTGATTACACCATGTCCCAAAACAGCCTCCAAATATTTCATACAGTTTTCCACAGGCATTCAAAGCCGATGTCCGTTCTGCATCTCCCTTGGCAAGTCCCACAGTCCATTTGGGGAGCATTTGCACTAGAAGCACCATCACAGGTGTCATGTTCTGTGAAGTTAACTTTTTAAAAGCAATACATATGATGATGGATCTATGTGCACCAATTAAAAAATGAAGGCCTCATTTAAATGAAAATGTACTTTTAAAATTTTGCTAATGGAAAAATGTTGAAAATCTACAAAAAAGTGCTTTTGCTATAGATATAATACAGTGGACTTTTAATTTTTAATTTTCCTTCCACGTTTGGAAAAATTAGACCTCATAAATGAAGCTTCAACAAGCTGAGCAGATCTTTTGTGACCTTTAGAAACAAATTGGCAAGTTGTTTAAAAGCACTAATTCTCCTTGGTCACGCCATAAATAGAAAGGAACAGATGAAGACATTGTCCCTTTAGGCACTGACTGGAAAGCAAAGTGCAGGGTTGATGTTATTTTCCACAGAAAGGAAACTACACAGTGATAGTACCAAAAATATATTTCAAACTTTCTCCTTGGTTTAAAAGACTCTAGACTTCTTTGTAGCATGGCAAAAATAGAACAAATATATTGATTCTGCTGCCTAATCCCCTCTCGTGCTAAACTTCTGATTCCTGTACAAAGCAGGGCCCGGCAAGTTCTGGGCACCTTCCGCAGACTGAACACTTTCTTACCAAATTCTATGAAGCAGAAAATGCAAATCCGTTCTGCTGGCTGAGGTATATTAAGCAGTGGGTGAGGATAGGGAAGAGAATAAAAATAGCTTTATTATCATAGCCTTTGACAGGCTAAAGTGACATACAGCAGGCTTAAAAATGTTCTGTTGATAAATTAAGAAAATTAAATCTTTTCCACACCTGTATTTTAGGTGGTTTTTTTTGGTTTTGCTGCATATTTTAAGGTTAGTCTGGCAAGCAATGCATTTCACAGGAAAGCTAATTCTTTTACATTGGCAGAGTCCAAATTCACATCAGTCCGGGGACTTTTCCAGGAATCCCATGGAAAAGGCAGACTTTTTCATGTGTCACATGGACAACATGTCTGCAGTAGACTCCATGTTGTTCCTTCCCCCTCCTTTCTCCCACCCTCCTCTCCCTTCCATCAAGTTTAAAGGTAGTGATGACTGTCTTCAGTCACAGACTGATTAATAACATTTCAGATCTGCTCTTTCCCCGTATTAATGCAGATTGCATTTACAGTTCTGATCTGACCTGAATGATTGAGAGCTATACTTTGCAAATAGTTTGTCAGCTGTAGTACAGTATTTTAGACACTTATCATCAAAAGAGAGTCTTCCTTCCAAATGTATAAACTTAGATATTAAACCTAGGTATAGATGCTCCCTAAAAATGCAAATGAATAATTTTTATTTGAAAATATCAGCATCTGTTGAGACTGCAAAATTAAGGTTTAGTTTGGAACTGGTCCAGGCAAAATAAATCTTTACAACTGAAAGATAATATGACAGCAGAGGTAAATCTAAGCATTAGGAACCAAGTAGTTCCTTTTCTGGAAATTACAGAATTTTAGATCTCATACAAGTTCTTATTGGTCTGGAGTTCTCAATACAATATCTACATTTGGAATTAAACATATGGAAAAGAGAGAAAAGGGAAAAATAGCTAATCTTTGAGATAAGTTGTTCAAAAAGGCAAAGTCATTATTATATCATCTAAAAGATGGAATTAAAAGACATTCTTGACAAAAAAACTAGCAGAACTATAGAACTATATTTGAAATTTGCACTTTATTTTACTAGTTTATCTTTGATTATGTATGAACTTCCAGAGGTCAATGAGTCATTATAGAGTGTTTTAATTAAAAACCTCTCCATTTACTGAGTGCATGAAGTTCTATGTAACGCAATATCTATATTGGTAGAGCCAATATAGTTTGACCTACTATCTCTGTATAGGGTAGATGGAATACAACCAAAAAGCACATTAGAACAACACAGCTCAATAAATATTGGATTCCAAGTCCAATCCAGTTCCCTTCTTGCACCAAGTAGTCTAACAAAACTAAAATTTAATTGGCTTAAAAACAAATAAAATTATGTATTCTGAAGGAGAATATTTTACAAATATAAATCCACTCCACTGAGGACTGAACTACTAACTTTACAACTATTTGGATGACACTTTTCCTCTAATCACCCGGGGTTTTAATTCCTGCAGGCAGGATCATAATACCAAAGAGCTGATCAATATAATGCATTTATTCAGATCTGCTAGTCATTAAGCAATAAGAGTGTTTTGGAGCTTAGAATAATTTAGATTATTCACGTCTTACATTACGTGGTCATAAAAGCGTGTCACCTTATGATGCCTATGAAGTCAGCATTTCAGTTTCAAGACATTCTTAACATACAGAAGGAACAACAGGCACATATTTATTGAAATTACTGATAAAGCAGTAGGAATACACCTTTCTCATTTCATGCTTCTGTTACGTCAGTGGATTGACAAGACAAAACCAGCAAAGCTATACTTTGTACTTTTCATCTGAAAGTTTGAAAATAAACATGCTAGTATATTTTTAATAGAGCACTTTGCACATTTCTAATTGCTATGTAAATAAACACATTGGTTTATTAACACCTCGCAATAATTCCAGGAAAGGGGAACACTGATGGAGAACCTGATTTAAACTAAACCCATGGATGGTCACATACAGATTGTGTTAGGGACAGAATCAGAAAATCTGTTCTGCCTAAGTATTAGCCAAGACCCAAGAGCTATCCCTCCGACAGAAGAGAACAGGGTTTCCTTGCCATTTGCCACACCTATAAGACAGTCAAGTTGAAACATCTCATGGATGCATCAAAAGTAATTTTTTTGACAGTTATTCGTGAACAAGCCCCATTTAGGTCATACTTTTTGGAAATATTTAATAAGAGAATAATTTGATTGGATAACGTGCAAACTAGTACCCATCCAAATGAAGAGAAGTGACCTACTTTCACTTTTATTTCAGGCCCCAAGGAAGAATTACAATGTTCTAGCAACAATATGCTATGAGCAACTATCTTTCCCCTTTGCTAATACAGTCCTGAATTTTTAGTTGAATTGAATGCTTTCAAAGGTTATGGCTTAGATCCCATAGCAAACTTTGTTGCCTATTACTTTTTAATTCCTGAAGAAATCTACTACTCTCCAAATCATCTCCCTTCTCTCTCACCAGCATACTTAACTATTTGTCCTAACTGCATGTTAGAGACTGACTGGCCATTACTGTATTGCTAAGACTCAGACTCCCTGTGCAGTTCAGAACGGAGCAATGCCTAATCATCAGCTCCTTGTACATAAATAAAGAACGTTAATTCTTGTATCTCCTGTCCTATCTCCTCCTATCTACTCGTACCTACCATAGATTATGTCAGTTAAAGGATATTCATAAAGACTCAGCCATCAACTGATTAAGATTCATTCAAGACTGGTCTCCTTAGCAGATCCAGACACATTGTTCTTTGAGGGCTTCTTAAGTGAAGCCAGATTCATCCTTGGCATTATTCCACTGGCTTTGCTAAAGCCACAATATGGGTTACAGTTCAGCTGAATTGAAAAGTGTATTACTAACAAGTGTTGAAGAAAACTGTCTGTAATTAATACTGGCTCACAGATACATGGTACAAAAGTTTGCATTATGAGGAAATTCTGTATCTCCTGTTTGCTTTGGTAAAAACAGACATTTTACAAGAATCACAGTATTTTCTTCATCAAATAAACATGGAAATTATCTGTCTTGCTACTTTTATTTTTGCTTAATATAGATGCCACTGTAAAAATAAAGGAGTAAAGTTAGCTAGCGTTAACTAAAACTTTTGAACTACTTGTGCTTAGCAACAGTTTTTCAAGTGGATTTAAATAGTATCTAATCTAGTTAATCCAGCCTCACATCTTCTTGATAATATTTTGCTTTTGTGGAGTTTTGTGAACAGAATTAATTAAGATAATGCAGCATTAAACCTCTCATTACCATACTTTGGTATGGAAAAAGTGTCCAGAGAAATCCTAAATTCTTAGAAGACTCAGACCAGAAATAACACTCAGATACTCTTAGACCTAGTGTATTTTTCTAGCCAAGACTTTCCTGCTCATAATTTCATACTTCTATAAATTTCTGCCTTTCTGATGATGGTACACATTGCAAAGCAGCTGCTTTTCCTAAGGCAAATCAGCTCCACTTGAGGACTTTCCTTTTTTTTTAAATAACTTTTGCTGTTATTTTAATAAGGATAGAAAAATCCTTCACTATAAAAAGTCTACATAGGGGAATGAAAAAAGCATATAAGCATTTTTGAAGGATACATTAAACAAAAGAGGTACATAGAGCAGTTTTGTGGAAAGAAAAAGTGTTTGTTTGCTTTTCTATATTCATTTTTCATTCTCTTTTACACCAGAGAGCTTTGATTATGACAAACTGAATCCAGTTGGCTCAGCAAAAAGAAATAAGGCATTAATGAATATCAAATCCAGAGGAAATTCTTCTGGCTTTAAAGAGAATATTATAGTTGTTGGCAGTGAATGTTTTTGTATTGGTCATTCCTTCTTTTTTGTTAAAATTAACTAATTTGAAAAAATGTTAAATCAATAAGATCACTGGCTATTATTCAACAGAAAATTATCAAGGCACTCCCACCCCTGTGGTGGACTGGCTGGCACTAGCCACTGAGAAGAAAGGTTAAGCTTAAATTGACTTACCTCCTGGGGGAAAAAAGGTAATGGAAAGGGAGATGAAATGCTGGTAAACAAGTTTTCCTCAATACTCCCTATACACCACCACTACTGCTTGGACATTCAAGCCAGATGCTGCCTTTATTCCCTTCAGCAAGCACTGTTACAGCCCCAGAGCAAACTGCATAATATTTTATGTGTATCGATAAAATAATGAAACTGATTAATGAGGTCTAGAGGAATGTGTAGGTTTTTCCCTCTAACAGCTCACCCCTTCTCTGGACTGACTTGTGCACATTGATTTTTTTCTGTGCAATCAATTTCATTTTAAATTGCTTCTAGCAGTTAGTTTGTTGCTATAGGAGCTTCCACAGTTTCCCTGAGCTATACTGATGTGCAGTTCATCTGACTATTTATTCAGCTTCTTCTGTTAAGCCCACGACATTGAAATCACCTCAGTCCAAATGTTTTAATTTCTCCTACTTTCTTTGCCTGGCCCCTTGCACACAAACACTATAAAAACCTCCCACGCACAGTGGTCTTCCTACATTCTGGACTTTTCCTGGTTTAGGTACTGAGTTTTTCTTTACTTCTGTTTTTCCCTTAATACATTGCTACTTTAGCCTCTTCATACTACTGACTTCCTTCAACCACACTTTTTACTCTGGAAGTTTTTAATCTATTCAGTCAAAAACTGCTTCAAATATCCTTTTCTGGTTCTCCTATCTGGATTTTCATTCTCCAAAACCTTTCCTAATCTACTCTTACCTTATTTTCAATTCATATTCTCAAATTAGATGCTCCTACCTCTGATCTGCCAATTGTTCATATTCAGTTGTTCAGCAAGCTTCACTGTTCACCTCTGCAGCCTGGTGTTTTCCTTTCTTTTGTTCAACATGAAGAGGAAGGATTCATACAAAATTCTGCAGTGGAATATCATCAAACATTTACTTAAAACTCTGCAGTGTGTCTTTAAAAAACCGCCAATCGATCTATATAGTTGCAGCTGTTGCATTCAGATCACTGCCTATTATGTTGATCTTTCTTTCCTGGTCATCCTCTGTTGTCTCCTGCCTTGAAGAAGAAATTGGGGGCAGCCATGAGTTTGTCTGTATAGCACCCAGGATTGACGTCTGAAACTTCTGAAGCCACCAGAAAACCAGCAAATCACAAGCACTGGTACAAGTGATTGTGAGTACTGGTACAAGCATTGGTTGGTGAGTATGTACCACCTGGGGACAGTCATATTCTCTTTCTCCCCAAAACAAAGACTTGTTCATTTTCAGAAGTAGTTTCCTGATACACATTATCTGTTTTTAAAAATAATCTTTTTTTCCATCTGAACAAAATCTGCCTTTTTAATTTAAAACCCAGTATTTTTGCTCAACATCTTTGCAGAAACAACTCAACCAGTTCCAATAATCCTGTATATAATTAAAGCCTTAAGTACATAATATAGAGATAATTATGAAACAAAAGATTGTGCTGTAATAAGACCAGCTGAAGTACTTGTCAAGTGCAAACAAAAGTATAAAATCCATTTCATACCACTTAAAGCTTTTGCAGCCTTCATAACACTACGACTGTTTTCTCATTATTTTTCCCATTCGTAAGATCCTTCTCTAAGCTAAGAAAATTAGTAAACCTCAGACTATTGGGAAAGCGTATACTGGAAAAAGTCATGTGTGCAACTTTTGACACAATATTTAATGAGACAGAATAACCCTGTTATTACTTCTTGGTACAGAAGAAATTAATATTAGATTAAACAAGACCTGATTTTGAACAGAATCTCAAACCAGTTTCTCCTTCTGCCTTTACAACTAAGTCTAGAAACAGTTGATGGTGTTTGAACTCTTGTTCAAACCTGCAAATTATGCACATAAATGTATATTTGAGTTCCAAAGAGGGAGCCAAATCAGTTAAATGCTTAGTAATAAATGCAGAGTTATTGACAACATTAGTGTTTGTACATATGTGGCTTGCTGGGGCCTTTTACATGTGCATGCAAAGGAGGCAGAGTAATAAGCAGCAATATTTACAGACAGAACATGTGCCATATTGAACTGCCAGCATTTCAATCTTGACTTATTTCCTGTACAAAGGAAAAGAAAGCACGATTCTCCTTCCTCCCTTAAGGTTGTCAGCACACTACTAACTTGAGAATCTTCTAAAATCAGAAATCAAATGGTTAGTCTAGAACAAAACAAGGAAACATCTGTCAAAATAATAACTGCAATACCCACTCTTTGAAATGAATTAGCAGACTTCTGGAAACCTATTGAATCCATTATTCCTTGCTGTTCTGCATTCTTCTAAAGTATCATAGTAAGTAAGATTAATCAAAATTTAAGGGTTCGCAGTGGATATACTAACTGGAGATAGGCCGCTTGCTTGCACAGAGCTAGGTATGGAGCTCTGACATGGTACTGAGGTAAAACACTTCATGCAACTGAAGTAAAACACTTCATGCAACTGTGACAGTGGCCGAAAACAACAGATGCACAAGAATCAACAGTGACAAGTTGCAGCAAGGAAAATTTCTGTTACATCATTGTCCTGGTTTCGGCTGGGATAGGGTTAAATTTCTTCCTAGTGCTGTGTTTTGGATTTAGTATGAGGAGAATGTTGATAACACACTGATGTTTTCAGTTGTTGCTAAGTGCCCTCCTAGTCCAAGGACAGCTCCCGTGCCTACTGACTGAGCTAGGTACATGAGATGGGAGGGAACATAATCAGGACAGCCAGCCCAGCTGGCTAATGGGGTATTCCATACCATGTGACGTCATGCTCAGTATATGAAGGGTAGGCGTGATCCAGGAAGTACCGATCGCTACTTGGTTATCGGTCAGCGCGGGTGGTGAGCAATTGCATTGTGCATCACTCATTTTGTATATTTTATCATTATCATTATCATTATTATTTTCCCTTCTTTTTCCCTGTTCTATTAAACTGTCTTTATCTCAACCCACGAGTTTTTCTCACTCTTACCCTTCCGATTCTCTCCCCGTCCCGCTGGGGGTGGGGGGAGTGAGTGAGCGGCTGCGTGGTATTTGGCTGCCTGCCAGGTTAAACCACGACAATCATTAAAAAGAATTCTTCACAGTGAGGGTGAAACACTGGAACATATTGCTAACTGAGGCTGTGCAATCTCCAGCCTGGAAGATATTCAGAACTCAACTGGACAAAGCCTTGAGCAATTTGCTTTAATCTTGAAATAAGCCCTGCTTTCAGAGGTGGGTTGGACTAGAGACCTTCCAAGCTGCCTTACAACCTGAATGATTCTGGTTGTATATCTGTTATTGAGTAAAGGAACCACCTCCTCTGTTTGATTTATGATACTCTTTTATATGCTTATTGTCTATTCACTCAGCCAGTGACAGACTATAGACTATACACCCATCGTCCCTTTCTGCAGTTCTGTTGCCTCTGAGATGCTTCCCGTTTGCACGTGTTTATAAGCAAAGTTTTTAAACTACTGTGACAGATGTCTTGATTTCTTACACAAGTGAACAGAAGCTGAATTCATTTTACTGGAAAAACAGAGATAACGTTGTCACAAGAAAGGTGAATATATATTGACAGTCCTAGGGGCTATCCACACACTGAACAAGCACACAAGTATTACAAACCCCGCATTTGCACAAGGACTGTCTCAACTGTCTCCAGTCAGACCAGCTTCAGGAGTATAATTTAGTCTCTTTGCCCATTTAGTCTTTACATCCTTCTCTGGCATTATTGACAAGTATGGAAATTAATGCCCACTGTAATGCAGTGCTTCTTTTCTGATTATAATTCAGTTACCTTCAATATCCTCCAAAGTGAAGGAATTGCATCCTTCACGGTAACAGGATGCTGTATGGGCAGCCCGTTCCGTAGCTGCTGAGATCCCTGGCTAGAAGGCACTAATTTGCGTTGTTCATTTGATTTCAACTTGAAGCCAATCCTGCAGCATTTTTCTTTACACCAGTTCAAATTAAATTGTCTGTATGACTCTGAATATAGCTGCATGAAAACTCACACCTTGTGCTCTCAATAATCATTCTGAAAATGTCACTATGTGCACAGGGCCACATGTGACACCACTTTCCCCTTGCTTGGCTTAGAGAGGAGGCAGTTATTGCTAATAAATTTTTCTTCCTTCTCAAGTTTTTTATGACATTATTTTTTATTTTGTTCTTCTGCAAGACTAAACACTTGACATTGTAAGGGTCTGGGTGACCACTTACACCTGGGCAGTAGAAGATCGCAGCTAAAGTAGGGCCATAGCACAGTAACCATAGGAATGTCTCAATCATACAGATCAGCCAGTGATTTTCAAGAAAATCTTTCTTGCCTTTCATACACAGAATGCCCTAGTACCACAAAATGATTAAAAGGTGGCAATTTCAGATGTTTATGTGGCAGGGAAACAAGAATACCAAGAATTCTTCTCACGAATAGGTTACTAGAGAGATATTAGAGATTAAAGCTGGAAGATGTGGAAGGCTGGCCCGTCAGAAGGGTTTTTCTCATACTAAATCCAAAACACAGCACTATAACAGCTACTAGGAAGAAAATTAACTCTAACCCAGCCAAAACCAGGACAGCAAAGGAGAGCAGGAGTGAGAAGAAAGAATGAGAAAAGCGCCTTCTCGACCTACAGAGATTACATTGTTAGCCCCCATTTACTACCTGAAAATAGTGAACACTACACAGCTTTATCCCAACTATTTCCTTTCAGACACACGTTCCATTTTTCAACTGTTACCTTAGCACTGAAGAAGCAGAAGCTGAAATGCCCCATTCTTGCCCATCTGTACAAAGTGCTGTCACATTATTCAGAATTCCATGACAAAACTCAAAACCGCCAAGATTTCCCCTCACAAAGTTCTCCTTAGGCGGGCACCCGGCACACTGCTGCCCGTGGAAAGCTCCTGCAGGGCAGAGGGCACTAGAAATCAGCTCCATGTGAGACAGGACATTTAACCATTGCTAGAAATAGTAGTGAGATTCCAAAGCTCATATTGGCCAAAAAGGAAGGCAACAGTGCGATAAGCAATGATTGCTGCTAGCATCCCGCAAAGCAAGTATAATCCAACTGGGGGAGTCGGCAGGATTGCTTGTCAGCAGCCTGGAGTGAAAAATGTATGTCATCATCCATAGCTAATAAGCAGAGTCACTGTCCGTTGAATTTAACAATGAAGAGGTTTGTTTTTCACTTTTTAAAATGGTTAACTTTCACATCCTGTGTCAGCAGTACTCATTTTTTTTAACATCTAGCTTTTTTAAAAAAAAGGAAAAAAGGTTTCAGCCTTGACAACTTATTACAACATATAAAGGATGAAAATGTCTCTCCTTGAACAGTCCCTTCCATTGATTGTCAGCCTAGTCATTTGAAACTCTTGCCGCTTACATTACCTTAGTGAGCTTAATCATTCTGGCATAGTTAATTTTTCTGTGAATAGGAAATAAGGTCTGACAGCCATCAAAACCACCAGGATACCTGCATCACCAATAAAGGACTGAAAAAACCAGCTCTGTTCATTGTGGAGGGCTCTGATATTCTAGGGTATCATACAATGCTGCCACAGTACATCTGCATAGCCCCTTGTCTGGTTGAATTGCACAGCCATTTACTGAATTATCATCCTTCAACTGCCATATCCCACTTCAGAGCCTTGGGAAGAATTTAATCACTGTCTCTGCCCACTGAGGGCTCAACATCAATGAAAATGCAAAAGCAAATACTAAAGAATAAAAGGGCAAGTCAGCTAAAGCTGACTCACAGATACAGGAAAGGGAATGCTAATCCTTCCTTAGGAATTGTCAGTGTATCTCCCTTTCTGCCAGTGGCAATATTTTAGGCCCTTCTTCAAAAGGGTATTCTGAATATGAAAATCCTCATGCTATTATCAATTTCTTTGACATTAACTGAATGCCTATTTGAGCAGTTTATTGCAAGCACAGAGTCAGATGTTGGACTACAATCACAGGGGCACGAGATCATCTGGCTCACTGCACACTGTTGATCCAACACAGAATAGACACCTTGAAGGTTTCTGGAAACATCATAAGACAACTACTATTTTTAACCTAGTTACATCCACTACTCTATTCAGTTACCAATGCAGATAATAAGAGTATAAGATGAAGGCCTTGGTATTTCCTTAAAATAAATAGCCTATTTAAATGTAATTATAATTTGGATTTCTGAAGCTATACAACCAGCTTCTGCACAACCTTGGGATAAAAAATGACACAAGTTAGTCTGATTAATGCCAAAATACAGAGCTGAATGGTTAGGGCTGCCATGCCATCCTCAAAAGGTACCAGCTGCAGAAATATGCAGGGATAGCTTGGTGGGTGCCTTCTCTCTTTAGAGAAGCTGGCAGATGGCAATTTTTCTGTTCTTGCATGTGAATTTCTTCACTTGATAGATAATAGAACTGCTTCCTTTAATTTAAGAAGCAGCAGCTTGTGTGCTGAATTTAATGCTATATAGTCTCTTCCCAGTGCCCATTTAGGTATGCAGTTATCCAGGGCAGCTATGGGTCATTGCAGGCAGTCCAGGGTTAAAAGACTTAGCAGAACTGAGTACAGAACAATCTAGAGAAAATCAAGTAAATCCAGCTGCTCAACTTCTAACATTTCAAGTGAAAATACCAGTATTGTGTTATTGTAGCAATACTTAAACTCCTCATTAACTTCAGAGAACTTTAAGTTCAGTTCCTTCCAGTGAGGTCATTCCAGTAACATTTATGTCAGCATTTCTATTCTAATAGCCTCCTATTTTAGAGGTTTTATAAGTCACCTACCTATAAAAATATACTTCAGACTCAGGAAGTACAGTCTCCTTTTCTTGGTATTACTTATGAATATAGCACAAATTTTATTTTAACCCAATTCCCCACTAGTTCACAGGTGAGTTACAAAAGCAGAAGTCTTTAAGATGGCATTGAAACGGTATCAGTTTAGTCTCAGATCCCAGTTCCTTTCTTATGTAATGAATGAAAAGTGAAATGTCTGCAAGCCTTTGAAGAATTTCCTTCCCTCCTTTTAAATTTTTCCAGCCAATGGGAACTTGACAAATTAGTCAATAGCTCACGCTGGAAAAGTCCTCATTATGTAAAAGGCATGATAAGGGTAGAGACATATAACAAATAAGATGATAAATATTTCACACTTCAGTTGTCAAGGAAAACAATTTTAAGTAAAACTCCTTAGGTCTAGACATGAAGAGATCCTAAGCTTATTGGGGGTGTTTTGAGGTATTGTGTTGTCTAAGGCTGTGCTATAAAACATGTCAGATTAGATGGTGGTCCCACTGGCATTAAAAATAACTTACAAACATCTATCTAACAAACATTAATCTACAAACAACTACTTTGAGGATGATCTGCTGCTTTCTGCTTTAGGACAACATGTATTCTTTCCCTGAGCATGAGTACAGACATGAATGTATGATTCTGTTCGTCCTCAGCCACTGCTGCTGCACCCTGAGAGTCAGGCTAAGGTGAGTATCATTCAGAGCAGGGGATAAGGAACGAAGTCCTGTGCCTGAAAAAAGAATGAATGGAAAACTGAATTTGGATGGTTTTGGTTTTTAACTTGCTGCAATCATGCTCAACTGTAGCCCTTCAGGGAGATTTATTTCATAGAGTTTAGCATTTTGCAGAGTGTCCTTAAGCAAGATGATTTCAGCAGCAATTTCTTTTCCAACAAGTTCCCTACACAGGAGGTTATCAGTACACACTGAACACACAACTTGTTTAAATACACATCCTTGATAGTTCTGTATCTTCCTAACCTTTATGACTCAGTAAATCTAGAAAGTAAGTTACCAAGCAGGATTGTCAGCCCTTGCCCATTTCTTTTTCTTTTTTTTTTTTCTTTTGTCAGTTGAAACTATGCTAGTTATATATATATAATCTGAAGGGAAAGCAAACAAGTTACATCTCAGGAGACTGTTCAGAGTGATACCAGCACTTCTACAAAGGCTCTCCTCAACGCTGATATGGAGAAGGAGGAATTCCCGTTCATCTAAGTGGCTAATCTAACCACTACACTTTGGAAGCTCAGGAACCACAAACTGCTACCCCAACCTTCTTTCTCTGGTTCAAAACTGAAAAAGATCTCATATCCATGGCCAAGCATGTTTAAAAATATCATTAACAACCTAATCAGTGTTGATGTGGTTCAACCAACACTCAACTGTTATTTAACTGAATGTAGGTCCCTCTATACTTCAGCTCTTAGGAGCTTTTTAAAGCATGCTGTCAAGTCCAGGATACAGACTAAAGTTTTTATAAGCTTAGTGCTTGGTCACTTTATTTTCAAAATGTTTATACTTGGGGCACGGTGATCAGGCTAGCCGCACATTAGCTTATCGTCTGAAAAAAAATTGTATATTTATAATACCACCTGCATGTGAGCATGAAATGTATTAGTAATCAGTATTTCTGTTTCAAGAGATTAGATTCAAGTGTGTTATATTTATCAAGAGCCTTTGTTCACCATTTAATCCCCTGTTCTCTGGGGAGGAGACAGCAAAATGATGGCAGGAAACTCCAAATGAGCAAAGCTGGTTGGCACTGTTTCTCATTACAATTTTATTAAATAGAGCAGAACTGTGTGGCCATAGGTACAATTCAATAGAAAGCTACAGCACTAGCACTAGCTAGCTTTTTCTCCTTTTGAAGTGATTATTACAGTATCAGTGTAGCTCTATTCCTTTTACTTCCTTCAGGAAAGGAGCAGAGAGAAATTTCCTAGATTTTGTTACAGGAGTTTGGAGACAAACATGGTTAAAAATCAAAATGAGGGATTTTATAAAAGGGAACTGAAGTGTAAATTAATGTCATGGTCTGAAATATCCCTTTTATAACCTCTGTCTTCAAAAGTGTCATACTGAAAGCGGATCCCCATTTGTGATACCGTCTGGTAGATATATGTGAGGTATCGGTATGTGAATCTCTGTAAATAGTCTTTTCAGTGTGCATCAACAGTGAGGAAAAGCAAATTCACTGCATATGCAAAACATACCATGGTATTAGTAAGACTTTCCCAGGGGAACTGCATGTAAACTTTGGGACCTGGTAACTTATGATAAATTTTAAACATTTATTTCATAGCAGGCACACAACAAAGAAATCACGCAGTACCTTTCTTGTAGGAAGCATAAATTCTCAGAACTTTATACCTTTTCTGTGAAATTTCCAGACAAGTTGTAGATGGAAAAAATATAAGCACCCACTTTTTCCAAAAAAATAACATCTAATTATTTTCAACATACAACATAAATAATATTTAAAGAATACGATTGTCCTTGATTGTGCATATTACCTACGAAATTCAGCACAACTACTCAGGGGAATTACTGCTAGTGAAATTAATTGGGTATGTATCTGGAGCCAAACAGAGTATTAGTCCAAACTTAGATGGTCCCAGGTTTCCCCTAAAAATAATATAAATTGGAAGTGGTAAAGGCAGTCACAAATGGACAGTTTATAGGCTACAAACATATATTTTACAAAAGCACCTAGAGGAGAATGCAAAATACAGAGAATTCCATTGGTTTTTATAGAAATTATATTCAGGTTTTAAGTAAATTGTTTTAGAAGTTTCAATTTCAACAATTTTAGCTATTTGATTGAAAAAGAAAAAGACTTGGTATTAACAGGGAGTTAAATTTGGTATCTCAAGTATTAGGTATAGTGTGTGTAAAAAGTTAATGTGAAGTGACATTGACCAGAACAGTACTCCGGCGTGCTAAGCATTGTATGAGTTATGCTGTAAATATAGTCCCTGCTCCAAAGAATTTATATACTACAAAGTGGCTAAATCTGAGAAAAGAAGGTGCTTAAGAAATTTACACTGCAGACTAGTGGGTAGCAGTGAAAAGAAACAATTATTCACATGAAGAGAAGGATAGACAGAAAAGTTTGAATTTAAGGTTCCTGAATTGGCTTTTCTTCTTGGGCTTGTCAGGATGAAAAGGTTGCAGAACTGTCTGACGTGGCCTTTTGGCATTTCCCTAGCTGGTACAGACCCTTTAGAACAGTTCTATTTCTCTTTTGTCCCCACACCTCCCATCAGAGGCATGTTTCAGAGAAAAGTCAAAGCACTTCTACACTGAGCGTTCAGTGCAGAGAGGACAGCCTAAATAAAAGCAGCACTCTAGAAAGCATTTTGAAAACTGACAGTTCAAAGAGAGTCAGGAAGTTCAAAGCTGCAGAGTCATAAATTAATCATTTTTCATCCAGCACATAACTGCTATGTTTTTACTGTGTTTCTTCTTTTGATGTCAGCAGTCTACCATATCTGTTAGGCACAGCAGCACACATGTTCATTCCCCATGATAGTAATCTGACACTATTCATTTTGAATCCCATTGCACATTTGAGAAATACACAAATTTCACAGCTTCTTTGTGTTTCCATTTTGTTTGAACAAGTGTGGTGGAAGTAAAATAAGAAGTTGTATTTCCCTCCCCTCCACAAAATATTGATCTTAATTTTGAATTTCTTTCTTGTTTATGTTAGCATTTGCTTTCCTAATTCTGCAAACATTCAGGCCTGTCATGTTGCAGAAATCAAGGCATACATTTCCTGTGGAGCCAATTACTTTCCATAAATTTAATCATACTTTTTCAGTCTTTTTAGTAGCATGTGAGAGGGTTCAGTGTTATTTTTATGCTCTGTGTTAGAAACAGACAAGAAAAATCACTTGCTTTCAAGAGGTAAAAAGTGGCAATGGCTGGGATGATTTTATGCATATTCTTCTAATTGAGGTCAAGTAACTGGAATCTGTGTCTGATGTCATGCAGAACAGGGATGTGTTGTGGTTTAGCGCTATATTGCAGTGGGGTGGATTTCTAGATCGGAGATCTCAGTGGCTGCCTGGGGAGCTGAGAGAGCTCAGCGACTCCAAAAATGAAGAGGATTGGGTTCTGTAGGATCATATCAGCAAGCCATTTCGTTCATATGAATGTGTGCAATAATACTGTACTGAGCGTTGTACACTATCGCCTGAATCTGAGTCTTGAGTTAGTAAATCTATGTTTGAAGTCTCTGTTAGAATGTTGGGCTTTTTTATGGAGTCAGGAAACAGAAACCTAGCTGGCATGTGACATATCTAATGGAAGCACTAGAAAACAGTGTTTATCTATTAATTAATAATATGCATACAAAGAATTATTTATGTGTTTGGCAAGTCTATTTATAAACATTGAAAAGTCTGACTTCCTTCCCACCTAGTTATAATTCACTCTTCATACATCAGACAACCATGGCTTCAGTCTCATTCTTATTCTAAACACAAAAAATGCACATATTTCTTACGATTGAAGCTACTGCTTTTGAACCTCTCCATGTTTCGTCACATATAGCAGTCATTAGTTTATTTGCTTAAGTTAGCAAAATGAAAGTCTGGACAAACTAGCACATGCTATATAAATATAAAGAGGTATTAATTATGCATTTAAACACTTTCTATAGCAAAGAATATCAAGGAGTTACAGCCCCATTTCCCAGAAAAACCAGTTTAGAGATCCTGTAGTAATTCTCTCTTCTCTGTACATTAGAGAGATTAACAATTCATTAGAACAAGATAGTTTGATTAAAATTGTCTTAAACTCTTATTAAAAAGCCAAGTTGCCAATTAGCTAAAGCTACTTTAGGTTTAGCATATTAAGGAAAAAAGAAAGGGGGAAAGTGTTATGGTAATCTGTGTCTACAAGTGATTAAAATTACCCCTGCAGATTATGCTGCTGCAACGTATTTTAGGTAGAAAGCTAAGACCTAGAACACTCAATAAAGCAGAAAGACTGTGAATCATTTCCATATATAATGAACCTTGCCTGCCTATAGAGAGGTGAGCAAGAATCAACCCAGAACCTTTAACATGGAAGTTGTAGGCTTCTCCCATTAAAGTCAAAACAAAGTGCATGCTGTTACAGTCACTATAGCCAGATTATAGAAGACGACTCAGGATTGCTGACTGACCACAAGAGCTCAAAAATCATGAGTTTTTAAATGCAAAATTATGGAATTTTAAAAATTATAATCCATTTAACTCTTTTATTAATCTATGTATACCAACAGAATTCCTGTCTTCCTTTCAATCTTTCTTTGAAAAACATGACACCCAACAATTTGCTTTGCATTTATTGTCTGAGTTTTAAAGCAATGCCAAATGTTGCAAGAGTGACAACAATCAGCATGGAATTGGTATAGCTGTCTCTTTTTACATTCAAATGGAGTCTAACTAATTTTGATATAAATCCCAATACATTCCTAAACCATATATGCAGCACATAGAAATCCAGGTATTTTTCTGGTGACACGCACAAAAGTGAACAGTTAAATGCACTCAAATAGCAAAAATGGAGGCAAGATTCCCCTCTAGATCCACTCATGCCAAATGAGTAACAAAATTGCCTGCAGAGCGAATCCTTTACCTGGCTTTACTTAATTGTCCTTTTCACTGGAGTTTGAATCTCCTGCTACCTGTAAGCCGTTCACATTCTCATATTCTTCCCGTGTTTGTTTTCTGAAAAGGGATCCAAGCAAATGGCCACCTCCAAGCAAGTATGGGCAATAGTTGGAGTGAAGAGCTGGAAAGGAAGTCAAAAAAGAATTTAAGCCATAGATAAGGACAGCAACAAATTGCTAGTTGCCCAGTGTACGTGAAGGGTCATAAAGAGTGCTCACATATCCTTTAGCTTAATTCCACCTAATGATTATGACCAAGAGCTTGTCACTGTTGCAGACATGACTTGGTTTGTTTTGAAAATAGACTTACAAAACCAGCAGATGTATCACACATCTGATAAGCGATGTAACTCTTACAGTTCCCAGACCACGGTACTGGTGGATCCCAAAGGGAACTCCACTACACTTAGTCCTATGTATGATAGGTTCTCGTCTCAAACCTCTTCATTCCTGGATGTGTCACCTCTCCAAACACTGGTGAAATGCAGAGGCAGCTGAAAATAGCTGAGTTATTTCAAGTACCTCTAGCAGCACAGAGCTAAAGCTTCCCACAGAGAAGCTTTGACACCTCTAACACTCGGCACAAAGAAGAGGCAAGCTCGCTGTTATGCGAGGTGGCAGTTGGGAATCTAGTGTTAAGCTACATTATGTAAAAAACGCAGTCATCATCTATATTTGCATGGGTCACATCATACACAGTCTTTCAGGCTGTGAGGAGAAACTGTCAGTTTCATTTTTCAGACAAGGCACAGAAACTAAGTCCCCATGGGACGTAGTGGCAGTTAGGCACCTAAATCTCTTTGGGGTGGTGAAATCCTTCAGTGACTGTGTGCAAGGCCACACTGAGGCAAAATGGGGAAGTAAGTGTCCATGCCCTGACCCCAGTTTCTGAAGTTAATGGCACACTCTGTGTTTCTACAGGTCCATGTTCTGGTGAAGTCCTCTTTATAAAAGACTCATTGATAGTAAAGATGATTACAACCATTTGAAATGGTACTTCAGGACATGTCTTTTGTCACGTGACATACACAGGTCTTCTGTTTATATCCATAATTTACCACCCCCCAACCTTTCTGAATTACAAATGGAACAACTTATAAAATGGGACTTTCAGATATGAAAACCTGTAACTCGGGAAATCCAAGTAAGGACTGTGACCTTACTGCAATAAGGAAACTGCAGACTCATCTGCAGCTAAACACAATCTGTCTTAATACTTGCCTATGCCATGCCCGTATTTTTCAGGACTCTTACTCTAACTTCAGTGACATTATATAATTGTATTATAGCATGACCAGTTCTCTGCCTACTTTAAAGGCTGTGTATACATTTAATTTTATTTCTACACACATAATGGAACATTTTCTTCTAAAAATCCTTCTCATGGTTTTGCCTCTAGTCACACTTAAAGGAAAAGCTTATCTTATCTTTACAGATATATAGTTGATTAATTGTATTAGTCTTTCAGCAAAAGAAAACATTTAATGAACTTATATTTTATAGTAAATTCTGTATTTCTGCTTCAAGAACTAAAATGAATCACACAGCAGCTGAACGGTTTTAACAGAAGCTACAAAAATATATTAAATGCCTATTCTCAGACAGAGTAACATTTACAGGCTTCTAATGCACTATTTGTTGTTTTTCTGCATCCCTCCGTGTGTAAGTTTAAAAGCCAGTATTCATTCCTCTTCAGTATATTAACATATGGCAATTCCATTTCTGTAAGTGCTGGTGCATAAATAATTCATCTGGCATTAAAATGTAAGCTCTCCCAGAAGAACTGTGTATTTTATTAAGACTTTATACACAAAAAGAAATGCAGCAGCAGAGAAAGACATCTCATTCTAACTCAAAGGCTGGAAAAATATCCATAGTCATAAGACACATCTGGTCAAGTATTGTTTGGCTACAGGTATCTTCAAGAAGGTTTTTTTCAGTGTATTAGAGAGACAGCACTTTATCTAATCTGTTAAACTTTATGAACGTCTCATAGAAAAAAGGTTAATTAATGTAAATGAGAATTTTCCTAACAAAGGCATAAAACCCAACCCTGAACAAAATCTGTAGAGAATGAATAAAGGAACAGGTAATTACTCTTATAGTTACAATTTCATAGATTGAAAAAAGTTTAATTTATCTTCATTTACACAATATCCAGACAAGATGAAGAGTTGTTTACCATAACTGCAAATTGATTTGTCCTGTAAAGGGTTGTGCTATGGAGAGGAGTGAAGGAATAGGGCAGAAAAAACCCTTCTAATTAGACATGCAGCAACACCTGTGTCTTTTCAGTACAGATCAGACAGTTTGCAAACACTGAACACTAAGTATAAGAAATAGAAGGAAATATTATAGCTATATAACTAATATTGCCTCATTAGCTTGCATAAAAGTGACAAGTTCAAAAAATAGCACTGCGTAAAAAATTCCATTATTTTGCCAAAAAAGGTTTTCTTGCTGTTTGTTGCAGGGTCTGTTCAGTAAAAAATGTCATATTAACCTTCCTCACAGCTATTTCTTACTGCAGGGAGCAGATCCCATTTAGAAGCCCTGGTAATATCACCAGTAATTTAACTTTCAGAAAGCCTCCTAAATATGCCCCATTTCCAGACCCACGTTCTCTGGTCTGCCTTGAAAATACCACTAAAAGGATATGCTTTGGGAAGCTTACACTTTTGTGTGTGTGTTTTATTGAGTAATTTGGACTGCTACAAAAATTCTCTGTGCAGTTTGTCCTGATGTCAGAAACTGCAGGTGGAACACAAAAAATTAATGCAGTCTCAGCTGGCAAATTTCTCTTCTTCGAAGATCACATTCAACATGAATTGCACTGATGTTGATGTTTTCCTTATGAACAGTTCCTTATGTTGATGTTTTCCTTATGAACAGTTTAGTATGTGAGCTAAAGGAATCACATGAACCATACCAATGGCTGCAACCACAACTTTCCAAAGCAATGCTGGCAAAACTCTTCAATTGCTAAGTATAGTTTTGAATATAAATATTTTCCAAAAATAGGTAGTGGACTGCTGATACAACTTCTGTCAATGCATCAGTTCTAATAATCACTTAAAAGAATGGGATGATCTTGTGCAAAGACTGGGAAGTTCCTAATCTAGCCTAGCAAGCATTCCTTGACTTTGCCATTCAAAGAAAGATAAGCTATATTTATTCATTCTGCAAAATAGCATTTTCAATAGTACTTAAATATTTTTGTCTTCTAGGCCAATTAATTCGTCAGATAGATAGTTGCTCATCTGCAGCTGCAGGTATATACATAATGTGGCTGAAGGCTGGGTATTTTCTTCTCCATATCACATCTTGAATAACAGAGCAAGATCTCTGCAGGATTAGAGCTTACGAGCTCTCTCAATCAAATCTTGCTCTGGCAGCCAGTCCATACGGCAGGGAATGCACAGATCCTTCCCCTGAGACAGCAGATACCAGACTTATCAGCAAACTATGAAGCTACTTCAAATAACATAATGCTGCAGCAGTGTTTCTACACCTTCAATATTTGACATTGTGTTGCTACCTCTTTGTAGTCTCTCTTTGCACTGATTCTTTGCCCTTGATTCACTCATGTGTATGTGTAGTAATCTCTGCATTGGTATGGTTCATGTGATTCCTTAGCTCACATACTAAACTGTTCATAAGGAACACATCAACAGCAGAAAATGGAGGTATCATATAAGGTATTTTCCAGAAGAGATGGGGTCTTTGTGGGGGACCCTCAATCAAAGAGCCTAACAAAACTTTCCATTTATAATAATAGGGCTGCTGATCCAATTTTAAAACTGCCCTAAGGTGATTCAGCAGCAATCAAAAAAGCTGAGCCAAGATGGACTTAAGGTGCCAAGTTCTTGATCTCTGATTCTGCTGTTAAGTGTATCTAGTAATTTGGTGTCCTAATTACAGCTTTTCCTCTTTTTTTATAGGCTCTTCTCTGCCTATTAAAAGGGAAAGACAAAGCAAACACTGGGAGGATGGGCAAATGTAGTATCTACAAAGAATGAAAACCACTTAGGTTCATTGGCATGATTAAGTCACTTCAGAACTTACTGGGAAATTAAAGAGGGAAAAAAACCCACATTTATCACAGGAATATGTTTAGTCTGCCCTGAAAAGAGTGGAACAGAGCAGGATGAAGACTTCTCCTACAAAAGAGCTCAACTGTACCAAAAAGAGCTCAATTGCACCATTTGATAAATGTGCTATAAAGAAATATAAATAAGTGATAATTATCACTGGAACTGTGTAGCATCTATTTTATGGCTTTGCAAGCTATAATAGTATCTAATCATATAATCTATGATCCTCACTTTGTTTCCTTCCTGCCTTCCACTATGAAACAGAAGTGACAACACTTAGGGGAGCATACAACATGTGGTAAAAATATATATTATCTCAAATACAGCAGTCTCACAAAACACTTGTGCCCCCACCAAGCATTCCTCCAGGTCCCCATTTGCCCCAGGCATTGCTCCACAGGTGCAGGCAATGGTACCCCAGCTCTTCTCACACTCCAGTGCTCCCAGACAGTTCTGTCTATGCTGGCCTGACAGTGTGCCTGTGTTAGTGTGTGTAAATGGTTTCCCAACCAGAAGTCCGTCACACTTCACAAGCTCGGAACCTAGGAAAAACTAATACGTGACTGTCTCTGCTTGACACCATAAACATGTCTTCTGCCATCTTTACTTCTCATTTCCTGAAAGGGTTGAACAGGTGAATTGCTCAAAAGTTTCTATGTACACCAGGGTAGGATGGCTTGCTGCGTAGCAGGGGGGGGTAAACCTTTAAAGTTGACTCTTCCACGCTGCTAAGGAACCTCTTTGCTGTACCTTTACTTAAACATAGGTCCAAGCTTTCAATTTGCAGTTTGGATTTGTAGAGCACTGCACATCCCATCTGAAGAAGGATCATGTCACAGTATCTTTACCTAAACAAAACTGTGCTACAAGCAGTGACCTGGAAGATGCAAAACTGAGCAAGTAAAAAACCCACTGCTCCTCAGTTAAACAAGCTTTGAATTCTTTCTATTGTTTGCATGGGCACCATCACCTTAGCCTCATAAAATCATAGCAAAGGTTCTGGCTAAGGAAAGGGAAAAAGAAAAAAAAAAAGAAAGAAAAAACAGGTTTGTACTGGCTAACTTTAAATGTGGTCTTCACTGGAAGACCCTCACATGACTTCCACTTACCGATTTGCTTTTTCAGTACAGTAAATTAGCTAACATAAGAGTGTGGGCCACAGTTTCTGTCACTGGCTGCTGCTATGTAGACAGAGAGAGGTGGTGGTGTTTATTTTTACTAGGCTATGTATTATGTAATCAAAATACAAATGTAGATTTGTTTTTGCTTAAGTGAAAGGATAGGTTTGGAGGAAAGGAGAAGAAAAAATTCAAATCCCTAAAACTACATACATTATCAATAATCATCTAATACAATAGGAAAGGGGATTCTAAAAAAATCCCATCCATGGGTTTGAATTGATTTGGCTGCAAAAACAGGATTCTGCCTAATTCAAGGGTTGACTAATTACGGTAGAACTGCATGCTGATGCACATGGAAAAGGGAGCTTGAACGCGAAGTCCAGCTGGTGCCAAAACTCACTGCTCTGCCAATTTTTAGTGTGAACACAAGATGTGCCTGGCTCAACACAGTCCACTGCACTGCTAGCTTAGAGGAAGCGAGTATAAGTGTTTGGTTTTAACACAGCCCGAGCGTGAGTGTGAACCGTTAATCTTTTGTGGCAGCAATGTAACACTGTGTGGCTGCTACGCACAAATGCAGGAACTGCACCAAGCCCTGCCGTACACAGCTAATGTCAAGCAGGAGGTGCTATTTCCACTACAAATCCATCTGTATTCACACATTTTAAAAAACAGACTAGCAAATTTAATCTTGACAGCTACCAGAACATGTGAAGAGCTTTTGCAATCTTGCTGTTAATCTTCCAAAAGTGTGACAATCACCATTTTATTTAAAAATAATGCAGGCAAGGATTCCACTTTTCTCACCCTTCTGACACATGCAAAATTGTTTCCTAGGAAAAAAGTCAACTTATTCCACAGAACACAACCAGCCTGCACTGGAACAAAAGTGTTTCTGCCAGGAACATACAGGTCTGCAGAGATGGGAACTAATACAAAGGAACAGCCTAAGGAACAAATGAATTGCTTTTCTAGAAGTTACCAGACCATGCCGGCAGATCCCTACATAGATTTGGGTGAGACTTTTGATCACAATCCATGGAAATGTGACTGAAACAAATCAGCAGTGGAACCAATTTCATCACTTATTAGCCTAGTAGTGACACAGAGCTGCTACCTCATCCGCAGGCATTCACTCTGCACTTGGGTCAAATACCTTCAAAGACCAAGGCCTGTATCACCAGACTAGCCTATTCATTCCCTATCCACAAAAAGGGCAAAGCACTACCTATTGATTTGTTGCAATTCTTTTTTTTCTTCAGAAAGTTTATCCTCCAACTATGGTCTAGGCCCAAATCTGCCTGAAGTTAATTATTAACCTTATTTCACAGAATGAGCAGCCTGTAAATACTGCTGCCAGATCCAGTTAAGAGGAAGGCTTAAGTATGAGTCTGATTTGCTGTTCTGCTGTTTCCTTAACTCTGTTTTTGACGGTTTGTCCAGTAACTCCTAATATAGGCTTGTTCTGTGCGGAAGAAAATCTTAAAGTTGACTGAGGCTTAACTCAAGTGTTTTTAGACACTGCTAGAAAAGGTTTTCTGAATTCCCTATGCAGGAGTATACTTAATAAAATATTATCCTGAACAGAAATTCACTGAGCCTTGAAATTCCTTGTAGCAGTTAGATACCAATGCCTGATACTGAAATTGAGAACAACTTAGTCACATTTGATTGAAGACTAGGATCTTTGGGAAAATTTAGTTTAGTAGCTTGATTTAGAATTGTGGTCTCTTGCTACTGTCTCAAGCTTTCTGATATATAGTCTTTTCTTTAAGTCCAAGCCCTTGGAAAGACAAGAATCTCAGTTTTCATTATTTTCAATGTACTCTTCCAATCTTCCTGGTTACAAAAGAAATTTTGAAAATGTATTCAAGCTAACTCTTAAAATGGAAGGAAATAACCCATTATTCTTTTTTTCTGTCATTTTAATCCCCTCTCTAGGGGCATTTGGCAAGAACATATTGACTCATGGGTTTCTGAGCTTAGCAGTATGGACTGAAATACACTCCTGTGGGAACACATACAAGAAAGCTGGAAATGGATTGTCTAGTTCCTGGCAACTTTTGAATTTATTTGAAACAGTACTGGTCAAGCAAATCATTAGCTTTCTACAAAAGAAACTGGATGAAAAAATCAGAGTAAAGGGCCTAGATACACATAACAGTAATGGAAGGAAAAGTCAGAGGTTCTGAACAAACTATTTTAACTGTTATATGCTACAGGTTACCAGCCAAAACAATTATGTACAGGCTTTTGTGTCATCTTCGAATCTAAGAATAGTTTACAGAATCTTGACTCATCTTGACTTTGTGATTCCAGCTTCTTCCAACTTGCAAATGTCACTGTGGGCCTCTCAGCAGAGCCTGTAGTGCAGGAAGGCTGTGTCTTACAACGCTGAGCAGCCAGGCATTCCTCTTGTTTGGTTGCTTATTTTTGTTTTATCTGTGGGTTTCTGTCTATCAAATAAAGGTGCCAAGGAAATCTGATAGACAGTAAATGTAAGGGACAGACAGACACCACTAAGAAAAGTAAGACTCAAATAGTTCTCTCTGCAGTTTATTCTGTAACCTTTGTTCTGCATAGTACTACTCATACTAGAGGTACCAGAGTTTATAAGACTGGTTGCATTATTACAAGACCTAAAATGATTACTAATTCAGAGTGTGTGACTAAGTTTCCAAAATGTTTCCAAAATGATGGGAGGAACTGAAAGCCATTGAGAACAGCTCACTGGGAGCATTTCGGCCCTCATTTCCTCAATAAGGAAGTGGGTAGATAAAGCTGTTGGAGAAGGCACTTAAACAAAAAGAGAAGAAAAAAATTTCTGCCAAGATGTTTATAGCTTTTCCTAAACTAAGCTATCATTTATTTTAGCTCTTAATGGGATACTACAAATCTTTGCCTGAGACTGAGGAATTAAGATGGGTCAAATGCTGAAGCTGAATTCTTTGTCTTAAGTGTCAATCAAAAAGCTTGCTTAGGCCTGCTGCTCTTATAGGAATACCTTAGCTAGGCTAAGCACATTTTTAATAAACATTTTGAGCATATTTTCTTCATCAACAATTTGCTAGCATTACCACATTTCTTATGTTGTTCATCTCCTACAACTCAGCATTCCAGTAGCATGCACAGTTCTAAAGCATATGACTCATAATTACAGTTCAAATAATAAAGAAGAAATAATATTCCGCATATTTATGGGAAAATGGGAATCAGGAGATTTGGGTTCTGTTGCTAGATCTGGCACAGATTTCCTATGTGTCCTAGGACAATCTGCTTATATAAAAATATCCAAGTGTTGCCAGAGCAGTTGGAAACCTACAGTAGGCCTGGCTTCTAGAACCAACCCCTTAGTACCATATACTTTTTTCAGAAGCATTGAATACCCACAACTTCTATATGTTTCTGCTGTTGCATTCAGCATCTCTGGCATGCAGTCCTACACATCAAGTTGGGCCCACAATGGGTGGGCCCACAATTGGTGGAACTTCAAAATTGTGAGCTCATACCCATCTGGGTTTTATCATCTGTAGCAACTTTGCCTCACCCAAGACAGAGAGAACAATATTAATCTATTTAACTTTGGTAGCAGAAGACTAACTATTGATCATTACAAGTATTGATAACCTTGAATAGTTCTATAGAAATATAGTGTTGATATACATAGCTGAACATAGACCGCTATCTGTAATGTGGTAAAGCAATTTAAAACCAAGTAACTGCCAAATGCACTCTGCACATATGCCTAGGTGACATATTTAACCGTACTTTTATAAATGGATTTTTAAAGCAAATAGGTACAGGAAACTGTAACTACCAGTAAAGTAATGCATAAAGAAGCTGAGGTTTTTTATGTTCACATAGTTTACAGGAACATCAACTAAAAACAAACTAGCTAAGATAAATAAATATGCAGCTGAGTGGAGAACACTGTAACAAATGAACATCTTATTCAGATACTTCCATTCAGCAGGCAAAAGAAACAAGATGACTTACTTGCTAATATTACTAAGGTCTACAGTAACATATTGGAAGACATTGACTTCATCAATTTATAATGGAAAATGTGTTGAAAGACACAGAGAAAAGTTGGTGACTTAGGAATTCTTAGTATAAAGTTACTTCAGACCATGTGCTTGTGTGACATGTAATGTAATCTCCTTGGATTTTAAGCAATAAAATGGAATATGGCTGAATATGATATGAGATGCAGAAGAAGTTGTAATGCATATGTATCAATATATACTAAGCAGTAGCCCCTGCTCAAGAGCAACGACTGTCATTTTTCTGCAAGGTGAAGGAGTCATCATCAAGGTTAGGAACTGCCTTTCCTGCTCAGGAAAAGGCTGTTAAGTGAACATTGCAGCTCTGAGAAAATACGGCAAGGTCAGAGAACTTAATTTTCCTGTCGGTGCAACTGAATGATTCTTCCTCTGCAAGTCAGGCAATCTGGAAGGTTGGCCCTTGTTCTCCCTCACTTGCCACTCTGTTCCCCCTTTTCCTCTAGTTGATACCCGGCTTCACAGGACAGAGAGGAACAAACATGTTCTACTTAAACCTTGGAGGCAGTTAAATTGTGTGACTCTATTGCACAGGCTCTTAATTTGACGAGGTGTGAGTTTTAGCTAAGGATATAACTTTGACCAAAGACTGAGCTGAAACAAATCAATGCCCGTTAAGTTTGCACATTTAATTTTCCTGAGCATCCTCTCCTAGAGAAGCTGACTCTAACCGCAAGAGGCAGTGCTTGGAAGCACTTCATATGGCCTGGCCATACATAACAGGACTAGGGCTGGTACTGCTGCACTCCCAAATCCCCATAAGCACAACAGATGAGATGATGCAGTTAACTACAGAAGACAAAGAACCATAAGGAGTCTGAGCATAAAGGAGAGTAATAGAAAATGGAGATTCAGTAGACCTAGGTGTCTGGGACATCTCACTAATTGCCTTGTCTGGCATCTCCCTATCACAGAATAAACACCTTCCTATTCTTGGCACATCTACACTATAGATGTCTATAGGTGACACTCTGGATGTCAGGTTTCCATTTACAAGGCTTTTTTGTATTAACTCTGCAGTAAGAAACAGGTTTCTCTAGAATGTTCTATTTACATTTCTGCCCAGCATTGTAAAAAGAAGGATATCAGTTGTGTCTAGGAGGCTTTCCAAGTGTCTTGAAATTAGCTGGAAAGGTAGTCTAAGTGCTGTGTTGGGTCTGTGATAATCTTTCGTGTCACTTCCAATTTGATTCTTTTTAGAACTGGCTGTCAGAGTCTGCTCTGCCACAAGCTAAAGGTAAATTCACTGAATTCCCTTGTGTCTCTAGGTAATACACTGATTTCTATTCCAAACAGTTCTTGGTTTTGTTTGTTTTAAATAAACCTAAATAGTATTTGAATGGCTGAAGAGCTGTATAATAGATTTCCCCAACAGTTTCTTTTAAACTTTTCAACCCTCTGAACTGTACCACCTGCTAGTCTGGAGATCACACTTATATTCTCTAGTGTTTTGACCCACTATCTACATTTCATTCCTATCAGCCATCTGAGCACATTGTAGATCTCTCAGTTACAGCTGTTGGTCTGTATTTAGTAAATAATGTCCCGTTAAACAATCAGAAAATACATGATTTGGTCATATACGAAAGGAACCACAGAAAGAGCTTTTCAGGCCTGTCTGCATCATGAGGCTGGAATACCACCTCCATCAAAGCTGTTAATTTAATTTTTTCCTCTCTATTGTTCAAGATTCATAGCCAGGTTAAATGCATCTTTGAAACATATACATGAATACCAATGGGCTGAAGGTGCTCTGCACTACTATACAGGCTTGAGTAATGACTAGTAATCTGAACAAAACACTGAAAAGCAATTTAGGCTATTAATACAATCTAAGCCATATATGTAGACATGCAGCTTATCTGGCTGCACATTGACACTCCAGCAAACAGAAGGAACCTGTTACTACTTAAAATGGAAATATGAAATACAAATAATCACACTGGTCACAGCCTTACCCAGACATCTGATAAGAAATAAGCTCCAAGGGAAACCATACACTATATAAAGTAAAACTGTTCGCAGTTATAACTGTTCACAGATGTAAATTGCACCTTAGTAACACCTTTCATGTTTGAATACCTACAAATTTTATTGATTTTTCTGTTAAAAAAAAGTGTATCTAATGCCAGAAGACTGTTTCCAGAATCATTTCATATGTGACATCCTATATCCCACCTGAAGCTATATTCAGAATCCTTCCATAGTTACGATGCCCCAACAACAAGTAAAATGGAAAGGGGCTGTCACGTTTGGGATAATCTGCACAAGTTGCTGGGGTGGTACTGTTACTGTGTCCCAGTGCTCTGTATTCTCCTTTAGTTTTTTAAGCATTTTTCTTATCCTTCAGACTGCCTGTTCTCTGTTTTTCCTGCTAATGTTCTCACCACAGAGTTCTTGACTCTTCACAAGCCTAAAGGAATTAAGGGAATTGCCCTGTATTCATAAATAACTACTCTCTCCAGCAGCACCATTCACCATATGTTCTGTTATTCAGTTTGCAATACCCTACAAGCCCCATTACAGCATGTTGTCTTTGCTAGCACTCAGCCGGTGTCATAGGCCAGCTGCTGGCATGGGGACAACTATGGTGTCTAATTCTGGAGAGGTCTAGGCTATCCAGACTATCCATTATTAGTATAGCTCCAATAACGAATAATAGCAGAGAAACTTCAGGAAAATCTAGTAGAGATGAGACTCTTGAAGAGACACTGAGGTCTTTAAAATGGAGAACAGGTATTCAGTCAGGGTCTAAGAGCATCTAGGGAATAGACAGGAATAAGAGAAATGTCTTTAGTGTATTTAAAGGATAACAGACTTTTCAATGTGTAAAGTGATCTGATTTCTTACAGCAATTAATATCAGCCTCAAAGAATATGCACTTCCAGTTTTGGAATTCTGAAATACAGTGGAAGAAAAAAGTTCAAGTATTTCCTACAAAAGTTGCCTTCCAGGGCAACTGGAGACCTGACTGGAGACCTCACCATAAGGAATCCTGTATAAGTTTTCTTTTACAGAAAAATGCAATGTTGTTTTGAAGTCTTGTACATTCACCCTGGGGAATCTGCAGGGCATTTTGTATTGTAAGAAAGATATCTTGTCATTAATGACTAATGACTGGTGGGTAATCCTGCAGCACAGTCCCTTTATCTGACAGGACTGCACACATGGATGACTTGCAGCAAGATTACCCTAGCATGGTTGCTAGGCGGCAAATGTAGTGCCTAGAAAACATTTGATGCTGAGAGCTACTGTAAACTGTTTTGTAGGGAACAGCTTTACCAGTGCATTAATTCTGCTGCAATAAAGGATTTTCTGAGCTAGAACTATGCCAAACAAAAACATCATAAAAATCAAATTTATACTGAACTTTTGACATATACAACTTAACCCGCATTTCTCAAAAGAAAGATTTATAAAACCAGAATTCTCTAAAAGCTGAGTCAACAAGACAGTTAGGTCACTAGAGAAAAGGCTGTTCTGCTCGTTGCCCACAGATTATAAGCCTGGATCAGAGGCACTCACAACTCTGCCCTCCCTTTGGAGGGAGTTGGCACTGCTCAAATAAGCAACTTAGCTGATGAAACGAGGATGTAAAATTTTACTTGCAAAACTGCCAAGCACAAATGTATACTTCTTGTGCACTGCTCACCATGCAGGATTAACACCTTGAATTCCTTTGTCTTCAAACCCCCTCTCCCCTGAGGATTTGCATGTGTTGGTAACTACAGTACAGCACCTCTCTCTCCCTAGATTCACACGTTGAACTCTGGTAATTTTGCAACTTTCTAGCCTTCTTCAGGAGATGTGGTCCTCCACACAGCGACCAGTGCACCATCTACCACAGCTAACTTCCATTTAACGCCTTCTAAGGCCCTGCTACCCCTGTCTAAACTGGTCACAGAATACTACCAATAATTATAATGTAGCAAAAGTCACGTACTCTGACATTTAGGATTTAACTTAGCATAATGCAGTTACTGCAGAGCAGATTCCGTTCAAATTATGTCCAGCTGAAGATTTTCAGATGGAGAGTACACATAATCCTAAAAAGTAGATAAAAATGTCTTTACTTGAGACTTGAAACGATGGAAGTAAAAGGAAGAGGGGAGAGTTACAGATAGATTAAGTTGCAGGAATGCGAAGGAGAATGAAGGCCTTTGCACAAACAGCATCCGAACAGCTTATGGCTCAGCTTCTAGTATAGCAAGTAATTGCTGGTATTCAGGAAATTAATCTGAAGATCTTAACTGCAACTAAAACAATTACTCATAATCAGACTACTATATGTAATAGTCTTTCCTACTAATAGATAGAATAGCTACTTTATGTATTAAATATTGCCTATGTTAAATGTTCTGATTGTTCTGATGCAATAATCCCGTCCTGGGTTTCATAGGTTGTGGGTTGCCTTCCAGGATCCCAGAGGAGTAAATAACAATGTCCAGGCAAAATTTACCAGGAAACTTGCAGAAAAAAATGGTGACCAGAGTTATCAAGGGACTAGATGGAGCTGTCTGAATTGATTTGTCAATTTGGGTTTAGGTTTCCAGATCATTTCCACCTTCCCAGTTTACATTACTCAAAAAACATTTTGTCTCTAAATCACCTCTAACTTCTCTACTAACATCAGGCAGTTGTAATCATTAAGTGCAGTAGCAAATGTTTTCATTAGTTTTCTATTCTTTGCAGGTATCAGCTGTATAGTGTTTTCTGGTTTTCTGTAACGGCTGACACTTCCAGTTTAAACTGTTTACTGTGATTCGGTTTCAGAAGTGCTCCTAAAATTCAAAGCAAAATAAGGCAAGTTGGCACAAATATTGAGATAACAAGGGATTTCTTTTTCTCTTGGCTACAGTAAGGAAGGTTCAGACTAGGTTTCACCTGGACAGATGTTCCACTGCAAGGCAATCTGTCACAGTAAATGCAATACACTGGTGTAAATTAGGATTTGCATTAGTGCACTTACACTGTTTCAGGAAGCGCTTGCTGTAAAAGGCAGAACTATGGTGATAAAATCCAGTAAGCCTGTCAAGAAGTTACTAAATATTTGACTACCCAGCCTCAAAACAATATCACTCCAATCCGAATTTCTATCTCTATGTGAATGTAGCTCAAGTACACCGTAAAGCATATGGACCAAATAGCTTATTCTACTCTGTATGCTGAAAAAGTAAAAAATGTGCTTTAAACATGCAAATTAGCAATCTAAACAGATTTTCTTTGGGTTTCCGCAGCTAACACATTCAATATGTGTCTTGAAGACCAGACAAGAAATATGGCCCAAATACGGGAAGCAGTAAACAAGGAGAGGGCTAAAAACCTGGTAGATGTTCAAAAACACCTTTTGTTTATTTGGTTAAATGCACTTATAGTGGTAAATTTGAGAGAGAAAAGCTTCCATTCCAGTGTACAGGATGGGGTATTTACCTGTCCGTACCTCCAAAACTGGCCAAGGACTTATTATTAACAAGAGTCGTACAGATACACTAGGACTTCTTTACAATTGGATTTTTTAATACCTGGAAGAAAGAAGATACTCAGTAAATTTAGGGGTCCATAGTCTAGAGGCCTTGGACTCTTAGGGACAAATGTCTCCTCAGCACTGCTGTCCCTGTGCTGCCCCCCTCTTTTGGATTCACGTATGAATGTGAATCTGTTGTTCCCTTTCTCCTTTCTCTTTTCACTCATAAAAAGAAAAGAAAACTTGGAGCCTTCTTAATAATGTGTAAGTGAAAAGGTGGAAAAATGTGACTGCAGCTGGGGTTTGTTGTTTTTTTAAAAAAATACAGGTTATTTTCTTTAGGTTTTTTTGTACAAGATATTCTGGTATTACTTATAAAATTTTCCTAGGGGAGTCTATGGTGGTCTGGAGAGCTGGAAGAGGTGTAACATCAGAAATAAATCAATAAACAAAAATGAAGCAGAGAGAATGAAAATGGAAGAGATTTACAGCCAAACCATTTTGGTTGTGTTAATACTGTAATTATTTGATTTGAACAGATGAATACTCTTTTAAACCTATATACCTGCTTCTCTTCTGGAAAGGATGGGGATAGGAAGAACACAACAAGGAAGTCCTTCGAGAAGATTCCCTGGGAAATCCCTATACAGAAAAAGAGGAACAGAAAACCTGAAGTTCAGAAGTACTGTAAGCCTCTGCAAGCTTTAAAGAGAAAGGAATTAATAGACTAAAGTTAGGCCCAAATGCCTAAGAAGCAAAACCAGAAAAAAATGTATTTTGATTTCTTGGGGGGGGTGTCACATTTACTGATTTTACAGTCCTGATAAATCCACCATGATGTTAGTATTATCTAGTAAAAGGAGGGTAATGTCCTTTCTCTTCACGTATTTCCATACTATTCTATAGCAGTTCATGAGGTCAGTTCTTCCAGGAAGTAGCTCAATCACCCCATTTATCAGGAAATGTTTCTTCATAAAAAAATGAATAAAAAACCCCAACCACACCCTTAATGGTTAGTAATGTCATTTTTTAAGACAATTTTTAAATTTTGGTCCCTGCTTCTCTGGAATATCTACAGGCTATGAAGGAGGCTAAGCTCTTGCTGATCTAATCATACCCATTTTTGCAGTCCTTCAGTTTCATATTAAGAAACTAGTCAGGAGCTGATTGCAGACTGTTTGTCCTACAAAAAAAGATTGCTTTGCCAAAGTAAAAACATATTCTGGGCCACACTAAGGAAATAGGAGTGTGCTAGTTTCATCAAGAACGGGAAAAGGCTGCTACATCCAGGAACATAAAATATGTGGTCTTTTCCCATAGATGAGAGAAAGAACTAAAATAAAACTTTTTGGCTCTGCCTCCAGTTTTGGAACAGGGAATAGTTTTGTTGCATATGTCTTTGTGGTAAAGTTAAATTGAAGGAAATGCTGAACAACTCTATCAAATGTGGTTTCCAAATGTGTATCAAGGAATCTATTTTTCAGCATAACAGTTACCTATAGTGCCAAGCAAACACTGTTCCTGCAAAGCGAGTTTTATTACACTGCCAGATCTTTCAACTAGGAAACTGTCACCTCTCATGTCTACTACAGACAGTTGCTGCAGCCTAATTACAAAGCAACATTTGATTTCGCTAAAACCTGTATGGTGTCATGTTTAAAATAACATGTTTTAAAATAACTGTTGGATTCAAGGTAATAACCTGGAAGGATGGGAAACTGTCTGTATACACCCAGATACACTGAGTGAGCCTGAGATGGTGGCACTGTCATCAGATGTCTTTTCTCAGTAGGCATCATAACTCTGGCATAAAGCTTTATAAATAATTGCTGCAGAAAGGAAATGCCTTGTAGCTTGCTCATCAGCCTTCAGATACAAAACCAGCCTCCAAAGTATGGGACAAAGATGTTTCAACACAGCAAAAGACAAGAAATTTCTCTTTTTGCATATTTTGAAGCAGTAGAAGTGAGTAGGACATAGCTGTGTTGCAGCAAAATAAAGATGAGACTTTTCTGTGTCAATGTGACATATACCACTGTTTTCACCTAATTATCATCTGTGTAATTACATATAAAAGCTGCTCTTTCAAGACAGAAGGCAAGGCATGCAAGCAGAAACACCTCTTGTCCCAAGTTAGGTTCTATGCCAAAAAGGGCTTCAGCCTTCGGAAGCCTGAAGCTAAGCTTATGCTCAAATGGGTTTTAAACAATCCTTTTTTCCCGGCCTGGATTCACAGTCTGTCATCATGAAGTACCACTTACAGCATTAATCAGAATAAGAGAATTCTTCATTGCCATTACTGCTGTCACATAAGAACTATCGTTTGAGGGTTTTCTTTTAAATAGGTAAGGTGGGTATTCCTGAAGGTGAATTAAATGCTGAAATGAATTGATTCTACTACTCAGAGATATACAGTGAGTCTATTCTCACACTAATCTTGAAAGTGCTTTTACACTTTGTGAGTCATAGCAAAATGAGAGTAAGATGCAGCATGGACACAGAAATATATATGCATAATTACAAATGGATATTCAGAACTGCACAAGATAACCAGTGATGCTACTTTGTAATGACTGCCGAACCCTTTAAAATAAAACGACATGTTCATTCCCCTATTCTCAGCAGTATCAGTTGCCTTCATTCTCTCATCACTGAAGAGCAAACACACCACATTTTCTGAATGTGATGGAAAATTAAAATAGCGGTATTAATGGAACCTGTCTGATAATTTCATTGTCCTTCTTTTTTTCCTAGAAAACTGGAAATTAGTTTCCTTCACTATGGACTCAGCCTTGGGCCTCAGAGTTTATCCACTTGCTATCTAATGCACTAAAGCTGCAGGGACATTATGTCACTCAGTAGCTTTAGCTTTGCAGGCATGAAAAAAATGCCCCAAGTTTAGTGGACATGATACAGCAAGCAAACATAAGCAGCTAACTTTCTAATATACTAAAGAGGTCAACCAATATGTTGTGTGTGAAACAGCTGAAAGGTAAAAAACAACGTCAAACTTTCAGCCAACAGCTGGAGCTGTGGAGGTCTCAGCTTCATCCATGACTGAGTACAAAAAAGATGCTTTCTTAAGTGCAAGGCTATGGGAAACTGGTAGGGTTCCAGAGCAGAAGAATGCAAGAAAAGCTTCTGGGGCATGTACAGCACGCCCTGGTAGAGGAAGCAAGTCTTGGTTTAGTATTATTACCCTGTGGGGTTTATAAAACTTTTAAAAATTAAACTTTGACCTGGACAGATTCTTCATATACTTTAATTCCTTTTTATGCGCAGAGCTGGATTAACAATTTCTCATTCCCTTCTTTCAGGTGAAGTAAGGAAAGATAAAACTTACTTGCCCAAGCTGCTGCAGAGATTCATCTTGGTCACCTTTTCTCTGTGATATGTGCTCTCCAGTGGACCTGTAAGTAAAGGTGCAAGTTGTCACTTATACCTCCTTGAATAGAGATAGTGGCATTTTGTCCTCTTTAACAATCCCTCTATAGACTTGCTGTTTCTAAGGAACAGTTAAAACACCCATAACAAAATGTTCTGTGTGGACCAGTCTGTTTCCCCGATACACCTTCTAGGGTGCAAAGATGATTACTGAACACGTTTTGCAGCAAGGAGTGCTACAAAATGACAGAAAATTGAATAGGTATTATAGGTGTAATTATATATCTATTGCATATTTGTTGTCTTTCCAAGTGGGAACCGAGGAAGCACGTGTTTTGTTTTACTAGCTACCATTTCAGAAGTAACACAATGTATGCCCCTAATTAAAGGAACAAATATTGACAGTAACCATTCAAAATTTAAAGTTAATGGATATACAAAGAATATACTTAGAGGACACAGGGTGTAACTGACAGAAGGAAATTCTAAAAAGAGGTACATTTAAAGTAGCCACATCACCTATCTGAAAGCTGTTGAAAGACAAGGAGAGTGTGATGTGAATTTGCAACAATGGAAAAAATTTCTCTCTAACAAAATAAAATATAGGCAAATCTTAACCTGATCATGAATTTCTCTGACAGTGGTATAGTCCCTGAAGAGAAACCAAAGAATCTCTATAATTAGTAACGCTTAAAATTAACATTGCTGGAAACTATGCTAGGGGTCAGAGTAGCTCCAGCAGAGATCCCGAAGACTGTGACAATGATTACAATTGACCCCAGAATTCTTCTGCAGATAATTCCCAGTGAAGTCAATATGCATATGTAATGGTTTAAAATGTTGAGTGCTGTGATATGAAGACATCAAAGCAAGAGGCTTTAAATGATGGTATAAAATTCAGAAAATTGTTAAATCTGTTTATATAATTTATGAATATTGGGGAAAAAATCTTATTGATAAACTTTTTCTTTTTCCTAGGAAGAGAAAACTATCTCCTATACTAGCATGTTGCATGTTCATAGTTATACATTTCTTGTGCACAGCTAAGGAGCAATAGTAAATAAATGATAAGAAACTCTCAATTTTTCATCCCTAGCACAGCTGAAGAGCATGTTACTTTGATTGCTTTAACTGAATCTGCCAGTATGCTTCACAAGCTCCTGATAAAGTATAAAGTGGGTTCTTTCTGCTCCCCAACTGTGAGGATCAGAGGTGACTAGAGCCTTGCGCCTGCTATAAGCCTTAAGCATTAACTGGGGACAGGTGAAGGTGGCAAAGTAAGAGGAGCTTTTAAGCAATTCTGAAGGATTAACAGCCCTGTACTTTCTCCAAAGCAGACTGGAAATTTCCCAGTGCTGTAAGCCTGCACAGATCAAGCAGCCCATTAGCAAAGATAAGAAACTGATGTGAATGAACCTGCTTTGTTCTCTGTGCAATTTACTAAATATGAGTTACAAAATCACTATAAAAAGTTTCTCAAAGGCAGAAAGTTTTCAAATTATGCCAAAAGAGATTACTGGTCTTCTCTTAAGGCTGTGCTATTACTGGACGGTTTTTAACAGTCAGCTCTGTTGTAATTGCATTCATGCTTTTTGTACAAAAGGGCATGACCCTTCTAACTGAAGTAGATTAGGACACTCATATACAGTGGAGTCTACATCCATGGTTACGTAAGTAAAACAGGCATCTCCATAGAGATTCAAATATCTAAATGGGATTTATACATCTTATTAAAGTACTGGCCCAAAGGCTACCTCTGCATCTGCTCACTTGTCAGAAAGATAAGTTACTGCCATGGCCAATATTGCTTTGCCAGACAATCCAGACCATTACTTACTAACAGTGAAAGTAACCCAGTGTCGGTGCTTGGTCTTCCACTTCCTTTCAAAAAAGACTCTGAACTTTTAAGGATGTGTTTAGTAGTACTTTATCATCTCTTCTATGGTGGCTGATGCATAAAGACGATAGAAACTGATGCTGTGCTACACTCATTAGATCCAAAGCTTAAATAAAACATTAATTTTACATTAACCAATGCTTTTTCTAAAATGTTCTTTATTGGCTGTAGTATCTCAGGTATTCCATGCCACCATGCATTTTTTATTAAACAAAACTACAGGATGGTGTGCTTAGGGCAGTCTGTACTACAAGACAGCTTCTCTGCTAATGCTGCAAACTGGCTAGATAGGATTTGGGAGCAGTCCAGAGTTACCTGTCATCTTAGGAAGGCCTCCTGAGACACCAAAATCTGTGAGCGGGGCTGTACAGCTTCCAGGCAAAAGGTGGCTGGACAGCTTTGAGAGCGAGCAGAGGAGGTGAGGCATCCATCTGGGTACCATATTTAGCTTTTCACTGAATGAGAATGGAAAGGGACAATGCACTTAGGATTGTCACATGCTCATGGCGGACACTGCATTAATGCGAGGAAAACTTACTTTTACTCCCTAGAAAATTGTTGCATGTGCTGGTTTTGACTGGAATAGAGTTAATTTTCTTCACAGTAGCTAGTATGGGGCTATGTTTTGGATTTGTGCTGGAAACAGTGTGGATGACACAGGGATGTTTTCGTTCCTGCTGAGCAGTGCTTACACACAGTCAAGGCCTTTGCTGCTCCTCACCCCACCCCACCAGCGAGGAGGCTGGGGGTGCACAAGAAGTTGGGAGGGGACACGGCTGGGACAGCTGACCCCAACTGACCAAAGGGATGTCCCATACCATATGACGTCATGCTCAGCATATACAGCTGGGGGAAGAAGGAGGAAGGGGGGACGTTCAGAGTGATGGCATTTGTTTTCCCAAGTAACCGTTACGCGTGATGGAACCCTGCTTTCCTGGGGATGGCTGAACACCTGCCTGCCGATGGGAAGTGGTGAATGAATTCCTTGTTGTGCTTTGCTTGTGTGCGCGGCTTTTGCTTTACTTATTAAACTGTCTTTATCTCAGCCCATGAGTTTTTTCACTTTTACCCTTCCGGTTCTTTCCCCCATCCCACTGGAGGGGAGTGAGCGAACGGCTGTGTGGGGCTGAGTTGCCAGCTGGGGTTAAACCACAACAATGATATAAACCAGCATCTATAGTGTAAAACAGGTGTTTATACAAGTAATGGTAATTTCTGAACTTGATCTTTTGTCAGAGTCTATTCCCTCAAAACTCCTTTTGCCAGAAACCTCTTAAGACTTTACATGAACCTCAAACAAGTTGTGATCTGTTTTACCAGCAACTATACCACGTCAGAGGAGTTGCAATACTCCATCACGTTTTCGCTCTCTGGCATCAGTAAGGACCAACTTCAGCGGAAGGGTGGTGGAACCCTGTATTGGGCAATTTCCTAATGCATTTACATAGTTACTGCACCACCACGGGGTGAATTACTGAATATAATGGACATACTGGGAATGAGATCATACTAGACGTTTGAGACAGACGACCTTAGTGAGAGTCAGGGAGGCCTGTCACGCTGTCTGCATCGAGCCTCCGGCAGGAAGGCCTGGCCTGGGCCGGCCGGTGGCTGTCAGTGCTCACCACGCACCACGGCGGCTCCGGGCTGGCCTTGGCGGTAACGGCGCCCTTGCCATATTGCTGCACGGAGAGTCGAGAAACGGCCTCTTGCGGGGTCAAGGCGGTAGCTGAGGGGCTTCACCCCCGCAGAGGCTGGCGAGGAGAGCGCTGGGGCCGGGGCAGAGACGTCTGGCACCCTCAGTCCCTTGAGGGAGTGGCTGCGGGGCTGCCCAGCGCGGGCGGCGTCTTCCCGCCCGGCCGCTGCTCCCTCACGCCCTCGCCTCGCCGCCGGGCAGGGCTGAGGGCTAAGGCGGCCGAGGGCGGTGGCGGGAAGGGGCGCGCCCCGTCAGGGGAGCCCTTTACCTCAGCTTCGCCTTCCTCGGGCCCCCCGGCCCCGCTCCCCGAGACCCGCCAGCCCCTCACGGGGCGGGGCGGGGCGGGGCGGCCGCCCACCGCCGCTGTCAGGGAACGGGAGGGGAAGGCCGAGCCGCCGCCGCCCCGCCCGTCAGCTGTTGCTGGCCGGGCCCTGCGCGCCGGGCGCCGATTGGCCGCCACGCAGCGCCGCCCGGCCCCCGATATAAGGCGGCGCGGGCGGGGAAGAAGCCGTCGCGCCCGCGGTGGCGTCGGTGGGTGCGCCGCGGGGCGGTGTGCGGCGGGGCCGTGACAGACGGTGAGCGCCGGGGGCGCGGCGGGGTCGATCCCGGCAGGAGGGCGGGGGGAGGCTCGGCTGGGCGCCGCCCGGGGCCCGCAAGCCCGAGTGGGGGGTGCGCCCGCCGTGCTGTGAGCCGGGGCGGGGGCCGGCGGGCGCGGGCCGCGTCTCGGGGAGGGTCCCGCGCTGGGGCGGGGGCCAGAGCCTCGGGAGCAGCGGAGGGGCCGCCTGTGCTTCCCCGCGCCGGGGCCGCCCCTTCCCGGGCGCCGCCGCGGCGGAGCCGCTCTTTGTGTCTGCGGCCGCCCGGCGGGAGGGGTCCGCGCCCGGGCGGCGCGGGCTCCACTCCGGCCCTGCCTCGCTCCCGAGCGGTGCTGGGGCGCCCCGTAGGCCTCGCGCGGCCCCGAGGGGCGGCTCGGGGCTCCCCGGGGGGGCCCGGCCCGGGCGGCGGCTCTGCCCCGTCCTCCCGAGCGGCCCTCCCGGCTCGGCCACCTTCTCCCGCCGCGGTTGCGGCTGCCGCTGCCGTGCTGCAGTCACAAGGCGATGCCTCAAGGCTTGTCAGCGGCAGCTCGGGGTGGGCGCGGGCCGTGCCCGCCACCAGCCGGGCCCCTCTCGGCCGGAGGGGCTCGTCCCCGCTCGCTCAGCGCCGCAAAGCTTAGTGCGAGGAGTTAGGTACGTGCTGCAGAGTGAGTCCAAACTGGACAGTCCTGGGAGCTCACGGTAACGTGAGTTGTTCAAAATGAATATTGTTCCTTCCTCTGAGCATCTGCGGTGTACTGTGCTGTCTCGTGCTCTTCCTTTTCCTGACATGAATGCAGGTGTAGGCATTTGTCAGTAGATGTTGCTTTTGAATAGACCTAAAGAACTCAGGACAGCTTGTAAGACTCTTGCCTTGATTAGCAGGTAGGTGAAACCAGCAGGTATCAGATCTTCTGTCCCTGACTGCCCGTACCAGAAGCTAGCGGTTAGACGTTGTTATGTAACTCCGGAAAGCCAAGAGCAAAAGGGACTCGGGATGCGGAGCATCTGGAGACCAGTGTGATCCCTTTCCACAGGGGAGGAGCGAGGAGGAAGACTTGCCAGACAAGATCCAAAACCAGTGTGACCTTCACTTTTCTAATAAGGTAATTCTGAAGCTCTGAGTAGAGGACTCCTAGCCTGAGCTCTTGAGCTACTCAGTACAGGTATGTGATAGACTTTTGGGTTCTTGCAGTCTGAAGGTTTGAGCCGAGTATAAAAACTACTTGAATATCAGAAATGTATGGGTACTATCTAGCTGCTGTTAGACAAAGCCATTAAAAAACCCCAAACCGCACATTTGGAGAACTTGAATGTGTAAATAGAAAAAGCTTTTTTTATCAGCAAACTTAATGTTGCCATCTCAGTGATTTTTCTACTATATCAAGAATTAAGCTATGCCACAGGATATACACAGCATGTTACTTCCGATAACTGCATGTCAGAAGTGACCCTGTTATCAGGACAGAGCTCTCACTAGAGCTCCATCTAGATGTGACACTGACAAATAAAATCTAGAGTGTGACAGATGCTTTGCCAGCCATGCAGTTGCCTCTGAAGCAAACATGGTCTTAACACTAGAAACCTGCTTTTAGTTCTGCATAAACTGGCTGACTTGCCTGACAGGCAGTTACAGCGTAAACCTATTCCACTTGCTATGCTGCTGAGAAGGTCTACCTACTCTTGAAATGGTGTCTAGAAACTTCTTAGGCTGCTGCTTTCCCCTCTCTTCATCTTACTGTCTTCTGTAAAATATTAACTTCTGTGTGGTTTAGCTTGGTGTAAAGCTTTAAAGTGATTCTTGATGAAGTGTAAGGTACTACTCCAGCTCATGCGGAAACTAACTGCTGTTCCAGTCAATGCTGTTGGGTATCGGTTTTTGTTCTAGTATTTCTAACAGTTGATTGAATGCTAAGTTGTTGGAAGACTGTCCATAACTAATTAGCCACAGAAAAGCCTTTTTTAGCTGCCTTCCCTGCTCTTTTATTCCTCATCACAAGTATAATAAGGGAGGAGTTGGGAGGAGGAGATTTGCATTGAAGGCTTCTACTAAACAGCTCCCTGCTTCTAAAATACCCTCTGGCCAAGCCCTAGTTTGTGCAAGGTAACTTGACTTTATTAGAAAGAGGTGGCATTAACTGGAGTTAATTAAGAATAACAGCGATCCCACTTTTCTTTTGGAAGTGGTGAAGCCTGAGCACTCCTGTATTGTAAAGGCCTAACTCTGTGGCTGGGTAGTGTAGGTACTGTATGCACTTGTGTGCCAATGGTAGAATTACAGCTCTGATTTCCCCAGAGGGTTTTTCTCTCATCTTCCATTGGCAATAAGGATGCTCTTGTCATGAGTATGCAGCATTCCTCAAAAGTAACTTTACTGGCATACACAAGAAAAAGCATTTTTCACAATTAGTAGCAAGTAGTGCAAGCTGCTGTTACTCTGTCTCTCAGAGGTCTTAACATGGAGGCTTTTTAACTAAGCAGTCATTACTAAATTTTTTTTAAGGTGAAGGTCACTTGGGTAGTTTAACTCTCATTTCCTTTGCCCTGCCCCATTCAACTTATTTCTATTACAGTATTTCACCTAAAGGATACCTCCCACCTTCTCCTCCCCCCAGCCCCCAAAAAACCCAAAGCCCGAAGACTTGGACCTTAAACATAACTGCTTGAGGACTTTGGTATATTTGGGTGATCTATAGCGGATTTGCTTTTGAAGCCTCTTCCGATAGCTTTGGCCTCTATGGTAGCAGTATTTCTTCTCAGAAACATGCCTGCAGGCATTAAAGATAGTGAACTTAGCAGCACAATGCCTATAATCATGAAAAACTTGATTTAGAAACTAATGCCAGCCTTGCATTGAATTTGTCCCCTAGCAGCCTTCTGCAATTTAAACTGCCTTTCTGTTTGTCCTTTACTTACAGCTTCTGAATTGGATAATAAAACTTCACAAATGAAGTTCTGAGTAGAAGCTGGTATTAGGCAAAAAAGAAAAGAAGCAATTATTTATGGAAAAATGGCTTATAGCTGATGTTTTCACTGCTTGATTGCTGTAAGAACTGAGATAGGCTATTTGCAGTTCCCACCAGAGAATCCGACTAATCTTGCTAATGAGTAAATATGCTTAGATGCTTGCTTTGATAGCAAGTGTGGTGGGAAGGGATATAGCACTAGAAATGCCACCAAGTATATATGGATGGTGCTAGCAATCCCTTTGAAGATCAGGAATTTACAGCTTTTAATATCTTACAGTAAAAGTGATAAATGAAGTCAGTGCTGCTCCTGGTATGCTCATGGGCTTTTTTTTAGCTCAGGTGTGCTTTAAAGGAAAAGTGAATCTGAAAGCTAGTTGTAATCTCCTTTAGATCAATTTAAGAGGATCTACAGAATGTAGCATTTCTCCCATCAAGAAGTGGACTCTGAAGACAGCTTAATCTTGGTTTCAATCGGTTGCTTGTGGGAAGAGTAGTGAGGTTAGAGTTCTGCATTGAGAAAACACAAAAGCCAAAGGCCTCTCTGGTAGTTCTTACGAGTATAGTTACAACATGCAAATGTACTGTGCTAAGGATAGAATTAAGGCTGCAGGAGCGCTTTAGCTCTAGGTATACAGTGACCTAAAGCCAGAAAAATAGCAGCATGAGCTAGCAACAACACTGTAGCTTTCAGTGCCAGAACACTGCAGGTGTTTGAAACAAAACTACCCAAAGCTAATAAAGTAACAGTGCTACCATCCCAGTTATTATCATGCACCATTAAATAGCTGTTTGTACCATTGTAAATCTGTACAGATGCTTAATACCTGACTTTATATAGGGTGCTGGCTCCAGAGTCCTTGAGTGGGAAGGAGAAGAGGATATGCCTGCAGGAGGAATGACTTCTATGCTTTACCTCTATCTCGCTGAGAAGTGAAGTGCTTTGAGAAAGTGACCTTGAATTTTATCTAGTTGTCCTTTTCCTAGAAGGTGAATGTCCATGGAATAATCTTTCTAAAGATATGTAGGCTTGTTTTCTCCTACAACTCTTAGCATTAACTATGTTATGGTGCAAAGATGTGAGGAGCTTTCCAAATAGAAGCTAGAAAGGGCTTCTTGATGCAACCTGATTATCTTGACAGTATTAATGTGAGATCACACTCGTTTCTGTGCCAAAAGCAAGGGAATTTACTGGTGAGTACATCCAGAGGAAGTTGTGCTCTTTTCTGTGCCAGAGTTCAAACTGATGCAGATCCTTTGAGTTTTTAATCAAATCAAAAAGCATTCAGAATTTTTAAGGTAAAAACCTATGGATTTGGCCAAGCAAGATCTTTAAGAGGAATCTGTAAGTTACTGTGTTGCACTCAAATTTGGACTGGAAATTGTTTAATGAGGGTAAATCATTCTCATGCATCCTGGAGGTCCTAGTTCTCCATCTCTTAACACTTTCTACCTGGCCATATCAAAGCAAAATCACTTGAGACACAGGAGAGCCTAACCCAGCTAGAAGTAACTTTCTAGTGTAAACAGAGTGAGCATTCATGTATAACATCCTGCCTCAAGGACAGGTCCTGCAACTTTCTGTTCTGTTTATAACTACTACTGTTAACATCTTGGTTGTCTTAAACAGCTCTTCTAGTTAGTTGGTGATAATAAATACCTTAGACTAGACGAATGAGTCTGATAATATTCTTTGTTCTGTGTAAAGTTAGGAGCAAGACTTCTACAAGAAAAGATGATCTCCCAGTTGTTAAATCTGTCCTTTTGTAAAGGATTTGTGTGAATTTATCCTAGAAGGAGCTGTCATGAATAAGCTGAGTTGACTTGCTAGACTAGAGGATAAAGAAACAAAGCTGTCATACCCAAAGTAGTCAGCATGTTGTTCCTGGCCAGCTCTGCACCTTGAAACTCTACTTATGCTCTTGACTGGCATCTGCTGTAGAACTTCATATATTCTAGAAGCATCAGCTGTGTGGGAGTTGCCAATGACTGAAGCCACCCACTCATGGAGTGCATGTGGGCCTGCAAGGTTCTTCCCAGTGCCTGCTGAGAAATAAGACTGATGGAGACTTGGGTCTGATCTTTGTATAGTTTAACATCAGGATTTTTCTAAAAGGTGGAAGTAGGGGTTAAATTGCCCTCAAACTTCAAGCAAGTAGTAGCAGTGTTATTAAGCAGTAATTGTGGTGTTCAACAGAAGTGTCCAAGACCAGTAAATAAGAAAGTACTATGCAGCTCTTCGCACAAGACAGCAATAAATGCCTACCTCTCGTAACTCCTCTGAACTGCTCCTGTGCATGCTTTGTTCAGAAAAAGCACCTTCCCAAACAGTGGACTTCCTGGTCCAGCTGTACTCCTCAGGATTCTAAGAGAAACAGGAATGGCGAGAGCCCAGTGTGTAACCTGGTAAGAGAAAGCCTTGCCTTAAGACAGAAGTCTGCACCCTTAAAGAGCCCTGTTTCTCCCTCAAATAGGAACTTACAGACCTGCCTGTGTTTTCCAGGTCAAACTGAGACCATTGCAGTCTGTGGCTGTTAAAAAGGGGGAGGGAGAAATACATTCTCTTACAGTCCAGGTAGATGTAGGTCCTTTGTTACCTGGACCTAACATCAAGCTCTTGCTTTCAAACTTGTTTCTTGAGACTGTTTGCAAAGGTCTGTGCCTTGCTACTATTATGCTGAGGTCTAAAAACAGCTTACCAAAAGATCCTGGTGATGTAGAGGGTGGTGATGTGCAAAGCTTCATACCTTACATAGCTGATGCTGTCTACTCACTTGAAGTCTGGCAAAGTGGTAGCATTTGCAATGCTAGTTTCCAGCATTAAAAGCTATTTTCTAGATGACAGTTAACTGTTTAGTTCTAATGTAAGGTTATGTGCTGCACCAAACTGCTGTAGAGAAACAGTGCTAGTAGGTTGTCATTGCTGCTAGCAATTGTGCAAGCTGCAGAAAAGGGCTTAATGTGGATATGCAGTGCTTGCATGAGAAGCAAGGTAAACCATCTTTTATGCTGATGCTGTGCTGTTGTGGCTAGATCAAACAGTGCTGCAGGCCAGACATGCCCTGAGGAAAATGAACTATGTGAAATTCACTCTTAATCACCCTCAGCTGATCACCCTGTGTTGAATAAGCATTGCAGAACCAAGATGATCATGACAAAAATCATACACCTGTCTGGCTGCAGTGGGCACATAGCTCTGCTGAGGGTGTGTGGTGTGGTTAGCTTTGTTTTGGTTTTCTTGGGCAAAATTGGGTCTGCAGGACTTGGTTGGTTGTATCAAGTACACTACAAGCTATTGGTTGCTGTAGTTTACAGGGCTGGAAATGTAGGCAGTGTGTGTGCAAGTTAGTTATGTGACACTGGACCCTAATGACACTCATGCTGAACTTCTCTTTAGTGAATGTGTCCTTGCTGAAATGGCTATGTGGCAGTGTGCATGGGTCTGCCATTCCATGAGATGTTAGGGAATAAATGAGAACAGCTTGAGTTCTGTTGGTAAAGATACTGCATTGTAATTGCCTTGACTCTTTCATGTTGAAATGCTGGTGAGAATTCAAGTGCAGTGGATAAAACTCGCAATAACCTAAAGGTTCTGGCTCAAGGCTGGTTAAGACGGACTTCTCCTGAGGGGTGTGTGTGAAGATGCTGCTGTTGCAGCTAAGAGACTGCAACAAGGATGGTGGGGAAGAGCCTTTCCTGGAAAGGTATGTGGCCCTCAATAGACTGGCACTTAACGGCAGCTGAAAGATACTGCTGTTATTACATTGCCAGTTGGTGGCTACATGTCAGCTGAAATGCAGACTTTGTTCTGCACTTGCAGCTGACCTTAGAACAACTAGGGACTGTATCTGTTGTACCTGAAGTTACAGTATTGAGCCCTAACCTGATTCCTACAGCAGTACAGAGGTAAGATATATTCCTGGGTAGGACTGGCTCTGGGTCTCTACTGAAGTCTTCCATGACTTTCTGTCTTGTTAGGGTAGTAGGAAAGAAAAGGAATGAATGACTTTGTATTATGTCCTGGTTGAAGTGGAGCAATGTAAAGCTACCAACTTTGTAAACAGTAACTTTGAAATTTAAGGCAAGGCTCACATGACCCCTTAAATAGTATTGTGAATTTGGAAGTGGAAGTAGCAAAAGACATTCCTTATACACTTTTCTCCTGCCAAAACTCTGCAGCAGACTGAAGAAGTCTTGGAGCTCCTCCTCTCCCATTTTCCTGCCTGCTGCCTCTGTTCCAATTTCAGTTGCAGTCCTAACATCACCTTGCTCTTGTGGTTTGAAAGCCACCAAGAGGAGCAAAAGCTTGAAATAATGATCTTCCACTTCTGTTTTGTTAGTCTTCAATAAATCTAACTTTACCTGCTTCTTACGAAAAATGCATATAAAGCAACATCTGTTTTTATCAGTGCAATGAACAGCCAATTAATTACATGTAGTTAACCCTTCTAAACAGACCGGTATTATGGACAGGCTTATAGTAATGCATTAGTATTGGAATTACCTTTGCAATTAGCTTACCAATCCTGGAACTGTTAGTATGCAAGAAGGATGTTTGTAAGGGCCAGACTTCTGACTCTTAAATGTACTGTTTCTGTAGGATTCCTTTACGAAAACTAAAGGTAGCTGAATTGCTACCTTGTTATGGATTTGAGAGCTCACCTGTAATTTAGCATTTGTATTAAATAGTCTTAAATCTCTTGATACTAAACTGTATAACTTCATATAATCTATTATGTGTCTGTGTCTCCATCTTCTGTCTCATAGTAAAAGTTGTTACCTCTTAGCAGGCTGACCATGTGCTATCTTGGCAAGCATGTCAAGAGTTGAAATAAGTTTAGCTTTCATTTGCTTTAGTTTAATGTAGAAACCTGCATCTTCAAAGGCAGTTTGTTGAAGAAATAGCTCAAAATGAGTAAGAACCATAGGAGTGTGAGAAGCTCAAAGCACTGAATGCAAGAGGGTCATGTGCCATTGTGAAAGATACCAATCATGTCTATAATGTTGCTGAATATGGTAAAACTGCCTTTTTTTCATTAAGTGCCTATTTTTCATTAAGTGCCTATTTTTTCCACTGCAGGAGTTTGAAGATGAAGCAAGCCTGATAGTGAGGACAGAAGAATCTCCTTGAAGTCAGACGATCTGAAATACTGACCATGTCTATTATGGATCACAGCCCCACCACTGGAGTGGTGACAGTTATCGTTATTTTGATTGCTATTGCAGCTCTTGGTGCCTTGATACTGGGCTGCTGGTGCTACCTGCGTCTGCAGAGGATCAGCCAGTCTGAAGATGAGGAAAGCATTGTGGGCGAAGGAGAAACCAAAGAGCCCTTTCTTCTGGTGCAGTACTCTGCTAAAGGACCTTGTGTAGAGAGGAAAGCTAAGCTAACTCCAAATGGCACAGAAGTGCATAGCTAACTTGGAGCAACACATGCATATGGACTACGCTTATGTGTGTAACCAGCAGAAGAATCTCTATACTGTGAAGAACCTGGTCACATGCACACTACTCATCAGAAAACACCGTGATGAGGATTAAGTAAGCTTTGTTTGCAACTGCATGCACTGAGAAGTTGCACTTTGCATCAACTGCGTATCCCAATTCCTCTATGACAGGAGCTGACTCACCTGGCATAATGTCCATTGCCGGCAATGGACACAGGGATAGATTGGTGTGAAGAGACTACTAGTGTGTTTTGTTACTTGAATGTTTAGCTGAGCCTATTTTGATGGAGCTACTACTGTAATGTGAACTACTTTACTGTGAACTGTAAATAGGCTGCCAGAAGCTTTTTGCTTTGTGTTCCACAGCATATGGGAATAATATGATGCAACTGTACGTAACATACAAGGGGACTCCTGAACCACAACTGTAAATGGGATTCCAGGCCTTCAAAACCAAATCTGCAGTTAAAGCTTGCTTCTGCTACTAACTTGAGTGCACAGCCATAAAGTCAGAACTCCTATTCTTTACAGTTTATTGGACTGATGCAGAATACTTTTTTTAAAAGAAGGTATAAGCCTTCAGTAACATGTTGAGGGAGGAGACCCAGGAGCTACAAGAAAGGAAGTGATTTCCTTTAGTTGCAGCTAGGTAGGTTAAGCTTTTGGCTGCTAGAACTGAGTTCTCTAACTATGTAGCTACTGCAAGGAAACTGCCATTTTGATGGATTCCAACCTGGGAACTAATGATGGATACTGAACCCTTAGGGATGGTCCAGAAGGTTTCCAGGAGTTTGAAATGGCAGTAGAGCAGGCTTTTCTCTTCTGTAGGTCTGCATGCTGAAACTGCAGAAGTGGTTACTTGTTAAAACTGGCATAAGTGCATCTAGTATGAATTTTTCCTAGAACCCCTGTTTGTGTACTTAGCAGTTAGGGTATATGTTAACAGCCTGGTGTAAAAAGGCATTTTAGTCTACAGACAAACAGTCAACTATAGAATTCAGTTAATGCATCTTGTAGACAACTCTCTTGATTTAACTGTACTACAACAAGATAAATTTCAGTCTTTCCTACAAAAACAAATGTTGATATTGGGCAGGGAGATTGCTGGTCAGTTTGTAAAAGACTTTCAGCTAGCAATGGTGAAGTCCTTCCAAATAAGGACATCCCTTAGGTTTCCTGCTCTGTGCTATAGTTCAGCTCTAGGAACTGTAAAAAGATGTGTTAAATGGGGAGTTCTGGATCTCAAAGGTTTGGGGGGAGGGGAGGGAACAACACTGAGCCACCAATGACAGCTTATATATCCTAAAACTCTTAGGGTAGGCACACATGCTTTGAGGCCACTGACCTGTTTTCTATGACTCTATACATAGCTTCCTTTGTCTACTGAAATTTTTAAACACTTAATCACCTAGGAGAAAAAAAGCTACTGTAAATCTGTTCACTGCGATAAGTTACAAATAATGAAGTCCAAGTTCTTCAGCTCTCTAGGAAGCATTAGACTTGCTTCTTGTACCTGTACATATGGAATAACTAAGTAACAGGCCTAGCAAGCTTGCTTGAGAATTGTAACTATATGCAAGACAATGGCCTAGACAGTCTTGTCCCTTTCTTCTCCAGTAAGATGTTCACTTGCATTTTTAGTGCTATATTTGACTTTTAATTGAAGGCTATAACTTGAAGCAAAATTAATGCTGTCAGTAGCAAAAAGCTCCTGCTGTTGCCTCTTGAGTACAATATGGGGTACAGCTGATAGAGGGCTGTTCTTACCCTGGCACATGCTTTTTTTTAAGACACTAGTCTCATGAAACTTGCATGTATAGCCAGACCCATACACTTTAAACTGCTGTATTCTAGACCTCTTACAAATCAAGGAGAAAAAGATTAATTCAGTAAGATTTTCTTTAGTTTTCAGTAGAGAACAGTTCACACATGGCTCTTGCAGGTTTCAAGACAGTCAGATAACTGGTATACAAAAGTGATACAAAGTGCTGAAGTTCTAGAACAGAATAGTTGTAGCAAGATGACTTTGTCCATTCAAGTTTACTGATTACACAGATGAAGTATCTCTATTTTAATTCAGCAAAGAGAATGCAGTGTAGAGGGCAAACTTCAGAAATTATGGAAGAGTAGAAATCAAAGGTTTAACTTCTCTTCTAGCAGCTGTAAGAGAAAGCCAGTGAAAAATAACTGGTTGTTATCAGAGGTGCTTCACACTGCTGACCCTAAAAATCAGCATCTTTAATTTAAATGGATAGATGTTTGCAAGTTAGTACAATAGTAAAGTGCAGAAAGTGTTTTCCATTCTCCTCTTCTCTTTAGATGTGGGTATCTAATAAGTTGTTCAAGTATACAAAAATATTCCATTTGTTTTTTCTTTTTCTAGATCATGTGGGGGAAGAAGTCTTTATTTACAATAAATTTCAATAAAATTTGCATAAATACCTACCCAATACTGCATCATTTGACTTTGTGTAAGCAATCATTCTGTCCTGTTTCCACTACTGTGTTCCATTTCTATGGCATCAATATTATCAATCCTTTTTTCCTCTAATGTGGCAGTAGCTGTTGAAACTGATACATCATTATCTTCAGAAAGCATTTGCTCTAACTGAAGGGATTCTTTAATTTCATCTTTGCTCTGTAGCTTTCCTTCCCTCGATGCCACCAGGATTCTCAGTAAAGTATTCTCTTTAAGGAGGTTTTCTGATGCATCAGCTAATTCTTGAAGCTTTTCAGCCATTTGTAATAATTCTTGATTCTTCTGGTCATATGTGGCCTGTAACTGCTCACTGTGGAGCTGCAGAGTTTTGTGCTGCTTTTCCAGTGTGTGTTTTTGCTGCTGTAGTCTGTGTTCCTCTCTCCTAGCTTCAGAAAGCTGTGCTTCAAGCTGGTCATGGGCCTGATGAAGGGCACTGATTTCTGATCTTAACTTCTGAATTTCTCTCTCTAAGTGGGAGATGTGTCCTTGCTGTAGAACTGTCTCTTTATGTAGGCATTCTTTGGTACAGGGCTCTGTTGAAGAAAGACTTGAGTGATGTAAAATAAACTTAAGGAGATTCGGAAGGTTAACTGAAAAGTCTTCAGGGAACTTCACACTTTGTTCCTTCCTAGAAAGACATAACAAGTTAATATTAAAACATTCAGATAGATAAGCAATGATAATTTTATTTAAGTATCTGCTGTTCAACTCCAACTTGATATCTTGTTTTTTATCAAAAATGGTTAACATAGCAGCTAAAAGAAACCTGAACTCGTGTAATAAAAGAAAATACTGTGTGCTCTATCTTTGATGAACCTTTTACCTGTATTCCAGTCTGGGTGCTGTAAGCATCTCTGCACTGGATTGGTATTTGGCTGGGAGCAAAATTTTCTGTCAAATTTCAGGAAACAAATTTTACTCTTAGAAAAAAAATCCAAAAACCTATCCCAATTATGGGTTATGAGCTTGAAGTACTTATGGTAGCATCACTATTGGGCAGGTGTGATCAGAGCGTACTGATACTAACATTTGTTAGTAAGCTGAAGGAGAGCATTTAAGCATTCCTAATTCTACATACATTTTAGAAGTTAAATCCAGATGTATAAAGCTATCTGATGGGAAATGACTATTTTGAGCCTATATATGTTATCCTGGAAGAAGTAGCTTAATGTGTTCCGACATCAGAAGGGTATTGCAAGGAGCAGAAAAGTACAGTTTGCTTTTAAACAGTAAGCAGTCACTTTAGTCAGAAGCAAGGCGCTTTTGCTGTCAAAAAACCCAAATCTTTTTATTTGTTCCTCTTACTTCTTTGTCTTTATGCCACTGTGGTGATCAAGGAAGCACACCAAACAAGTTTTTTGTTTTCTCCCTGAAGCTCATTATATGGTTGTGAATACTAAGCCCAGACTATGAAGAGGTAGGCCCATTGCTTTCTGCTACAGCATAAACTGCTACCCGTAACCTGATGACTCCGAGCTGCTTGAAAACCAACAAGTACCAAATCTCTTCCTCAAGACTACTAACCACCAAAAGACACCCACAACCTCCAGCTGTGTCAAATGTTAAAATTATTGCCCTTTTTTGACCACATGCATATTTCTATCACAAAACATAGGAGGCTAAACTGTCCTCTGAGGACTAGAGAGGAACTAACTCTTAACCTTCTCTTTCTGAACCAGTTACACCTTCAACCTTTCACTCAGCATGTTCCAGTATAACATGAGTCTGCTCCCTTCTGACTTATTGCAGTAGAGCTACTTATACTTCAGTATAAGTTAACTGGGAAGCTAGCTAATAGTTTATCACTTTGTATCGTCTTTAGCCTTCACCAGTCAGAAGCACATTCTCTCTTTTGTTAGGAAGCCATCAAAACAGAGAAGAAAAGATTAGTTTATTTCCCTTTGGTTGCCAAATTCATAACCAGATTAATGGTACGTAGCACACATTCAGACATGGGTTAATTACACAAGTCAAAAAAAGGACATAGGATAAACCCAAACAAAAATTATTCCAAAGCAAGAAAGCCAGATTCAAGTATAATGCCTAATTCCTCAAAGTTTATCACTGCTGCTCCTGTACAACACACACCATGGACAACTCCTATGTCCCCACATATGTGACATTATGTTTCTGAATTGCTTACACCATGCATCTGGAACACGGGAGTTGTTCAGTTACCAATTACAGTTGCCTCAAAAATGCTTTCTGTGAAATCCAACTCATTAGCACATGGGATATAAACATATGCTAATTTCATTTACTGACAACTACTTACTGTATTTCAGGTAGAAGACAGATACAATATTTTATCAATAATTCAAGAACTTCAGCCAGATGAGGCTCCTGTTCATCAAAATTAAGCTATTTCTGGAAGCATAAGCAACATGATTTTTCTTCCCCTGCAAACTTCTGGTGATCAACCAAGTTACTCTTGTAATTACCATCAGCAGTTTCTCAGCTGACAATCAGCTCACATCCAAGTTTAATGAATCATTACATGATTTAGGCAAAAAATAGTCTACACTAAGACAAAACTGACTCATTATACAGTGGTAGTATTTTACTACATCATCATCTACTGTTATTGATCAAAAACACAGTAGGTAGAAAAGCTAAAAGGCTATTTAAAACAAAAAGCAAAACAAAGTATTAACAGCATGTGATGGAAAGAAATTGAGAACAAAGTTAATTTGCAAAAACTGTCTCATAAGGCAAATGCATAAGGAGCTGCACAGAAAGCCTTAATGAGGCACCTTTATATACAAAATTAATATACAACTACTCTAGTAGTGCTACTGATACTACAAATACTATCAAAACCTGATTTTCTTGATTACCTAGATGCAGCAAAATATAAAACACCCTGGAGAGGAAAAGCAGGAGAGAACACAATGACTAGAGGTAAGGTACCTTTATGAAACCAATTGGAACATTACAAAAACAATCTTACTAAAACTATTAAGTCTGTCACTCCAGAGACAGTCTAGAGCTGCTTTATAAAACAGACCAAGGCGAAATGAGTATCTATGAAAAGTGCGGGAGCACCGGACTTTGCAGTAACACAGGGAAGATCGTAAGTATTAGAGGAAGCTTCACTTACCATAAACTGTTTTACTGCTCTAAAACCTGCTTGAGCTATGCTTTAAAATAATTCAAGAAAAACCTTTTAATCCTGTGATACATGACACTCACTCTGTCCCCTAGAAGGCATGGTTCTGCAAACTAGATCCTTGTTCAAAACTGGGAGGGAAAGTCACTTGACTCAAGTTTCCAAATAGTATGTTGGGGCTCATGAACTAGAACAGTGGTCTTAAAACTGTACCCACAACAATATTTGGAAATCAGTTTCTAACTTTTTCCAGCCCTAAAATTAATCACATTAGTATTCCAATGGTTGTTAATATGGTTAGATCTAGTAGATCTTCAGCTTATGCCACCTGACCTAATAGAGCAGAAAACAACAGCATACTACTACTACTACTTGTTGTCTCAGTTGTCAACAGCACCTCATGAAACACATGTGGCTCATCTCAACTAAAATTGAGACTACACATCTTTAAACCAGCAGGTCCTCTGCTTTTAGCTACTCAAGCCAGCCAGAACTAATGGACAGTGCAAATGAGAGATAAAGAGTCTGAATGCTGGAAAACGTGCAAAACAGACTCAATGGAATCGGCAGAACTTGACAGGTAACTGGATTCGGGTATTGGCACTGAAGACTGCAGCTTTTGCTAAGCAGCGGAAGAACACTGCCTTTATGTAGACAGTACACACCTTGGAACTACTCCAGCTGAGTTTCTGCTCACTTAACCTAGGGAACAGAGAAGGACTGGAACTGAGCTGGAAGAATGTGGCAGAGGGAGCCTGGTCTGAGGCTGATTTGCAAGGCTTACTTAGGGGAGATGATGCGTTGGAAGTTGGAGTGACTCAGAACTCATACAAATGAAACTATTTCTGTACTGAATTAGAACATGAATTTAGAACTGCAAAACTTAAGGCACAGGTTTAAAGATTTTGTTGTAGCTAACACTGCACAGTACCAATAGTCTAAATTACCATTTGCTGATGATGCAGTTCTTGAGGGAGAAGGGTGGAAATCAACATTTTTATTTTACATTGAAAAAAGACACGTATTTATTATAGTGTTTGTTTTCATTTCCTTTTTATAAAAACTGTAATTGTGTAAGACTGAGTATTAATCTTTTAAAAAAAGAAAAACAAAACCCAAGGTCAATCAAGTCTAATGCATAGGGCATACATGTTACACCAAAAACATATCTGAAACAAAAAATCAAGCACTTTTGAAAGCTTGTGGCTCACTTGCATCTAATGTTTCTTTCTTGTTCCTCAGGCTATGAGAGGCTGGAGGCACCTGCATACGTGTAGTGGTACAAAGCAGAAATGACACACAGTTTGACACTGGATTTCAGAATTTCTCCCTGCTGCAGAGGAAGAGTAGAATTCAGGACCCTTGTATGCCATTCCAGGTCCCATCCCAGTCCTAAATGTACTCTCCTGCCCTTTTACATCCCTAACTTTAGAGTTCCTTTTTCTCCTGACCCACCGTTTGCACTTTTCTCTACCCCACCCTCCTTTGTCTTGCCTTTTTTTTGTTCAATTCCCTTCCTCCAACTCAGCTTTCTTTCATCATCCCAGAAATTATTCTCAATCCTAGTTGTCTCCTTGAAACTACACTTCCCTGTCCTACACTCTTATTTCTTGGCTCTTTCTCTGAAGTCTTGCTTGCTGTATATAGTTTCACTTGAACAGCATGTACACCTTGTTTTACTGCTAATCATCTTTGGATAGTTTCCTCTGTAGGTGTTAAACTGTTTTCTCTTTTAGAGAAACAATGCAAGGCTTCTAGAATGCCAACAAATCTGCTGCTACTTTTCTCCTGTGAGAAGTCCAGCACTTGTTACTGAGTCAGAATGAAAACCAAAACATTTTGGCAATATACACAAATTCCCATGATGTAATTCTATAGCACCTGTAACAGCAATGCTGTGCATTTTTTTTTTTTTTTAATTACTGCTAAAAAAATTTAGTCAATAGCATTAAGGACACTAACGACAATTAAAGTATCTGTGCTCTTTCAACAAAACTTTTTTAGAACTTCGAAAAAAATGTATTTATGCCCAAGTGAAATAGTAAAGTATAAGTGTTGTTTTTAGAAAGAAAAAAGATATTTCAATAACCACAGTATTAGTTTACACAGGATGTTCTTACATGAAATAACTTAACTTTCAAGCATGGCTTTCACTTGAAGACACCATTTGAAATATTCATAGTTTAAAAAAAAATTTTAAAAAAATCTTATGTTTAAGAAACACTGCAGTTGAACAGCTCAATAAAACCCCTGAAGTGTTTGCAATAGGTTTTCCAGTTTTTCTAGCCATGCAACATGACAACCTTCCAATAACTTTTGTACAATTTCCAAACAATTTTGAGAATGTTTTCATTTTAAGTACATTTTCTTACTGTGTCATACTTCTGCTTCTTCAACTACCTTTTTTCACTCCATCCCATATTCTCTTTCTACCTTCTAACATTCATAACGGTTGTTTGGGGTGAATATAAATATAAAACATAGGAAAATTTAACCCTTATTTTTATTAAATTAAGACAAGATATGAGCTATCTCTATATATAATGCCATTCCTATACTATGTAAAATTAGAGATTTTGCTTTAGATATTAGCATCTCCTTCAGAGAGCTTACAAAGGCCAGAAGTATTTCAAGTCATTCTCTCTGCCGCTTAGACTAGTTCTTAGCTGATGGAACACTTCCACGGTTTACGCAGATTGCCAAAGAATCCGATAACGAAAATACAGGTACAGCGAGACACACATACATTGCCCCCAAAAGCCAAACAGCAGAACAATGATAGAAACGCAACCTGAAAGAATGTCAGTTTGAGCAATGAACACTCCAAATCCCTCTGATTACGTTACATTTGTTCTACCACAAAGGACTGAGGGAGAAATAAACATTCACAGACTAGGCCCACTGTAATATTTCCAAAGGATGCGTAAGCCCTCTTTTAGTACTCGGATTTTCTACTTTTTTTTTTTTTTAAAGACAGATTTTTTAGTTTAAAAAACATGTAACAATCTATCTCCTCTCCCTCTGTAATGCCAGGATTGTTAGTTTTTGTTCTCTTAAACGAGACAAAGCTTGAGCTGGATTACTTACTCTCCATCTGTGCTTATTTTTTATTTTTGTTCATTAAAAACATAGCAAGCAAATTCTTGCATTTTACTGCAAGAATGCATTATAATATTATTTGAGATCTCTCTTAGTTTATCCAATTAGAAGCAACTAGATACAAGTTGCACTAGATCTACGTTGCACCACCATCTACATCATTTCTCCCCCTTTTCCCTCTCCTGTAGTCACTCATTAATTTATTTGGACCATGCCAAAATAATAATTTTAAATACAACCAAATAATAAGGAAAATTAACTGAAGAATAAGGTTAGTAATGCTGCTGTTCATAAATATAAAGACTTACAATTACATAATGACCTCGGCAGAGAACATTCACTATCTGCATACCGTCAGATATCCACATCTGTGTTGGGTTTTTTGTTATTGTTGTTGGGTTTTTTAAATTAGAATATGCATAAAATAAGAATGCATATATGGAAATGAATTACTGTTTGGCTTTTTTCTCTACTAAGACATGTAATCAGATAATTACTATAACTTAGTAAAATGAAAGTTAAAAACGCACAGGGAAAAGAATTACATTACCTCTGATGAGGAAAAAATAAAATGGTTGGGAGACGGTCTGTCATAAATTCCCATGGAAGGTCATTTCGAGTGATATCAATTCTGTTACGAAAAGACACACCGATGAAGAGAACAGGCAGAAGAACAATCTGTATTTTCTTGTAAAATGCCATTTTAGGGATTGGGAAGAAGGAAATGCAAGTATCTGTGAAAGTATGTCTAAACGTGTTAAGTCAAAAATATGTTGTGCATATGAGTCAGCAGAATTAATTACCAATATTCACGTTGATGAATCTCAGTTTAACAAGTATCTGTGGGTATTTTTTTTGCTAGAAAAATATGTACAGTATTCCAGCTGCTCTCACACAGCAATTAAATCGCACAGTCACTCATTATGTACACATCTTCATTGTGTACACACTGTCCTTCTCTGAAACAAACAGACCTGCCTAACAGTTTCAACGCGAGACTGAAGTTTTTTTCTATTCACTAATTTGCTCCTCAAGTACAACTCTGAATATTTTCCCCTCAAGTAGTTTTGGGAGCAAATTACTTTGCTTCTTCCAAAGACAAGCACATTCTTAAAGGCACAATTTTTTCTAAAGCTCTACATAGAAAGGAACACAAGATTTTGTGAATGAAACACTTGTTCAATTGCTTGTTATGTTTTTCTCTGCATTTTTAGGTTTTCTTTGATTACACATAAAATTCTTACTAACAATTTTATTACAGGAAAAAAACCCATAGATGATCACATCAGTAATACTGCAATAAAAATAATGGAGCAAATGAAAGAACTTCAAAGTCAGGAAAGAGAATGGGTGTAGATTTGAGAGTAGCACTGCATCTATGGGAATAAACCCACAATTATAAACACGTGATAATTCCAGATTTTTAACTGAATTTTTTTCCTATACATCTCATGCTGCCTCCTGGAGTAAGTTCAGTCAGAATGAAACAAGGATGCAATCACAACAGATGTTGTAAATATTGATGTGTTATCAAATACATGAACAAGAATGTTTGGTTTGCACTGAAACATTAAAAACCCTGGAAATGCCAAACAAAAACATGACTTTTTTATATCCCTAAAAATATTTTTTTTATATATATAAAAAAATATAGATAAATATATTATACACATGCATATATATATAAAAATACACATGTCTATAAACTGGTTTGGGCTGGGATAGAGTTAATTTTCTTCATAGTAGCTTGTATGGTGCTATGTTTTAGATCTGTGATGAGAATAGTGTTGATAACACAGGAATGCTTTGGTTGCTGCTGAACAGCTCTTCCACAGCATCAAGGCCTTCTCTGTCTCTCACTCTGCCCCCGCAGTGGACACACTGGGAGGTGGGGACACAACCAAGCAATGACCTGAACTGGTAATAACCAAAGAGCTATTCCATACCATGTAACGTCATGGTCAGCAATAAAAGGGAAAAGAGCGGGCTTTAGCAGGTTAGCCGTCTTTTACTTGGGAACCGTCTGGGCATCGGTCTACTCACAGGAGATGGTGAGTGACTGCCTTTGCATCACTTGTTTTGCTTTCTTCTCTCTCGTTCCACTTATCCTTCAGTTATTAAACAATTTTGTTTTGTTTTGTTTTATCTTGACCTCCAAGTTTTCTTGGTTTTATTCTTCCTTTCCTCTTCCCCCGTCCCACTGGGGATGAAAGGGGGAAGTGAGCGAGCAGCTGTGTAGTGCTTAGCTGCCCACCAGGGTTAACCCACAAAAATATGTATTTTGCCTATCTCAACAATTTCTCAAATACTACAAAATATAATTAATTGCTACAAATAATCAGAGAGGGGTATAAATTATCTTCTGCTGCTGTTTTATTGATTCACTTCCTGAAATTAGGAAGCTTCAAGGTTAATTGCACTGTTTAAAAACTGATTTTAATTAAACTGCATAACTACTGCAGGTAGATTGAAACCCACCAAATTTATACAGAGGAAAACAAAATAATGCATTCAAAGAGAAATGAAGCAGATGACATTCACATCTACTATTGCAAGATTGTAGAGAGAAAAGAAGTAATTATTTTCTAGGCTGATGACCTCAATGAACTTACGTTATTCTAGACAGAAGAAATTAGAATCTTTTTTACCTTGCCACAGTGAAGTTATCTGGAGGTAAAAGCCGAGCAAGTTGAATGAAGATGTGATTAAGAGAAGCACAGAATCCACACCACTGTGCATAATAGAGCAGCAAGACGTTCTGGAAAATGAAACGGAGAAGAGTGTGATTATCCATTGCAGTTAATCTGCAGTAAAGGAGGACTAGTCTTCACAACACCTAAAACTTGGAACCCTTAAAATGTGAAAGGAAACTATATCTTAATGTTAATAAACTTTATTATAAGCTATTTACTGATGCCCTCTGTCTACTGAGTTAACACCCAAAAACTCTGGGGAATTCTCTTTCCATAAAGAAAAAGACATAATTAAGAGGATTATTTAGTTTATTTAGTTCAGGATCACTCCCTTTAAGTGAAAATGCACCAAACTTTACTACACTTCCCAAGATTCTTTTGCATTCTTAAATTCCTATGTATCTAACAGTGACTGTATGCTTGGGAGGGCAGGGGATGATGTCTAGGCTTCTGCTTTTTGCCTCTAACTAGCAAAGCAGGAGTCAGGGCTGCTGGAAACCAATTACTGGAGATGCATACATTCACTGCAGACCTAAAAGACAATGGATATTAATCCTTACTATCACATCTTTAAGAAATCAAAGTAATTTAACTAGTGTTCAAGATGACATCTTATGTAAAGCAATTTCATGGCATGCAATTGGAAAGCTTTTACCTGTAAGAGTTCTGGGTTTTTTGCTGTGTGCTTTCAAATAATGCCTTAGGTTTAAAACCTTCCATTTTTTGTTTTTTCATTATGTCTACTTTGCAATAATTTTAAACTTTTTTTAAAGTAAGTTTTTTTTAAAAATGTAATATATAGGAAAAAAAATTGTGGTATATTTATTTCCTTTGAGGTATGAAACACAGAAATCAGAATATTCTTCAATGTTACCTCAAACCCTATGTATTTAGCATGTGCTCCTGCTACAGTGGAAGAAAGGAAAAGAAAAAAAAATCGTCACAGACACTTTTTTTTTTTTTTAAAAATTAAAATCTATATTTCAAACACACAGGGAAAAAACCACACTTCCTCCTGCTGGGGGAAAAAAAAAAACCACAACAAAAAACAACCCCCAAAAACTCAACAAACCTTGAACTGTGGCAGAAACCTGTCAGGGAATCAGATGCACTGACTTTTTGATTATTTTAACACCAGAAGATGATGTTTTGCAGATTTACTTAAGATCACACTATTCTGAATTGCCTTTTTAAAAAAAAAATACTTTTGAATTGTTACAAAATAACATATTTTATGTTACAATAGGCAAAGCACATCAATGTAAAAAAAAGAATGAAACCCTCTCCTCAAAAGTCTGAGCAATGATTTGCAAGAAACTTTTTCAGTAATAAGGTGTACCTTTTCACTCAAAAACACGGTATCATGAAAGGTATTAGTAGTCACTTCAGTGATTACACGCTGTTCATGCAAATGGACTGAAGAGTCATCAACAAGATGCCTTTTCAAGGGACTGTAGAGAATACTGAAATTTTTTATGAAGTTCTCTGAAATGAAATTGATACATAACAAAGTTATTTCAGTTTCACAAATATGTCATTTTGGCAGTTTTTACTTTGAAATTCAGAAGAACTTACAGAGAAAATACAAATTCAAACTTGGTTTCATGTCATTAATTTTTGACAGTTTGGTATCAACTCTTCAGTAACCACCACTGATGTGAAAACAAGATAAAATTTCTCTGTTTTTTTGTTTTGCTCATTGCAGTCTTCTTTTCACTTGCCACACTGCTCCCTAATCTTGCTTCTACTCCTATTCATTGTACCATAATAATAATTCTCTACTCTCCTAATCTAACTATACACCTGGTAAGTCATAAATAGCATCCTCTCACTTTCTACATAGCACTGAAGTATTTGGCCCTTATCTTGAAGGCTCCACTTAATTCCACATTTATTTGCATTTTTTCTTTAATTTTTAATTATTTTCCCTGTAATTCTCCTTTTGCTTTAGACCTTTAAAGACTCTGCTATTCCTGCGCCAATATGACCAGCCACCTTTTGTTTACCGGTGATCACCTTCCCCCTCATTCAACTGTCTCCTTAGTTTTAAGAGATTTAACAAGTAGCTGGCCAGCGGTAAAAATTTAAAACAAGCCCCAAAGACCTCAAACTACCTTCAGCTACGCTACTCTGAGCCTGGATCACGTTCTCTAAATTGCTGCAAGATATTGACTGTACCCTTCTTTTCAATTTAGATAGAGAAATATTATTCTACGCATTATAAAATAAGAGTATTCAATAATCAAGACAAAAGATATAATGTCAAACACATAAAAAATAATTATTTGATCAAACAAACATCTTGTGCTCGTATTTCCAATCCAAAACCTAGGCCCAAGTAGAACTGGCACTTTTGTACATACATACAAAATACCAGATCATCAAGTTTATCTCTGAAATGCAAACAGCAGTATATTTAATTTTATATTTACTATTCAGCATTTCATTAAATTCTTATACCAGACCAAAACATTTTTTTTCTTTCTAGATCTCCAGATTTGGAATATCTATGCATGATTAAGTAATAACTGAAAGGAGGGGGTTAATTAGAAGACATACTCCTGAATTTTTAGAAACTATCTGTAAAAACTGAAATCTGTTAAAGGTATTAAATAAAAATCTGTTTTGTTATTTTAAAATATGAAAAATTGAGAGGCTTAAGGAAGTAAAATATAATATTAAAAAACCCCACAAAACCCAACATAAATCACAGTCAGCCCTTGACAAAGTATGTAGAAACAAAAATTTTCCGGAAGTTCAAATGACTTGGAATAGAAATATACTGGGTGTTCCTTAGCAGAGAAATCCTCATCATGCTCAGGAAATCCTGTGACCTGAATAAACATAAAGTACTGGGGAGCAGAAAGGGGAAGGAAATTTGTATCTCCTCACTCTGATCTTAATTTTTCCTAAGCATCCTTTTATGGTCACTGGGGTTTTGTTTGTTTTTCCAGAGTGTTCTTCTGGGGGTTTGGGATGGAGACAGGATACAGGGCTGGATGGGATCCTTAACAACATGGCTATTTGTTCTACGTTGTGCGTACTTCTGTACTTATGATTATGGCAAAATGGAAATCTAATTAATGCTATAAGAATTATATTGATATACCTTCTTGAACAATTTAATACTATGTTCACCTGAATTTACTTCCATGTTTACTTACACTGCTAACATTAAAAAACCCTGCATTTTCTGAATGTGAACTCAGTTTTGCACATCATTATGACAGGTAAATGCATGTGGCTAGGCATGTTGTGTCTTATTTAATAACCTGTAAATAAATCAGAACTGCGATCGCTGGGTGGGTTGGTTGGTTTTTTGCTTTTGTTTTTTGGCGGTTTTTGGGTTTTTTTTTTCTCCTCCAATTCAGCCAGGAACTAGAGTATTGACAGATTTGGCCAAAACCACATCAGAGCTCTATCTTGAAAACACACATACTTTTCAAAATAAATTTAAAACAATTTATAAGTTGATTTCAGAGGACAAGAGGAAGGCCTCTGCTGGTAAGTGGGCAGTACTGCACAAAATTCTGGGATATTTTAGTACACAGAACAGCTGAGCAAACACCACCACCACCATTAATATACAAATGTCTTCTGTAATATCAAAGGTGTTAGATGCATAGTAATTTTTTTTTCCACAAGCAAATTAGTTTAGATTTTACCAATTCCTTCAATGCATCAGGCAGTCAACAATCACACATTTTGAGGTTCACTTCTTTTAAAGCAAATTACTTCTGGTATATGAAACGTAGTTCTTATGTCATCTAGAACTGACTGATTCTACTGCTTGGTGAACTACTAAATAAGTTAGAATAGAGTAAATTACGACTCACAATGTTGACTACAGTCTCACTTTTCAAAACGGCATTAAGTTTTCCATTCATAAGCTTACTAGCAAACTTAATTTTCTTATTTTAAGCATTTGTATAGCAGATACCATACCCAGGGTAGATCCAACAAGTGACTGATTTTGATCCAGGACATAGTGCACTTCTTCTTTTAGGTCAACAATGGCAGCAAATTCTTTAAGATGAGTAGATCTTGATGCTCCTAGTCTCTCTGCGTATATCCAAAAAAGATTTGAATCCAGTAGATAAAGATTCAAGGTTTTGTTGGTCCTGCAGCTCAGACCAGTAATGTTAGTGCCACTAATATGAAGGTCAGGAATAAAACAATTCCTATCCTCAATATGAGGAATAGACTGTTGGGTGTTACCTTTCTTCCCATGGGAAGAAAATGCTACTTTGGGGGTCTGAAAGATGGTCTTCTCGGAACTAATGAAACTTAAAAAATTCCTGTTTACCGTCCTGCAACATGCAGTGTAATAGCTAAAGGGACTATAGAAACTTAAGAAATTGCTGCATTCTATGGTATTTGATATAACTTGAAAAAAGGTATGTTCCTGGAGGTAGAAAGAGTCCAAAGCTGCTTCTATCTCTAAAAAGTTACAGTGTGGCACATGGACTTTATTTGGTTTGACACCAAGTGTCTGGTTAATGCAAAGCTCACAGACATTGTGAGTTCTAGATATTGAATGCCACTGCGGAAGCACCACTGTATTACAGCATGGGTACTTGGTTATTGAAAATGTTTCTGATAATTTCGTATGTGCATCTGGTACAGAGGAATCAAAAGCTGGTGAATCAGTGCCTCCTAAGTGTTGAAGATCTAGCTCAGCTGCCTGGCTTTTATTACAGTTGTGGTATTCCAAGGCCACTTTGGTAATCTACGGGGGGGGGGGGGGGAGGAAGAAAAAAAAGAGAAAAATTAACTGTACATTGTTCACTCAAATGCAATTATCTGTTGCAGGTTTAACAACATATATGCAATTAGAGACGGAATTTCAGAAACATGAAGTTGACTACTCTTCATCATTCTTACAGAAAATTATAGGAGGCTCTGACTTGATAACAAAGTTAAATTTTCAGATATTTCAGCATGTGAGCTATGTCAGCTGGAACAGAAGACCAAAGATCTGCATCTCACACAGTACTCACCACAAAAAGAAGGAAGTCAAGGAATAGAGTTAGGTGTTTGTTCTAAACAACTGTTGACGTGAGACAAAGGCATGTTGTGTGGGATGCAAACCAGCGTAAGTGAGTTGTGATAATATGGCTTGAGAAAACGTGTTTTCAAACAAAACTGAATACTTGGAACAGTGAAATAAAATACCTGTCACAATAAAGCTCAGAACCCTGACTAGTATTTTTGAAGTAAAATAATAATTATTTCACTTACTTCATCTAAAAGAGGATGAATTTCTGCTAGGGGATCGTAAGGTATAAATATGAGAAGTGCTGGTCCTTTCTTCAACTCATTGTTTAGAAGAAGGCTTTTTCCACCATGTGGTCTCAGCCAGCGTATGAGCATCTCTCGGTTTTCTAGAGCCCACTTGCAAATATTCTCAGCAGTATAGTTCATGACGTTATTTGGATAGATCTTGAAGGGGGAAAAAATAATTATTTGTGCTCACTTGGTTTAGTAATGAATGCAGTTCTCAAATATGACATGCTTTGTTACTGTAATGACTAAAACTGTCTTCCCAGTTTCATATACCCTTTCCCTTTGGGAAATCTTTCCAAATGCTCGTCAGATCATAGTAACACACACAATCTTTCAGGCAAAAAGTATTCTACCAGGGAAGCTCCTCTTTCTTTTACTACATCCTTATAATATTTACTTTTCTCACTAGTATAAATTTTCTTTATAAGTGAAAGAGCTCAGTCTCTAAGTTGGTATCATCACATATCTTGATTTACGGCATATTAGAAAACGTTTTCCCACTACTCATTCACCACATTAACTCATTTTAAATTAATCTTTTAAGACCCCAACATCAAGACTGCACTTAAAACTGGTATTTCTTATTACTGAATACGGGGAAAAGAAATGCATGATAAAAAGCACTCACAGTTTAGGGTCATTTTAATAAATTCAGGCAAGTTTATCTTAAATCATTTGCACAGACAAAGGTAGTTTTATGTTATTTACCAGTAATCTAACCTGAAAAATCCATGCTTTCTCTAGTCTCAATTGAATAAAGTACACGTTACAATATTTATCTTCACAGAGTTTCCACTCACGGTAGCAGTGTGGATAGATAAGGTCTCTATGCCAAATAGCAAATCTGAAAGTTAGTATTTTCACTCTCAGTCTTCCAAAAATCAGGCATATGGATTAAGAGTTACTATAAATTTTGAATTAAATTAATTTGCATGTATCAGTGTAATGTCACACCTTTAAATCGAAATGCAAGTTTTCACTATTCTCACTACCTCTCCACAAAATCTCTTTGTTCATATCCTCATTCAAGTAGCCTTCTAATTCTGACCCACTGAAAGAGGTAGAAACTTTAGGAAAGAGTCTTTGTGTAATCATTTCTGAGGTGCTTGGGTTTTTTGGGTTTTATTTCGATAGAGACGATCAACTTGGGTCTTAGCTACTGTTTAGAACAGCTGCTGACTGGTCGAATGAAAATGTGTATTACTGTACAAAAATACCGTTCTTAAACATCCTGTATCCTAAAGCTCCGTGAAACACTTCTTCATGGTCTACTATGACAGAGCTTCAATCTCCATGTACCGTCTCAGAGTCACTACAACATAAACACAACACTCACAAGAGATGTGTTGACATGTCTGTGCAAATACACGCTGCCTGAATGCACCAACGAGATCTCCTCTGCAACATGTTTATCCGTGATCACTCCAAAGCGAATTGTTCCAAGGTAATCTGAAAGGGCAAATTTTCAGTTTTTAAATACAATTATACACACCGAACTTCTCTCCTGAAAGCCTTCAAAGAACACCTTCAAACCAGAACACAGAACATTGCTGCGCAAAGGCACCGAAATCTTACTGAATAGCAACTGCCAATATTGGTGATTAAGCGAGGTAGAAGAAAGATGACAAGAGCAGGCAACAAGAACAAACACGTTCCTCTTCTGCACTCAAGGTATAGAGAATGTTAACCTGAACTCTCCAATTTCTTGATTTGCTTATAAAATATAGAATCTGGTATCATAGATGCACCTTGCTACGTGTTACAGCACCTCAGAAGCCAAGATGAGATATACATATAAGGAAGATGTATGAACATTGACCATTTAGATGATGTACACTTACAGTAAATATATAGTTTAAATATGTATTATAGTCTTTCTATATTTATAAATATGTACACACAAGGATAGACTGCTTCTCATCTTTATGTTGCAAAGAACTATCCCAACATATAAATGGGGAATGACAGAACAAAATATAGGAGAACAGGCTCTACATCATATACCAAGTCAGTGGCACAGTAAAAATCAGAATAAGGGTATCAATTTCCTTCATTTCCTAACAGGAAGAAATATCCATAAAATGTGCTAATCTTAACTTCAAGAAAGTTCTATCCAGAATTTATGACCCGAAAAAAAAAAAGGTATTAATCATATAAAAGTTTGCATATTTAAACACAAGAGGTTTTGTATTTTAGATTATTAATGCAAAACAACATGGGGAGAAAGCCCTTCTCATCATGCTACCTTTACCAGCTCTGTAACACCATCCAGCAAAGCACTTTGCTGAAGTCAGTTACTAAGTATTGACAAAGTCAAGTTCATCCTAATGCCTCTGAACCGGACATTTCAAACGTTGCACAAGATAAACAATCTTGGATTCAACTTAAATAAGTGCTACTCTGATTATGGCTCTATATGGGTTGCAGCTACATGTTTAGGTTTTTGAGGAAACTGTATCTTAATGTATCCTTGAATAGCAGCCTGCCATATACTTTATTCCATGATGGCCAATCACATAATAGGCCTTTTATGTAAGCAATCCTCACACTGTAATAAAAGACAGTCTCATAATTAGATCAACATCAAGAAACACTCAAAAGAGATTAATTCCCAAGTTACAAAATATTGCAAAAAAACTACTGAAACCCACATACATAACTCATTCACAGATGCCTTAAATTATGAAAATGAAGCTTTTACCTTTCTTTAATGAATGTAATGCTGATGTGAAGAATGTTAAATAACCAGGCGGTTGAGGTGAAGCATTGAACTCAAAATATCCTAGAACTCCAGGCTGAAATAATAAGAATTACAGTTACTTAAGCTATTTTCAAGTATAAATATATGGGGCACAGCAATTATTTGCCTACAGTAAAACACAACAGATTTTAAAAAGACAACAATATTAACTGAAGAACAGTCACTTTATGCTGCAAGAAAAATTTTAATATTAAAAGATTGAATGGAAATCAATTCTAAAATTGTCATTCAAAAGGTATGTATGAGAGAGGGTTTTTATGGCTGTAGATGCGTAAGTTTCAAACCACATATTCCCCGTTAGCTATTAAAAGTTCACTAAAAGCAATTAATACTTGCTTTGCAACTATTTTATGAGTCAGTTCCAGCACCAACATAAGAACCATAAGCATCATAAAGACTTCTTTTAGAATTGGAATATCAAATGTGATTTTTCAGAGTATAAACAACTTAAACAGTAACACTTTAATTGTTCACTATATTGCACATAATGAGCAAATACATATGAATTCACACATTTCATACATGAATACTTGAACTGCTAAGCCAGCTTATCATCCCATCATTAAGCTATCAGTCATTGTAAATTCTTTCAGTATATCCTGCAGGAGTCAGTGAGAGACCAGCTGCACAAAAATAATGAAAGAGCCTCATATCCCACCTGCGTATCCATAAAGCTCTTCAAATTGCCAAACAGACAATTCAAAATTTAAAAGACTCGTGGCTAAGAGGCCTACTGACTTTGCCAGGTATGAAACGTGAATGCATTCATATTAAATTCAGGAAGAGAATCTGGGAGAAGCTGACTTGAAACAGAGCAGTGCGTAGTCTTTAAAGTTCTCTTGTTCCAAAATTTCAATTAAGTTTTGGTTTTAAATTTTGCAAAATATAAGCCATTAAAAATTATTATTAATTATGTTTTTTAACGCATCACTCAGATTGGCTTAATAAACTTTCAGGATGGGGTAAGTGATGGAATTTGGTTATTTTGTGTTGTTTGTTTCCCAGTTCCACCAGTGCATACAGAAAGAGCATTTGATACACAAGCAAGAGCACTCTAGGGATTGCTGTGGAACAAAAGATTCCAGACTTCCAACCACTCATCTGTGTGGCAAATATATTCCCAAATATATTCCCAAGTATTTTCATTTGGTATTTCAGAGGCTGCTTATTTTTTTGTTGAGTTTTAGATATGAAATTTTTAATTTATTTTTAAAACATGAATATATATTTTACCTGTTACTGTCATTAGTGATATGAAGTCAGTTATTCATACCAGCCATATGAATTGAGCTAATTCAGTATGAATTAGCGATCTCAGGACGTTCACCAATAACAACACTGCCCATTCCAACTAACGACCTGCTCTTTTTAGGCAGAAATTATCTTTCATGAATGAATGCTAAACACAAGATCCTTGTTCATAAAGATTCCTTATGAGGTACCCCAAGAAAATTATCAATTATAAAAATCAGATACAAGCAATGAGTGACATTTCTGCAATAACAATTGTCAAGAAGGAAATAAAAATATAAATAAAATAGAACTGAAAAAATACAGCAAAATAATAGCACTCATTCTTTTTTAAACAATAAAAAGGTTAGTGTTCATCTTTTTCTCCTAGTACCAAATTAAGACAGTAAAAAGAAACAATCCCTTATAAAGAACTTTTAAAGCATTCAAGTGAACCAAAATAAGGAGACAGATAAAATGATCAAAATTTTAGTTTCCCATTTCCTAGGACCGTTTTTGAATACCATTACTGTACGAAGCAAACTTATGGCACCAAATAGTGAATGAAAGAAGAGTCAAAAGTGACAGTAAAATGTGACAAGAAGCCAAAAGTCAGATCTAGAAATATTTATAAAGTTATTAAAAAAAGTGATGTTCTGATTCTGACTGCCAGTTCTGTTGTACACTAATAACAGCTTAAGACTTCCAGATTGTGAGGAATAAGATGCTTCCATGAGGCATTTTTGGAAAGTGTTTTTTCAGTAAGAAAAAACTATAGTGGGAGAATATATACTGACACTATATGCCTAATCAGTAAACTGGTTAATTAATGTCCTTAGATCATTAGATCATCCCAGAATAGTTAAAATTTCCTCCCTGTTACAGGCTGCAATTATACATGAGGAAAGTGTCTAAAATGCTGTATTTCTTCTCAAGTACCATGCAAATTTTCCTGTTCTTCTGTCAGAATAAAGAGATTCCCTTGCTAATACCAAGTACTCTGTTCATTTTAACAAAATTGAACACTTAAAGGTGCAACTAACAAGGAATCTTGCTCCGTCCAAGTGAGATTCAAGTCTTACAGAAGAGAGATCTCGATATAAATAAGAGGTTCCTAGTTTTGAATACAAGTATGCTAAGAGGAGCTTGATGGCAGCAATTCCCACTTCCTTTCATGTAAGAACCTCCAAAACAACCAATAACTGGTGTAGCAACAGCTACCTGCATACTGTTTATGTGGGCATCTACATAAAAGCTGTTATTGATGATCAGCTGCTTCCAAGCAACCATCTATGTGGAGTTATGGTTAACTATCTTCATGCAGGCAGTTAAGAATAATCAGTTGAACAGGATATGACTTACTGCTATATAAAGTTGGAGGATAAAGTACTGGAATGTGACACAGGGATAGTTCAAAGATACTGCATTAGGAGCATTGGCATTACTAGAGTGGAGCTTACTGGAGCTTTTCTTTCCATGAAACAATTTTCAGCACCTGTCTCAAAGCGAGTGTCTGTAGGAAAGGTTTTGGAGCAAAGGTTTTGGAGGATGTCAATAGTGAAGAGTCATTAGTACCATCTCCTAATAAAACTCATATATGGAAATACAAAAATCATTAATTGTAGTGTAGCCTATTTCTTGCTTGGTCTCTACACCAGAGGAATGGGAAGTGATGTGTGATGCCAATTAAATCAAACAAATAACGGACTTGACAAGAATCTCAACAATTACAGAACCGCAACTTTAGAGAAACTTTAAGAATTAACAGAGATCTTCAGGTGAGTAATTTTTATTGGAGAACAGACAGCATGGTTTTATTACTGAACCATGCCTCAAGTCCATCAGAGTTCTTTGAAGGTACGAGCAAGCTTGTAGATCACTGATCTACTCAATGCAGCATATTGTAATTCCCCAAAAGCCTACAAGAAGTTACCAAACACACTGGAAGAAACTAAGGTGATAAAGAGTAACATGGAAGGTCCTTTTCTAGATTAGTAAAAAAGATAGAAAACTACAGGTAGAAGTTACTGTTCTTCCACAGTCAAGACAGCCAGCCAGGATGTGTACTGATGCTCATATAGTTCAACATTTCTATAAACACTTTAGAAAAGGGAGAGAAGGGTGAGGAACAAAATTTGCAAAGGTTATTGGGAATCATCGAAACTACAGCTGACTCAGAAGATTTGCAGAAACACAGTATTAAATGACTATGTGATGAAAGAGCTCTGAAATTTAAAGGCCAATATATGCAAAGTAATTGGAACAGAAAAAACGCCACAGCTACTGGTTAGCTTTCACAATTAGACAAATGCTTTTACTACTCAATTAAGTCATTTCTATCCCAATTTGTATTTACTTATTTTTATGTTTTGGCTATATTGCATTGAAGAAAGGGAGATGATTTTTTTTTTCCAGAATCTCAGACTTGTGCAGGCAGGCAATTCCTGCCTCATTTTACCTGTGAACACAGGAAAGAAAACAGCAAGAGGAAAGGAATGTGTTATCTCTGGGGAACAGAAGAACCAATATTACACACCACTAATTCTATACTGTAGAAATGCAAAGAAGAAACTGTTGATTGATATTAGATTAATTAAATTTACAAGTAAAAGTCTGTTCATTTTCTAACGATGTTAAAAACATTGTGTATCCAGAACGGAAGCAAATTCTCACATCATCATTTAACATAGGCACCACAGTACTCCACACAAGAGCAAGCTATTAAGCCAAATCCACTTCTGGGTCAGATCCTACACAGCGGGTTAACGCTCAGGAAGCATTTCTACACAAATAGAGCAAAGAAGAAAGCTGACATCATGTTAAGACATATGCCAGCTACCCCCCAGAGAGACCAACTCCGCCCCCACCTCTCCCGAAGCCAGAAAATGATGAGCTCCCTGGGCACATTTAATTTTCGTAAGTGAATGAAGCTTTTTGTCTAACTACAGAAGCTGCATGTTTTCTTCCTCTGTGCCTCAGAAGGATTGAGGCCATTTCTAGTAGCTGGGTTAGCCAGATGAGGAACGAGTTTGGATTAAAATGAAACTGTTACACCTCTGCAGTTAAGAGAACAAGAGAAGTCTGATTAGAGGTACTTACACGTACCTGGAGTTATGGTAGGAACTGCATATCTTTCTCCTGATGTAACAGATCTTCCTATGCATTCCAAGATTTTAACTGCTTTCCAAATGGGATTTTTTTCCCTGCTCTCAAAAATTAAATTCTAATTCTTATCCAGTTCTGGTTTTGCACTAGTATCATTCCATAACCACAAAAAAACCTTAAATACTATCAGAAAATGCAGAATCTTAACTTGCGAGTCTTCAACCAGAATTTTTTTCACGGGGTTTGAGCGCCCTCTTCTGAGGTCAACACATCATCTCACAGTATTCATTATTGGGCTGAGGAATGGACATAACACCATGTAACTAATACCACTTGCTCTTACATTTAGCTGGATTCTGCTCATCAGTATTTCTTAGAAATAAAAACATGCTAATTAACATCTGAATACAAGATAAAATACTGCTAGATTTCAGGATCTCTTGGTGTGCTTCAACTTATAAAAAAATGCTTTGAATGTTTATCTTGGTACCTTTACAGTACTTGTTAGTTCAAGCATACTAACATCTTTAATGGATTTCGATATTCAGTTGAGTGTGGGTAGAGCTCCTGGTTTTCTTTGCTAGATGCTTTTCCCATCAAAAGCTGGCTACTGGAATTTGAACACAAGATTAAAGTACCAAAGACTTCACAGATTAGATGGAAAAGGACAACTACGGACTTGAAGTCCTGGCTATCAGTAAATTGACAAGCAACAACAAAATGCCCTTGAAACAAGAAAAGAAGGGTGCAGTAGCTCTTTTAAGTGTGAAAATACATGCTGAGCAGAACTTCAGCTCAGCGTGATGCCCTGCAAATGAATCACTCATCTACTCATAGCTTACCAACTTGTTGCACACTCCAGATTATACATAGTGCTATCCTTGGACAGAGAAACAAAACAATGGGGACCAAAAGTGAGTGACAGGCAACTGCCTCCTTAATATGGGAGACCTTAATACCAAAGTAGAATGAAACAGCCAAGGAACAGAACAGGCACTGCCTAAGTGCAGTCTGGGGATCAGGAGGTTCTTTTCAACGGAAATTTTCAAGTCAAAATTAAATACCCCTAACCTAAGTTTGCAGAACCCACTCCCTAGCAGAACACAGAGCTGAAAATTAGACACTGATGATGACAAATCTTTCAGAAAATATTCGGAGCTTCAAATTAATTAGTTTTTCAATGGAGAAATCACAAAAGCCTGATCAGGCAGCAGACAGTGCTCAAAATGCCCAATGATCTACCCTTTAGTCTCCTCTCCTTTCCCTTCTGCTAAAAATTAACATTTTTACTATATAAAAGATCAAAAATCAAAGGAAGACACTAGCCAAGGCTCTCAAAATAGGAATTAGTTTGTGGCATACATGCTCTTCCTGTAACCTACCCTACTCCTCAAACTTTCTCACTTGAACACAGGAGTCTCCTCCTGGATTGTATCTTCTCCTACAAAACGTATAAAGTTCCTCAACTTGCATGGAAAACATTAGAAAATGTTCACATTTCTAACTGTTTAAAATTATGAAACAACGTGTTTATTTCTGGTTTAAAACTAACTTTTCCTCTGTGCCTAACTATATTTCCCTCTCCATCCATCTTCACATACAAGTCTCTATTTCTTAGGTCTTCTCTGTATCCCAGCTCCTGAACACTCAGCATTTGCTTTTCTTATTGCTCTCGCCAATGTCCTGTTCCCTGAATGGATCTCACTGCATGAGTTGGCTGTTATTTCTGTATCCCCTTCTCCCCCTCTTGCTTAACTTTACAGAAGCAAGACACTGAGCACCTAGTGCCACGGCCTGGGAAATAACCTCAGCCTTAAATGACTGCGGGGCAGCATGACAGATCACTCTATTCTTAGTCCATTTCAGAAAAAAGAACCAACAAACATTGAACATAAACAGAGACTGGGCATTTGGAGCCACAGAATTTGAAGCACAGGAAGGGGGGGAAGTCTGAACATAGAAATAAAAATGTCTGTTCAATTACTAAGCAGTATTTAAAAAAAATATTTTGTGGTTCCCCCATAAATCTGTCTTTTATCTTAGTCTTTTTCCAACGGAAGTGCACCTCCTACTGTAAAGCAAATTTAAGCTTAATGACACTATGCTTCTTAGTTACCTTTTGCAGACTACCAAGAAATAATTCACTTAACATAGACCAAAAACCAAGCAAGGCTGTTTTCAAATCTCTATAGGAGGCAAAAAAATAACAGAGTTTTAGAATGGCAACACAGAAGCAGTGAAAGGACAACAGAATTGCTTGTGATCACAGAAAATATCAGCGTCAGAGACAGACACACAACTCTACTCCTCACTACTCTGCTTAAAACACTGGAAAACTAAACCCATGAATAGCTCCTGAGGGATAAACTGAAGTGTGAACAGCACGCACCTACCCATGGTAACTACCTGTGTGCGTCCCCTTATGCTGTGGCAGCTTTCATTTAACAGCACAGGTCGTGCTCCATCCTGCTGCAGAACCAGTCATTAGGACATACGCTAATTCAAAGAGGAACTCTGCTTCATTCTCGAACACTGGAAAGCCCCTCGCATGTTTTGGCCACTACTGAAGTATCAATTTGTTGATCAGGTTTTCCATTCTGCTGTAATAGCTTGGGGTTTAGTAACATTATGGTATTTCTCCATTGTGCGCTAGAGAAATGAAGAGTTATAAAGGGATTATAAATGGTTCTGTTTTAAGTGCATTTTGTCTAATTGGAAGTTATTAATCCACTAGTATTGCTACTAATCTTGGCATCTCTGAACACAACAGACCGAAAATTAATAAAACACAATGTACCAGTGGATTAAAATCATGAAGTTACAGCATACGAAGTGGTTAGGAGCTGTTATTTCAACTGATTTCACATTTGTTTTTACTTAAGAGACTTATCTTTTTAGAAAGGTTTAATATTCCTTTAAAAATTAAAGCAATGATTATATATTTCTCAAATGCTTTCCCAACTTAGACTGCAAGATTTTTCCGAAAAGATTTCTCCCTTCTTTCTTGTTCATATGTAACTTTTTGGTGAGGTATCATATGATTGTTGTCTCTACATACTAAAGCACTGTAAATTAAGAGCATCACTAAATCATAAGAGTCACTATACAGGGAACCAACATTATGAATTTGTCATTTCATATTTTTATGATTTTAACAAATTTACAGGGCACTGATCTCAGGATCCTGGAAATAAACTAGTACTTCGGAGCAGATCAAATTTAATTGTGAAACAAGTCAAACTCTTTCTGAACCACAGTGGTAAAGCTAGAGAAGAGAGACAAGTACCTCATAATTTGAGAGGAAATCTAGTAATTTTGATCGAGACGAGATGTAGAGTAGTGGTGTCATCACCCGGCGAACAAACTTTTCAATATAAACAGCACTCATAGGGCCTTTGTATTCAATTGGTCCAAAACTAGTACCAAAAAAAATAATAAAACATTAAGACTTAAATTAACAATAGAGAGAGTCCCTCCTGGGGGTGGCAGAGATAGGAGTTACACAGACAGCATGCTCAGCCTCTAGGGAATTGCTCCCTGTGTTAATTAACAGTGGCTCCTGTAACTGATAGAGGAGTTGTATTACCAGACTTGAAGTACAGCGCAGAAATTGCAGGGACTCTAACGCAATGTCTATGGGTAGGGGCAGTGTGTTGGTGGGGACAAAGGGATGGAGACCACCTCTGAGTGCCTTTAAAGAAGTTAGTAAATTGCAGGTATGAATTATATGATCATATACGTATCTTTCTGCTTTGTCCGAAGTAAACACATGTGACTTAAAAATACAGATCTGAAAAATGTCACTATTTTAACCTGATTTTTTAAAATCTTTATAAAGTTCAAACAGCATCGATCTGAAAAGGTGCAATGTTTTTACACAGACTTTTACAAGTAGCACTCAATAAAGCAGGGTCGAATCCAGTCGCACTGCTGATGAACAGACTCAGCGAGTCTACAGTTTCTCCCCCAACCATCTGATAAAACAGCTCACACCACGTTAGGTAGTGCTAAAACAGAAGGCGGGCCGGGCCTTGTGGCTGTGATTTCCAGAGCTTCTCCTTCATCCCCTTGAAATCCTGCATCTGATTTATTATCATCGGGTTGGACAAAGCATCACAGTCCAAAATGAAATCAAACACAAAAAGCATGAGGAATTAGTCCATTCCCACCGAAGAATTTAATGTGATGCATTTTTTTAATATAGTTTATACACACAGACACTCTGAAAAAAATCAAACTCGCCCTGAGATACCTATATTCAGATGCTTTGAAATGGTTTTCTAGAGCGCTCTAGATTATTCTACATCCTACACTGGTTTATTACAAACCTTTGTCTTAACAGCAACATGCACTGCTTCGACATGTCACATGCCCAGTACGCAACATTCGAGGTTTAATATCTCGGGCATGAGGGGTGCATTGCCCTTTGGGGTTCTTATGAAGTATCAATATGAATTTACATCTCATCTTGTTGCAACTCTGTGTAAGGTTACTGATAATAACCAAGTGTATCCATCTATTGTGTTATAATTTCAAGGTCAAATAAGTTTAAGTCAATGTACATCCAAGTGGGATTGTTGTGTTTTTTCATTACAGTTTGAATTATGCCAGTGCCATCTGTGTCTATTCCAAGTCCAGCTGCCAAGATCAGAATTGTTCCTCCTCAATACATAAATCCCCTCCCCCCCAAAAAAATCAGCCTCTGTAATGGAAGAGAGCTGCAGTTCAAGACTAGAGTACACAAGCAAAATGCAGTGATAAACTACACAGCATCCAGCTCTATTATACCTAGCCTTAGAAAGTGTGTTTCCTTACCTTCTGCTCCACACAAAAAGGGGGGAAAAAAAAAGGATAATACATACAAATATTAAAAAATAAAAGTGGTATTATATAAAATTTTATACAATGATATCTCAACATTTGGAGCATAAAAAAGTGAGTGTAAAGTTCAAATTTAGAAGAAAGTCTTCAGTACATAGTGCCATTTAAATATGCACTTAAATTCCACTAACTTCAATAGCTCTTAAGTACATACTTTATTGCTGTTACAAATTGAGACCAGTTGGTATAATCCAGCTACAGAGCAAGCGGACAACTGAAATTAATATATAAATCTGAATTCTTTACTCTTCATTGGAGGCAGAACTGCCAGGAGATAGATGCACAGGCAAAAGAAAATTTCCTTAAGGATGAAGAACTGCGCAGCATGTCATTTAACTGACATTTACAGCCCTTCTTGACACCTAAGTAGCATACAGGACAAGCTTCACCCAGAATCTCCTCCTCCACAGCTATTTACTATAGCTATTTACTATATAGAAAATATAACATTTTCAAAATGCAACATTTTATACAATATCTGTTTCCCAAAACAACAATAAAAACCCCAGACTGTACGTATGAAATCTTACCTCCGGTGGTATAAGTGTATCACAGGAAAATAAAAGAAATGCTTCTGCTTCCTGCATTTCCCCTGGTTCCACCAGCAATTTACAGCCACAAACAGCACCTGCAAAGCAGGTAAAAATTCACAGCTAACAAAGTACATTACTGTGACCTTCTTTATCTAGCATGTATTTTTTCCAATCCATTCCATCTGCTATTTTCAGTGTCTTCTCAACTCAGTATTCCATATCTGTTCCTCTTAATCCTATCACACAAGACTTTTTTTTTTTTAATTATTATTATTTTTAATTTTTTGTTGTTGTTGTCATTTTGCAACAGCAATCCTTTTGGTCACTTTTCTTTTTAATTTTTAAGCTTCTTAATCTAAATCCTTCAAATTTACTAACTTAGTCATAATCCGTGTTAATTACTTCTGCAGAGAGGAGCTCAACAAGCGGAGGTTTAGGACAGCTGTACCTGTGAAGTGTTCACAGGTAACCAACTGCTAGCAGGCAGCGCTATGGCTGCAATCTTCCATGGTTACCAGTGTCTCCAAGGATCCTGGAACTGGAAGCAAACTCCCTGTAATTTCTGTCTGAAGGCAGGTGAATAAATCTGAGAACACTTTACAAGAAGAAACTTGCAGAGTTCCCCATTCAGGAGCAGAAATAACAGACAACTCAGCAGGAATCACAAGTTTTCTCCATTTATTCTAACACTCTGTATGTGAAGTTAAATTAAGACGGCTGGCTGAGTTACCCTAAAATGTGAGCATTCAGGTCCTACTGGTTCCCATGGGGTGACAGAAATTAGCATCGGCTTGGAGACTAAAAAGCTATCAGGTCATGTTTAAGATTCGTTCTTCTCTGGAGTTACCTGGTCTGACAATCTGCTGGCCACACGTTCTATTTCTTCTCTTGCTGCAATGGACTGGCCACACCATGGCGCATAGAAGAAATATAGCACAATGTCTGAATCCTGACGAAGGTGATCTGCATAGTCTAATTGTCCCCGAAAAAGATCAATGACTGGAGATCTCGTGGAGAAAAAATTCACTGGAAGCTTCGCTGGCATTGTTACATCTTTTGCTCGGCTGCAGGAAAGAAATTAAGAGTGGTTGTTGAGACTGTACAGCAGTAGTTAAAAAGGTGTGCCCAAAGGCCTAATTTTTAATCTTAGCAAAGGTCATGCAATGACAAAACTTTAGAAACTGATGCAAATGACTACAACTTACATTATCTGAGTTAGTTTCATGAAATACCATAAAAATCTAAAGATCACCCTTAACAAGCTTTAGAAAGTCACGCTGTGATACCATGCACTATGTTTATGGGTATGTTAGCTCACACTCATTGCTGGTTGCTATACAGCATAAAATTACCAGGAAGAGTGATTTCTTTGGATTTCTTCCCTGGCCTCATCCTCTTTTAACACTTGTACTTTAGGTAACAGCACCCTGATAAGAGAAGAGACACTGGTCATAAAGTTTTATGATGTGATGTTTATATAAACAGAGACTATTACCCTGCCTTACGCTTTGCTTTAAAGTATTCTACACTTTTATTCTTTTATACTGTATTAGGAAAAAACATGTAAACGCCTGTCAGTTTATTTTACTGATGAGCGCAGGGACCGCAAACTGTTCACGGCACATTTCCTCTTCAATGTAAGGCCAATATCAACAAATAGAGAGTCTCAATTTAAAGAGATTATGACAGATTAAGTTTCTTAAAAGAAATTAGTTTGACCAGCAATACCAAGAACATAAACCAAATACTCAGGAAACCATTTTCTATCAAGTCAGCAATCAAACAATCCAGAACTCAACATTTCCAAGGTGTTCAGAAGTTGTTATGGTATAAACGGCCTTAAATGCAAGTGAATGATTGTATTCTCTATTTAAATTCTCTTAACTCCAAAATTTTCCACTAGCTACATGTACACTAGAGCAAGTCAGATTAAAAACTGGACCGCACCACTGTAATGCTCAATTTTGCCATGGTTCCTTATGTGACAGGAAGTTTTAGGAAAGACTGTGCATTCCTTTACCTTGTATCACAATAAAAAGCTAATACAAAAATCTTTTTACCTGATATTTGATCCTCCTCAGGTTACAATTTTAGTAATTGTGATAAAAACACTGTCAAACTCATACGTTAAGCAACCCCCTAACAACGCTGCCGCATTTTCAAACATTACAATCATTCTGGTTTGTAAGAAGTACCTTTGTTTTTACAATACAGACCCAGAAAAGCCACCGCTCTTCTCTCCTTTCCAGGTTACAAAGTATACACTTAAAGCTCAACGTTTAAGAATCACTCCAGGATATTTTCTAAAAGTTAGGGAAATTCTTAATTCATATGTAGGGGACAATATTTGCTTCAAAATCCAGAATTTTGAAAATATTAACTGGTTCCTTGTGTCTACAGTTCATTAATTCCATGACTCACAAAATTATGTTTTCACACAGATGGCCAAAAATCTAGTTTCTTCTGTGGACTTCTACCTTTGGACCTTCCCTTCTCCCCCAGTCAGTAACCCAGCACCTCCTTCCCCAACCCTGGGGTTCCTGCGTCACCTCACAACCGCCACCTCTGGTTCCCTCCCATTCCTGCACCCCGCGCTTATCCAAACCGCTGGCTTCTTCCCGTGATTTCTAACTGCCAGCTGGACAGGACACAACACTGATGCGCTACGGCTCTAACTCACAGGTCAGCACGCACGTGCTGATCAGCTGCTGAAAGTGAAACACGGCAGCTAAGTGTTGATCTCGCACTAACACATATTCCTTCAGAGATGTTAACTAGAATTTCTCCTCTTTAGTGAAAATGGACAACCTAAATATGTTTAAAACCTCTGCTTCCTCTACTGAATTAAACTGAAAGTGGACAATTGGTTCAAGAGTTACAGCGTAAGCCTTAAAAATGAGATATGAAATGGGCTCTAAATTGCAAAAAAGTGTAAAACAGATCAACAGAAGTCCCATGACATGAATGAGTCAGGAACTACATGGCTACCATTAAATATGAACAAAACCCTCTTATTAAAAACGAAAACACAATAAATCAAGAGCTACCAGGTTCTTAAGCTGATTTGCTCAGTAGTGTCTCCCTCTGCAATACCAAATGCATAACAGAGTACTTTTACGCAATTCCCAGGTTTACAAAGAGAATAGTGCTCTGAACCCCTAGAAATTGTACAAGTGTAAACTGAGGATTACATAATAAATGATTATACAAAAATAATAATCGCATACTGTTTATTAAAAAACTGATTGTGTTATCTACCTGCTGCACAGAGCCTATAAAAACTTAAACTCATTTCAACAGAACAACCTGGTAATAAAGGAAAGCACATGCAAGTGCCTGTAGGACCAGCCCCTTTGACTGCAAGGTCCCTAGAGTGGGGTTGTCTCAAAAGACATTTGCATAGTGCCAGAAATAATTCAGGTTCTAAACCACAGGCTTTCTATAATAACACGTTACATCAGGTTTCATTTGGCTATTCCTTGAGCCACTATAAACCTGCAATACCTCAAACCCCACTAACGGATTGCCTTGTAGTAGAGGAATTTTCCCTTTCCATACTTTTTATCCATTGGTCTCCAAAGTTACATGTTGTAAGCATAGTGGTAGTAACTGCACTCTGGTGCTGAGACTTGTTTACAAACCATACTAATGTGTGATGAGAAACTATGTACTGTGGTCATAGTTAACATGTGCAATTCACCATCCTCCAAATTGCACGTGGAATTTTTACACTTGAATATTCCATGCTTCTGACAGCAGTAGAAGAGGGAATACTTTTCTGATATTAGTTTGTCTATTTAACTACAATCTGAAAAGCCAAACCCCTCTGATCAAACTTCCTGTCTTCCTGTACAGAGTACAGGGTGGCAAGAAGCACATTCCAAGCACATTCCATTTGTGAGCTTTCAAACACAGCTAGCAGTAAAATGAAAGGAACATGCAGGTTTGAAATAAAGGAGAGCAGGAAGAGAACAGATGCATCATTGTAAGTGTGGAAAAAAAATTATTTTTTTAGTAATGGACAGTAAAACAGGGAGGTGATTAAGATCAGAAATCCTTCACCATACATTCTGGAATATGGCAAGAGCTTTACACTTTCATCTAAATTATCTGGTCACTGTGAGATACAGACTACTGGAACAGAGGCACTGCTGCTCACAGAGCAACTCATTCACAGACTTAAAATTCACTCCAATTCAAATAATACATCCCCTGTGGACAGGTGAGAAAAGAAGGCCTCTATATTTTTCAGAAGCATTACCTGTGAATCAAGTGTTTCTTGGAATACGAATTTGTCAGATTCTGCAGAATAGGGAAGTAATCACATCCTTGTAGCCTTCTCCCACTCCCAAAATTAAACCCCAGATGCAGTAGATGTTCTTAAGTTAATATAAGACTTATAAGTTAATATAAGACTTGAAACACCTAACAGTCACCTTGACCTAAAACCCGTCCAGAACATTCAGATCCCAGTTTAGGCTCCAGAAACGAGCTGCCCAGCTGCACGGCATTTACGTGCCTACTGCACATCACCCAACTCTCCCCACACTTCCAGCTGCAAACATCATCTGGTTCACGACCCCACGTATACCAGGCTCTCGGCAAACAGGAACCAAAGAGGTTCATTTTGCAATGAAGAAAGTTCCAGCTCCCAAGAGGAGCACCACCAGACCGGGGGAAAAAAAACGCAAAGCATCTTTCTGTCTGAAGCAGGTGCAGGTAACGGGGGGGTCGACACTAACGCATGAGCCAGAAGAGACCTGTTTCCCTCCACTTTGTACCCCCACGCCGACGCAGCCGGCCGAGCGCGCTGAGGAAAGGGTTTCAGCCCTGAGCCCCCTCAGTCCTGCTGCGGCAACGCCAGGTACGAGTCGTTCTCTGGAGATGAGGAAAACAGTTTTCTCAACAAAGCGCCTGTCCCCCAGGCGGTGTGCATCCGCGTACCTACCGCCACACCCCGACGCCCCCCGGCGAGGCCATATGTGTCTTAAAAATACCGTCGCTTCTTCCTCACCCGTGTATTAACGCGGGGAGCGGGGCCTGCCCCCGCCCCGCCAGCCCCTGCCCGGCGCGGGTCACTGGGCCCCGAGTCCCCCCGCCGCCACACCGCTGAGCCGGCGACGGTGTTCACCCGCGACACGGGAACGGCCGTCGTTGCCATGGGGATCGCATGTCATGGGGCCCGGAGGAAGATGTCTGTCACCTACCCCGGGAAGAGCCGTTCCTACACGACCCGGCCCCGCGCGGCGCCTCACGGAGCCCGACCATAGAGCGCAGGGAGACGCGCGGCCAGAGCGGGCACGAGGAGCGGCGCCCCGGGAGGGCCCCCCCGGCCGCCCGCCCCGGCACGCCCGCAGGCGGCTCTGCGCCAGGCCTCCGGGGCACGCGCCGCCTCCAGAAGAGCGGCGGGCGGCCGCTTCCCCCGGCCGGGCCCCGCGTGCCCCGGGTCCGCCGGCCCCCGCCCGCTCCCCCGAAGCCGCCCCCCCCGCCATCACCTGCAGGTGACTTTGAGGGCGACGAGGAAGGCGCAGCCCAGCACGATGGCAGCGCCGCACAGCAGCTCGGGCCGCCGCGCCATCTGGGCGGCGCGAGGCCGCAGCCGAGGGGCAGCCGCGGGGCCGGAGCCGCCGCATAACGACATCACCCCGGCCGAGGCGGGGAGGGGTGCGGGCCACCGGGCCGCTCCCGCTCGCACACGTCTCCTACCGCCCGCCTGTCAGCCGCGCCGGGGCGGGCGGGGCGGCCCTCTCCGCCGGCGAACCCGCCGCCGCCACGTCGCGCCGCCCCGAGCAGGCGCACAGGCGGCCGGGCCCGGCCGGGGCAGGGGGAGCCGGGGGGCGGTCCCTCGGCGGCAGAGGGGACTCGCGGGGAGGCGAGGGCGCAGCGGGTCCCGCCAGGGGACCGGGCTGGGCGGCGGGAGAGGCCGCGGCGGGGCGGGGAGCGCCGTGAGGCCGGCAGCCCTCGCTCGCTCCCCGTCCTGCCCGCGGCCTCAGGAAAAACGTTCACAATTATTTTGTTCGCCGGCTGCTACCGGTGCAGGACATCCGGGATCAGTGAGTAAATAATGCCCAGTAACTCCTCCGTTTCGGCGAGGACCGACCCCCTCCGGCAGGTATTCCCCAACAGCCCCCACACTGCAGTCAGTAAAGATTTCACACCGTCCTTACAGAACAAGGATTTCATGTTTAGTTTTGTCTAGAATTAGTTCCAGTAATTTACAGAGCACTTACATTAAACAATGAAAGCATAAAATTAAGAAAACAATTCAGAAAGGCACACGATACAATCAGGTTTTGTCACAGAAATAACAGTGTCCATAGTACTCTATTTCAAGCTCAGTTTATTACAAACAATGTAAAAAATCAGCATTGCAGCAGGTGGTATTTCAAGCACCAAGCTAAATTTGTATGCATACTGTACATCGTATTCAAATGTACTTCAGCCCCTGTAAGGAACAGTTACTTCGCCAATTCCCCTAGCTATGGCTGAAGCATAAGGTGGTCTTTTAGTATTCATTGTGCTTTTATATTGTGAAGTCAAAGGGACACAGCATCCAGGCTTGTCACGTGTATGGGTATCACTGAACTTTGGTTCAACACTTTTTACATACACAATATATGGCCAATGACTACATTCAAACTACTGAAGTCATTCTTAAAGCTCTTCTAATTATATAAGATCAGGCAATAACAGACAAAAATACTCTCGAGAGGAGGGAGAAGCAAGTCCTGGGAGAAAAAAAAAACGCCCTAGCTTTAGCTATTTTGAATGAATGACTGAAAGCTTAGTTAAAAAAAAAAAAAAAGAAAAAAAAAGAAAAAAAAGGAATTAAGTCAACACACAAAGAAAGCTGAAAGCACGATCTGCAGAGAAGCCAAAACACAACAGAAGCTCCAGCGACTGTAAAGCCAAAAGACTCATCAGTCAGAAGCCACCTCAGCCCATGAATGGTTTTCCATTTCCTGTGGTCTGCAGGAAATGCCGTTTGAAGTACCATCCACCTTGCAGCTGAGGTGGTAGTTCATGCCCACATCAGAAGGCTGAAAATACGTCCCAGCACCGCATAGCTCCAAAATGCTTGTCTACTTTGCAAGTTAGTTGGCCATTTTTGTTATTTTAGTGATGCGATGAGCTAATGACAATACAGAAAACTGCAAACAAGCAGCTGGAGATACAAATACCAACTTCTAAATTTTTAGCTACAGGTGCTCAAGCTTTTGCTAATAGGCAAATCATTGTTTGTTTGTTTTTACAAAATCTCAATCCTGAGAGGCTACATGCAGAAAACAGCTTTGTGTAAAGTTCTCTTTATTACAGGCAACATTAGTCCATACAATAATACACAATACTGACATACAAGTGTAATCTTTCAAAATCATCATTTAAACAGCAAAGACCAAGAAACAGAATTTTAACTACTTCATTTTCAAAAATTAATACGTTTTTTCCTCCCAAGATCCTTTTTCAGTAAATTATAATGAAACATACAAATAGAGAAAAAATACCCATTCAACATATATTGTAGTTAAATGGTTATTTTGTTTAAAATCTTTAATAAGAAAATCCTTTTTAGCAACCTACATATAGATAAGTAGCAAACTTTTGTTTTAAACAAATCCTCTCCATTAAAAGATCTGAAGAATTTTCATCCATCATTTTCTTCTTAGCCCGTAACACTCTGTTTTGTAATACCTTGATACCTTAAAGTTTTTCAACTGAAGGACTGATACTAGGGGGCTTCCTAGATATTATAACCTCTCTTCCCCCCCTTCTATTTCCTAACTTTCTGTCCAACAGAAGGTGAGTAAGCACGTAATACTTCAGATTTTTTTAATCACCACTCTGTTTCATGAGAGCATAGACAGGTCTGCTCAATCCCCCTAAATCTACTATATTTTGCTGTTCAGGAGGAACAATATATGCCAATAAAAGCAGAAAACCTGCAGCTTTTCTGTCACATGCTTTTGATTATTGTCAAATTTTCTGGTTTATGCTTCCAGCTGATAACATTTATGTGTCATCTCGGTATTAGTTTAAATCTTTAAACAAAAAACTATATTTTCCAAAGTCATTATCACTGGGAGCAATCAAGTGGTCTTTTCTTGCTTTGCTGAGCTTCATTCTTAAAACTTGTCTTCGTTCTTCCCACTCATGGAGTTCAGCATTTCCATGGGCAAATTTACAGTTGTTTCCTTCAGTGCAAGTACCAGCCATATATCTGTTAAGACAGATTTCAAATAGTGTTTTCATAGAATTAGCATGATCGCTATTGTATCTAGGTATTTTCTTCTGGTCATGTTTTTCAAATACACTAAAATATTAAGGACAAAAAAAAAAACTGGGAGACTTTACTTCTTAAGTAAGATGATACTAACTCTGTTTAGCATTTGATGGTATTTTTCTTTCCCAGCTGTCAAGTATTTATAAAGGACAAGAGATGGCTCTTTTCTTTCTGTTCTTCATGCTCCTACTTAGTACTGAGTCATTTAACACTTGAAACCTTTAATTTCATCAAGTCAAATTATCAGGGGAATGAATACCTTATCATTTAACTTACTGAGCTAAAGAACTACTACTGTTAAAAATTCCAACTAATTACCCTTTGTTAACTAATTTGGTTTTTAAGTACTCAGTATGACTTAAGAATCTATTTTATCCTAGTATTTTTGTATTAAGTTGTAAGCATGCCAGTTCGTATTCACTTTATACTGCATATCCGAGGTCTGTTAGTGTTCAAAACATCAAATACGTTTAGGACGTTACTTAAAAATTTAGTAAAGTGGGCATGTAAGCTTCCATGCAAAGACTGCAAACAAAAAACAACTTGCTTTATATGCTGTGCAATTTCTCAAGATCTCTAAGGCATTCAAAATCTTTTAACTTGAAATGGAGTAACAAAGGTATCCGTACCAGTGAATTGAATCTTTAACTCCAGAATGCAGATTCCAAAGTTTTTAGCCTTCCAAAAAGATTCCAAAAGTGGAAAGACCTTTCAACAGATTTACAAAAAATCTACTGCAGTCAGGTAAACAGGCTGCATTTAATAATTAAAGGAAGCAGCAAAACATACAACCAATGCTGGGGAAAACAAACAGGTCTTGGAAGTTCTCTTCCACACGTTCGTAAACGACGTCCAATAACACTCACTTTTAACAAAGTTGGTTTGACGCTAACAACATTTCTACTTGCCTTAAAGCTCCACTATCACTGTCCAGCTAGGTACTGTTCTTGTGTTCCACAGGTAATTAATATGTAGATGCGTAAGTAAACTTGTAATAATACCAACAATATTTCACGCAGGTGCAATAAACTTGCAACCCTTTATAAACATCACACAAGCAATTAATTTGGTTCCACAATTAGGCACCTTGTCACTCCCCGAGTTCTAACAGTACGTGTTAAAATACTGTTAATTACTTGATTTCTTGTTGAAAGATGTATGCAAAGCAAGAAATACTAGAAACATTGTCTGTCAAAACTAATAACCACCTTAATTATTTACAGTATGAACTGTCATTTTTCAGCATTTTTGACATCTTAAAAACCACATACCTATCACAAATGCTAAAATATCCAGTTGGAAAGCGATACTGCCAGCAGTTTTGATCGTCCTCAGTGTGGAAAACCTTCTCTTTATGCTTTTCAGAAGAAATGTGACCCTGCCATTGCTTCTCACTATTACAGTTCTTCCCACACATCCAACAGTGAAAATCCACCTGTTTTACAGGGAATTTGTAAACAAAACATTGAGAATTCAATACTGTAAGCACAGGAACTGCTCCTAATACATTTTGAATGTTTTCTTTATGTTGGTCTGTAAATTGTTGTTTACCTAAACAGATTTAGTTATTTAAACAATCACCTGAAGTTTATGATCTCCACTGGCTTTGAAAGGATTCAGAAGAACTGCTTTAGAGTGTCAGTTAAAGTTTGCATTTAGTGTAGCTAGCTATGATCTAAGGAAGCACCAAGAAAATAAGGACAACAATTTATGTTACTGACTGGGAAAAAAAACCCAAAACAACAAAAAAACACGTTTGAATTTAGAATTATACCTATGATTACTTACTGTAACTTCAGCGTAGTCAGTTGGCATGTGAATTTGCTTCCCATTTTCTTTGTTTGCCTGAGCAGCTGTATCATCTCCTTTTTCTGGTTTTTGACTTTTTAGCCATATGTCATACAACTGCTCCAAGTCTTGAACTAATGAGAGCAGAAGCTAAAATAAGTAATTAGCAATTAAGGCAAGAGTTTGAGAATACTAGATAAATGACTGAGTTTGCAAGCATAATTCAGTCCCCACCTATTGTAAGAAGAAAAAAAAGGACACAATGGAGACAGTTACACAGTTTAGAGATAAGAGCCAAGAGCAATATGAATCTCTGGCTACTTACCAAGACCCATGTCTGACTATCCAGGGGAAAGTAAGATGTTACACGTTTCTGAACAGACACCCAAAGCACAGGTAACAACTGTGCCACTAGATAACAACTGTGCCGCTGCGTATCAAATCTGACTTTCGAAGTACTAATATAAAGTGTGCTACAGTTCTTGGTAAATTTAGCGTGCTTTCTTGCAAACCATGATACTATCATTTATGTCATTTATTACTTCCCATTTTCGATTATTTCTCCCTAGTGACACTCTAATGGGATAACAAGTCAACAACAGAAAGTGAATAGTAATTCCCAGTAAATACACTTGGCGGGCAGGAGGAATTCTTCCACAAATAGCTTGCCCCCATATGTTATCAACAGAATCCTAGTATGTGCACATGGCAACACAGAGTATAAATACCAAACAATATTGCTGCATGGATCAATATACTATTTCTAAGGCATCTAAAAAAAATTGATACAAACTACTTTATTGTTAAAAACCACATCAAGCAACAAATACATAATATAGCTATTTTTATTTAATATTGGTTTTGAATACCCAGTCTGGGCTTATTCAAATTAAAAAAAAAAGGCACTTGCAAGGTTTACTACAAAAGACAGTGAAAGAAAGTGGATTAAAAAGGAATTGCGGAACAAGAATGAAAACCAGAACAGTTAGATTTACAACATGTTAGAGTTACGCTTCTACTTACTGCTGTTCTCCTTCATATAGGTCCACATCTCTCTTTCCTCAGGACTGTGAGCAAATGAGCAGTTTCCATCATACTGACATTTCTTGCCTGAAGCAATATGATTGCACAACTGGAACGTGAATTAAAAAAAAATCCTTATGAATATAAAGTTAAATGGATGATAGTAGAAAAATTTTTTTTTCAGTCTTGGCTAGTGTTTCCCCTCCCAAACAGACACTTATATCACATGAAAAATAAAATAATGTATATTTTACAAAAAACTCATATATTGTAGTTAGAAAAAGCAAACTGCTGGAAGCAAATACTATGACTGCTTTTTGCCTGCTATCAGACTACCAGAACACAGATATGTTTAAACTATTTCTGAAATATTTACTGGAAATAGTAAGAACTTAGTTAAATCACTTAAAAAGTTACTAACTTCCACTGATGAGAAAGGGCTTCAGTAATAACATGCGAGATCAGTGCTTTTCTAAGGCTGAACTCTGCAGAAACACTATAAACGTATTCCCACCAACTCCCATGGGAATTTCTGCAGAACTGATGAAATCAGCCCAATTACTAGTATTTTCCAGTTACCCTATTTTCTCAACTAAAACAGTTTTAGGTTAACATACATCAAATTGCAGAGGCACTTGTTTCTTTGCGGGAAGAGGACGAATGGTCATCCACTTCTTACGTTCATTAGACATTACTAGCACCACACGGCGATCTTTGGTCCATCTAAAAAACAGATGCATTCAATGAAAGAAAATACTATTAAAAAAAGACACATTGTGTACACAGAAGCAGAACCAGGAAAGCCCAGAAAGGTTCTTTATAAAGCTTTCACCATATATTTGAGGTTTTCCTAAATTCTACTGAAACTTTACCGTAACTGGTAATTAAAAAAAAAAAACCAAAACAAACAGCCACCAAAGTGTTTCTCATTACCAACTATTAACATACTACAAAGAGATGACTGTGTTCTGCTTCAATATATTTTTTTTAATTCCTTCTGTGACTCTTTCCTAAGCAGTAACGAAGTTTCCCAAAAGAGTTTTTAAATGGCTGACAAAAAGCTAAAATTCTCACTGTTTGGTCTTACTTACGGGTGTCTTGCCTTTGCACTACAGTATTTTTTGTTTCTGTCTGGCTCATTAACTTGACCATTTCTCCAGCACTGACCACAAACAAACTTCATCTTCAAATTAAGTGATCCATATTTCACTTGGTTCCCAAGGATCTTAAGCCAAAAAAAAACCAACAACAATAAAAGGTATTTTGTATCTGCAAAGAAATCCATACATAATTATAAATTACCCCCTACGACAGAAGTTTACAACGCATGTCCAGAAGCAGATGTTACACTGCATGGCCTTGTAATAGTTCAGCTTGTAATTTCAAATTAGACATTTCTTAACAAATGCATTTTTATTCAACTTATTTCTGATTTAGGTATATCTACCCAGAAGTTGTGATAATATATACAAACTAAACACATAAAAGTCCTAAATATTGAAAAGATAATTAATGGCCCTATGGCAGCTGACTTTGGAATTATATTTAGCTTTTATGTTCCACCTATGACAGAATAAGCAAAGCAGAAAAGGAATTGCATAGAAGCAAAGCAAGCATTTTAGCGTAAATGGAACAAGCTGAAGAAAGCCTACAGTGAAAGAGATTACTTGAAGAGAGCATTAAAAAAGTAATTTCTGAAATAAGCTACATTATACACAGACATAGAAAAAGAATTATCACCAAAGTTACTGTAGAATTAGTTTAATGGAAAAACAAAAATACCTGTGATCCATGTGCACTAGCTTCCATGTTCTGCCAGTATTTCTTTGATTCTTGAACAATAGTATCATGTGAAATATCTGTAAAGGAAAGAAAAAAAGTTCCTGAGCACTTATGTATAGAATTACAGACATGCTCCAACTGGAATGCTACTGAAGCCCCAAAGCTTTTATCTATTTTTCTTTTTAAATATTGTATACATATACACACACTCATGTGTGGGTGTGGATATACATTTACATCCATACACACACACACACATATATATATATATTTAAGAACCACATGAGGGCCTCCAAAACAGAAATACTGTATATATTATCACATTGAAAAGCAAACATAAAGGTTTTTTAAATTACAGATTGCTCAAATAAGTTAAGGTGCATCTTTGAGTATTTATTTAAACATAATGTACTAAACCTCTAATGACAATCTAATTAGAAAAGCTACATTGTATTATAGACCACAGAAAAACTATCTAAAATGCAAGCTGACAGACACTAGATTGCCCCTGCCTTCTTTACAAAGATTTTAAACAAGCCCTGCTAATTAGGCTTTGTTTCAGAAAAAAACACATTCTTATAAATACTTTGGCTAAGATTCCTATGGGAGCTATACAGTGTTCACACATACTGTAACATTTACTCTTCTAATTCCACACAAACACTGTCATCTGTATTCGGATTTGAGGGTTGGTAAAATGTTTCTTTCCCGAGGTAGCATTCCTTTACTTCCCACACCTTACATTCAGAAGAGGAACCTCATTCAAAGAGCAGAGACTGAGCTTTAACTGAATTTGGCAATGCACGAGGGCAGCATGAACACATCATAAAACAAAAAATATGCCTTCTGTGGCAAATCAAGTTACTTGGAGATCCCAATCCTTACTTCAAAATAGAAATCACAGAGTATTTGCTATCCTTGACTTTGTAGGGGCAGCTAGTAAGAAAATAACAGTTTTACTTTCACACAGAAACTTCTAAAGGCTCAGCCCAGGAGAGAGAACAGGAAATCAGCAAAGAAGTCTCTATTTGACTTTCTTCCTCCAAAATTTTCAGGTCAGTATGACATCTCATGTCAGTATGCCTGTACAAGAATTTAGATAGAAAGCTGAAGCAACAAGGAGCCTCTTCTTCAAAGCAGGGAGAGGTGAGGATAAATCACAGGCATAAAGGGGCAAAAATGCCAGAAACACTTAAACACATTGGGATTGCCCCATTTCCGTTTTTCCTCTGTGCATCTCAATGATCCAACATGATTACTTAACATGTAAAGTACTGTTGTCGTACAGAGCAAGGTAGGAAGAATGAGCAACTGTTATGTGGTACAAATTGTTTACTACAGTAAGTAACAGTTCAATTGCTTTTTTTTTTTTAAAAAAAAAAAAAGGCGGGGGGAACAACAGACGTCATGGAGAGTTTGGAACTCATGACCAAGGAATGGGCTGTAAGTAGAGAGACATGTTGTTCAAAAGCTATCAGCTAGAAATTAAGTAGTAAAATTTGTTATCCTCAAAGAAGACAACAAAAACAAGCCAGATCAACAAAAAGCAGCCAAAATGTCCTGTGTAAGCAAGAACAGAAAAATAGTTAAGTTTTATCAACACATACACTAATGAGAGACAGAGTAGCGAACTGGAAAGATTTCTTTTCTGGCTCACTATGTAAGAATAGCAGAATGGCAGTAAGCTAAAAGAAAGGTTTAATTGTGGAAAAACTTGATTCTTGTATTGGGGATGGAGGGAAACAATGGCATAAATATTTCAAGCTTTTCTTTCAATGCTCTGTGAAAAAGAAATTTGATCAAGATCTTCCAAACTTTGAAGGTTTAAAAACAAAAACAAATCTAGTTTGACTTGGATTTAGTGTCTGCTCAAGATTTCTAGTTTTATTTCAAGAAAAAAAAATCTGATCATAATAAGTTTTGGCAGTTTTTATTATCAAAATCTTGTAATTTTGAATAGCTAGTAGCCTACTCAACACTTTTTATCATATTTACATTACTGTTTATTGAATATGCTCTATGAAAGATTCCAGCAAATTGTAAGTGAATGCACTAAGTTGCTAATTTCAGAAGGGAGTTGAGACAAGGAAGAAGTGGCATTACAATGAAGAGTAAAGTGAGCATTTTACCAAGCATACCTGTTTCCTTTTGCATTATCCAGACTTTAAGCTCTACCAGACTGTGAGCATAAAAGCATTTATCCTCTCGTAAGCAGCCATAATGCACCTCATGTCTGCACAGGTCAAGCTGACATCGAACTTGAAAGGGGCGGATTTTGGAATATTTCACCATAGTTTCTCGCAAAATGTGGACAAGGCACCTGTTTTGCAAACAGTCAATTTTAGATATTCTTTAAAAGGCCTTTGTTCATGTGTGGAAAAACATGTAAAATAACCATCCCTCATCACAGCTTATTCAAATGGCTTTTAAACACTTTTTACTTGAAATCAGAAAGCCAAAAAAGTTTCCAGAAGGAAGTAGCATCTAATTATCATTTCTAGGCTGAGTAAACAAACATCATGGAACAGTACTCTTGTGAAATCCAGAGGTCCCTCTTCTGCAAAGCATTACTGAATTCAGTCCAACTGGATCACTGGTTTCCAAGAGTGAAAGCATATCATGTCCATTTCAAGTATACATCCTGATCTAATTACAAACACAAGTACTTACTCTTTTGTAGAGCACCATTAAAGAAAGAGTTGATGCATCACAGTAACAGCCTAGCTCTTATAGCTGTAATGTTTCCTCAATATAGGGAAGTGGAGTACAAACAAGGCAATTAAAATGCTCCCACTTACGTTTCCATCACATAAAAATGTAAGTCTATTAATTCTCCAAAACTTATTTAACACTCACTATGAAGTCTTTGTTAACTTTCAAAGAATAATTAAAGATACTTTCCTCACACTATTTTTTTATCAACTGAATTAATAAGGACTATGGTCTATTTCAGATGCTGTAATTAAGGTAAACCTGTTCTTAACTGAGCTAAAACTACAGCAAAATAAGCAAAACAGACCGAAGGAAGAGCAAATTTATGAATTCCTGTATTAATTTAACATCACACATCTATTTACATCAATGCAGCTCACCAGGTAAATAAGCTATTAACAAACTGACACCAAAACGAGCAAGATTCAAACATGAGGGTGGATACCACTAATTTTGAATGCATTGATAAAGAAATAGTTCACTTTCAATTTAGTTACATGAGACAAGCCTTGTTCAGTAAGTTTGTCTTATCAATATCGCCAAAGCGTATCAGTCAGTTAGCAAGGAAGAGAAATTAATCGATAGGTAAGAAATGAAAGTCAATATTAAAAAAATGCCCTGAAACCTTTGCTTTTCATTTGAAACTTAAAGAGATGGTATTTCAGACATACTTGTTATCTTCAAAGTCATGCATAGCAGGGTGAGAACAAGAAGATGAGTTATCCTTGTTCCTTTTGCTTATTATTCTGGGTTTGTGATCAAAACATTTCTGGAATACAAAAACAGGTAATTATAGAGTATGTATTTTATACATTTAAAAATATACCTTACCTTAAAGATTTTAACAGAGACTTCAACTAGTCTCTAATCTAAAACTAGCCAGATTATTACTGAACACGCATTTGAAAATTTACAAAATAGTCATGCATGAACCAAAGCATTTATTTGCAGGTAATTTTATTGTCTATTATTATTTTTATTGTGTCATTAGATATAAAGCATCACCTCACAAAGAAACATAAATAATCCATGATGTTCTTGAAGAAGTCGGGACACAGTCAAGTTGATCTTTCCATTCCCTCCAAAAAGAGCTTCTCGACTAAAGGCTCCTTTGCGCTCCAGTGTCCACACGTCTATCTCCTCTTGGCAATATGCAAATGTGCAATGACCTGGATATCTGCATTCCTCTTCAGCAGCAACATCTAAAATGATAACATTGAATATGACATTGCTTTTACACAGCTTTTATTGGAAATTCATCTTAAAACTTCCACTATCTCCATTTCATAAAGAAGCTCCATCTGTTGTAAATGGGTCACTTAAGTCTAGCAGACAGAAGCAAAATGTTATGCTGAATGACTTGCTGAAAATGTAAAACTCCTCAGAAAGGCTGATGCACACCTCCATCAACCATCCTTTTCTAGTTTAAGGCAACAATGCTGAGAACCCAGAATACCATTTGCTTAAATACAATCAGATATAGCTGTTAATTAATCCACAAGTCATCTTGCTTACATCATAAGTAGAGGCCCATACTGCAAAAGTCTAACAAGAATGCTTTTTTGTTGTTGTTTTGAACAGTAATAGCCCAGCACTCAGAAGCAAAGTTATTCATGATGAAGAACAGTACAGAAGTACTGTGCATGTTCTTTAAATAATCATATTAATGGTCAAAATATCGCTCTCTTTACAGCCTTTGAAATATAACCAACCCAGTGAACTTCCTTCTCCACTTCCCACGAGCAAGAATAAAAACTCATTCTGTACTTCACTGTGGAAAAGCTAAACTATATTACTTTGAGTGCAGGCATTAACATTTTACTATCTATAACACGTACCTTTACATATATAATATGGTCCCACATACTGTGTCTTTGTTGGTCTTGGACGTATTTTTTTCCATGATTTATCTTCAGAGTTTTTTATTCTGCCAATTAGAATATCCTTCTTACATTTATGTTCTAAACTGGGATGGTAAGCGTAATCCAATAATTTAGGACCTGAAACAATCACAGAAAATTGCTTATATTTGCATAAATTGCAGTGTATTTTTAACATTTCCATACACAGACTAGCACGTAAGCCCAAAAGCAAAGTACACGAACCCACTGTATAGAATTCCTACTTGCACCAGCAACTCTGAAGAACCAAAAGTCATTAACAGCCATGTCGAGCAGAATAGAAAAAAACTGAATACTTACAAAAGGACCAGTCTTGGCAAGGAAAAAACCCACAAGTTATTTGGGGAGGGATGCTGTGTTACAACCCTAAAATTACTTTGGGACAGCAACAAATTGCTGCCTTTTTTCAAATTCCAAAGTATACATTTCATAACACTACTTTAAAACTTAAATTGCTTATTTATAATAAGTCAATGCAGATGAATTCCAAGGATCAGTAAATGGCTCTCTTAACCTTCAACTTATTGTATCAGAACAGTTACTATGTTCAGAGACAAAACATGCTAGGTAAGAAGTACACACGTGCCAAAAATATAAATGCCAATCCCAGAACTTTGTGATTTTGGAAACTAAAATAAGCCTAGCTTTAAACTCTGTCTTTAGAATGATACTAAAGTGAAGATTACATTACCACTAAAATGAAGAAATCAAGGAGAGAGTCTGAAGACGAGCAATGCTCAATGAATTTTGCTATTTAAGGAACTACAAAAACAAGAGTGTGACCCAGTTTCCCTGGACAAGAAGCTGATGGAACAGTAGCATTTCAACAGTAGGTAGTAAAAGCAGGAGACACTTACAGGCTTTGATAGAGATGCAAAGAAACAGAAGAAATGGATGCTTTGATACAGGAAGTCAAGATAGGAACGTGCTAAGTACTTCCACCAACATTTTATAGCTCCTGCTTTTAACAGACTGTGTTCTATGTTTTTCAAACATCACTTCATGGATTTTTCTTGTAAAAATACTTTTAAACTAATATAAAAGTTCTTAAAACTACAATAGTCATCCCCTGAATGTCTTGATACAATTCTTTGTAAGATCTGTTACTATGCTGCACTTTATTAGTATTATCAATATCAATGACACCTATGACTTGAAAGACAATGCTTATTTTCAAGATTAGTCTTAATAAAAGTTATTACCTCTAGAATACGGCTCTGTTTAATAGCAACAGCTCAGGCCTAAAAGATTAGTTATATTAAAGCCCAATACTGGTTAAGATCCTTTGAGTCAATACAGTGGAGTTAATTATTACTCAGGTTTGGAAGCCTCAGGATTATAATGTAGAATTAGTTTGAAAGAAGAATAAAACAGATGGGATGTGAAGGTTACCAGGTACTTTGAACTGCGGTTCAATTCCCCATGGCCAATCAGAGAGAGTACTGCAAGTTTTTTTTAGTCTTGAGCAAAGGTGTCATTCTTCACAGTACCCTGGGGTTTGGGAGGAAAGCGAATACAGAATGTGAACGACCTTACATAGTAAACCTACAGGTTGGGGAAAGCATGTGGTGATTTGTGGTGGTTTTAGGAATCAAGAATCTATTAGGACAAGAAATAAAGACAAGAAGAAAGAAGATGAAATAGTTGTTGAAACATTTTACCAGTTCCTTAATCATAAGATCATACTACATCTGCAAAGAACAAGTCAGGATTAATGCTCTTTAGAAGCCAACAGTATTTTAACTTACGAACACTAAAATTTAAAAGGTATGCTTTTTAATTTTTTAAAAATCAATCCAATTGAGTCCAAAAGCCCCTTACCTTTTTTGACAAAACATAACTGGCAGGCCTGTCTTAGCTCATGTGTGCCTTCTAATGGGTTTCTTCCCGCAAGCGCTGAAGATACAGGTATATTAGCAGTTGCACTGCTAAAAACATTTGAAAAGTCGTTTCTAGTTTGGCCTGCAATTCCCATGTAATTTTCGGACCCAAACAAACTACTAGGGCCATTTATCTGTTGGAAGAAAGCATATTTTACTCGATCCATATAATTAAATTTATCTACAATTAAAATTTAACCTACTGAATTTATTCTTCAAAGCATAAGAAAGACTACACACAAAAAAATCATAGTACAAACTTAACCACATGTCTAAGAAGGGGACAGCGATTTTACAAAAGCCGTATACCCAGCACAGACTAAGCATATAACAAGATCCAACCAGGTACAGGAGAACAACAGCACTTGCCAGGCTAATAATTACTCCATGCTGGCTCATGAGGATGCAATCCTTCATGCCACCCTTTCCCCACATAATCCATGGCCAGCAGCATGACTGAAAATACACAGCATGACTAGAACACAGAGACCAGATGGATTCTCAGACACGAGGCGATCTCTGCTCTGTTCCTGTACTAGGACAGTTCTCCAAGATTCCTAACATTTGGCATTCAGATCATAAGAGATTTTCTCTCTCTTAGGTTGGTTATTTTACACTTCCACAGTATTTTACAGCAAGTTCCTCAGAATGGAAA